>NC_142152.1:5725000-6350000 GCF_024610735.1 Ursus americanus | reverse complement strand
TGTTCCAGTAAGTTCGCCCTTTAGATCTGTGGTTCTCAATAATTCTGTTGTGAGGTGCCTGCATTGCAGGATGCTTAGGCCCATCCCTAACCTCTACCCGCTAGGCGCTCCTCCCAACGCCGTGAGCTGCGACAACGAAGCACAGCTCCAGACACTGCCAAATGTTCTTTTGGGAGCAAAACCACCCTCCAGTTGAGAACCGCTAGATTAAAAGGGGCAAAATACAAGTTTAAAAAGTGCCTTGTCTCACAAATATCTCCCCCCTTACAAATGCTGAAATTCCTTTAATAAGATTGTATCTTTTTTTTTCACAATCATAGATTACAAGGCTTAAGCCACAGGTACCAGTTGGAGGTACTTTGGTGGCAATACATTTCAGCTGAAGTGCAACTAGTCAGTCAGTAATGGCAAAGGTTAGTTTTCCAAACCTTCCCAGATCCACTGACAAAAAGGTATGAGCTAGAGGCCCCCATGAAGTGGGCTACTTTTCAGAAAGAGGACTGACAGACTTCCAAACTGTAATTACTTTACCTGGAATCATTCATCCATCTGTCAGGCATGCACCTGTCAGGGTCAGTGCCAGATGTAGTGTGAAATGTCCAGTGATTTCAACTCTCTGTCAATGCAAAGAATGGTCTAGGAGCTGGCCAGGCACTGAATACTTAAGAGGGAGAGTGGATAATTAGGTAATCTCCCAGGTTGGAAGATTAGGCCTTGTTTGCCTCTCTCCCCAACACCTGGTACACACAGGTACTTAATATTTATTTGCTAAATGAATAAACAAATGATGGAGAAGGCCCCTGAACAGCTAAGAGGGCTTGGGATATGGAGCTTTGGTAGGAGACTGAGAGGGGTCAGGAGAGAATGGCATCAGAGGAAGACAACAAAACTTTGGAGGTGGACGGACCTAAAGCCCTAGTGAGATGCCTGGAGTCAGCTCTACAGCAGAAGCAAGGCAGGTTAGGGAGAGCGTGTGTGAGCTTAGAGAGAGATTTCCTGAGTCCAGATCCAACACTTACTTTCTTTAAGATTTTAGGCATCTGTAAATGATAATGATAGTACCTCCCTCAAAGGGCTGTTGTGAGGATTCAACGAGGTAATACTTATAAACCTTTCAGACCAGTGGCCAGCAGAGATGGGCTAGGATGAGCCTTGAGAGTGGCAGGGTTTTAGACTGGAATGACGGACTTGAAGAGAACCATAAAAATCTGAACATTGTGGGGCACCTGGCTGGCACAGCTGGTTGTGTCTGACTCTTGGTTTCGGCTCAGGTCGTGATCTCACAGTCATCAGATGGAGCCCCGTATCAGGCTCTGTGCTCAGCATGGAGTCTGCTTAAGACTCTCTCCCTCTACCCCCGTCTCTCAAATAAATAAATAAATCCTTAAAAAAAAAACAAACCCTGAACACTGTGGTGAAAGGGAAAGGGAGCCAACCAGGAACGAATAAAAAGTTGACCAAGCATCTGTAAGTGCTCCACTGCTCCAATGTTGTCTTGGTGACATGACTAATCAACACATTCATTAGATTTTCTTTGATCTTCCTTGGTGACTTCAAAGCAAAATGCAAGAAATGGATGACTGAGTTCACCTGATTATTAGGTTGTTAGGAAAGCTGTATGAGAAGGTCAAGGAGATATGGAGCATAGACTACAGGGGAGAATAAATTCAAAATGTGTGAGTAGAGGCATTTAATTCAAAAGGAAAGAAGTGAAGCCAAAAATGGCCAATAAACTGGAAGAACCAGGAGGATTTTGGTGACTGAAAGTGAGACAGCAGCTCTGGTGGGAGAGGTAGCAGGGCAGGACATGGTGGACAGACAGGATTCCGGTGTTCAGAGATGGAGCAGCTCCAGATGACACAAGGAAAACTTGACATGGACGTGGGGGCATTGAGCAAATGGAAGCAAGGCCACTGATGTTTCCCTTGCTCAACTCAAACCACTCTGTTCCCAAAGGCATCTCATCAAAATGTTTTGTTGGGAAGGAATTCAATAATTGATTAACTGCTCTAGTAAAATCCCCCCAACATTCTTCTTAATATTTCAGAAGTCTGTAGGGTGAGTAAAGGTAGAGGGAAAGCTGCAAATAGAAACAAAATATACATTAAGGAATATCAATAGATATAGAATACTGATGATTATATATTCATACTGTAAATATAAACTTTATAGGAACGGGCTGATATATGGTATCCCATTCTAATCAACCAAAAGTCTTTTTAAGGGATAGATCCTTTCTCACATTACCTGGGATATCTGTCCAAGAAGCATCTCAAAAATGTTAAACTTTTCCCATTCTCATCTCAGTGACTTCTCTCTTTTTTCCACCCACCCTCAACATGCATGCCTGTACACACGCACAACCTTCCCTACACATAATTTATGGGATTCATTCATTCAACAAATACATATCAGACACTGTTCTAGATGCTGGAACCACAGCAGTTGGTGAGATTAGGTCTGTGTTCCTATGAGGCTTAAATTCTAAAGGGAGAGACAGTGACAAACAAGTGAACATATTCATAAGTAATTTCAGCTAAGGAGAAAAGTGCTATGAAAAAAGTGATGTGATCAAATATATTATATTGATTTGTATATTATATGAAGTCTATATGTATATATATAAAGTTGTATGTTAGGTATGTACCCCATTATCTCTTAAGAAATTGGGTTGTAAAGAACAAAAATTATTATCCAATATAGAACGATGGGCAGAAGAGAAAATCACTGATTTGCTGATTCTATTTTCCTGCCCAAGAAATCACATAAAATGTTTAATCATATGTGAATCGTAAATACATAATAAAGTTTTTAAAGGAGAGCATGTTTAAGAAGGCTTACCCCTACCTCTCCACCCCAACAGTCTTACCTTCACAGCCAGATCTAGTTAAGAGTGCTATCACCCAGCATTTTCTTCTCCAGGCCTGTCAAAACTAAATATCTGGATTTGAGGCCATTTGAGAACAAGTTCACAATCCCTGGTTTCTATTTCAAGCTCCATGTGGAATTACCAGTGTTCTCTCTTCAAAGAACTATAGCATAAGAATTCTGTTTAGGCTAATAGAATAATATATTAGGCTACCCTGGAAAAAGAAAAATAAAACCAGTGCCCTGCCTATGAAGAATTCCTTAAGATTTTTTCAGCATTTGGTTTCATAGCCATGCCAAACAAGAGTGAGTGTAAATTTTGTTTCTTTAACCTAGGATCAGGGGAGAAGAAAACAGGGATCCAATGTGGGTGTTCATACATGTTTTTTCCCTTGGATACAGCTGGGTAATATAACCAGCACATGAGGACCTTGTGTTATAACCCAAACCCCAAGCACCACTGATGGACAGGGTGTTCCTTGGGGGTCCCACCAACAGAGACCTTTAGTTTCGGTGAACTTCCTGAGAAATTCCAGAGCTAGCACATCTTACCTGTACTTTCATTCATCGTTCTTTTCCAAGCAGCAAAAAGAAGCTAAAAGGCACGTTTGTTATGCTTAAATACTACACAAGGTGGCCAAGTTAAAACTGAATGGATAGATTTCATAAACCCTCTTCATAAATGAAACGTCTGTTAGTATTCACAAGAAAGCCAGTACTGGCCAGGCTATAAGCCTGTGTTCTGGAAGAGGGATGTTCACATCTCCTCCTGTTCGAGTTCAGTATGTCTCAGGCACAAATTGGTAAGATGTCATAAAATACCGAAGAGAATTTCAATGACATCTGGAATGTTATCATTTGTGTTTTCTGATTCCTCCAGGAATACTATCTCAGAGGAAGATAATCAGAGTGTGCCTGGGGCATACTTTGGAGTAACCAGTCTGTCACCAGATTCCTACTTCCTTTCATTGCTCATCTGTCTGCCACAATGCGGAGGGAGGGAGTTGCCACCCATCTCTGGGGGTGGGAATGTTTTCTTTCAGCTTTTCAGAGAGTAATCAAGGAATGAGAGCTGAAGCACTGCTCTGGGACGTTTAAGGCCCATTGTATAAACTCAAACGGTATACGTCCTGAAGCTCTATCCTATAGGGAGCCTACCCCTTGTCTTGTCCCTTACATTAGACATTTTTCTGTACCTGTCCTCAACCTTCTCTAGAATGTGAAGCCCCATGCATAACGCAGACATGCTATTTGCACGCTCAATTCCTCACTGTATTTTAGTTAACAGCAGTATCCCTCAAACAAGCATGGCCTTTCTGCCACTCTGCCTGTCACTTCCAAGACCTCAGGGCTGAGTTATCCTACCTTTTGCAGCTAACACCTTCACTGCCCCATTTAAAACCGCCTCTCCTCAGGAGTGAAGGGCCTGACCTGGCCCTCCCAGTCTTATCAAACTTTTTGTCTATAGAGTATTCAAGTATTTAAGCCCTCAAGGAACAGTAATGTGCTGTGTTGGTGAAACTAACATAATACAACGGAAAGAAAGGTTGCTCTTCGAATAGGTCTCCTGTAAAATTTTACACGTTGCCTAAAACCAAAGTTTGTCCCAGCATAATCAAATTATCTTATTTTTTTAATATTTTCTCAAAATTTGATGGCCAAAAGGGCAGAATTCAGTTAATTTAATTTTTTCAACTTTGTGGCTCTAAATTGGGTAAAGGTAAATCTTTCTGTGTTAGATTGCTCCATAATATATTAATCCCTGTGCTGTTTTGCCGAATAATTACTTGCCCTGGTTAGGGGCTCCTAGTGCATAATAATGAGACATTATTTGATAATTTATTTTCCTGACTTGAGTATTAGAATCTCTTATGGTGTTTTTAAGAGAACACAGTGATGCACCACTGAGAATAATAGTAAGAGCACTTTAAATGTTAGGCACTAAGAATCAGGACTACATCACTGCACTATTAAGTTTCCACATCTGATTAGTTTGTCTTTCAAAGTAATATACATTAGCTAAATGGACATTTAAGACCTTAGAGTAGGACTTATTTAAATGAATTTTGATTGCTTTCAAATGTATTTTGTTTTGCTTTTTAAATGGAATTTCAGTAATTACCAAAAAGAAAAATGAACCTAATTTTTTTATTATGCCCTTCAGCCAGAATGAAGAACAGTATTTTGTTTTGGGAAGGTCTTTTTTAAAAACCAATATGTCAAATTACCGACTTCTTTCTCTGTCTAGAACTTCTATTTCAGCATTGAAACATACTCTGAGTCTCAAATAACCCTGAATTATATATGGAAGATGAAGTAAATTTTTTTCTTTTAAAAAACTGAGCTGATCTTAATGCTCATAATACTATTTCAATGTTTGGAAAATATTTGTAAGGGAATGTAAATTATAGCAGTTCACATCTCTTTGCTTTCTATAATTGTGCTCTTCATGCCAAAAACGTGTAAATATGGGCCATCAAAGCTTAAGCCTCTTCAATTACAAAATGAGGCTCTGGCCATCATGCTTTAAACACACACCCCAGTGCACGTGCTCACTCTGTGCCCTCTACCTGGGATACCATGACCCAAGAGTCCCACAACTCATGGTTCCCACATGTGTCTCCACTTAGAATAAATCTGGGGATTTAAAAACATTCCCAACCCCAGGCCACATCCCAGACCAATTAAATCACATGCCTGGGACATAGTTTTTGAAAGTCCCCACATGATTCCAATGTGCCGCCAAGTTTGAGAACCACCACCTCAACCAACTTGTTCCTAGGCAAACTCTGTTCATCCTTCCCATCTCCATTTATCCTTCTCATCCAGACAGGATGTCCGATGCCCTCCCTGCAGGTCCTAGGCCTTCCCCCTCTTCCTCCTGCATCGCCGTATGCTGGCAAGCATTAAAGTGTATTGTAACTGTTTACTCACATGCCTGCTTCCTCAAACTACTGTATAATTCAGGAATATTTTTACCTTCAAATCCCAGAGTCTAATTCTGTACCTGGCATTTGGAAGTACTCAATAAATTCATGGAATGAATAACTTCTTCCTAAAGAAAAAAAAAAAGCAAAAATGTAATTATGTTAATATTTACATGCTATGGAAAAAGTAGTAATTTAAGATGTGCTTAAGGTGATGTTTCACCGATGGGCAATGTCTTATATTTAGGAAAATATCTCATACCAATGCAAATAAAACTGTATCTCAACATCAAAAAGAATCGTAAAATACAACTTTACCTATGAATTTGTATTCTTTACTGCAAAAAGTACAGGAAAACATTTCCTGTGATAAGAAATATCTAAAACAACCCATCCTCTCTCAGTTCCACTTCCATCTTGAGTGGATTATGTGTTGTTTTCCAAAGCAATCTTTTCAGAATTTTATGATGTTTCAGGGAGCTATAAAATGGTTTTTAAGAGTTTTAAAGTTCTTAGTTTACAAAATGTATTATGTAAGAGTCCATGTTTTTTGTGGTATTCACTGTTAATATGAGCATTATGATTCAAAAAATATTCACATAGTAAATTTTGCTACAATCTAATTCTAGACCATAAACCCAATCTTAAACATATGTTTCTTAAAAAAGCTGTTTAAAATATTTTGCTCCTTGGGTTACCTAATCATTTTATATTCCAGCAATGTTTCACAGTCTAACAATATGTTGTTCTTCATCTGCTAGAGAAAGCCTGAAAAGAAATCAGATTTAGGAACTGTTTTCTAAGACAGTAAAGTAGTACTCATTTATCTTTACATATGAAATGCTGGACTATCTCATTAGACATCATATTAAGACCTTACCAACTCGTGTTCACTATGCACTCCTTCTGAATGCATGTAAAAGATAAAAATGAGAGAAAAGTGCAATCCTCCACTTTTAAATGCCTACATTGTCATCAACTACTGTAAACCAATTTTTAATTTTAGTCTACTCATTAAATACAACTAATTTAGAAGGCAGTCACTGAAACATAGCTCTTGTTCTCTTTTCCATAATGAAGTCATGACTTTAAACCGTAAGTGCAATATCCTTAGACACTGCTGCTTTATCAGAAATAAACTCTGAATGTATTACCAATTGTGAAAAAAGATCACAGCTTCTAATATTCAGTTCCAGTGTCATGGTTCCCAAATTGTAAAAGCTGTGAATGAGGCAACTATTCCAAGTTAGCTTCAGCCCTAATGAACACAAAACAGGTTTTTTTGCCAAGCAAAGGAGGCACACAAACAGGCACAACTTCAACCAGTCACAGCCAGCTTTACATACTGATGTTTGGATTAAAAGAGCAGAGCAACGAAGTTGGCTTCTGGAAGCATAAATCTGATTTTGGGTAATGTCCTTTCTCAGGTCCTCTTCTGTCTCCTTACCCGTTTGTCATACCCGGAAACATACACCCTATTCCTCCTTTAGTGAGGGGCCCTTTGGGGCGTTACTGCCATCCCTGGCTGGGGGTCACTTGGTCAGCAGTCAGCTAAGACCTCAGAGGGCAGAAGCCCAGCAGGTGGGAGCACCGTGCGTCCAGGGCCTGGGGACCGGCTGGAGGCTGGGTCTCTCCCTTGTCTCCAGTTCCCAGCAGCAGGTCCCTGTGGGCACAGGCTGACCGAAGAGGCGTAGCTCTTTCCCAGACCCAGCAACTAAAGGAGGCAAAAAAACCTCCATCTCCTGATTCGATTCTTAGTGCCATAAAAACAACTTCCAACGGCCCTTTGCATCACCCGCCAAGCCCTCCAGCCACCTTCGGGAGCGGGCAAATAGAATTTCTGAGGGGTCACATACTCTAAAACCACAGCGAAGAAAGGCTGTGTCTCTTTACAATTGCAGAAACAAGACTTAGCGGGGAAGGCTTGGCTTCGTGGCGGCGCCCCCCCATCCAGCATAAAACCCACGAGGGCGCGGCGTCCCGAGTGGTGGGTGGGCCGGTGGGTGCGGGACAGGAGGACGGGAGAGAAGCTAGGAGTCACGAAGCCTCCTCCGCTGGGATCGCCTCCTCTTTGAGTGGCCTCCACTCAGTCGTTCCGAATTAGTAAAACGAGGCTCAGGCCAAACAGCCACCCCCGCCCCGCCCGCCCGGGCTTCGGGAGGGAGCATGCCAGGAGAGCGGGGGCCGAGCGTCGGAGAGGGCCATTCGGCCAGAAGGGGGAAGCTGACAGCGTCTCCTCCAGGCTCCGTCGTGTGGGGAAAAGCCTAGATCGCAGGGGTCCCCACACGGCGCCCTTCCGCCGCTCTCCTCCTTCCTCAGGACCCGGGAGGTGTGGCGCCCTCCCCTTTCTCCCACCCCTCCGTGGCGGCACCCCTCCGTGGGACGCTTGGTTGGGTCCGGGGCGGGGCCGGCAGGCGCTCCACGTGCGGCCGCAAGCTAGGCTCTCGACTCCCGCGGCTCGGCGGCCACCCCCGCCACCTCGGGGCGGGCGTGTGGGCGGAGCCTCTGGGGGCGGGGCGGGAGGCGTGGGCGGGGGGCGGGGCGGACGCGGAGCGCTCGTCAAGCCGCCCGGGCAGAGGGGCTGAGAGGAGCCGGGCTGGCGCGGTGCGAGCAGGAAGGGACGGGGAGCTGACGAGAGTCCGACGCCTGGTGCTCCGGGCTTTCTGCGAGGTACGAGCGGGAACTCGGCCCCTGGGGGCCTCCCAGTCGGCCCCCTAGCCCGGCCTCCGCGCCCCTACTGCCCACTGTGCCCCCTGCCGGCCGGGCGGCGGCGGCGGCTGGACGGGACTTTGGGAGGGTTTCTGGGAGTCGAGAGCCCCAGCCAAACCAGCGTCCCCTTCTCTGCGTCTTTCTTCGCCTTCTTCTTGCTTCCTCGGCTCTGGGCGTCGGGCTGGAAGGTCGCCTCTCCGCCCGCAGAGCTCGCCCACACCGGGGCGGGAGGACAGGGCCCCGGGGCAGCCGAGCCTGGCAGCGGGGGAGGCGCGGAGCTCCGTGGCCGCCTGTGCGGCGAGGGCGGGAGGCCGACCGGGGCTGCGGGGCTGCGCCCCGGGCTCACGGTGCCGCGCTCGGCTCCCCGGTGGTCCCCGGCGCCCTGTTCTGGGGGCGCCTGTCGGTTGCGCCCCATCGGTCGCGCCTTTGACGGGGCGCCGGGGCCAGCCCCTGAGCCCTACATTCCTGGGTGCCGTGCCGCTTGTTGTGCGCGCGCCGGGGCCGGGCAGCCAGGCTGCGGGAAGGAACCCGAGCGCGGCGTCTGCCCCACGGTCCCTGAAGTGTCTGGTCCGGGAGCCGGAGATTGAGCTGGGGCTCGGCGGCGCCAGAAGGGGGCCTCGGTGGGATGCGAGTTGGGGGCGCGGCCTGCAGAATTTGGGTTCCTGGAGGTGCTTGCGGCGTGCAGGCCCGGCCCCGGGCAGAGGAGACCACCAGCCTGTCCTCGAGGAGGGCCAGGAACTGTCAGGTATGGACCGCTGGGGCCACCCGTGTGAGATCCACAGGGCTTCTAACAGCACCTCGAGTCCTGGGACAGCATAACCTAATGGGGAGGGCGTATTCTTTAAGGGCACGAATAAATGGAAAGCTGTCAAAACAAGCATATTTTAAAGTTGAAATGAAAGCTGGCAGATTTTCAGGCCGTGCAGTTGTGTAGTTAGTGTCCAAAGAAATATTAGCTCCTTTACACCCTTTTCGTTTTTATTTTTTGGCAAAATCTGTGTTGCCAGAATTTCCCTCAGGAGCTTTGCATTGCCCACAGCGGGGAAGGAAAACTTCAGCAAGCGTTCTCAGGTTGCTTTTGACTTTAAGTCTGTGCTCTCCAGCTTTTTTTGAGTGTGCAGAAAAAGTATCTGATTCTGTCCCTTTTTCTCTGAGATCCCACGATGTTTGTTTATTGGTTTTATTTAAATTTAGCTTTTGCACGAAATACTCTCCGTTGCCACAGGGTGTAGTTTAGGGATTAGAAAATACTGTTGGAGAAAGCTGCTAGTGGCTTCATTTTCCAAGAATGTAAGTCATTTCCTTTCTGTGATTTCAGGGAGTTGATATTTCACAGCATCAAAACTTTGTGGGGAAAATTTTCCGTAATACATCTGTCATTAAAAAGGCTTTTGACTTTTGGATTTTTTTCTTCTTAGAGCAGCGCATAAATTCAGGCTCAGCAATGTTAAGGGATAAGAAGGTTTTCAGAATCTACAGCGCTATGAGAGTATTGTAGAAAGTAATTGTAACAACCACCAAGACTTACAAACAGCCTGCTCCATAGAGAGTGGGGGAGGGGAGAAGACCAGAGGGGAGAGGCAGGAAAACAGATGCTTTTGCTGTTGTCCTTTGGAGTATAAAACTTGTAGCACTTAATAATTTTCCTTGGGTGTGGTTTTGCAAAATAAAAGTATGTTAAAAATGAAATTACTCCACAATATGAGACAGGTGACATTTAAATGCTCTTTCAGTATGTTTGTAAACATATTGGATTTATATTTCATATTAAAATGGACCTTTGGGATCATTAGATGAGAAGGGTCCCCCAGGGGATATCTACTATCAAGTAAGTTATCTGCAGGATATCTTCTCCAGAAAGCAGACTGACTGTAATATGAACTAATTTTCCCCCTTTTGAATTGCTTGTAAAAATGCCTGAGATCTGACACTGATGGACCACAGTAATCTGTAGTTCTTGCAGAACTCAAAACATCTTAAGGGAAAGGAAACCTTTCTCTGTTTCCACTCCCTCCTTTTTGGGGGGCAACCTGGGTAGGCTATCAGCTTCAAGTACATAATTTGAACTCGCTGATTTAAGATGCTCCTGGCTCTCCAGGAAAACAATAGGGGCTAGGATGAAGACGCTGCGTTTGAAAGCCAAGTGTCCATGTGCTAGGTAATCACTGCTGGCAACCAGTTCCATAAAAATTCCTTCAATTGGGCTAGCTGAATCCAGGGAAGTGCGGGTTGTAGAGCTTTTCTAGTTTCTGGACTTTGTTTCCACTTTTAACTACACTTATAAAGCCTTTGGCTTTGAGAACTTATGACATAATAGACTTGTGTAGCCTTATTGTAGCAGATGCTTGAAATGAAAGTTTCAAACAGAATTGTCTTTGAATTGTCAAGTTCAGAGTTTAGTGTAAATGAGTCCTGTCTCACAACCTTTTTGATAAAGGAATTCTTTGTAGTTTTCAACTTGGATGCTGCACATTTTTATTTCTGAGACTGAGGGTTTAAGAAAAAAATAAAACCTGCAAACAATTATTTTATTACATGAAAGCCAGTACCAAGAAAAGATTAATTCAGTCCAGATGTAAAAATGTATGTGAATTTTAGATTTGGATGATCTCAACAAGTTTTCCCTTTTGTTGGTGGAACTGCCTGGATCCCAGATGGCATTCACAAATTATCCCTTAGGTGGTTTTCTGAGTTCAGAACTAAATTTCGGGGGCCTTCTTTAAAGTCCTTTTAATATTATTTTAAGTGTTCTAAAGGATAGAAAGTTTTCTGTGTTTATGCAGAGATGGGTTTTTCCTAGTCCACGTTAATACAAACCTTATAAATACCCTGGTTTGGTAAATGAAGCCTGTGTGGGAAAGCCAGAAGTATTCAGTATTGTGTATTCTTATGGGCAAAGCACAGAATCTTTGGCTTTCATTTATGCAAATTCCGACGTTGTTTTAAAGAAAATAAAGAGTTTTGTGTGTTTGCAGTCTTCAGTAGAATCCTGTTGTAATACAGTTTCTGGTTTCCTATAAAGCAGTTGGTCCTTATATGATGACCCTCTACCCTGCTCCCTCACCAACCAGAAACAACAAATATAACCTATAAGAAAACTCCAGTAGTTTAAAAAAATCTGTACTTCCAGCACTAAAGTTATAGAGGGTGTGTGTTGCACACTTAAAATTATATACTTTTAAGAAGTCTTTGATTATATAATTACACATTTGGGAGTTTAATTACATTGTGATTGTGTATTAAACAATTGAGTGTAGGAGGGGGGAATAGAAAAGATAAAATGATGGAATTTTATGAGTGGTGAAATTTTAGTTAAAATGTATCTTTCCTAGGGGCACCTGGGTGACTCAGTCAGTTAAGCGTCTGCCTTTGACTCAGGTCATGATCTCAGGGTCCTGGGATGAACCCCATGTCCTCACGCTCCCTGCTTAGTGGGGAGTCAGCTTCTCTTTCTCCCTCTCCACCTCACCCCGCGCTTGCTATCTCTGTCTCTCTCAAATAGATACATAAAGTATTTTTTAAAAATGTATCTTTCCTAAACCCAAACAGTATTATTGGCCTCTATAGTTAAACTTGGACGTGGAGGGTAGTAGAGAGGGCTTTTTGAATTGCACATTATCCGGAGGAAGAGGCTTTGGGGGCCTATAAAAATAAGTAGAAACAAGTTAAAGGAATAATTTTAGAGGAAGGAGGAAGTAGAATACTGGGCATTGAGTTGCAAGGAAAATCTGAACTTAGGAGGCTGAATATTTAAAACAAGGCTGAAGTAGGGAAAACTTTCTATTCAAAAGTGAAAATTAAAAAGTAAGATCTTTTTCACTGAGAAAAAAAGGATTAGTATTAAGGTGCCCTACGCAATCTGTATACAACATGAAATAGTGCTGTTAAGTGATACTTATCTTGGAAAGCTTGCCTGCATTTGTGTTGAATTGCTGCTTTGGTGTTAATGTGCAGGGACTGGATGCTTACTATTTTGTTCCACCCCCCACCCCACACCACTTCTCATTTCAAAGACTGGGAACTTTTTTTGTCTAAACTCTAATGATTCTACGAATATTTAATTATTAACCCAAATATTTGTGAGAACTAGAGCCTGCCTGCCATGCTATGGGACCACAGGGGCTCTACAGTAGTAACGGCCATAGTTATCATAAAATTTTGAGTGAAAACAAGCCATCTGTGCTTCCAGATTATCTGATATGATTTGGTGGTATAATTACTTCTGATGCAAGTTTGCATAACATCACTTTTTATCTGTATCAAGTGGAGCAATCGTGTAGTATACCATATTGATCAAAAAGAGATTATAGAACACTGGGAAGGGGAAAGAAGTCACTGATCTGATAGGAAGAATTTTCTCAGGAGGAGAATAATGTAGTGCTGCACCAAATTCAGATGAACCAGCTATAGGCCCGAGGAGAAGGCAGTGTTGACTGGAGCTTCCCTGGAGCTGTCTGAGCAGCACATTTTCTTGAATGCCTTTCCCCACCTGTGTGACCTTACTTAGCAGAGTTTAACTTACACAGGAAGAAACTAAGAAGAGATTTGGGCATTATCCAGTTTATTTCATTAATGTGATAACTGGGATAATTCTGACAAAAAATGACTAGAATGTTCAGCATTCCTAATTGATTATCCAGGAATATTTTCAGAGGTTTTCTAATAACCCTGCCTTTATACATATTTATTATAGAACGCTGAGCAGTAACGTTTTAACAGGTATATGAACACAGAAAACGATTATTTTATACTAACTTAAAGCCACAGTTTCATATGAAGGAGGAAATCATTAAAAAATCAAACAAGTTCCAGATAAAGATTTTAGGAAAGTAATGAAAAGCTCTCACTGAGATTTTCAGGTAGTTCTTTGTGTGGTTTTACATTAAATGAGTAGTTATTTTTCTCCCCACAAGTAGCAGCACTTGTACTGTCCAGTTTCAGTAGATGGCTTTGGGGGGGGGGGTGTCCCTGTGGCTTTATTTCTTTGAACTCTTTATTGAATAATTAGATACAAACAGAAAAATGCACAGATCAGAAGTGTATACCATGAAGTGATCATATCCAGGCAGCGAGCATCCAAATCAAAAAAACAGATCTTTACCTTATCCCACCCCCAGAAGCCTCTCCTTACATTCGTAATCCCTGCCCCAGGGATAACCGCTGTTCTGATGTTCATTGCCATTGGTTAGTTTTAATCTGTTCTCAGACTGCATTTAAGTGCAATCAAATATGAGTTCTCTTTTCTGTCTTCCTCAGCTCAACATAGTGTCATGTCCAAATTGATGTAGGTAGTAGTGCTTTTTTTCTTTCATTTCTGTGGATGAATGTACCCAGTTTATTTATCCATTCTGTTTATGGACATTTGGTGAGTTTGGGGCTGATATGTAGTGTCCGACCTTTTGATGGCTCAAGAAAAGTTGAGCACTTTGGAGTTGAAAGGAGAGTATCGTTTTAAGATGAAAAGAGAAAAATACTTAAGAAATGTGAGAGAAAAAAAAATGCAACAAAAACATTGAAGTCTCAACTCAATCCACAGAATCTTAGTATTTCAGGGACACAGGAATATACCAGCTGGATACTGCCAGATTTTAACTGAGAATTGGGAAGAGGGAGGAGACCTTGGGTGGCAGCTAGCCTCACCATTTTTTAGAAGTGGAGGGACTGAGGTCCTGTGAGGTTGCGTGACTCAGAGCTTCACAGCGCACAACAGTGCCAAAAGTACAAGCTGCTTCTGACCTTCAGTCTAGTCTAGATTAGTGCCATCTGAGCACTAAAACCTAGCCCCCTACTCTGTAGCCCAAGCAGTGAGTCTGCTGGCCTAAGGATGGGCTGCCATTTTCTGATTGACACCAAGGTCTTCTGTGGCTCTGTTGAGATAGACTCAGACTTGCCCAGAGTAAACAAAGCAGTAGCTCAGGGAGGCAGAATTTTACCTCCTCAAGGCTCTTCTACCTCTGCTCCCATGCAAAGTCCCCTGGAACATCTCTTTCTCCCTTTCTTCCTTCTCCCTGTGTTCTAGGCCTTTCCAGTGAGGTGTTGGGTATTAAGTGCCAGGTAGGTGACATCTCAACGTCCCTCCTGATTCATTGTTTCATTAATCCATAAATGATCTAGGCTGGACCCCAATTTCAAAGGACTGCTTTCTAAATATATTCAGAATAGTTCATTCTTAAGAAGATATGTGAAAAATTCTTTTTTCTTTCTCTTTTTTTGTTTTGTTTTGTTTTTTGTTTGCCTCTTCCTGCCATTATGTCCCCACCTTTTACACACTTTTCTCCTCCCCTGGATACCCTTCCCCCTCTTTCAAGTTATCTTTTTGTAAACATCCCTGGAAACATCCTGTCTCTACCTACAACAACAGCGAAATTCAGATGCTGAAGTCTGTGGCTGTCTCCAGGAAGCATTTACTGTAAAACATAGGATTATGAGAAATCTAATAGATAAAACAAAGTGCTTATAAAGGGAAACAAAAGATATAGACATATCTTTCTTTTGTGTTTCCCTAAAGAGAAAAAGGGCATTTTTTGTGGTTTAAGAAAAGGCTCACAGTTTTGACATAGGCTCATTAGGAAGGTGAAAAACAGGTAAAATAACAGAAGTTTTACAAATGGGTAGTAAATATATTCTGCTCAAATGAGATACTGCTTAGAACAGCAAAAACTTAGCATGTGTAATCTTAGAGAATTAAAAAAAAAATGTGCTCACCATAGGGTCACAACTCTAACAAGTTGCTCGCTGAAATGACTGCAGAAAAGAGTAGTATGTTTCGGAGGTGACATGGAAGAGAAGCAGGAAAGTATAATGGTTAAGAACAAGGTCTTTGAAATCAGTCCTCTGGGGCCCAGATCCAGGCTCCACTTCTTCTAGTGTGTAACCTTGAGGGAGTTAATTAATTCTCTGAACCTCTTTTTCCTTATCTGTAAAATGAGGATAATGATAGTAACTACACCACAGTGTTGTTTTGATTATTAAATGAAATAGTACATATAAAGCAGTGGCATGGTCTGACACAGTATTGTCAAGTGATGTTAGGTCTCATTACTGAAGACAAAAAAATGATGTATAGGATTTTTAGTTTTCTTGGAAGTCCCCGAGCTTTTAATTTACAAGCAGCTCATGAGATTCTATTGTTTTGTTTTTGATGACATTCAGCAGGCCACAAAACCTAGTATTTCTTAGTTACAGATAGCGGGCATTCTATGTTGCTACACTAAGAGTAGATGCTGGCCTGTCCCATTGATCACTAATCGATTGATTTTTCCTAATTCTCTTCTAATTTCCAGTAGTCTCTCTCAGCTTCTGCTTGCTAGATAATTTTTTTCTTCCCAGATGCCAAAAAATAAATCTGCAGATTAAAAAATATTCTCTTTATGATAATTGAGGTTGTACAAAGTATTTTTAAACATAAAGAGTACTAAATGGCCCATGTCTTTTGCTCTTGTATCCTATAGATTTTACCTGCTTTTAAAAGAAAACCATGATTATTGCTATAAAGCAGTTGTTGTTTATTTCTCTCATCCCTACCCCCTCACCATTGGCACAGTTTATATCATGTGGGTCAGACCCCTTTATAATTTTCTCTCATGAGGTCCAAAGCTTACGATTTTAAACCAGTCATTCAACGGAAATTAATAGTCTGAAAGTTTCAAAAGGAGCGTTTAAGAAAAACAAACTTAAGCACATTAGAAAGACACGTTTACATCTAAACAGCATAATTATAAGACCAGTCAAAATAGGCACAGGCTCCTGCAGAATAATCATGCTGTATCATTCTACTGTGTTCATTAAAAGCAGGACCTACCCTGGATAACCCCATGCCCTGTTACATGTTGTGTAATATCATGAACTTAGTGAACATTTTTTAAAGAATGAAGTTTACTAAGTTCATCAAAAGATGGATTTTACATCTCTATGAAGTATCCAGGACAATGTTGAATACTTTGTGCAAGTCCTGCCAAAGTTCTTCTTATCTAGGTGGGGGAACAAAATACATGTGTGTGGAAAGGAATTAGATGTTTCCAGATAAATGTGAAACGGAGTCCTAGTTTTAGGGAGAAGAATCACTAATGGCCAAAGGTAGGCTGTCCCTTGCTTCCCTGGGGCTGCTGGATTTGTGTGGGGCCATGAGGTCAGGCTGGGATCTTTCTCTTCTTCAAGTACAAAGGAGCTTTTCTAGGAACAACAACAGACAATAAAAAGGTTAGAATCTAGTAAAAGACTCAAATATTAAAAGAAAACTATGAAATTGAAATTATTAAATGTTTATTTAACTTCATTCATTTAATATAATGTATGCCTGCTGTGTGCCAGGGACCGTTCTAGGTCCTAGAGATATGTCAGTGAACAAGACAAAGACAAAAGGCCTGCCTTCATGGAGCTTATATCCTTTTAGAAGACAAACAATAAACACAACAAAGCAAATTTTATAGTATTTTAGAAAGTACTAAGTGTGGTTGGAAAAAAGAGAAATAGAACAGGGTAAGGGACATTGATAGAGGAGGATACTGGGGCCTTTGGCAATTTGAAGTAGTATGGTCACAGTAGGACAACTTCGAAGGAGGAAGTTGGCCACACAGAGATACTTGGGGGAAAGAACATTCCATCAGAGATTAGCAAAGGCCTCAAGCAGAAGTGTGCTTGGTGTGTTTCAGGAACAGTGAGAAGGTCGCAGAGTTGTAGTAGATGAGGCCAAAGAGGTTTAGGTGGCATGTTCTGTAGGGCCTGCCTGGTGGACCATTTTAAGAACTTAGGTTTAAAAACCTCTGAGTGAAATGGGGAATCATTGGAGACCTTTGAGCAGAGGAGTAAAGGGATTTGATTTGCATTTTAATAGAATCGCTGGCTGCTATGTTGAGATAGAAAAATGGAGCAGGGTGGTCAAGTGCAGAAGCAGGGACACAAGGTAGTAGCTGTTGATTATAATCCAACTGAGAAATGTCAACAGCAGTGGAGGAGGTGCTGAGAAATGACCAGGATATATTTGGTAGATAAAACTGCTAAGATTTCCTGGCCAACTGTTAGAGGAGTATGAGCGAAATCCGAGTAAGGGCAACATCAAGGCTTTTTGCACAGTTATTGAGTTGCCATGAACCGAGATGGGGATCTGATAGAGGAGTTGGTTTGCAAAAGATAACTAGGAGCTGCTTTAAACATGTAATGTTTGACTTCCAAGCGGAGAAGTTGAGTAGGTTGTTGGATATCGGAATCTGGAGTTTAAGACATCCAGGCTGGAGATTCAAATCTGGAAGATGCCAGCAGAATTTGGATGAGATCCTTTAAGGAATGTTTGTAGACAGAGAAAGCAATCCATGGCCAAGCCTTGGGTCATACCAGTATTTACAGTTTGTTGAAGAAGAGAAGAAATCTCCTAAGAAATTATCTTACAACAAAGGAATTAGGCACATATTTCCAACATAGTGGACCTAAGTCTCTCCAATCCCTAAGTAAGTGTTATTATTAGAAGATATTGTTATTTCTGTTGACCCACAAGGTGGGAAGAATGAACTGTGAGTTGTTTTTCTGTGATGAGGCACTTGGGCTGAACCTGAGGTGTTTCAACCTGTAGAGACTGAGTTGGTGAGAAGGAACCAGTAAAGGAGACTGAGAAAGAACAGCCAGAATGATAGGAGGGAAATTGGAAGAACGTCCTTGAAGTCAAGTAAAGAAAGTGTCTGAGGAAAGAGAGAGTGACTCAGTAGTGTCATAGGTTGAGAGGTGTGTGAGGTCAAGTAGGATGAGGACTGAGTTGCTCATTGGATTTAGCAAGGAAAGTCATTGGTGACCTTGACAAGAGCTGTGTTGGTGGAGGGATGGGGACAAAACCTGATTGGAGTGGGCTCAAGGAATAAAAAGCTTTTGAAAGAATTCTTATTTTCAATTCAGTTTCTTATAAATATCCAATATTGAATGTGACTACTCTTTAATATGTCCGATAGACTGTGGGGTGGGACTTCAGAATACTGGAGGCCATGAGGGTCTTCAACAGGCTCTGAAAGGGACGTGGGAAGCCTTTGAGCTTCCTTCGAGTTATTATTGGTGAAGCTCCTAGTGTTTAGATTGTAGTCAGGTTCTTTAGAAATAGAAAGACAGGTCTAATGCAGTTTCTTTATTCTAAATTGCATCGCTTTGGTAAGAACTATACCCTGGAAGCACTGTCACTTTGTGTTGAGACTTTGTTTTGTTCTGTTTCTAGTAAAGATGTGTTCTTTACTTCAACCAGTTGATCCTTTCTATGAAAAGGGTACAACAGAGCCCCAGGGAGACCTGTGCTTTGAGTTGGCTTCTTTTTCAGCAATGGTGATAGGTTTCAGCTGACCAGCCACACATCCTAGTGCCCCACAGACCTGGAAGCCTTCATTCATGGAATGGATGGCTCAGGTTAGGGGTTCCCAAGAGCCAGAACAAATTAAGTAATAGAAACATTGCTTGTTTAATATTTTTTAATACCTTGCTGATATCTTCCATTGTGAATATTATTTCAAAGCATGCGATTATGCAATTTTCATAGTTCTGTATTGTATGTCATAATTATGCACCAAGAATTTTCTCTTCTGGGAATTACCTTTCAATTATAATGCTAACTTTCTGTAATACTATCATCAAAATGAATCAACAAGTCTCTGATACTAATTATCTTTTCTTTCCCTAAGCTTATTAAAATGTTAACACATAGGCCTTTAATGCTTAAATATTGGTTTTGGGTAGTTAAAAGCTTACAGTGAGTGGTAGAATTAAAACTTTGTTACACATGTGTTTGAGTGTTGTTTGGTAATAAAAGAAAAGTATAGTAATAGTCTTTAGAAAGTTGCTAATTATGGGAAAATGCTGGAAAGAACAAGGGCTTTTCTTTTGCAGTGGATTATGGCACATGTTTTTTGAGAAGTGGAGCTCCAGGGGCTATGTGTGTGTTTCCAGTGGGTTGTGGCATACACATAATGTCAGCATTCTCTTAGGTACTGCTCTGTCAACACTGCTTTATTAGTATCATTTTGAATGTTTTTTCAGCTGAAACTTATAAGTCACTCCACAGTTAGTTAAATGAGTGTAATTGGCTTGTAATAGAGAAATTCTGACACAAGGCCAATGTGAAATAATTTGGCAGCCCTAGGTGTTTTACATGGTAAATACTGGAATGTGCAGAGGTATAAAACTAAGCAAATTTTGAAATAAATGCTAAGTCTCTTAAGTCAGTGACTACAGATCTCTTAAGCACGGAATTCAACATGCCAACCCAGAGCTGCAATCCTGTGGCCCACCGGGAAGACTGGCTGCAGGCATGTTTTGGTTTCTTTCTTTTTTTTTTTTTTTTAAGATTTTATTTATTTATTCGACAGAGATAGAGACAGCCAGCGAGAGAGGGAACACAAGCAGGGGGAGTGGGAGAGGAAGAAGCAGGCTCATAGCGGAGGAGCCTGATGTGGGGCTCGATCCCAGAACGCCGGGATCACTCCCTGAGCCGAAGGCAGACGCTTAACCGCTGTGCCACCCAGGCACCCCTTGTTTTGGTTTCTAACATAGTATTAAAACATTTATTTGCCGACATTTAAAAGGTGAAAATTTTTAATTTAAAAAAAAATTGAGGGGCGCCTGGGTGGCACAGCGGTTAAGCGTCTGCCTTCGGCTCAGGGTGTGGTCCTGGCGTTCTGGGATCGAGCCCCACATCAGGCTCCTCCGCTATGAGCCTGCTTCTTTCTCTCCCACTCCCCCTGCTTGTGTTCCCTCTCTCCCTGGCTGTCTCTATCTCTGTCGAATAAATAAATAAAATCTTTAAAAAAAATTGAATTCTGCACCTTCTTTTGCAAAACTGGAAGGCATGGCAATGATTTTTTGGGAGGGACATAATAGCTTCCCCTTTCAAATGGGGTTTGTACTCTCCAGTCCACCATAGTCCTCAGAGGAGATCCTCTTGCCCCCAACACTGAGGCCAAGTGGCTATTGGCATTTTCATCCTGCAGGCTTCCCTCCTTCCTTGCCTGCCCCTGTAGGCACATGAATTTACCATCCTTGCATAGTAGTTACTTGAATTATTTTCCAGTGTCATCTCACAGGTCCTTAAGTCTAACCAAATTGTTCTCCTCATTGTCCCCCATTGTCTCCATTATCAGACTAATACTTAGTTTGGGTCCTCCTTGCTCTTCTACTTCTGACCGGAGCTGCATAACGTCTGTATCACTTCATTAGAACTTAGTACATCCTACTTTATGTAGTCCTCTTTTTATATATATTTTCTAGCTCCCCAGCTGTAAGTTTCTTGAGGGCAACAACCATATCTTATAATTTACTAGTGCCTAGCAAAATTATTTTAGCTTTGCTAGATTAATTATTGTTTAAATTTATCTCCCAGTGGATGGTAATATATGATTATAATTATGCTTTAGAAGAATTAGAAAATACCGGAGCGCCTGGGTAGCGCAGTCATTAAGCGTCTGCCTTCGGCTCAGGGCGTGATCCTGGCGTTGTGGGATCGAGTCCCACATGGGGCTCCTCGGCTGGGAGCCTGCTTCTTCCTCTCCCTCTCCCCTGCTGTGTTTCCTCTCTCGCTGGCTGTCTCTCTGTCACATAAATAAATAAAAGCTTTAAAAAAAAAGAAGAAGAATTAGAAAGTACCAAAAACTGATATAAAATATATTTCTTCAGATAGGGCTTTCTTAATTTATTATATCCATTTCTTTGTAGCAGGATTTATATAATTTGAGTATTAATTCCCTAAAGACCTCATTTATTTATTGCCAGTTCTGATTCTGTTATGTAGATGGATGAAGTTTCCAAATAAATGGATCATTATTATATACCATTTTATTATTTTAGATATGCTTCCTTCTAAGGCTAATACTCTTTTACATGTCTTATTTTTTCATTCTTTTGGCAACTAGTATATACCCTATGCAAAAGGCCTTGGCAGTAGTGAGAGTTCAACAGGCATTATGGTACATGCTCTCCTGAAGCTTTAACCTGTTGGCTGGAAAGGCAGGTATTAATAACAGTATATGATTGTTCAATTTTGATAAGTATTACCAAGAAGTAAGAGGCGTTCTGACACCTTAGAGGACGCTGCTCAGAGGGTGGGGCTTTAATGGGGAAGTATAACACAACTGAATTCTAAACTCCCTGACTTTCCCATAATTCCATAACAGTTTGTAAAATATTTTGAAGGTAAAAATTTAACCTTAGAAACAAATAAATTAAGAGGTAGTTTCTGTACAAAATAAGAGTTAAAAAAAAAAACTTTTCTAAAACGTTTTCCATTGGCTACAGTCATTGCATTAATGATAAAAAATGAATTATAACTTTATAGTTTATTTTGTTTGGTACCTGAGTTAGAACTTGATTTAAATAAGTAAATGAAAGACAAAAGGGAAATTGGGCTAGAAATTTCAGATATAGCTAACTTGGAAACCAACTTTAATTTTGTGAAACCGTAATTATTTTAAAGATGTTTGAAGTAAGGACTTTTCTTATGGCTTCCAAAAATAGGATATAAAAAATAAACTGATTTTTTCCCCTCAAGTGGGTAGTACCTTTATTTTCTATTTCTAAGCCCGTGACTGAAAAATATTAATGTTTATCGGTCTGATCTTGGAGTGATGTAAAATGGTGTTATGAAAAACCTCAGCAGTAAAGTTAGTGGCATATGTGAGCCAAAAAATAGAGTGGAATTTTGTGTGGTGCATATATTTTATCACAGCAATCAGAAATGCTTTAGGCATTTTTTTCCAAAGAAAATAGAATTCTATACTTAACTAAACCCATCTAAATATAGTGATAAAGTTAATTTTTTGCATAGTTTAGTGTCACACTGAAACAAAGGTCAGCTGCGGTGGTGCCATTTCTGAAATTTCCGTAGAGAAACTCATGTTACTGGTAATTATAGAAGGAGATTCAGAAAATTAACATATTTAAGGCAATTTTAGTTCAAATACACCCAGGATTTTCAAATGTGGGCTTAGGGAAATTTAAGGAAATCAGATCAGGGAATAGTTTTTAAGAAATGTCAAATGTCATGTAGAATTTAAAATAAATTCCAGATAAATCTTTTTAACCCCAAATATGCATTAATAGAGCCCACATTAATTTTAAGTTATAAAGAGGATGTTTAACCGATTATTTGTAATTTATTAAATTATTTGCTTTAACTGGTGCCTACAGAAATACAAAGAGACATTTTCATAAATTTTAGTTGTAGAGTAAAAACTAGCAGGGAAAGCTAATGGAAGTTATCTAACTTATAAAGTTTTCTTTAATGATTGGTTGGCTTGTGTATACTTGTTTTCAGGAAATTTGTAAGCAGCATATCATAGATACAGGATCTAAGTTAATGCATTTTAATGTATAAACTATTTTCAGTTGAGAAGACTGAAATAAGTACTCAATTGCCAAGGGGATGGGAAAGGCTATGAAATGTTTGGGGGCTTGGTAGGTTGGTTAGGGGTCAGTTGAATTCCATTTTCTAGTGCTTGTTGTAGTGGTGACTCGTGTTTGTGTATCTTTTTCTTGCATGACATTATTGTCTGTGCTGTGGACGTTAGTCATGTCTTCCCAGGTAGGCAGTAAGGTGTTTTGAGGACACATAAGATGCTATATTTCTACTCTCTTGAATTCTTCCATGGCTCCTAGAAAACAGTGGGCTCTTGATGTAAGCCCAACAATATTATAGCTTTATTTTTTCCGATCTGTATAATGTGAGAGAACTGTCATCTAGATTTAAACCTTCATAAGTCAGGGAAGCAAGCATTTGACCCATTAAAAAAAGGTAACAGAATTGTGTTTATGCGTATCTCCCAAGCCTGACATGTGAATGATACGTTATGTATAAATTGTACGATAGTGATATGTATTCAAATTTCATGTTGGCTTTGGAAATACACATTTTGTTGCTTAAATATTCAAAAGGTTATGAAAAATACAAATTTTGTTCCATAAATAAAATAAATAAAATAAAAAAAGACTAAGTAAAATTTGGGTTTTAAAAATTAGCAATAGACTTCAATAATAGAAATTATCTCTGATTTCTCAACACAGGAAGACAAGGTCTCTTTTGAAATACCTTAGTTTGGCGTTTCTTCCCAGCCTGCATCAGAACAGGTTTCTCGTTTCCTCATGCCATGAGTTTTCTGGCAGTGACAGTACAGTATGCACAGCGTTCCTCTGCTTTCCTGGGGCTGACCGAGACATAAGCTTAATCCATTGGAAACGCCCATTTATCCATTCCTGCAGTTTCTTTGTGGTTTGACAAGTGGTGTTGTCCACTCTTGTTATGGTGATCAAGTGTTCCATGAGGGGGTAGTCAAAATGACATGGGCTTCTGACCATTTGAGTTGCTGTGCTTGGCCCCTTGACCTAGAAGTGAGACCGTAATGGAAGTTGTTTTGTAAATATCTTTATGAATTTGAACCTTCCCCAGGCAGGAGCAGTTGACCCAAACACAAACTAAAAACTGTGTTTATGAAAATCCATTTTATGTATTTCCAAGTCTGACATATGATTAAAATATAACTTTTATAACAGTAGTAAGTAGTTAGATTTAATGTAGCATTAAAAAATATAAATTTTGTTTCAGTTTTCAAAAACTGTAAAGATTGAATTTTAAAGATTACCAATAGAATGTAGCCATACAATAGAACATTTTCCTCAAAGAAACAAATCAAGATGTCATTGATTTGCTTCCTATGATAATTTTTAAAAATAATATCTATATCTATCTATCTATATATATATTAATGTTTGGTTATGGGAATAATTATTAATTGTAAAAATAATTCCAAATGGTTTTCTTTCAGTTCTCTGAGATGCCAAAATGTAAAATAAAATAATAGGTCTTCAGAATGGTATATGCATCTTAATTAATGAGGTTTTTTTACCTAAATGCAGATAGAAATGTGGCCATATAGCACGATGAAGAATTCTATCATTAGAATTTGGTATTATAATAGATCACTGTTCAGAAGTTGAATCATATCTGATATTTGAGAGAGGTCACAGATATTAAAGTATTGTTAGATAATGGAAGATACTACTAAGATAGTGTATTTGCAAGTACTTTGTAAACGTGATATCCTGTATAGACACACCTCAGGGTCTTATATAGTTACCTGGATGGTCATGTGCTACTGATAGGTGTGGACAGGAAAAAGAAGAGTGTAGAAATGGCTGCAGTGTTTATCCTGGGCTGTAGGTCATGAGAGGGAGACTATGACACTCTAAAATGAAGCACAGATGTTGTGTGTGTGCATGGATACCCTCGTAGGTCAAGGATGCAGAGTATTCAACAGAGTAAGAACCATGATTCATATATATTACCTCTTTCTTAAAAATTGAAGGTGAGCAGGGCACCTGGGTGGCTCAGTTGTTAAGCGTCTGCCTTCGGCTCAGGGCGTGATCCCAGGGTCCTGGGATCCTGGGATCGAGCCCCACGTCGGGTTCCCTGCTCAGTGGGAAGCCTGCTTCTCCCTCTCCCACTCCCCCTGCTTGTGTTCCCTCTCTCGCTGTGTCTCTGTCAAATAAATAAAATCTTAAAAAAAAAAAAAAAATTGAAGGCGAGCATGTATTTTCTTCAACTAGATATTCTGGCATCATAGTAATTATAAATATCTATATGACATTTTATAGTTTTAAAAGGAATTTTTACTTTGGTTACCTTATTTGATCTTCAGAGTGGTAGTCCCTCTATTTTATAGATGAGAAGGTTAAATAATTTGTATGACTTGGCGACTTTACCTGATACAATTTGTGGCAAAACCAGAACATGGTACTCTTCTTCTAACTCTGCAGCCTTTGCTTTTTTCCCTGCTACTGGTCACAGTCATCCTGTTGATAAAACGTTTCTAGAGTATTTGCAAAATAGGATGTGACATTTTCTTTTTTTTTTTTTAGTACCTTTTTAAGTCAGTTTTAGTTTCTGCCAGATACTAAATCAACTCGTGTTCCTTAATTATCTTACATTGATTTTGCCATAGAGAATTTTTGGGTCTGAACAGGATAGGGTAGTCTTTTCAAATGTACTGTACTTCCTGTCATAATGCATTTAATGTGGCACAAAATTCCTGATCATTTTATTTTATTAGAAGACAGATATACATAAAATTTCACACTATTAATCTTTGTTCAGAGCAGTTGTTACCTTACAAAAAAATCTCTAGTAATTTGTAGGATTGGTTATTAAAGGAAAATTAAAATAAAGATGTTTCGAAATGATTGCACATTGTACATTTGAAGGTGAAACACTAAGTACATTTGATTGATTTCTCTTCAGAACATGGTAATCTTTAAGTGCTAATGTTTTATGGAAACATACCACAGGCCTTTCTGTAGGAAGTTTTACTTACATGTGAACTTTGCAGATGAACCCAAATTTAGCATGAGAACATCTGCAATTCTTTCATTCAGCTATCAGTTATATGCCAAGCATTTTGTTGGAAATTCAGTGATGAGCAAGGCATGGACCTATCCTCTAGAAGTTGGAGCCTGGATGATGAGGGGAGACAGACAAACCAGTGAACACTTACACCATGTGATAAATGAAATGCTACCTGTTTAAAACTCAGCTGTGCAATTTTTGTTTAACAAGACATTTTCTTTTACCTCTCCAGAATTTTTACTAAGTGATACCATTGGTATACATAAAAGACCATCCTTTGTTTTTACTTAGTAAAACATCTAAAATTATAGTCCTTTTCCAAATCACCATGAATCCGAAATTTTAATTTTTAAGGTCTGGTTTAAACTTTCTGAAGCCATGGGGTTTAGCCAGTCTCTAATATTGTATTTATACTCTGTGTCATGCAGCAAAGGTTTGAGGTAACGTGCTATTACTTAACACATACGGCACTTTAATGAACATTGGATTCATTAAATTTTTTAAAGTCAGCTTTTTTATAGTATAAATTACATACAATAAAAATAAAGTTCATACATTTTAGGTAGATAATTTGATGACTTTTGAGATATGTACATGATCATGTAACCAGTGTCACAATCAAGATATAGAACATTTTTGTCATGCCAAAAAGTTTTCTACAACCCTTTTTAAAGTTGGTCCTCTTCTCTTCCACCACTTCCTCCTTTTCCTCCTTTCTCCCTTACCCCCATTACCCACAACAACTGCTGATTTTTAGTTTTGCCTTTTATAGAATTTCATGTAAATTGAATCATCTGACTTGTAGTTTTTTGTGCCTTGCTTTTGTATCTGACTTCTTTCACTTAGCATAATAATGCTTTTTGGATTCATGCATTTTGCTGTGTATGTCGATAGTTCTTTTTATTATTGGATAGTATTCAGTTATCACAATTTGTTTATTCATTCACCTGTTATTAATGGATATTTGGGTTGTTTCCAGTTTAGAATGGAACTTTATTATGATGAAGTTACAATGAACATTCATGTATAATTTTTTTTAATTGGAGACACACAAATCAATGCATTTATATTTTTAAAATTTTTATTTAAGCGTAGTGAACATACAGTATTATATTAATTTCTGGTATACAGTATAATGATAAAACAATTCTATCCATTTTTCAGTGCTCATCACAGTAAGTGTACTCTTAATCCCCTTTATATATTTCCCCATCCTCCACCCACCTCCCCTCTGGCAACCACCACTTTGTTCTCTGTATTTATTTTTTATTTATTTATTTTTTAAGATTTTATTTATTTATTTGACAGAGAGAGACAGTGAGAGAGGGAACACAAACAAGGGGAGTGTGAGAGGGAGAAGCAGGCTTCCCGCCGAGCAGGGAGCCCAATGTGGGGCTCGATCCCAGGACCCTGGGATCATGACCTGAGCCAAAGTCAGATGGTAACGGCTGAGCCACCCAGGCACCCCTGTTCTCTGTATTTAAAAGTCTGGTTTTTGTTTCTCTCCTTTGTTTTGTTTCTTAAATTCCATATGAGTGAAATTCCTTTTGAGTGAAATCATACAGTATTTGTCTTCCTCAGTCTGACTTATTTCATTTAGCATTATAACCTCTAGGTCCATCCATATTTTTACAGATGGCAAGATTTCATTCTTTCTTTATGGCTGAGTAATACTCCATCATGCATATATAACACACCTTCCTCAGTAATCGATGGACTTGGGTTGCTTCCATATCTTGGCTATTGTAAATAATGCTACAACAAACATAGGGGTGCATATATCTTTTTGAATTGGTGTTTTTGTTTTCTTTGGGTAAATACCCAGTAGTGGAATTACTGGTTTATATGTTAATTCTATTTTTAATTTTTTGAGGAAGCTCCGTTCTGTTTTCCACAGTGGCTGTACCAGCTTGTATTCCAACCAACAGTGTACAAGGGTTCCTTTTTCTCTATGCCCTTACCAACACTTATTTCTTGTCTTTTGAGTCTAAACATTCTGACTGGTGTAAGGTGATATCTGATTGTGGTTTTGATGTGCATTCCCCTGATGATGAGTGATGTTGAGCATCCTTTCATGTGTCTGTTGGTCATGTGTATGTCTTTTTTGGAGAAATGTCTATTCATGTCTTCTGCCCATTCTTGATTGGATTATTTGGATTTTTGGTGTTGAGTTGTATGAGTTCTTTATATATTTCAGGTAGAAATCCTCGGATATATCATTTGCAGATATCTTCTCTCATTCATTAGGTTGCCCTTTTGTTTTGTTGACAGTTTCCTCCTCTGTGCAAAAGCTTTTGATATGGTGTAGTCCCGATAGTTTAATTTTGCTTTTGTTTTTCTTGCCTTAGTAGACATATCTAGAAAAATGTTGCTAAAAATTACCTCCTGTTTTTTCTTTCAGGAGTTTTATGGTTTCAGGCTTCACATTTAGGTCCTTAATCCTGTTGTATATAGTGTAAAAAAGTGGCCCAGTTTCATCCTCTTGCATGTAACTGTCTAGTTTTCCCAACACTGTTTATTGAAGAGACTGTCTTTTTCCCACTGTATATTCTTGCCTCCTTTGTCATAGATTAGTAGACCATATGAACATGTGTTTATTTCTGGACTCTATTCTGTTCTATTGATCTGTGTATCTGTTTTTGTTCTGGTACCATCCTATTTTGATTACTACAGCTTTGTAGTGTATCTTGAAATCTGGGATTGTGATGCCTTTGGCTTTGTTCTTTTTTAAGATTGCTTGGCTATTTGGAGCCTTTTGTGATTCCATTTAGTATTATTCTAGTTCTATGAAAAATGTTATTGGTATTTTGATAAGGATTGCAAGTATAAGTCTTCAGGGGATGTATCTTTTCATTTATCTTGGGCAGATACCTAAGAATGAGATATCTGAGTTCTATGACGAATGAATGTGAGACCTTATAAGAAGCTGTCAGTTGTTTTCCAAAGTAGTTACATCATTTAACATTCTCACCAGCAGTGTCTGAGAGTCTCATTGTTCCAAATTCTCACCAAGGCTTGGTATTGTCAGTCTTTTCAATTTTAAACATTCTAGGGGTATGCATTATGGTATATCACTATAGTTTTTAATTGTGTTTTCCTAATGACTGATAATGTTGAGCACCTTTTCAAATGCTTACTTGCCATTTGTATATCTTTTTCAGTGAAGTGACTGTTTAATTTTTTTGGCCATATTTTTAACTGAGTTGTCTTCTGTTAGAACTATTTGTGTATTCTGGATTTAAGTGTTTAATTAGATAAATATTTTTAAAATATTTTTTTTCAGTCTGGGGATTGCATTGCCATTTTTAAAGTGACTTTCAAAGAGCAGAATTTCTAATTGTAAAGAAGTCCAGTTTATCCTTTAAAAAAAATATTTCATCATCAGGATCTCTTAGATGTTTTCTGTAAGTTTTACAGTTTTAGCTTTTATATTTGATTCTGTAATTCATTTCAAGTTAATCTTTGTATTTGGGTTGAGGTCAGTTATTTTCTGTATGAATATCTAATTGTTCCAGCACTATTTGTTAAAAAAGTTTATTCCCTCACCAAAGTACCTTAGCACCTTTATCAAAAATCAAATGACGTTTTAGGATGCCTCTATTTCTGGACTTTCTATTCCATTAACCAGTATCTCTTTAGGCCAATATTTTACTGCTTTGATTAATGCATGTATTCTTTATACTAAGTCTGAAATCAGATAGTAAGCCTTCCAACTTTGAATATGAGTGGTAAGAGCAGATATACTTGCTTTGTTCCCATCTTAGAAGAAAGCCATTCAGTCTTTCACCATTAAGTGTAATATTAGCTGTAGATTTTTCATAAACTGTCATCACTTCTACTCTTAGAGCAAGTAATTTCCAAATTCTAGACAGATTAATGCAATTGGAAGATGTTTTTGAAAGACTCGTTAGAGGAAATTTCTGAACTTGTCTCTTCATTATCAAGAACTGTATTGAAGGTTACCAGTAGGTAACTTACAACTTTCCAAACCTTATCTGAAAAAGAATTTTCATCCAGCTTTCTCTGGAGAGCCCATGATTAGTACCAACACCATGTTTTCTTAATTCAGTTTTCCAAATGTGAAGGTCATGAAAGAAAATAGGCACTCCTCTCTTAATGAGTACATTTTGAACATTTGAATAGTTTTGCCCCTGGAGATGATAAGATTCCAAGACATTTGTTGGCATCATATAACATTTTCTTAGATATGATTAAGGGAATATGATGACAGTGATGCTCCATTGGTATTGGACAGTGGTCCTGCCTTGAGGAATGGCTGACCGTGGAATAGGCTGCTCATCTGTTTTTTTCAGGATCAAAGTCTATGGTTCAGCCTCAGGACTTGTTGCCTTTCCAGGGTGATTAGAGCCGTATAAAAAAAGCAGTGCTAAACAGAGATAGGCTGGTTTCTGTTTTTTCTTTGTTTGATTGGTTTGTTTTAAGTTCAAGGTTGAGTTATGGTTCCATTTTTCATAGAGGATTAACCCTGTCATTGTAGGGTAAAGTGTAATTCTGATTTCCTTCCTCCACACCCTTTAAAAACCAGACTTTTAAGGCTCCCTCAAATTATTAGAGGATGATTACTATAAGGAGGAATGTTGTCTTTTGGCAGTGTGCCGGAGGGATGCACATCACAGAGCCAGAAAATAGTGAACAAGTAGGTCAAATGGAGACAACTTGACTGGGCTATTCAGTGACACGCTGTTAGACCGTGTAGACTTTACACACCCAGGAGCCCAGAGGTTCACTGATAAATGGCTTTTCCTTCTACTCTCTTTGGAATATACAGGTAATAGCTGAGGTGGCTTTGGTTTTTTTTATCTTATTTCAAAACCCTGGTTGAGAAGAGTTCTAAAAACGAGGCCTGTGAGTTGGCATGTGGGAAATAGAATATTACTATATAGGTAAATACTACTTGAAAATAAGATTTCGCACTTGATGGAACTGGCAAATTTATGGTAGTTATCTTCTAAAAGTAAGCTAAGGGTACTTAATGCTGGTTGACGGGTAGAGGAGAGCCAGCTTCTCAGTGATGATTACCTTGGGGAAAACCTAAGGGATGCAGCCTCGGCTCCCCAAGATGTTCCCCACAGCAGCCATAATAATAGTCGTGGGTTTGTGTTTCTCCAGAATAACAGAATCACCTCAATCTTCTTAGAGTAGATTGGCTAATGGTTGGCCGATACTCCCGGGGAATGGGGTATCCATAAATAACAGGGAAGCCCTATATAAAATAAACATTTGTGTTTTCTTAAGTAAGAACTTTGAAAAAGCCAGAGTTTCAGGCTTTTTTTTTTTTTAATGATTAAAATAATCATTGTTTTCTTTGAGTTTTGAAATTGGTATTTTCAGATGTCTTTATAAGTTTATGTGATAACTTTGTCTCTAACTTACGTATTCACAGACAAACCCCCAAAGGGGTGTTAAATAAGAACTTTTGTGGCAATATAAAGCCTTGTTAGAATGTCCAGAGAAATCTTTTACTTTGAAGTCTATAGATGGTGATTTTGATCTTCTTTTACTGTAAAGAGTACCTGGACCTGTGAGTTTTACTTCACACCATTCCGCACATTTGGCACATGTGTGCATGTGGGAGGGTGTGGAGGAAATGCTGCAAATGCTACTCTTTCGGGTGTGTCTGGTTAACAAAATAATTGCAGCCCATAATTTATGTGTGTAAGCGTAAAATATGGATTCCTAGCATCTCAGACTCTTTTTCTGGCTTCATGAAACTTTTGCATATAATTCTACAACTTTATTAGCATTTCAGTACTTTTCCTTTAGTAAATCATTTTAGCATGTTTCTTAACTTTATATAAAAACAAACTTTTTGAAGAGACTAGATTAAATTAAATTGTTCCTTACTCATGGGTGCTTTTGAACAGAATTTAGAGAAGAAAAATCCCGAAAAGAAAAGCTTAATGGGTGCCCAAGACTGACGGGTGTCATCTTGGCAGATCAGTGTCTCATAGCGTCAGTTTCATTACCGATGAAATTAAGAGGTTGGAGTAGATCATCTGTGAATCTGATATGGTGGTGAAGTTTTCATTTGGTTGTTATTTTATTGCATTATTTTTTCCATTTAGTAGTAGATAGAATCCCAGAAATTAATACATACACATACTACCAAATTGTAAATAATCCTGTAAGAATTAATTAACAACACCAGAATATCTAAGGCTTTCCCCCATTTCTGGGCCATGGAAACAATTGTGTAGTAAGCACAATGATATTTTACAAGGATTATTTTAGTTTGCTGTAGTTTAAGTCTTTGTATATGATCCTCAGTGGATTTATTTTATGTTGAAAGTAACAGGCTATTATAACAGGATTGCATACTTGTCCTACCTGTGTGTCTTTCTCAAGTTTACTCACCAATATGTAGTTATTCACAGCATTTTCAACAACACCTTGATAAATTTTATTTTTTTAATTATGAAGTAGACAGAAAAGTGTTTAGAATGTCTATGTACGTTTTAAACAAAAATAGTAATCAACATCGTTGTATCCACTACCAGGCATAAGAAAAATAATATTTCTCTAGCTCCTTTGTAGCTCCCACCACTTTCTGAAGACATCCCCTATTCCCAGACTACCCAATCCAGCACCATTTTGAGGTTAATCATTACATTGCCTTTCTTCATAGTCTTGCCAATATATATTATGTCTCAATGAATTATTGGTTAGTCACCTGTTTTTGAACTTTGTATTTATAGAAAGGAATTGTATATATTCTTCTATAAGTTTTTTCACTGAACATTGTCTGAGATTCATAGTTGTTATCGTATGGCTGTGGTTCATTAACGTTCACTGAATTGTTTCAACATACCATATTTTACTTCTTCTACGATCAGTGGACTTTGCCTTTCCAGTTTGTACATTTATTTTGGTGTTGTTAAGAACCATTTAATAATATGGAAAATCCTTCTGCAATGTTAAAATAAAGTTAGCAACTTCCCAAATGCTTAATTCAGTCTTCCTTAAAGGCATTATACTGTCTTTGGAAAAAAATATTCAGGGGAAAAATAAGTAAAGTCAATGTTAAGATTCCTGTGTAATATAAGAATTTCTATATTGCTACCAGATAATGAGAATTATTAGCAAAATCGTATCTAGAAAGCTGCAGTTCCAGGGTCAGAGGGAATTGTGTGCAAGTCCCATGAATGAAGGAATCAAAGATTTCATTGTGGAAATTAGAAGCAGATGCTTCTAAGCTGGAGGATTTTCCCTGAGAACAGCACTTTTTGTTGGCGATGTCATGCTAGAAATTCATCTTGGTTGAAAGGAATTTCTGTGCCTGGTTGCTAAACCTGATATGACTTTTGAATACAGATGGCTGTGAAAAACTAAAGTTTCTCTGGTCGAAAATTCATGAATTTTACCATTGCCTTTGTTCTTTTTTTGGTTGCCTAGCTAGCATCTCCCCTCACCTCCCAGCTTCCCAAAGGTACTCAGATTTTTGTTTTGATGTCCATGTACTTCAGGGGAAGCTGTTGAGGTGGGCCTCGGGTGGCCTTAGCTAGTCTAACTATTCCTTACTCCTGCCCTATGATGGGGGTGCTGGTGACCTAAGACATCCAGTTAGGCTGAGTATCATTACTCTTGTTTGCTTCCTCATTCTGGTTTATTTGACCACTCTGAGAGATGCAAGCCTTAAAGCACAGTGATTCAGGTACAAGGAAGAAACTAGGTTTTGCATGACATCTCAAACTACCACATCAAACTGCCCTAAAGCCCTTTCATTCTACTTGTAGCCTTCAAGTTACTTTGGTTTTTATAAATTTCCCTTATAGCATTTAACTAGTTTACTAATAGTTAACATTTCTATAGTGTCTACCATATGCCTTATGTCAAACTTTAAAGTAGATGCTGTTATTTCCATTTTACAGACATGGAAGCGGAGATGTAGAGAGGTGAAAGAACTTGTCCAAGGTCATATAGCTAGGAAATAGCTGGCTAATAGTCAAACCCAGGCAATTTGGCTAACAGAGTTCAAGTCTGAGTTGGAATAATTTTGCCACTTGTGATTTAATGCCTCCCAACCAATATATCTTTTTATATATTTGCTTTTACATAAGCTGGCTTAACTTGATACATAGGGAAACCTTCCTAGAAACTGTATTTTGTTGACAGTTTGGAGATTAGTATTCTTTCATGTTTGTCCTCTACTTTTAAAGACAAGGAAAAATATGCACCTTGTCCCCTGTAATTAACATGCAGAAAATATTTAAGAAGCTGTGACCAATACTGATTCCCATTTCTGGGGTGGGGTGGGGGAATGCTTCTCAAAAAACAGAATTTTAATTTTTTTTAAAAAGATCTTATTTATTTATTTATTTATGTGTCAGAAAGAGAGAGAGAGAGAACACAAGCAGGGGGAGTGGCAGGTAGAGGGAGAAGTAAGCTCCCGCAGAGCAGGAGCTCAGTGTAGGACTTGATCCCAGGACCTGGGACCGTGACCTGAACTGAAGGCAGACACTTAACCAACTGAGCCACTGGGGCATCCTCATAAATTTAATCTTAATTTCTAGAGAATTCACATGTCCAGTGAATTTATAAATAATTTACTCCTCACTTCCTACCGTGTGCCTATTATAGACCCATCACTACTGCAGACATTAGAGACATAAAGATGCTGATGGATCCTATCCTGGAGGAGATTCCAGTTCTCTACAGGGACACAGACTTGCCAACAAATACAAGGGTGATAAGAGTGCAAGGGAAGTGACCCGCAGCTGCCTACCAATGTGAAAGCATGCTTCCCAGACAGGTATCTTGAGTTTTCGGGGGAGAACGAAGATATTTTGTTCTTGTTCTTTTGGAGATGGGTAGATAATATGCAAGGGAGGATATCTAGGCGGAGGGAACAGCACAGTCAAAAGCACAGACATAGGACAGCAAGACTTGCTCTGAGAGCTACAAGGAAAACAATTGTAGTAAATGTACGACATGAGTTAGAGAATGGCCACACAGAGGCTGGATGGAACCCGATGGTGAAAGACGGTGCCTTAGAGTTTCGGTGTTTTCCGTAGAAGTGCTATAGCGTGGAAGAGTGTGAGCTGGGATGTGAGATCAGATGTGCAGTTTAACGAAGTCACCCTGGCAGCATTATGGGGGTGACAGACTTAAGGAGTGAAACAAGACAGAACATTTAGAAATCCAGGTGAGAATATAGTGAAGATGTATGGCAGATATAAGGTACTAGAATGATAGACTAGACAGAAGGAAGGCTTTTTTTTTTTTTAACTAAGATTAGTTTTTAAGTATATGTATAGCAACTAAATCCCAACCTTTCGACCGCAGAGGATCACTTTTGTTGTCCTTCTTCTCCCCCATCTTCCTTGGGCCTCACGTTTGAAAAGATTGTCTATCAAAATAAATTTTCGTTTTTTAAAGCAGGGATGTAAAACTAAGTTTGCTATCAAAATAAGCACTTGAAAAATGGTATTAAAAATTTTTTTTTAAGATTTTATTTATTTATTTGACAGAGAGACAGCCAGCGAGAGAGGGAACACAGGCAGGGGGAGTGGGAGAGGAAGAAGCAGGCTCCCAGTGGAGGAGCCTGATGTGGGGCTCGATCCCAGAACGCCAGGATCACGCCCTGAGCCAAAGGCAGACACTTAACGACTGAGCCACCCAGGTGCCCCAATGGTATTAAAATTACTTAAGTGAATGATCTCTTGGTTTTCCTTGAAATATTACCATGGATAAATGTGCCAGTTTTTTTTTTCTCCAGTTTTATCAAGGTGTTTGAAATATTTAAAATAATTGTAAGTGAAATAAGTCAAGCAGAGAAAGACAATTATATGGTTTCACTCATTTATGGAACATAAGAAATAGGAAGATCGGTAGGAGAAGGAAGGGAAGAATGAAGGGAGGGGTAAACAGAAGGGGGAATGAACCATGAGAGACTGTGGACTCTGGGAAACAAACTGAGGGCTTCAGAGGGAAGGAGGGTGGGGGATTGGGATAGGCCGGTGATGGGTATTAAGGAGGGCACATGTTGCATGGTGCACTGGGTGTTATATGCAAATAATGAATCATGGAACATTACATCAAAAACCGAGGATGTACTGTATGTTGACTAACATAATAAAAAATTATTATAAAAAATTACAAAAAAATAATTGTAAAGATCTCATTACTTTTTTTAAAATTAAAGTATGGTTGACACAAAGTGGTACATTAGTTTCAGGTATACAACATAGTGGTTTGACAAGTTTCTATGTTATGCTATGCTAACCACGAGTGTAGCTGCTATCTGTCACTATACAATGCTATTACAGTGTCATTGACTATTCCTTATGTTGTACCTTTCATACCCCTGACCTCTTCATTCCATAACTAGAAGCCTGTATCTCCCACTCCCCTTCACCCATTTGCCCCCCCTTTCCCCTAGTAACCACCAATTCTTTGTATTTTTGGATCTCTTTCTGCTTTTTGTTTATTTTCTTAGATTCTACAGACAAGTGAATTCATATGGTATTTGTCTTTCTCTGTCTAACTTATTTCACTTAGTATAATACCCTCACTTAGTATAATAGGTCCATCCATTTTTTTGCATATGGCAAGATCTCATCCTTCTTTGTGGCTGAGTAATATTCCATGTATGTTTATGCACCACATCTTCTTTATCCTTTCAGCTATCAGTGGACGCTTAGATTGCTTCCATATCTTGGCTGTTGTAAGTAAGGTTGCAACAAGCATAGGGGTGCACGTATCTTTTTAAAGTAGTGTTTTTGTTTTCTTTGGGTAAATACCGAGTAGTGGAATTACTGGGTCATATGGTAATTCTACTTTTAATTTTTTGAGGAACCTCCTTACTGTTTTCCACAGTTGGTTGTACTAGTTTGCATTCCCACCAACAGTGCATGAGAATTCCTTTTTCTCCACATCCTTGCTGACACTCGTTATTTCCTTTTGTTTAGGCATTCTAACGGATGTAAGGTGATATCTCATTATGGTTTTGATTGGTATTTCCCTGATGATTAGTGGTGTTGAGCATCACTGTATGCTTTCTTTGGGAAAATGTCTGTTCAGGTCCTCTGCCCATTTTTAGGGTTATTTGGGGTTTTTTGGTGTTGAGTTGTATAAGTTCTTTATGTGTGATATTAACCCCTTACTGAATATATCATTTGCAAATATCTTCTCCCATTCATTAGGTTGACTTTTTGTTTTGTTGGTTTCCTTCACTGTGAAAAAGCTTTTTATTTTGCTGTAGTCCCAATAGCTTAATTTTATTTTTGTTTTCTTTGCCTTGGGAGACATCTAGAAAATGTTGCTAAAGCCAGTGTTGAAGAAATTACTGCCTATGGTTCCTTCCAGGAGTTTTATAGTTTCAGGCCTCACGTTTAGGTCTTCAGTCCATTTTTAGTTTATTTTTCTGTGTAGTGTGATAAAGTGGTCCAGTTTCATTCTTTTGCATATAGCCATCCCGTTTTCCCAGCACCATTTATTGAAGAGACTGTCTTTTCTTTGTTGTATATTCTTGCCTTCTTTTTCATAGATTAATTGACCATATAAGGCATGTATTTATTTCTGGGTTCTCTATTCTGTTCTGTTGATCTATGTATCTGTTTTTGTGCTTGTACCGTAGTGTTTTGATTACTCTAACTTTGTAGTGTATCTTGAAATCTGGGATTGTGATACTTCCAGCTTTGTTCCTCTTCTTCAAGATTGCTTTGGCTATTTGGAACCTTTTGTGGTACCATACAAATTTTAGTATTATTTGTTCTAGTTTTGTGAAAAATATTGTTGGTATTCTGATAGGGATTGCATTGAATCTGTAGATTGCTTTGGGTAGCATGGACATTTTAACAGTATTAATTCTTCCAATCTGTGACCATGGAATATCTTTCCATTTGTTTGTGTCTTCAATTTCTTTCTTTAATGTTTTACAATTTTTAGTCTTACTGGTCTTTCATCTCCTTGGTTAAGTTTATTCCTACGTATTTTATTCTTTTTCATGCAATTGTAAGTGGAATCATTTTTTTTTAAGTTTTTATTTTAATCACCCTGTGATCATCACAAGTGCACCTCTTAATCCCCATCACCTATTTCACCCATTCCCCTACCCACCTCTCCTCTGGTAACCATCAGTTTGTTCTCTGTAGTTAAGAGTCTGTTTCTTGGTTTTTTTCTCTCTCTTTCTTTTTGTTCATTCTACATATGAGTGAAATGATACGGTATTTGTCTTCCTCGGACTGACTTATGTCACTTAGCATTATACCCTCTAGCTCCATCCCTGTTATTGCAAATGGCAAGATTTCATTCTTTTCATGGCTGAATTATATTCCATTGTATATATATACCACATCTTCTTTATCCATTCATCTATCAGTGGACACTTGAGCTGCTTCCATTTCTTGGCTATTGTAATTAATGCTGCAGTAAACAGAGGGGTGCACATATCCTTTTGGATAGTGTTTTCGTATTTCTGGGGTAGATGTCCAGTAGTGCTATTACTGGATCATTTAGTGTAGTTCTGTTTTTCACTTTTTGGGGAACCTTCATACTGTTCTCCACAGTGGCTGCACTAATTTGCATTCTCACCAATACTGCAAGAGGGTTCCCCTTTCTCCACATCCTCACCAACACCTGTTATTTCTTGTATTGTTGATTTTAGCCATCCTGACAGGTACAAGGTGATACAGTAGTTTTAATTTGTGTTTCCCTAAAAAGTGATGATGAGCATCTCTTCATGTGTCTGTTAGCCATCCGAATGGCCATATATAAGTTCTTTATCTATTTTGAATACTCACCCTTTATTGGATATGTCTAGGATTGTTTTCTTAATTTCTCTTTCTGCTACTTATTAGTGTATAGAAAGGTGCAACTGATATCTGTGTATTAATTTTGTGTCTTGCAACTTTGCTTAATTCATTTATTCTAATAGTTTTTTTGGTCTTTAGAGTATTCTATGTATAGTATCATGTCATCTGTAGATGGTGATAGTTTAACTTTTTCTTAGCAATCTGGATGCCTTTTCTTTTTCTTGTCTGATTGTTGTGCCCATTACTTCTTTTATGAAATCCAGGTTAGAAGTCATTATAATTCCTATTAACAGAATTGTGCGTATTACTATTCTGTCTAGAGAGTATACCAGAATCATGCTTTGCAGAAATATATTTTTAATCTCAAGTGTAAAAAAAGCGATGGTTTCATTTTCCTGCATACCACTATTATCATTACCCTGTACTTGGCGTCTGTAATCAAGTGAATAAAGTGAGTATGGTCTTAGCAGAAAATAATGACAAAGAAGGGCAAACTTTGAAAGGCTAGGTGTCAGAATACCACAGGGTGCAAAACTGTTGCCAAAGCTAGAGAATGTGATTGGTTGAGTTAGCATAGAACAAAACTTCGAAAAATGACCCACTCTATAGGATACTGTTGTGATGTCCCAGTGAGTCTCCCTGGAAGCCTGGTCAGGGTGCTGAAGGAGATTCCTTGTAATACAGGGGAACACTCCCCAGGCTGATTTCTCATCTATTCAGTCTGAGTTTGCATCATGGGACAGCAACACAGATACTCTGAGGGGCTCAGGCCTCTCTCCTACCTCCCTACCTGGGGCCCTTATCTGTATGACTTTACACTCTTGTCATCCTTTTTCTCCCCAATGCATACAAACCATTTCATCTCCCTCCATGAAATCTTTCCTCAGTAGCTGCACTTCCCTCTGTTCTCAGCCTTTCCACAAATCCACGGACAGCCTTCAATTTACCACACAATTTAGCATTTAACTTAAAATATAATTGTATTATTTCCTATTGTTTCTAATGTGTGAATTTGAACTTTTCAAACAGAAGGTCTCTAAGGGCCAGAATTTAGAAATGATGTGAGAGACAAAAAGGAGTATATTTTAATGAAGTGCTGGAGGACTCAAGTACCAGTTAGCTTATATGCTTGCTCATTGACTAACAGGATATTCGTGATTGATTGATTTCTTTCTCTCTCTGTCTTTCTTCCGGCCTTATTATCTTACTGTCTTTCTTTCTACCTATTTGATTTAGGGGCTTTCTTTATTTCTGCTAGTTCTGTTCTAAAAACATAGTGAAACAGAGTAATTTTGGGCTACAGTGGATATTTGTGATTTGGGGAGAATGTGCTCAATAAATCGTGTTTTTTATTGGTGTACTACAATTTGCTAATCCATTCCTGTTATTAAGCTATTTAGGTTTTTTTTCCCCCAGTTTTTACTCTGATGGATAATAGTTTAGTGAGTACTTGTGATCAAAAGTGTGATGTGCTTTGGTTGAATTATTTCCTTTTTATACATTCCCCAGAAGTCAGATTATTGGGTCAAAGGGTGCAAACATAATTCTATTCCTTAGAGTATGATAAGCATTCGTAGGCACCAATTCAAGTTCACTTTGATTGGAAGGTGCTTTGCCATTCCCAGCCCTGAGGTGTGTGTAGCAAATCTAATTAATAAATAGAGAAACAAAATAATCTATTAGCTACAGACAAGAGAAAAATACTATTTCTTTTAGAACTCAAGATAAGATTAATGACAGGGGCACCTGGGTGCCTCAGTCGGTTAAGGGTCTGCCTTTGGCTCAGGTCATGATGCCGGTGTCCTGGGATCGAGCCCCGCGTCGGGCTCCTTGAGGGAGCCTGTTTCTCCCCGTGCCTCTGCTCCTCCCCCTCGCTCATGCCCACTTGCTCACTTGCTCTCGTGCCTGTGTGCTCTCTCTCAAAATAGATAAATAAAATCTTAAAAAAATAAAAAGATGATTAATGACAGAATAGATTGATTTTAACCACCACATACTACCAAAAAGCAGTTTTTCCCCTTACTTTCTGCAACATGACATCAATAATGTTACCTGGTAATAAAGAGTAGCCGATTTAATAATCTTCACAACAATTTGATTTCGGAGGTGAGAAAAATGGGTACAGAGAAGTTAAGAGCCTTGCCCAAGGGCACCCAGGTTTCAGGCATTTCAGCTGGGATCCAAATCTAGCCAGTCTCAATCCATGCTCTTAAGCAGCACATTATATTGCCTCTAAGTATATTCCCACTTTCCAAACTTAATATTTCTCTTCGTTCAATACTACATTTCAAGTGTAGTTATTACTTGTATGATATGTATGGACTTACATGCATATATTATAGATGTACAATATATAAATATGCTCACATTGATAAAATATGTATATTTGCATAACACTTTACATATATTAACTATATATAACAGCTGCATTTCAAGTAACATACGTAGCCACTTATAGTTGTATAATGTAAAAATGCTATAGTCAGGTTATAGTCTGTACTAGATTGCATTTAGTAGTTAGCAAATTTTCCCTTTACTAAATTTATAAAATAGACGCCAAGTTAAAGATATTTTTACTAAAAAAATAATTAAAAAAATAAAAATGCTTTTACTAAAATTGCTACAACTATACTGTAACTTGATCAGTTCTCAATTTGCTCTGTGTGGTACTCTTCCAGAATAGTAGTGTCTGAACTGCAACTCAGCCACCTAAACTTTTCGTTTTGGCCTTCCAGATCTTCTTTGCTAATGACGAATATTCATCAGAGAGAGTATTATCCTTTGTCCAAAGAAAAGAGTAGCTCTCTCCATCCTAGCATTTATATAACAAATTTCATGGAGGAATTCTGGCTTTACTTGGATTATACGTTCACCCTTCAGACCAAGCACCGTGACTGGAGAATGGGGCACCCTGTTTGGCCAGCTTTGGGTCACATTCATACCCTACGTCATGTCTTCACCCTTCCAAAGTAGAGAATACACTCATTGACAGCCCTACTGGAAATATGTGGGATTGGAGAGGGGCACTCCCAGTGGAAAGATGGTGCCAAACAGAATGACACAGATGTCTTCTACCTTCCATCTTTTGGTCATCTAGCATACATTTGAACCTATGCACTCATATATACGTTTTCTTTTTCAATATATAAGAGTTCAAGGAGTCACCACCTAATATAATGCAACTGCCCCATTTATATCAGCTGTACACTTAACTTCCCCACCCCAAAGTAGACCTCCCAAAGTTTAGCCCAGTTGTTGCATCTGGCTCTAAATTCCAGATCTCTAGGTAATATGTATTGTTGATCAGTTGTAGATGTGTCTTTTTATGACCTGGCAACTCATGACTGTTGTTTCAATGAACCATCCCCCCAACAACCTGATACCTAATACTTTATATCCATTATCTTATTTAATCTTTGTCATAGTTCTAGAAGGCCAAAATTACATATTTTACAGGTGAAGAATCAAGCTCAGAGATTAGGTTACTTGCCCATGGTCATCGTAGAACCCAGATTAGGATTCAGGTTTGACTCTTTGGAGAGATTAAATCCATCTTTTTAATCAATATTCTGTCCCTGTTGTCTCTAAACAGTTGAAGTTCAACCATATGAAAAGTGATCTTAAGCTTTTCACAGTCCCTCATTTATCTACAAGAGCAATGGTTGGAACATGGGAAAGAGCAACAAAGAATGATGTTCTTTCTAGAGGGTTTGACTCCAGGTAGTTGATAGATGTCAACTACTTTCCTTTTCAGATAAAACAGTAACTGCAAAAAAAGGACATGAAATGGACAGTGTTCAATTATTCTTCAAATTAAGGGAGAAAAATATTTCTGTAGTCCCAAAATGACTCTTATAAGCAAATTACCCTTACTTAAGAAAAAAAAATCTTCATAATACAGAGCATACAGACAAACTGAAAATCAGCTATTATTTGTTTCCGGGTCTGTTTTTATATTTCCAGGTATAAAGTCAAAATGTAGGACTCTCCAGGAGTAAGTACCTGATAATAGAAGTGTACTTATGTGAGAAGTTTGGCAGACCACTCCATTAAAAATTTAAGTTTCAAGAAGGCTAAACATCAAAGCAGCCTCTGAAGCCAGAGACCAATAAGACATTCAAAAGGTTGAAAAAATTGACTTCAAGATTCAAGCTAGGTTCCTGAGTTTTGACTCAATTGCTGACCTTTAGTTGGAAAATATGTGTTTAGTAAATGTTGTACTATTACAGACATACCTCGAGACTTTGCAAGTTGGATTTCAGACCGCAGCAGAAAGGTGAATACTATAATAAAGTGAGTCAAATGAACTTTTAGTTTCCCAGTGCATATAAAAGTTATATTTGCACTCTACTATTGTCCATTAAGTACACAATAGTATTATGTCTAAAAAACTGTACCACCTTAATTCAAAATACTATATTGCTCAAAAAAATGCTAATCATCATCTCATTTTTTATCAGGTCATAATTCTTTTGCGGGAAGGTCTTGCCTCTGCATTGATGGCTGCCGACTGATCAGGGTGGTGGTTGCTGGAGGTTGGGATGGCTGTGGCAATTTCTTAAAATAAGACAGTAATGAAGTTTGCCACATCAGTTGACTCTTCCTTTCATAAACAATTTCTCTGTCTCATGTGATGCTGTTTGATAGCATTTTACCTGCAGCAAAACTTCCTTCAAAAGTGGCTTCAATACTCAAATCCTTCTGCTGCTTTATTGGCTAAGTTTATGTCATATTCTAAATACTTTGTTGTCATTTCCACAGTCTTCACAGCATCTTCACCAGTAGATTATATCTCAAGAAATCACTTTCTTTCCTCATCTATAAGAGAAGCAACTCCTCATTCATTCAAGTTTTATCCTGAGATTGTAGCAATTCAGTCCCATCTTCAGCTTCCACTTCTAATTCTATTTCTTTCTCTTTTTCCCCTACATCTGCAGTTACTTCCTTCACTGAAGTCTTCAACCCCTCAAAGTCATCCATGAGGGTTGGAATCCACGATTTCCAGACTTCCCGTTCATGTTGATATTGTGACCTTTTCCCATGAATCATGATGTTCTTAATGGCATCTAGAATGGTGATTCTAGGTTTTCAATTGACTTTGCCCAGATCTATCAGAGGGATTGCTACCCATGGCAGCTATAGCCTTATGGAAAGTATTTCTTAAATAATAAAACTAGAAAGTCAAAATGACTCCTTGATCCATCAGCTTCAGAAAGGATGTTGTGTTAGCAGGCTTGAAAACAGCATTACTCTCAGTTGTACATCATCAGAGCTCTTGGGTGACCAGGCATTGTCAATGAACAGTAATATTTTGAAAGGAATCTTTTCCTGAGTGGTAGGTCTCCATGCTGGACTTAAAATATCCAGTAAACCATGTTGTAAACATGTGCTGTCATCCAGGCTTTGATGTTCGGTTTATAAAGCACAGGCAGGGTAGAGTTAGCATTATTCTTAAGGACCCTAGGATTCTCGGAATGGTAAACGAGTATTAGCTTCAACTTCAAGTCACCGGCTGCATTAGCCCTTAGCAAGAGAGTCAGCCTGTCCTTTAAAGTTTTGTAGCCTGGCATTGACTTCTCCTCTCTGGTTATGAAAATCCTAGATGGCATCTTCTTCTGACAGAAGGCTGTTTCGCCTACACTGAAAATCTGTTGTTGAGTGGAGCCACCTTCATTTATTATCTGAACTACATCTTCTGGATAACTTGCTACAGCTTCTCCATCCGCACTTGCTGCTTCCCCTTGCACTTTTATGTTATTGGAATGGCTTCTTTCTTTAAACTTCATGAACCAACCGCTGCTAGCTTCATACATTTCTTCCGCAGCTTCCTCAACTCTTTCAGCCTTCCTAGAATTGAAGAGAGGGCCTTGCTCTGGATTATTCTTTGGCTTAAGAGAATGTTGTGCCTGGTTTGATCTATCCAGACCGCTAAATAAAGCTGTTTTGCTTTTTTATCATTTTTGTGTTCACTGAAGTAGCACTTTTCCTTTAGGAACTTTTCCTTTGCATTCACGATTTGGCTAAGTGGTGCTGGAGGCCTAGCTTTCGGCCTGTCTTGGCTTTTGCATTGCCTTCCTCACTAAGCTTAATCATTTCTGGCTTTTGATTTAGAGTGGAAGGCATGCACCTCTTCCTTTCACATGAATGCTTAGAGACCACTGTAGGGTTATTAATTGTTCTTATTCCAATATCATTGTTTTGCAGAGAATAGGGAGGCAAGGGAGACAGGGAACGGCTGGTTGGTGGTGCAGTCAGAGCACCCATATTTATTGATTAAGTTCACTGTCTTATATGGGCACCCTAAAACAATTACAGTAGTAACATTTAAGATCACGATCACCATTACAAATATAATAATAATGAAAAAGTTGAAATATTGTGAGAATTACCAAATGTGAAACAGAGACACAAAGTTAGCAAATGCTATTGGAGAAATGTTGCCAACAGGCTTTCCACAAACCTTAAATTTGTAAAAACAAACAAACAAACAAACAAAAACCAGACAGATAACCTCCCCACACCAAACACATTATCTGTGAAGTGCAGTAAAGCAAAGTGCAATAAAACAAGATATGCCTATATTTAAAAAAAAAAAAACACAGCTGTATGGTAAAAAGTAATGACTTTAAGGAAACTTTTCTCAATAGTTGGTTCTCAACAGTGGGTCATTTTTCCCCAAAGGGGGCATTTGACAATATCCAAAGAAATTTTGGGTTGTCACGACTGGGAGGTGGGGGGATTCTCCTGACATCTAGTGGGTAGAGGCCAGGAACGTGGCTGAACATGCTACAATGCACAGGATGTCCCACCCTGCAAAGGATATTTGATCCATAATGTCAATAATGCCAAGGTTAAGAAACCCTGCTGTAGGCTCTTCCTTGTCCAAGGACGTGTGTAGTAAGTGAAACAACCCACACTTAATGATCAAATACTATCTGCCTGCCATTGGAGAGAAAAAGAAATCTGAGTTGGGGAAATAGACAAGAAAGATAACTGTAAGCTACTAAACCATTAGTGTAGAGATAGTGCCTTGAAATAACAGACAAAGGACATTTGCCCAAATGAGTTATCCATGAGGCAGAACTTCTAACCAAACATGAGTTAGTCACAGGGCAAGCCCAGATTCAGGGGAAGGGAAAATAGATCCCATCTCTTAATGGAAAACATGGCAAAGAGTTTATAGTTTTCTTTAATCTATCATAAGTGCTTAACAGTAGCACCTGGCACATAGTATATATGTACTGAATGTTAGCTGTAATTAGTGCTATTATTCTGCCTTTTCTGAACAGTGGGTGAACCTTGACATTTGCGTTCGCTCTATTTGGAAAACTCTTCCTTGGATGGATGGATGGATGGATGGATGGATGGATGGATGGAGGGATGGAGGGATGGAGGGATGGAAGGAAGGAAGGAAGGAAGGAAGGAAGGAAGGAAGGAAGGAAGGAAGGAAGGAAAGAAAGAAATGACGTCCCTTTCTAAGTTCTGTTATCAGCTCAAATATCAACTTACAAGAAATACTTCCCCTGATTTCCCTGTATGAAATAACGTGTACACTACCACCTTATCTCCATCAACTCTCTCATCTACTCTGGGTTTATTTTTCTTGACAGTACATATCACCATCTATATTATATATTTATTGTCTCGCACCATCGGAGCAGAGTATTTGTTTTGTTCAGTGTTATATGCTCTGTGCCTACAACAATACTTAGTACATTGTACATGTTTAATGTGTATACATGGAATGAGTGAATAAATGAATTAGAAAACCAAGCCATTTTACCAAAGGCATTTTGATATCACTTTTAGGAATATTATACATTAAAAGACTATCTACTATTTATTCTAAAATGATGTAAGCCACAGTATTGATATATTTCATGCTGTCAGCTGTTATGTGTTCCCATGAGGAGTCGCCCATCAGAATACATGAGCTCTTGGGAAGCAGGGACAATATCATTACCCTCAATTTCTTGGCACAGGTATGTTCCAAACTGGATTCTGAGCTCAAGGGTATAGGAGCACATCTTCTGTTGCTTTTGTGTTCTGCCTTTAAGCAAATAAATATTATAGTACTGTGTATATAACATGAGCTTCCTAAATGTATAATAATTAAAAGTTAGGGCTCTCTGTGATCAGTTTTCCAAAATAAATTTTGATCTTGTTTTTGTTAGGTAAAAAAGACACCTTGTTGACTATTGAAATATGGCTACTAACCGTGCTTGCTTTATAGAATTCATCATATCACAGTACCACCTTTTCACTTTTTTTAGGGTGACAATCTCAGAATTGAGAATCCTCTTTTGCCTCCATTCAAAATGAGATTATATTATGTGTTGGAGATTTCTGGCAACCTAGTTCTTTTTTTTTTTTTAATAAACTTTTTTATTTTAGAATACTTTTAGATATATAGGACTTGCAAAGAATACAAGAGTTCCTAGATACCCCACATGTACCCACTTTCCCCTATTGTTAACATCTTACATGAGGGTGCTACATTTGTCACAACAGATAACCAGTATTGATATATTATTAATAAACTCAAGTTCATACTTTCATTCGGGGGTGACCCAATTTAAAGGTAAATTCCAGTAATTTTTAAAAAATGAAAACTAGTATTCAGTGTACATATATCAGGTGCTGGCTTCCTGATTCTTAAAAGAAACAAAGTAACTTTATCCAACAGGGCTTATCAGGAAGGGACTTATAATAATGTGAGTTTAAAATTCAAGTGGGGGAATCTTATAGCTTAACATATTTTATTTGTAAGTTGGATATTAATAAAGATGACAGGATAGGGTTTGATCATTATTAAAGCTGTTTCGTTGTTGCCTGGAAAATGTGATACTACAACATGGTGTGTTCTTCATAAATATCTATCCTAAAAGCAATAATCTTCCTAAGATCCCTGGACAGAAAAGGGCTGTCCTGGAGTAAGAAATGTGCTCTCCTTGGGGCTGAGTTGGAACTCAGCTGAGGACACAGCATATGTAGCCAGGGGCTCAGAGGCTAATTTCTACAATTCAAATTGGTATAAATTTTAGTCTGATTCTTTTCCCCAGGACTGTCCAGTGTATGATTAAATTTTATACGGGAGCATATTAGAGATATAGGCATTTTGCTGTTTCGCTGGAACCTTTTAATCAGCTTCCATGCAGTCCTGGGTGAAGTAAAAACTTCATCTTATCTCTCTTTTAGGACTTTTTAGTTTGCCATCCTCCAAGCAGAGAAGGCAGCAAAGGGGCAGCACTGCTTCTTAAAGACTCTGCTTTTTATGAAATTTTCTTCAATAATCCTCCTCCAGTCTTTTTTTTTTTTACCGCATTATTTGAATCATAAAATAAGCAAAAATTGTACTCAAATGAAATTAGAAAATTATCTTAATGAAGCTCTGGAAACATCTCAAATCTCAGAAGATATTTTTTTCCTTAGTTTATTTTTTTAGTTCTAGAAAGTAGGTCAGTTGAAATACCCCCCCCCCTTTAATTGGCTTCATTAGGGGTGGAAAATTATAGAAGTAACTCAATTTGAAGTGTAGATTTAAATAAGAAGAATTACACTGGGATTAATATCATTTAAGATTTTGAATTTAAATAAGATGCATTTAATCATAGCTTATAATTTCTTCTTGAAAAGATTTTTATAGAGAGGAGGCCTAAGTATTGAAATAGATCAATATGTAGGAAAAAATCTGCCATTAAAGATTTGACAGGAAATTGCTTTATAACCATACTTCTCAAGTGGAATGGGATAGGCTGGTGATGGGTAGTAAGGAGGGCACGTATTGCATGGTGCACTGGGTGTTATACACAAGTAATGAATCATTGAACTTTACATCAAAAACGGGGGGTTACTGTATGGTGACTAACATAATATAATAAAAAAATATTATTAAAAAAAATTTATTCCACAGACCTTACTTAGATAGGACTTAAAGGAGAGGGAAAGTATTCAGTGACCAAGTAAGTTTGAGAAATTGCCTGCAGAACTCCTCAGAGCCTTTAACATTGAGGATTTTTTTTTCTAGTGATAGTGATGATGTCTTTTACATATGTTGCTTATTCCCCATTCTATACCTCATGATGTTTTCCCAGTGTATACTATGAAGCTATTACAACCAACCGTCTGCTCAGTACCTTCTGTTAATTTAAGTGTGGGTTTTATACATGACTATATGTCAGAAATACCTGGGAGATTCCTGGGCCCTGACCTGGGAGATTCTGAGTGAGTAGAGATGTCACTGTGCTCAGAATTCTGTATTTATTACAGACACCCAGGTGATTGAGGCAGCCAACACCAGTTTTCCAATTGTGCTTTGCAACTGTTGAACTAAAAGTGAATTGGATTTGGGATGCACTTAGTTTGTGCTCATAAACATGGGCTAACCATCCCATACTGGAGATAAACTGCAGTGCTGACCTTCAGTGATCCTATAGGGTGATGTGCTGGCTACAACCTAATGTGAAACTATTGCTATGATCCTTTAAGAAAAGCAGAATACTTCTAAGGGGGCTTTTGGTCCCCTTCCTAATAAGGAAATACTGTCTATAAGGTTACCATTTGTTTTTACTCCATTTGAGTAGCTGCCTTGTGGATGGTATTTTATTCATACTTTAAAAAGAAATACTAGTTTATATTTACTCCTAGTGCCATGTAAGATTATATTCTCTCCCATCTTCCTGTTGATAATAGGTGGACATTTAACCTTAAGCAAATAGACCGGATTATATCTCATTTATGCTTAGATTTATGTGAGCACTGAAAGTAGCTTTTCATATTAAAACTGTGTGGTTATACTCTCTGCTTGGTAAAACAGTTCTGTATTCCTGGACATTCTCTTCTGTTCCTACAAATATAGCGGGAAAGAGACAATATAAATACTATTGGAGAAAAATAATTACCTTTGGTTTGAGAGGCAACTAGCCTTAACATATCTTGGTTGAATAGTGTTATATTAGCAATGATATATGAAACGGTAGACACATTTAAAGGTAGAAACCATCCCCCATTGTTTTAAAATTATTCTACAAGTTTTGCCAATGCAATAAGACATGAAACAAAGAAAGGGTGTGAGTATTGAAGATTGGAGATAAAAATCTTCATTACTGGGCGCCTGGGTAACTCAGTTGGTTAAGTGACTGCCTCTGGCTCGGGTAATGTTCCTGGGGTCCTGGGATTGAGTCTCACATCGGGCTCCCCCTGCTCTATGGGAAGTCTGCTTCTCCCTCTGCCTACCACTCCCCCTGCTTGTGCTGTCTCTCTCTATCAAATAATAAATCTTTAAAAAAAAAATCTTCATTACTTGCAAAAAAAAAACCTGTATACATTGAAAACCGGAGAGAAGTTAAAAAATAATGTGTTTAATAAACTGATTAGATGTCCACAAAATCCACAGTTCTTTTGTATACAAGCATGGTTTGACATGTGCAGTTTTGTTATTTCTCTGTGTTGGTTGGTGAAGTACATAGAGGTATTGTTTGTGTTGTCAGGTTAAAGGATCAGGAGAGAGAGCAGAGCCTTAAAAACTCAGGGAGAAAAAGGTTGTAGGTAGGGCTTAACCTGGGTAAGTGAGAGAGATCAATTGAAGTGAATCCTAGAGATTCTGCAGATGGTCTCAAGATCGCTGGCTTCCTTTGGCAGAAGCGAAGGAAGTAAAAGCCAGACCACAGTGGTTGATGAAGGAATGTAATGGAAGAGCCAAGACACTTATTGAGTTTGTAATGGAAAAAAGAGATGGAGAATTTTGTTGTTGCTGCTGTTTTGTCATTTTGTTTGTTTATTTATGGAACCCTTTGTTATCTCCCACGTGAGCTTGGAAACTTCTCAAAGGCAGGCTCTCTGCTTCTGTGAGCCCTGCAGCACATAGTACTGCCTTGAATGGATGAGGCACTCACTGGCTTTATGTTTAATTCATGACTGTGAATGAAAGTTTTAAAACAGTTGATAGTGGGCAAAATACAGAATGCGTTTCAGTGCGTTCTCATTTATTAAACCAGCAGCCCTGGCTCTGAGATGTGCTGTCCCCGTGCCAACAGGAGCAGTTGTGCTGTTGCTCATCTCCCTGTCTCTCTCCTCACCAGTCTCGCTGCCTTTATTTATGGCTGGCATTTGGGCTTTTTTACAGCTATGAAACCTACATAGTGGAACATCATGCTGCTTCTCCTGTAGGGCGTGTGATGAGGAGCGGAGTTTGGCTTTGGAGTGCTCGGAACCAGAGGAATCGCCGAGGACTCGGAGCCCAGCCCTGACCACTAGAGAGCCCACAACACAATGAACAAATTGAACTTCCATAACAACAGAGTCATGCAAGACCGCCGGAGTGTGTGTATTTTCCTTCCCAACGATGAATCTCTGAACATCATCATAAATGTAAGTAGATCCAACTTTAGAAATGTTTGAATATTCTCTTCCCACCAGTGACCACATTCAAGTTATTACCTGGTGAAGGGTGAAAGCCTTACAGAATGAGGCCATGAGTAATGTAGCAGAATTGGGGTGTTAAAGTTGTCTACACAAGTATAAACTTTGAATTATGGCTTAAGTGCAGCTGCTTTCAACATTCTTTCACCTGGGGGTAAAATTACAGAATTTTGGTTACTGTATTATAGAAAAACACCTTGCTATTTTAGAACTCTTTGCGGAAATATGAATTTTAATTATATAATATGAATTTGCTTTTTAAATGCCTTTGAGTTGTCACACACATGAAATGGTAATAATTGCTAGCTTCTTAATATGCATCTTGATCATTAATAGTAGCCTGTGTTTAGCCAATTTCAAGAATAGGCTGTGCACTTGAGCACTAAGCTGTGGCTTTTGGTTCTTGAGTCAGAGTTAACTGTCTTAGTTAACCTGGACATTGAGGAATATGGTACTATTTTTAACTTCTAAAATTGAGTTATAATCTACATACAGCAATGTGTAGGAATCTTAAGTGTGTAGCTCAGAGAATTTTTACAAGTGTATATACCCATGTAATCATCGTCCAGCTTGAGATATGGTATATTTTCAGTACCCCAGAAAGATCTTTTGTGACTCCTAGACCGTAATCTCCACCCGAAGGGTAGTAACTATTTCCTCCTCTATAATTTGTTTCTGAACTCCAGGCAGCTGAAATTGTGTGGTGTGTTCTCTTTTGTATCTGGCTTCTTTCAGTCAGACATTTGGCCTGTGAAATTCATTCATGCTATTGCATGTAACACTAATTTCTTTTCATTGTTGTGTAATATTCTATTGTGTGAATATGCCCAATTTGTTTATCCATTTATTGTTGATGGATATTAGCTTATTGTAAGTATCGGGCTATTATGAACAAAACTGTTATGAGCATTTTATGTGTATATGCATATGTCTACATTTCTGGGGTTTATTCAAGAGTGGAGTTGTGAATCATAAGGTTTATCTGTGTTTAGTTTTGGTAGACGCTGCCAAACAGGTTTATGGTAATCAGAATCATGCCTAGCATTTTTCGACCCCCTCCCTATTATTGACTTTCATATTCTTCCTTTCACTGATTGTATTCAGATGGAATTAGGGAAAAACTTGCCTTAGTGCATGCCTTGAATTGGTTTTCTTTGCTATATGCTACTATATTTTTAACCCAATTGCTATGTAAAAGAATATTTCTAAATGTTATGCTGAATATATATGACATTTAAGTAGCTTCATTAAAAAATTTAGACAGGGAAAGGTTCTGCTTATTATCACAATTATTTTGGTTTTATTCTGACAATCACCACAGTTTCGCAGTTTTAGTTTGTTGATTTACTAATGTAACCTCATTTTTGCTCATAGGGATTTGTCCATGCATCAAACCTTCCTCTTGGATGAATTTTATCATCTGTTGGGCAGAATTTCTTTTGATTAACAACATTGTTATTGAGGGTACCCAAAGTTGTTTTTGACTATGTGAAGTGATAGGCTATTATTTTTACATTTGGTGTTTAAAAATCCAGTAAAACTCGGCAGCTTATCTTTTTCAGTGTGGTCATGGGCAAAATACATTAAAAGGTAATTCTACTTATATAGGTGAATATGCTATTTCAGTTGTTGTATACAGTGATTTTATAAAAAGATACCCCTGAATTTTTTAAAAATTCAAAATCAAGGCATATAGCCTAAGCACTTAAGAAAGTCCTCTCAGTTCCATCCATGTCTTCAAACATAATCCACTGGTAGATTGTATACCTGTGTATTCATGTGTGCAATTTTGCAGACATACAGGATGTGGAACAAAACCTTCCTGACCTCAGGTAACTGGAAGGAGCACCAATCTGTCTTCATGAGGACTACTAAGAGCTGACTCCAACTTTCAAAGAAATGAATTTGTACTAAAATCTGAGCTGAGGAATTAATTAGGAATAACATCTCTGCTACAGCCATAGTATGTGGTTGTGAGAATTGAGGGTTAGCCCATAGCGTCATTCCTGACATGTAACAAAGTAGCTGCTATTATTACTTTAATTCCTCATCAGAGATTAATTTTACATGTTTTCACTTTCCTTATTTTGCAAAATTAGTGTAATATCCCCACAGGATGGTCAGGACTATGATCATGGATTGTATAGCCATCTATCGTCATGATTAATGAGGGTTTTAGGGTCACAGGGATCTCACTTGAAATCCCTACTCCTCAACATCCTCTGCAGCCTTGGGCAAGTTAGTTTTTTTTGCTTCCATTTCCTCATCTATGAAGTAGAGATAATCGTCCTCTCATCACGGTCATTTCGAGGATTTAAAGATATAACATGAATAAACCGCTAACTGTAGTGCCTGGCAGCTGGGAATTGCTCAGTAAGTGAGCACTTAATAGAGTAGCACTTGTTTTAATTTCTTTGAGCTGTTTGTTCATTTCATTAGGGAGCTCTGTTAATGAAGCTCAAATGGAGAATCTGAACTCCCTCTAGGCCTATAAGATTTTCTTATTCCAGGGCACGTAGACTCCCCTGCCATATCCAGACTCCTCTCTAGCAAGCTGTTGAACAAAGGAGGGAGGAGGGACCGAGTTAAGTAGCGTGGAGGCCCCTCATTGCTATAAAACCAATTCAGGGCTGCCAAAGGTCTGTCTTTTTCTACAGTGTTACCTTTGTATTCATAAAATTGCAATGGATGTTTGTAGTGTTGTAGTCTAACAAATTAGCTGTAGCAAAAACAGTTTTATTAATGGTCTCATTTTTTCATCATTTCTAAATATTTTTTAAACAAAGATAGTTTATTCCTTGACATGTGTAGTTGATAGAATGTTGTCTTTCTTCATGTGGGGTAAACCTAGTGTTTTGATCATTCTAGTTTCTCCATGAGTTTGAACTAGTAGAGGACGTTTTAAATGATTTTAACCATCAGGTAAATATTAAATATGGAAACTTGGTAAATTTTGACAATAAAGCTATGGTAAATGTACACAAAATTTTTGAGTAATATAAATAGTGGCCAAGAGTTTATACCAGTTCACTAAGACTAAAGTGAACAATTCTTTTTTTTTAAATATATTTTAAACATGCTTGCTCAATAACAATGACGTTTATTTATTTATTTATTTAAAAGGTTTATTTATTTATTTTACAAAGAGAGAGCATGTGCAGGGGGAGGGGCAAAAGGAGAGGGAGAGAATCTCAAGCAGACTCCCCACCGAGTGTGGAGCCTGACATAGGGCTTGATCTCAGGACCCGGGATCATGATGTGAGCTGAAACTAAGAGTCAGACACTGAACTGGCTGAGCCACCCAGGTGCCCCAACCATTGACAGTTAGGATCAAATGCTGTTTTTATTAGAAAGTTCCATATGGAGTTTATTTTTAGATAATACTTTAATTTTTAATACCTCATACTCTATAGCACTTTTTAAAGCTCCATTGCTCCTGAAGATTAGAGAACTTGAAAAATTTCACAATCAGCTAAAATGTAGCCTTAAAGACTCATAATATGCAAATAAAAAACCCTCAAGCTTGTTTTCACAGCAGGTAAGACTTTGAAGCCGCAGCCTTACTTAATTACAGTTTTAAACAAGAACACTTACTTACTTGATAGTTGTTACAGAGTTTTATCAGTAGGTTCCAAATACTTGATTTAAACTAGCAGAACAATAATAAGTATATGGGATATATAATAGGGGTGTGTGTGTGTGTGTGTGTGTGTGTGTATGTGTATGTGTATGAAGGAAATGTACAGCATTATTTGAATAGCAATTACACAGTTACAACATGGTATGTTTTATATATAGTTTGTGGTTTGGAATTTTTCTGTTAACTTTTTATCACATTTTATCTCAAGAGCTTTGTTTATGACATTTAAAAATACAGTCAAAACGAAGGATTAAAGGTGCCCTAGATGGTATGACATTTTAAGTCTCAAATTTATAGTGTATTAGTATATTAGACCATCAAGAAGAAAACCTTCCTTGTAAAGATACTTGTTTAATTCATGCTTTTGATAATCTGAACAGCCTGTTTTGGATACCTTCTGAAATATTTATCATGCACCATGGTTTTGGAATAAGGCCTTGTCCATATGTCATAAGATTTATGAGTCTTGTACAGGATAGTATTGGTACCTTATTACCATTTTGTAAACATTTGTATTGTGATAATCATTATTGAAACACGGCACAGATTAAAGCAATTACCATGAACCAACAGTTGTTTTGCCAGTGTTGCTTGTTGTTTTAAGGCGTATAATTAGGGTGCATTAAATTGCCTGATTGTGGGGGTGCCTGAGTGGCTTAGTCGGTCAAGTGTCTGACTCTTGGTTTCTGCTTGGGTCGTGATCTCAGGGTCATGGGATTGAGCCTCATGTCAGACTCCAAGTTCAGCGTGGAGTCTGCTGGAGATTCCTTCCCATTCCCTCTCCCTCCCACTGTGCTACTCCCCCCAGTTGCATGCTCAGTCACTCTCTCTCTAAAATAAATAAATAAAATCTTCTAAAAAGTTTTTTAAAAAATAAATTGCCTGATTGTGGCTCAGCGTGTGGGCTTGGCTTACCTGCTATCTCAAATTGTGTTGTTTTGTTTTGTTTTGTTTTTTTCTCTACAGGTTAAAATTCTGTGTCACCAGTTGCTGGTCCAGGTGTGTGACCTACTCAGGCTAAAGGACTGTCACCTGTTTGGACTCAGTGTCATACAAAGTAGGTTTTAGTCCCATCTCTGACAGATTTAGCCAACTATTCCTGAGGAAATGATATTTTATAGCTGTAACTTAATTTGGGCATATTGTGATAATCCAATGTGTGGTTATCCAAATACCCATAAGCTGGTCATTATTTTTAGTCTAGTATTCATTTTTTAATCTTAACTGATGTGTATTTCTTTTAAGATTTAGAATTTTAGGCCATGTATTATAGTTTGAACTTAAAAATCGGTTCCTTTTTAAGAATCTAGATTTTGTGTTTGTTCTCTTCTGTTTTAATGAACCAAGCTTGATTTTTGTTTCCTTACACTCAGGGAGTAGCTGGAGCGGGTAGGAAATTATCTTGAATGCTTTTATAATTTCTTTTATAATTTTTAGGCATAAGAAAATTTAGGCATAAGAAAAATAACTCTATTCAAGTTCTCTTCCTGGTGACTATATAGTATAACAAAGTGACCTACTAATTTGCTCCTATTTTCTGTATTTCCCTCTTCACACCTTCTCTTTTTTCCAATTAGACTATGTGATGTGGAGGTAAGGGATCCGTTTCTTCTGTATATTTTATGTAAAGTTTTTCTCCACATAAAGGGCTCAATATAAGCCTGTTCCCCGCCCCACCCAGGATTTACCTGCAACCTTCCTTATAAGCTTTTCCTTTCAAATCATGTTTTTAAATTTCTCTAGTCTTATGTCAAAAAACCTTTTGTATCTTTGTTCCTTTTTTCAAGAATACTTGTTTTGTGAAATGTGTTTAATTGTATTTTATACTTCTTTATCATATTCTACTACTGGAATTGGTTTAAATTTAAAGGCTCACAACATCTTGAGAATCTGGTTAGTACCATAAAGTGCTTAGATCTGCCAGGTTGGAAAGTGTATCACGATCAGCTGATAAACAAGGCCCTTCACCAAAATGTGAACCATTTTCAGTTGTCTTTTTAGGAGAGGCCGGAGAGCGTGGAGCAGGGAGCACCTCAGGAACCAATGAATCAACCATTTGCTCTTCAGTGCAAATAGTTCAAGCAATAAAAACACAAATGCTCAGCTCCGTCCTTCTAGCAGTGCACCCCTCAGTCATTCTTTCAGTAAAGGACCCAGGAGAAATAAGATGCCGTATAGATTCTAAAAAATTTTTCCTTTATTCTAAACTCAAAGTTAATTCTTTTAATTCTACAGCTACAGCCAGACTGTTGATCTGTGTTGTTCAACAAGTCAGTCTAATAAAACCAGTTTACAGCTTCTTAGATTTCAAAATGAGAGTTTTTAAGATACCTTTATTAAAAGAGAGATTGTAGTGTGGTGAAAGAACATTGGAAGAGCAATCAGATGACCTGGTTCTAATTCTGGTTCTACCACTGGCTAGCTGTGTGGCTTTAGAAATACCACTTGACTTCTCTCGATTTCACTTTTCTCACATGTCAACTGGAAATTACTGCTTCACCTGCTCTGTCAGGTTTTGATACATGCTTTTGAATTCTTAAAATATAAAGTCACAAACTGTCAGATGGTAGAGCTATGGTAGTTTAAAAATATGTGCTGGTACTCAGTGATAAGTGCTGTTTATTATATTGCTTCCTTAGATGGCGACTCATCTGAACACAAATAATATTCACCAGAAGGGGTTGTCTGGTCTTGTTCATTTCATGTTAATTGGTAGCGTATGAGAGATGGGAGATAATTTAGTTGATCTGATAAGTAGATTTAAGTAGCACCCTTTTTTTGTCCGTGGGACCTCTTCCCTATCCCTTTCATTCAAATTGGTTGGCTTAATATGTCATTTATAAACAGAGTAGCTCTACCCTTCCTATTCTCTTATGGGTCTTTTTCAGTCATACCCCTCCCCCCCCCAGCATTCAGTCAGGAGTGACAGTGTGGTCAGGATCTACCCTTCCAGAGTGAGTACATTTTTATGCAGAGCTCTCCACAAGCATACTCCCTTAGTGATGGTTAGAGAAAAAGGAATAAACGTTTTTAAAAAAAGAGGCTTAAAACTTTGGGGGCCTAGGTGGCTCAGTCAGTTAAGCCGCCGACTCTTAGCTTTGGCTCAGGTCATGATATCACGGTTGTGGGATCGAGCCCTGTGTTGGGCTGCTGTATGCTTAACGGGGAGTCGGCTTCAGATTCTCTCTCCTCCCTCAACCCTATGCCCCCCGCCCCCGCTTGCACATGCGAGTGCTCGCTCTCTAAAATAAATAAATAAAATCTTTAAAACTCTGTATGAGCTAGGAATGCTGAAGGCTTTTGTTGTGAAATATCTCTTTTTTAAAAGATTCTCTTCGGGAAATCTGAAAATTTTAATATTTTTTACCATCTTGTCTTCACATGTTTAGATAATTTTACATGGGTTTTTAGCAATCATAGTTTCTGTTCATCTTAAGAACATCATCCCCTTGAGGAAAACTTTGGCATTCTTTTTTTGTGTGAGATTCTTTTCCTCATTCCACAGGATCAGTCCCAAAGGCAGTGAGAGTAATGGCTTGCCCTTTTATCGGGCTGTGTTATATGTGGAGAACACAGAGAAGAAATAGTCTTAAAGGCTGTTGTTCACAAAGTGTGGGTCAGGCCCTCACTTGGAAATAGGCAGTTATCCTCAACATCCCCTAATTTCTTACATAGCTGTTAGGATGGTGTTTCTGCCCTGTTAATTATTCTGCACCTATGACGAGAGTTCTCTGTGAACTCAACAAAAGCATGTTTCTCTAAGAGCAAGGAAGCCCACAGTGTTGGAAGTTTGTGCATTAGCATGACCATAGAAACTAAGTAAAAACAGGAGGTGGAAGCTAATATTTCTTCTAAATATTACAGATTTTTAATAGTATGTGTTCTGTATGGCAAATGCAAAATAATTCATTAAAAATCTCATTACTGTCTAGCGAACCTTTTGTCTTTAAGTATCTTGTTGAGTTTTCATGGTACTTTGTGAATTCAGAACACATTCACAAATTTTGAGGCTTTTAAAAAAAAAACAAACCTGTTTTTGTGTATATTCTTTTCTTTTAAATCTTTTCTTTATCATCTTGTCTCCTTTTTTTAATGTGCAGATAATGAACATGTCTATATGGAGTTGTCACAAAAGCTGTATAAATATTGCCCAAAAGAATGGAAGAAGGAGGCCAGCAAGGTACGACAATACGAAGTCACTTGGGTGAGATTACATTTATAAGCAAAATTATTTTGATTTTTTTAAAAGGTTTATTTTAGCTAATATTAAAAAAATATTAAATTTAAAAATTTAATTCATGAAAATGTTATGAAGTAGAGAAGGGGAAGTAGAGAAGGGGAAAGGAAAATGAATTATAAGTTCCACAATGTCATGTTAATGAAGTGTTAATAGTTTATTGCATACAACAATAGATTTTAGATATCTGCTTAAATAGGGGTGCCTGGGTGGCTTAGTTAGTTAAGTGTCTGCCTTAGGCTCAAGTCATGATCCCAGTGTCCAGGGAGCCCCAAGTCGGGCTCCTTGCTCAGCAAGGAGCCTGCTTCTCCCTTTCCCTCTGCCTGCCACTTCCCCTGCTTGTACTCTCTCTCTCTGTCAAATAAATAAATACAATCTTTTTTTAAAAAAAAAGATATCTGCTTAAATAGTGTTGGATAATAACTTTTTAGTGATTTTGGGATAATGCTTTGAAATGAAAACCATGGAAAAAATACTTACTCCTCTTTTGTGGCTCTATTAGCTGTCAACACTGATGTTCTAGAAGTTATTCATAATTTTTGAATCTACTTTTACTATACTTACCTTTGATACTTTGTTACTTTATTGTACTGGCGGTGCCTTTATTTAGTAAACATCAATTCCATTTACAAGGGAGATCACTCACAGGGAATTTACCTAGTGTTTCCAGGATCACCCTAGTAAATCAGGAATAAATCCCTAGTGTCTAATCCTAGATCCTCCAATTTGTATTTTAAGAGTTCTTGGAATAAACGGGAAGGCTACTTGAAAGCCAGCTACAAAGTAAGGCACATTAAAGTCTAAATAAACAAACAACATATTAGAATTCGGTATGTGGAATGTCCGAGGAACAAGAGAACATTTGTAATGAAGAGCAAATGGTCACCACAGGGGATAGAGCTGAGAGAGGAGCTGGATCTCAACTAGAAATTTCCACTGGTATTTATTTTTATCTTCCCTTATGTTGTCATTGGCATTACCGTGAATGAGTATCAGATACATGATGCTGCTTTATAACTTCCCAGTTTTGCATGAACTTGGTATCCATAAGGGACAATTGTCTGCCCTCTGCCAGCTACCACCACCCTGCCCCCATCAGAAGTAGATAAAACCTTTTAAGATTTAAAAACTATCTTGTAAATAATGATATTTTTTTGCTTTTGAAACCCCTTTTTGTAGTAACTAAAAATAGCTTGCTTTTTATATGTGTCTTTATTTTAGGGTATTGACCAGTTTGGACCTCCTATGATCATTCACTTCCGTGTGCAGTACTATGTGGAAAATGGCAGATTGATCAGGTAAGAGGACAGGCATTCTAAACCTTTACTTTCCCATAGCGCTCACCTTCGTGTTTGTTTGTTTCCACCTGCTATGATATAGATTCCAAAAGAGCAAGGATTTTTTAAAAAAATCTTTTTGTACGCTCATGTATCCTCAGTTCCTAGAACCGAGGTTCAGTAGACACTCAATAAATATTTGTTGAATAATGAATGAATGAATGATAATGTTAGATTGTTGATGAAAATGTTAACAGTATCACTGCCTTACATTTTCTGTACTCCATGTTTTCGATAACAGATCAGTCAACAAAAAGATATTTCATTCAAGAAGGAACTAGCATTTTTGTGAAGAATAGAGAAACTAATTAAAGGATTATATTCTTTTCTGGTGGTAGGGTGGGGAGTAGTAGGACAAGCAAGCAAGAACTCTCTCCTATAAAAATGCATGGTGTTTATACAGCCTGGTTTTCTTTCCACCTTCGGGGTCTTGCTTCTGTTCTTGGCAGTAGCTTTAAAGCTAAGATTACACCCAGTGGAGCTATCCTGTGAGAATCTTAGGTGCGGTTTGGCAAGGGCAGGTAATTGATTCTTTTTCTGGAGGTGGGTGCAGGAACAATACTATGCTTGTGATACAAACTCAGAATTTACCATCTCAGAAGCTCGGTTTGTCATTTGTATAGGAGGATTCAGTGCCAGAAAACGTTCAGAGGTTTGTTGGCTGATAGAAAATACTAGAAATGTGAACTCTGTTTTACTTATTTACTTTTAAACTCTGAGAAACCGCATGTAAAAGAGACAAAGATAGATTTGGCAAATGAGTTATATGTGAGGTTCACTCTTAATATTTGTATTATTGCCATATGTAAATTTAAAAGTAAAAAACATTAGCCCATAAATAATTTTTTTAAAAGGCAAAGAAACTTTTTTAGTTATTCCGAGTTTGTGTAAAATTTTTCCTCAACTTACCTACTAAGTATGGAATGTGCTGAAAAGAAGCAAAATATATTATTTAGCCACTAATTAACCCCCTGGGACTAATGAATGTTTAATTCATCCATGTACTTCTGTTCTTTTCCCCAGGGATAAACTAGTCCAAACACTGTGTGGTCAGCATTATAAAAAGAAGTGCTCTGAAAAATATTCTGTCCCAAGGGGGAAAAAATTACATAAATGCCTTATTTTTACTCTTCCTACTTAAACACCATCTTAGTTGAAATCAACTCATGTTTTTATTGTCATCAGCTAATGAGCTATGAATCTCAGGTAAACATTCGACCTAAAATAATAGGAAGGCAAAGAAACTCGAAAATACACACACACACACACACACACACACACACACACACACACACGGTCTTTTTTTTCTCTTGCATTTTTGCTTTGATCACAAAGGCGTCCCATTTGCCTGTGACATTTTTTGGAGCTTGATCCTGTTTTCCCCTAGTCAGCACTTCTTACTCAATGTATTTAATGGGAACTATATTTATTTCTGGCCTCAACAGATTGTAATGAGTGTGTTATTACTATTTCCATTTGTGAGCAGTATCGTGATTGTCGTAACATGTGCGTATAAAACCACACCCATAAAGTCACATCCACTTAAAATAAAAGATTTAAGGCAAGCTTTTTTTTTTTCCAGTTCATTCATTCTGAAAAAGAAAAAAAAAAACACTATAATTAAAAATTTTTTTAGCGGGCATATAAACAGAAATATTTTTAAAAGGGCCTAGGGTATTTGTAAACCAAACCAAAACAGAACAGCAAACTACTAGAGCCAGGATTGTCCCCTCAGATTCGTCCTTGTTTATAGCATATGTGCAGCATTTTTGCAGCAAAATAATTTTAATGCAGACAACAAATGCCTAGGCTTCTATACTAATCCTTGTTCAATGAAATGTTTACCATATTGGAGTGGAATGATTCAGACCTTGTTTCCATTCTCTGAATGAATCAAATGTTATAGGCCTGAGGAAATGGTATGTTTGCTGTTGGGTAGTCTGACTTGGAGTTCTGCCTCCCTGTGACCTGGGTGAGGCAGCAATCAGGTATTAGCTACAACCCTCCCCCCCTTTTTTCAAGGAGTTGGTGGGGGGGAGGGAGGACGAGGGAGAAGAAACAGAAGAGCTCTTGTCACCAGATGGATAGCAGGATTTGGGTTCTGTTTACATGCCATCGGATTGTTCCATCAAATGTGAGTTCTGTTTTCTTTTATTTTCCTAGTGACAGAGCCGCAAGATACTATTATTACTGGCACCTGAGAAAACAAGTGCTTCATTCTCAGTGTGTGCTCCGAGAAGAGGCCTATTTCCTGCTGGCAGCCTTTGCCCTGCAGGCTGATCTTGGGAACTTCAAAAGGAATAAGCACTATGGAAAATACTTTGAGCCAGAGGCTTACTTCCCGTCCTGGGTAGGCACTGTTTTCAAATTTTAAAGTGTTTTCTCTAGCACATTTCTAGTTCATTATGCTGCTACTCATGTTGCTGCAAGAAATGGGAACCCAGATGTTTGTGGCCAGTAAAATCTTTCATGATGCCCAAATATCAACTTAACGCTCAGAGCACTGTACGCGTGCTCTCGATATATTTGATCTGCTCCTGATAGTTAATGGGGAAGAGGATTGCTCTCCATCCTAAATATGGTGCGGCTTGGAAGTTGCCGGCCTTCTTTTGGCATTTGCTTGTCTTTACTTTCTTATTTCTTATTCGAGCATCATTTTCTTCCCTTTGGAGGGAGAAAGACATTACTCTTTAAAAGGTAAGGTCATTTACAACTTTTCTTGTATTGAGAAAACAAATATAAGTAAATTCCTTGCTCTGACCGCTATCTCCTCCACTCCCAAGAGAGGAACCATGCTGTTACTTCAGCAAAAAAATTTAGGTTATTCCAGCATGAACTGTCTCATCTGTCCTTTCTCCACACAACCTTGCCCCTGTATGTGCCTACCCTTCCTCCAGGTCTCCGCTGTCACTTGCCTCTCTCCCACCCACATCGCCACACCACGAGCCTCTACTCACACGAACTTCTTCAGTCAGAACAGACACGGCACATTTGTGTTGCCCCACCTCATCCTCAGGGAAGAAAGGAAAAAGGGAAAGAAGACCTACCACTCTCACCTTCCCTTCTCAGGAAAGCCGCTTCAAAAAATAACGTATATTTGATTTTTTACCTTTGGTTTTTTACCTTTGATTTATTTCCCAAGCGAACTCCCGAGCATGCTTCCATCTGCCTTCTTTTCTGACCACTCCACTCGTGGCGCTGTCCCTGAGGTCACCAGTGACCTTGAGATTGCCAGATCCAGTGGACACTTTCCCCTTCTTTTCTCGGCTGCATCGGACACGTAAGCACTCTCATCTTGGGAGATCTCATCCAAACGAGTGCTTTTTAACAACCACTTCCGTGCTGGCGACGCCCAAACCTGTTTCTCCCCCCTGTGACCGTTAGATAGCTGGTCACCCATAGGCACCTCAAACTCAGAATGCACCAAATCAAAGTCATCTTCCCCCCTCGTTCTATGTATTCCTTCCTCTGTGTTCCTAGTCTCTGATAGTGGCCCTGCCATCCACCCAGTCACTTGAGAGTCGTACAGAACTCTCCCCATCACCGTTCTTTCTCCCTGCCCTAGCCAGGCAACTGGAACATCCGGTAACATAAAACACTTGATCACCCATCACCCGGCTTAAGAAATAAAATTCTCTTGACTTTTTGCTGTGGTTGACTTCCTAAATGTTTATCGTGTGTCCGACCCATTGTTCCATCTCCCAGGTTCCAGCTCTTGACAGTGCTCAGCAGCACTCCTGTGGGGCTTGTCTTTGCTTCAGTCTTTACAGCTTGCAGATGAGTTGATTTTGCTTCTGATTTAAACCTTCAGGGGCTCCCCTGTCACCTGCAGAGTGAAAGCCAGGCTGTCAAGCATGACCGAGGAACTTTCCGGGACCTGATCTCTCTCTGCCAGTATTTCCATCTTCCTCTCTGGTGGTCCTGCGCCTTGAATTTGATGCTCTGACAACATCCAGCAATTCCTGTATCTCCACACGTCCTGTGGTGTTTCGTGCTCTTCCTTCCACAGTTCCTTCAGCCAGTGAAACCCCTCTCCGTGTTTGACCTGGCTAACTTCTGTTCATCCTCCAAGACTCTGCTCAGCTGTCGTTTCTTCTGGGCAGACTGCCTAGCCCCCTCCTCTGGGGTCTGTAAGACCCTCGACATAGTGTTTTACAACTCTTTTTCGAATGATCTGTTTATCTTTTGCCTCCAGTAAACTGTTTTTGAGTATATTCTAAAGGACAGGCACAAATGTCACTTTTCTGTTTCTTCAGCATTTCACATTGAGGTGCCCCATATAAGTTTTTGTGGACGGACTGACAGTGCTTCAGTTGTTAAAGAGAAACCACAAAAGGTGTCAAACTTTTACACATTAGTGTCTGTGGAACCCAAATTAGCCCATATTACATTCCCTAATTGTTGTCAGGTACTCACTGAATCTTGGTCCTTTAAATCCGAGCTCCCCGTCAGGGTGCCATAGCCTCCAAAGTGCTGAGATCCGAGTTTCTTCAATCCCAAAGATTGAAGGCACCTACTTCAGTGCCCTTACAAATACTATTTTCTGGGTGTTCTTTGACCTGAGAAAGTTTGATAAATGCTCACTTAGGTGATATCCATGTAAAAGTCTAGAAGTAAAAATCTGTAACTTTGAGTTCTCAGTGAAACTTCTTAAGTGGCCAGTAATTGATAGTGTTTAATTCAATAGGAAGAAACACAATGTCAGTATCTATAAAAACATTTTCAAACTAAAAATTCTTTAATTTATTTATTCTGACGATTTTAAGCACTACTCTTTTTGCTCTCCTTGCATAATTCTTGCCATATTTTATAATTCTAATGAAACCAGCTAAGACTTTGAACTAATCAGCACCTTTCTCTTAGCCTGCAGCTGCTGGCTACTATGTATTTGGGGCATTGAAAGGCTCAGGCTACTGTCCCATGAAAACCTGAGCCACGGTGAATTGCAATGAATGCTTGAATGAAATTGGTTTCTCACAAGTATTCAAATAGAGTGTTCATATCAGCCTTTTATGCAAAAACCAAAGCTGTTTCAGAGAATTCCTCCCCGTCTCTTGCCTTCTTTGGATTAACATTTAGAACCTCCCACTCTGTGGCTGTAATTTTAGAAGAGTTAAGTAGGATCCGGACCCTGAAGATGTGTTGACAGTCAGTGTATTTCATGGAACCAGTCATTTTGCAAGTATAAACACTGATGTGTACAACATTTTGCAAGTTTGCATGGTTTTCTTTTTTTTTTCCTCTTGGTGAGTTTAAAGCCCGGAGAACATATTTTTCTCATTTCTTGTGATTTTTCTTCTCAGATATGCAGTACTACAGCTAAATTGACTTTGTGTCTTCTAGTATTAGCTGATTCAGCCTAGTAACATAACAGATGGTGAAAACAGAATAAAAGGAGGAAATTTCCTACTGGAAGTTAGCCAGTTTGCACGGCCTATTTTAGGTTCTTGTCCTTTTATCATTTTGGGGATGAGGGTAGAACTTCCATCCCCCCAACAAATGTTGCATTGCATACCCATTGTATTCCAACAGGTTGTTTCCAAGAGAGGGAAGGACTACATCCTGAAGCACATTCCAAACATGCACAAAGATCAGTTTGCACTGACAGCTTCCGAGGCTCATCTGAAATACATCAAAGAGGCCGTCCGGCTGGACGATGTTGCCGTGCATTACTACAGATTGTACAAGGTACAAAACTGTAGCGTGTCTGCAGCTTCTGAGAAAGAAATACCTTTCTTGATTAGAAGAAGTTTTTATTAAGATTTGTCATTTCATTTTTTAACAGGCTTTTTATTTTTAATTTCTTTTTTAGATTTATTTATTTGAGAGAGCAAGTGCACGGGTGCACAGGCGGGGGTGGGGAGGCAGAGGGAGAGGGGGAGAGAGAATCCCAAGCAAGACTCCACCTAGGCGGGGCTGGATCTCATGACCCTGAGATCTCAACCTGAGCTGAAACCAAGAGTTGGGCACTTAAGCGACTGCGCCACCTAGGTGCCCCATTAAAGGGCTTTAAAAAAAAAAAGTTTCATGTGAACTGTTACCGTAGGTCAGTCTTGGAGTTAATGATGCTTCTCCTCAGGCCTCGGAGCATGATGGAGTCTTTCTTTAATGGTTCTGATATTGAGATAACAAGTGGCTTCATATCGTGAATCTGGCTTTTCAGTGATTATGAAATAGTTACTTTTCTTTTTTCCAAATCTGCATGTCTGCTTTGGAAATAAAGTAGACAGGGGACAGGAAACATTCTGGGAAAAGAAACTTGTCCCTTTCTCAGTAACGCACAGCTTGTGCCTGCCCAGCCAGCATTTTTATAAGCAGCCTTATTTCAGGAAGCAATCAGAATAGCCTTGAAGAGGAAATTGACCTAAACTCAGTGATAGATTGGTTTCTCCTGTTAAATCTATACTGTATGTACCTTTCTTGATGTAAAAACATATTAGTTGGAAAAAACAGCCCAAATAGTGAAAATAGGCCATGTCTTGTCTTTACTATGCCAGATGAGGATTGCATTTTCTAAACATAGTTCTTCCCATGTTCGTGGGAGAACTGGCACTAAACATACTCACTTATTTTTATTGAGGAAGCTCATAATGGAAATATTTTAGTTACTTAGTAATTTTATGTATCTTCTGTTTTGAACTTCATACATTATATCCCGTTATTACAGATAAGCACTTAGAAGACATGGCCCAATTTCCGAGTACATTTAAAATTCAGAGAACATTTCAGGAATTTTTTCCCATATGTTCATTATACTTTATTTTTTATAGTTTATGGTTTAGCTGGTAGAATGGATATCATATTATATGCAACTGATGAATCACTGAACTCTACCTCCAAAACTAATATTACAATATATGTTAATTAATTGAATTTAAATAAAGTTAAAAAAAGAATATATCGTACTGGCAAGTGATAATTGAATTTCTTAGAAATTAAGTATTTTCTTTCCAAACAAACTGAATATAAAGCCTTTAAATAAAGCCTTTTATCCTCATGAGATAACAGCCTAAAATATTTAGGCTTGCCTCTGATTTTGGCTTTAGAGCTGGAGAGTTAACACAGTTTGAAACCTATAAAATCTAGTGCATCTCAGAATATAGCTATGACATTATATTCAACATTCTAACATCTGAGAAAAGGTAGAAAGCTAAAAAAAAAAAAACATAGGCAACAAGAATAGTCTTGTTTATCAGAGTTTTCAATAATGTAAATATTTAGAATATTGTCAGATACGGATATATGTAATATAGTGAAAATACTAATGATTTGAAATCTCAATGGTTTAAAAAGTAGAATATACCATTATTGATTTAATATGTACTCATGATTTTCTTAAAGCTTGTAGTAAAGTACAATAAGCAAAGTTATTTTAAGTCAGAAACTTTCTAATCCTGGGATTTCTCCTCCTGTTTTTCCTCTTTGGTGCTTAATTGTCCATTATACAAGGAAAGCATACTTTTTCATATGGCTTTATTTCTATAGGATAAAAGGGAAATTGAAGCTTCTCTAACCCTTGGATTGACCATGCGGGGAATACAGATTTTTCAGGTTAGTAAATGAGAAAAAGCGTCACATGGTATCTACTATGTCTACATTGACAGTGCTCCTGCCTGGTCCTTTTATAGGTTCACTGGTTCATTTCTGGCCATTGATCGGTCATTACTTCCTATTTGTCTAGTACAGATATGGATGATGTAGGATAGATGAAGTGGTACAGTCCAAACCTCGACAATAATAGGTCCTCCACAACAGAAAATAATAAGCCAAAGATTGGCTCAGTTTCATCACTAATAGATCATTAACATCCAGACATTCTTCTCTGTGGTTGTTGATTTTAAATATTCTCTTTTATCATCTGGAGCATTATAACTGTGTAAAGAAAAAAATGACATGTTAATACAGTGCCAGACCAGACATTTTAATTTCCATTACACTTTTCTGATAACGCCTGTCCCTTGAATAAGTAATAACTGTCATGTTTTTGCAAGTGGGATAGTATTATAGTACAGCCATCAACAGGGGAGAAAGAATGCCTCTTTCTGTTGAGACCAAGGAGAATATAACGATCTCTTATCTTTGATTTAGGCAAATATCCACTTATGAAATTCTAAGTGCCTTATCTCATCTCTTGAATGCCCGAGTCTTGGACTTTTTATTTAAATTTAGGGAAAGGCTCAAAGGGAAAAGATTGCCTTGAAAGGCCAGTTAATGCAGTCACTCAGGAACCCAAAGCTACAGTCTTGTATCACTAATCTTTTAATTACTGTCTGAACATCTCCAAAAGGAGCTGAGGACTCCTTTCAGATTCTAAATACTGTAATTTAGTTTTCCAGGAGAGAAGTTAGAGCCATTATGGAGTGTCTGGCATTTTCCTCCGTAACTCTGTATGCATTATAATTTTTTTCCACAGAATTTAGATGAAGAGAAACAATTACTTTATGATTTCCCCTGGACAAATGTTGGAAAGTTGGTGTTTGTGGTAAGTTTAAAATAACTGACTAAAGAAAAATTGCACAGTTTGTTTTTGTGGATTTTTGTTGTTCCCTCTTTTGTTTTGTTTTTAAGAATAATATTGTCCCAGGCACAAAAGTTGGTATTTTTTAAAAAGTTGAAAAAGAAGACAACTAGCTTTCTTATATTCTTATTGTATGTGCTTTAGTCCTTGCCACTCATCCGTAGTGAATGTAAAATTAAAGAATCTTCTAGCAAAAGAAATTACTAATTTTAATTTGTGGGTCCGGTCCCACTACACTATCCTAAGTTACTCTAGTTACAGAAGAAATATAGTGGAGGGGCGCCTGGGTGGCACAGCGGTTGAGCGTCTGCCTTCGGCTCAGGGCGTGATCCCGGCGTTGTGGGATCGAGCCCCACATCAGGCTCCTCCGCTGGGAGCCTGCTTCTTCCTCTCCCACTCCCCCTGCTTGTGTTCTCTCTCTCGCTGGCTGTCTCTATCCTGTCGAATAAATAAATAAAATCTTTAAAAAAAAAAAAAAAAAGAAATATAGTGGAGGAATGTACAAGATGTGTTTATCAAACAGAATTCTTTTTAAAAGCAAAGGGATCAGAAAACAGAAAGCCATAATCACAGGATAAATTACTCATAGCATTGGGGTTGGCCAGTGCTTTTTGGAAATTACTTCTTTTGAGCAGAGAATAAAGAGTGATATAACAAGATGTTTCTGTTAATATCTAACTCTTTGAAACTCATCATTATAAAGAAAGGTCTACAGTTCTTAATAGGAAAAATGCTGTTATTTTTAGAATATTGAGAATAGTATCCTTTTTTTGTTGTAAGAGCAAATTCGTGATTTTTCCCAGCTGTTTCTCTGTCTTGCCAGCTATATCTGGTTTTTGGTAGGGTTCAAAGAATTACAGTTAATAATATGTATATCTAGTGGTCATTAAAATCCATACTTTCTCTTTGTTCAGAAATTGTTGGAAAAAATGCACAAAGAAAGGAGGAAAATAAAAATTTGTACACATGTGCTTCTCTCCCCTAAGGAAGATGGCCTATATAAATAAAGGGCCGTATTGCCAAATAGTTTGGGCACTGACTCCACACTGCCCTGTGAAGTCAAAAGACCTGTTCCTGACTTTACATTATTTTAATTAGTTGGGCACAGTTCAATCTGATTCCACTTTACTCAGACATCAAATGGGGCCTGACCTGCCTCCTCCTCACTTGCTCTCTCTCTTCCAGGCCCTTTGTGAAAGGATCTGAGTGATATGAAAATGAGCGAATTATTATGCTAGTTGTCCCTGTCATGTCCCAAATTGAGTAGTAATAAAATGCGTTCATGAAATTGGGTGTTTTGAGGGTCCTGGACTCAGTGGTTCCTGAATTTAGTTGTGCATCAACCTCATCTGAGTAGCTTGTTTAAGATAAAGATTTCTGGGCCTTGTCCTCCTCCCCTAAGAGATTTTTGATTCAGTGGGTGTGGGTTGGGGACCAGGCATCTATTCTGATGAATTTCCCAGGTGATTCTTCTCACAGCCAGCCCAGTCCTACCCAAGTTGTAGGACCTTGAGCAAGTTACTTAACCTGTGTGCCTTGGTTTCTTTGTTCCCAACTGGTGATAATTGGTCCTCCCCCATAGGCTTATTGTGAGGATTAAATGAGTTAATACCTGCCTAGTGCTCATTAAGTGGCATTTATTACCATCCTAGCATTGGGATCCTCTGGCGGTTCCTTTAAAATGAAAAGTGGAGGGGTGAAAACTCCATCCCCAACTGAGATACACAAAGCCATATTGTTTTGTGTCGACTTTAAGTGTGTAGTTAGAAGACGCCTCCCTCTTTGCTTTACTTCTCCCCTCTGGCTGAGAATTGTTATGTCTGGAATATTCCTTTTGCAGTCCTGCTGCCATATTCATTAATAGGAGAGGTGAAGGAATTTATAATATCCCATAACTATAAGAATCTTTGCCAAACTCTCACCCTCAACTTATGTTAATGAACTTTATGTTAATGATCCCAGGCTTAAAGAATGAGATTTCTTATATCTCGACTGACAGAGATAATTACACTACTTTTATCTCTTCCTTTCTCTTTCTCTCTTTCCTGTCTCATCCCTCCAATTGTCCCTCTAGCTTCCATCTCCCTCATTTTCCCCCCCAAGACGCTGTATGCCCAACATGGGGTTTGAACCCATAATCCTGAGATCAAGAGTTACATGCTCTACTGACTGAGTCAGCCAGGTGCCCCCCAGACTCCCTCTTTGATCCAGCTAAAGAAGTTTCTCCATTTTTTTTCTTAACCCTAAATAGGAATTTGTAGTGTTTGCTATCATAACTCCTTATTTCCTCCCTGGAGTTTATCACAAACTATAGTTATTTTATGTGTTTATGTACCGTCTCTCCCACCAGAGTATATCTCTATGAAGGTGGGGACCTTGTCTGTCCTGTTCACTGTCATTTTCTCAGTGACTCGCACAGTGTTTGGTACATAGTGTTTAACAAATATTTGAATGCATTATGCTTCTAGAATTTGTCATCTTGTTTGCTAAATTAGGGTGTTGGAATTCTATTTGAAGATGCTTTCATGATGGGCCCTTCTCTTTTCCATTGTATAAATGGCCCGACTAGCCAGAGAAACCGAAGATACTCCTCGACCATCATACCCAGTCAGTGTTTACCAGAAGACCCTGGCTAGACACTTCCTGAATTTTTAGTAAACTTTGTCCTATGACATTTTTGAATGGAAAAACTATTTGTCTCTTAGTGAATTTTGAATGGAGCTTTCTACGTTTATTTCTGAGTCTGTAGTTTTCCTCACTAAAAAGACAATGAAGAGGACCTTGGCAAATTAGAGACTTCCCAAATCTGATTCATGCTTTTGCTCCACAGGGTAAGAAATTTGAGATTTTGCCAGATGGCTTGCCCTCCGCCAGGAAGCTCATCTACTACACGGGGTGCCCCATGCGCTCCCGACACCTCCTGCAACTCCTGAGCAACAGCCACCGTCTCTACATGAATCTGCAGCCTGTGTTGCGTCACATCCGGAAGCTGGAGGAAAATGAAGGTAAGGCGGAGTCTTGGGTGGGGCAGCAAATGGTGCCTTTGCCACCTGTGGCCCCTTACTCTTTGGAGCCCTGGAGAATAGGATCTGAGGGTTGAGCCTCCAGATTCCGAGCAGCATTCCTGTTTCCATCTCATCACTGTCCTGGAAGACCAGGGATGGCCTTGAGGCCCAGCAGCCGTAGCACCTGTCCAGAAAACCTGAGGTTATCCCCGTCATTCAGCTGTCCCTGAGTACGGTCTGTCAAGTTTCCCCACACTTGCCTTGAGGATCCTTACAGAAAGCCACCGCATGAAGGTGCAGGCCATTTATCTGCAACTCAGAGCACCTTGGAATCGAATTTTTTCCAGCGCAGTTATTCCTTAGATTAGAGTGACAATAAAGGCGGGTGACAGAAATGTCTCTAGTCTCTCTTATAGACTGCCAGGAGGCCCCCACATCTAGGTGAGCAGGAATGACAAAGGAGAAAGAAGTTTTCACTTGAGGATTTTATCAGAAGTCCTGTGGGAGCTTTGCTCAGACACAGAATAGAGCAATCCATTTGGGGCCCCTGAAAAGGGGGATGAGTCATTGTAAGGAAGAGGAAGGCAGCAGTCGTCAGCTCTACATTAACCTGATGGTTAGCCCTTTATCTTGAGCTGTGGCACCGCAGAGGGACTCCATTTAGCACACTCCAGCTTCTAATCCCCCAAAAGTGCTACTTTGCATATTTCCCTACTTTAATGTCTTCGGTTTGTTTTGCAAATTCACATTGTAGTAATTCTTACAAATCAATTAGATTAGATTTAGGATATCTGCATGAACATTTGGATGCAGATTCATATCTTGGGTCATGTCTGAAACAAATTTTGACCTCTGGGACCCCACCTTTCCCACAGAAACCAGGCAAATACCTGTCCTCTTAGCAAAAAACCTTACTGAAGTTTGCACATCTGATCAGTTTCTCTCAATAGCTATCTCTCACTAAATGAGATGCAGTTTGGAGATGCCATTGCATTTTAAGCAGCCGTTAGAACATGAATCATTCCCCACTGTGTGCCAGCAAGCTGCTTCTGTCTTTGGAGAGAGTTGACATAACTGCCAGGTGTACTGGCTTCCTCTGCTGACACACTGCCAGTTCCTCCCCACGACGACTCGTCGGCATAACAGATCCATCTCTGCAAGGCTGGCGTGAATATCGGGAATGAAGATGGGACGGAAGCACCAAGGAAACTTGTAAGAGTAGGTGGCCTCGGTGTAGAGCCCGTCATTTGCCAAATTAGCCACATTCCCAAATGATCAGCTTATAGAGCCATGAGAAGTTTATTCCAGGAGCTTTGCATTTTAGTAAATTCTTGTTTAGATGACCTTAAGGGGAGCCCTTTAGAGCCTGAGAGAATTCATGAACTTCCTTTATAGGTTCTAAGGTAAAATTATGAAGAATTTTCAGTTCTTAGAGGGCAGCGTTTTGTCTCTTACCATACATAGTACCAAGTGCATTTGGTGGCTTACATGAGGAGGGCAATGAAGGAATGATACCAGGGTGTAAATTGGATTTTTTATTTGGATAAGTGTAGATAGATTTGAGGGGACATCTCTCTTTTTCTTCTAAAGAAAACATGCTTAGTTTCTTCTACTTAGAGATTCTTCTAGATCTAAAGAAAGCCTGAACTGTGTTTCTCTGGGCCAGCCTTGGCCTGACTCCATCTATCTCATCCATACTTAAGAGCTTCATCATTTTTACAAGAAAGTTCTTTTCTCAGCGTTGGTTTAGCATAACAAATGAACAAACAAAAAATCCAACACAAAAAGAGACTGTATTTTCCTTTCTGGAAAGGAAAGTCACCTTGTCTGAAACACTCTTTTAGCATTTTATGGTAGAAAATGATCACAAAAATTCTTCCATAGCGTTAAAAGAGAAGTGAAAAAAATGCTTTTGTCACGAAAAAGGTTTTTCAACCCAACTTTATTCAAGAGTTGGACTTATTGGGGCGCCTGGGTGGCATAGCGGTTAAACGTCTGCCTTCGGCTCAGGGCGTGATCCTAGCGTTCTGGGATCGAGCCCCACATCAGGCTCCTCCGCTATGAGCCCGCTTCTTCCTCTCCCACTCCCCCTGCTTGTGTTCCCTCTCTAGCTGGCTGTCTCTATCTCTGTCGAATAAATAAATAAAATCTTTAAAAAAAAAAAAAAGAGTTGGACTTATTCTTAGGTCTTATGTCAAGAGGTCACACTGACTGCATTCTGTTCCAAAACCATGTGTAAAAAGCTTTGTAGTCTCTGGGCTTTTACAACAGAGGGAATACAAAGAACATCAACATATTGATTACTAAGGAAGTGAGAGGTTGCGTTTTGTAGGACGTAGAATAAATTTCAGAATTACGTAAACATTTCCTTCAGTTTATAACTGAGTGGTGTGACACTTCTTAAATGTTTGCACTGGCTCTCAGTGATTCGGCCCTAAGCAGGGAACACTAGCCAGCCACATAGAACACCAAGGCTGCTCTGACACGTTGACAGGAAGTAGATTTATGCTAGGCTCCTATGAGGCAGAGAACAGGTTGGCAAGTGCTTATCTTCTGGTATACTCATGAATATAGAGTAACTGTAAGTGACTCTGCACATGCTGGCTAGTGTTGGAAGCAAAAGGGCTGTTTGTAAAAAGGTAGAAAAGCTTTTAAGTAATTAGATCCATAATTCCCAATTGTCTTAGAACTCCAGAACCCTAAAGAATTGTTTAGAAAACCATTCTCTCTTTGCTTTCCACCTTCCAAGTGCCCCATGGCTATTATTTTGAAACTGCAGTGACTAGAAATTGTATGAGAATTTTGCAAACGCCTTTAGCTCTCCATCTTCATCTCAACCGCTGTCGCCTTCTGGAAAGAGGAATCTTTAGAACCCAGTCTAGCTCTAAAAGATGGATGGTAGATGGTGCACATGAGCTTGGCTCAGATGTGTGTGCTGGGCTCTGGTATCCAGCCCCTGCTTTCTGTGTGGCTACGCTTACTCACTGTTGTGGTGCAGACTATTCCTTAGCATTGATATGAATGGCTGGAGCACAAAAATGCACACATAGCCTTCTGCAAGCATTTTTTGCACTTTGCTTCCTGGAAAGTGCATCTTCTCTTTCTGCTGATGCTCCTTCCCTCTCTGGGGAGCCCGTGGTGATTACACTTCAGAGTTGGATTTGGACATCAGGAATGCAAGTGTTTTCACTTACCCAAGGAATAAGACAATTACAAATCCATCCATAGGCCCCTGAGAACCCAATTAGTCTACAAGTTAGCAATTTCTGAAATCATATCAATTTAACATTTCCCAAGTGCATTCTCTATCTTTAACATTGTTCTAATGTGTTATTTCTCATTGGTATTAAAAATACAAAGAATCTAAACTACTCTGTTTTAAAATTCTGACCTGTAACACAAAGGTATTACTGTACACCTGCAACTCCGTTGTGATTTGGTGCTTTAATGTAACGGTTAGTTAAGCATTTGATAAAAGGGACTTTCTAATATGTCTTTGTGTTAAAGAATGGCGCTGACCTATGAAAGAACAGTTTAATCAGTCAGAGGCCACGCAGGTATAAATCATCAAACCAGTAGTGATTATTATGTTTTCTAAATAGATAACAAAGCCTCACTAGTTCACTCCAAATGGAGAAAAGGAGTCTTCATTAATGAAAAACTAAATTTTAGAAGTCTTTGGAAGAAACTTGCAGAAGAATAGTTTTATTTTAAATTATATTCAGCAGTCAGAACTAAACTAATAATGGGCCAAATTGAATAAATAAAATCAATGGCAATTAGTATAATTATATTTCTTAAACAGTTTTCTATAGCAGTGCTTCTGAAATTATTATAAAATTTCTAATCCATTGTGGACTGCTACTTCTGCATAATACAAAATCACAATAGTGGCTGTCATGGTGATGTCCCATCTCTCTAAAAATGTCTGGGTATTGATTTCCACTTACTGAACCCATGTCACTGTGGACCAATAGCAGTTTGCAGGCAAGAGATGGTCTGGCGACTCTACGCAGAAGAGCACTTTTCTACAGTTTTGAAGCTTTAAAATTCTTGGAGTAGTTTAAGTACTCCCTCAAGTCTGTTGTCCTGGTTTTTATTCATTTGCCGTCTTCTTAAGTTGAGCTCCTGTCACAATCCTCACCACTCTCCAACCCCTAGATTCTGGGTGTGGAAGTGCCCTGCTCCTTAGCCTGCTGACTCACTTAAGCTAGCCGGCCGTTCCTTCTGTCTCGGTTGACTGTAATGTCGTGCTGTGCTCCTCACCACGTAGAGAAGAAGCAGTACCGGGAGTCCTACATCAGTGACAGCCTGGACCTCGACGTGGACCAGCTGGAAAAGCGTTCCCGGGCCAGCGGGAGCAGCACGGGCAGCGTGAAGCACAAACGCCTGTCCCGTCACTCCACCGCCAGCCACAGCAGTTCCCACACCTCGGGCATCGAGGCGGACACCAAGCCCCGGGACACGGGGCCGGAGGATGGCTACTCCGGCAGCGCCATCCACCGCAAGCTGAAAACCTGCAGCTCCATGACCAGCCACGGCAGCTCCCACACCTCGGGCGTGGAGAGCAGCGGCAAGGACCGGCTGGAAGAGGACTCGCAGGATGACGGTAACCCGCTCCCGGGCCTTTCCCAGCTCCTAGCGCTGCCCCGCGGGCTCTGGCCTCCTCCTTCGTCTTGCCTAGTTCTCAAGTACAAGTTCTGGAGAATTGATGTGTGGAGCGCAACTAGGAAGTGCTAGTAGAGAAGAAGGGTCTTGCAGCTCCCCCTGTGATTCGGTGGAGCTGCTTGTGTGGTAAAGAAAGCATTCCTCTCGTGGTGATCTTTGCGGCCACGGGCTTGAATGCTAGTGGATTCTGAGTCCTAGCGGTCGCTGTGACGTAGAGTAGAGGTCAGTCAGCCTTGCAGTGCTCATGTCTGCATTTCCAAGTCCCAGATTAAATAGACATTGGTTAGGACAGCAGACTAGATGCAATGATAGTGACAGAAAGGTCTTCAACTTTTTGCAGGAAAAAAAAAAAGATTTGAGCCCAGGCTATTGGTTATTTAGTATTTCTTAAATTCCTCCTATGCAGCTGGAACTCTGGAAATATAATAGAAAGTTAACACCTGACTGCTTAACTCTGTGTTAAGGAGATAAAACCAGACCTCCAGCCTGTATCAGCCAAACTTAGCCTATGTGTGCATCTTTTTTATTATTAATTTTCTGCCTCAAGTGCTATAGCATTCAGGTTTGGGGAAAAGATACTGACTTCATTGAGGAAAACTGCAGCACATTTGCTTGGTTTGGTTACTTAGAATTCATGTGGGTCTCAAATGAAGTCCCTTAAATGCCCTGCGAGTAGCCAGCTATGGGAAATGGGGACCTTTGCGAACTACTCATTGTGCTCTGGCCTTAGGCAAACAGCCCATCAGCCTCAGTTTACCCTTTATCATCTCAGCATGGTGGTGTAGCTCTTTCCTTCTTTCTTTTTTCTTTTAAGATTTTACTTATTACTTATTTTGGAGCGAGTGTGCAAGCATGAGCATGTGCAAAGGGTGGAGCAGAGGGAGAGGAACAAGCAGACTCTGTGCTGAGCACAGACCCTGATGCGGGGCTTGATCTCACAACCCTGACATCATGACCTGAGCAGAAATCAAGAGTCAGACAGTTAACTGACTGAGCCACCCAAGCACCCTGTTCTCTTTCTTTCTTTCTCAAAGAGTAAAGAATAATTGACAATCAAAACGTGGCATGAGAAGACATGTAGATAACACAGCAATCCTGTGAAAGAAGAGAACGAATACATCTAGTTGAGAATTGTCCCTGGAGTCTCCTATTGTAGATTCTCATTAGCGGATCTATTTTAAAATATGGATAATCACATAGCCTCCCTCAAAGAACGGCTATGAATTCTGGTGTCCGTTTCCCTTCACATCCCCAAATGTCTTTTCCTTCTTCTGTGTCAGAAATAGAGATGCTGGTCGATGACCCCAGGGACCTGGAGCATATGAATGAAGAGTCTCTGGACGTCAGCCCAGACATGTGCATCTATATCACCGAGGACATGCTCATGTCGCGGAAGCTGAATGGACACTCTGGTGAGCTCTTATGGGAAGTTCTTCTCCTTAAGTAGGGGACTGTCCCAGGCTGAGAAGCAGGTGCCTCAGGAAATAGAAGGGTTGAGGTGGGGCTCTAGATCAGACAGGAATGGAATCAGAGCCTTTCCAAGTCAGCACCGCGGGCTGCAGGCTTGACTGTCTTCTGAGGAAGAAAGGGAAAGGAAGGGGAAGAGCACCTAGGATTGGGAATTAGCTTCTTCTACCCCATGCGCTGGACAAAGTGGTAAAGTAGTTTTCTCTGTGCTGTTGTTGTTTTGCTGTTGTAACCAATAATCAGAGAATCCTGTAATACATCTAGAAGGGGCCTCAAGACCTTTTTGCAGATGAGAAATCCTGTAGATTAGGGGGACAAATGCTATGTGGCTAGAAACAGAGGTCAAGTCTCTGGGTTTGTTTTGTATTGTTTTTCCTGCTATATCATACTGGGTGTGGGAGTCTGCAGGAAAAAGTGTCAAAAAAGTTTGACATAAAAAGACACTTACTAAATTCCATATTCAGTTAACTCTATTAGAAAACATGCATTCACTGTAACCCTAGTAGAGGGTTACATAATATCTCTTTCTACCAAGTGAAAGATGTTACCCCAGAAGGAACTGCACTCTGGGTTTTGTTTTTAAGCCTCAGTCCCTCCTCACGGCTCTTGTCACATTTCAGGAATTGGTCTCCGTTCTGTACAAAAACACCTGTTAGCAGTCGGCAGTGTGGACATGGCACAGGCGCCTCCTGCTCCGCCGTGTCGGGTGGAAGACCTCGTTTACGACTGGGGGGACCTGCAGGGGCTTTGTCAAGACCCACAGTCTCTGATAGTGAGCCTCACCCCTGCAGCCGGTGCTGGGAGTCAGGGATGAACAAGGCCAGCACACACAGTCCCCTCCTGCTGGCATTTAATCTGTAAGCGCACCAGGCTCCTTTATTGCAGAATCTCACTTGCTGACCTAGCAGAACCGTGGCCTCTGGATGCTCCACCCGGAGCTGACCTGCCAGTGGTTGCAGAGAATCCCTGTGCCGAACCAACACAGGTTCATGCTCCGGCCACGCGTAGTGTTCTCGTACCGAGCTTGGCCCCTTTTGGTTTTTGTCCATTTGCTTTATTACATACATTTTTCCTTATAAATACATTTTAATATATATTAAATATAAACTTACAATTATATGCACATTGTAGATGCACAGATATCATGCTCTCGTGTGTGTGTGTGTGTGTGTGTGTGTGTGCATTTTTGTAGAAAGAAAACTGTCTAAACAATACACACCAAAGTACCTGTGGGAAAAGGAGATGTGAGGGAGGCAGACTTTTGCTTTTTATTTATATATTTCTACATTTAATTTTTATGATAAGATAGAAATAAAATGTAAATAAGGTAGCTGTTTAAAAAGGTTTATGTATAAAAAATCCTTCCTGAAATGTTATTTATAATAGCAAAGAAAAGGAAAAAGAACCTCGGTAGTTAACAATGAGAAGTTGTATTCTATCCATATAGTGGAATATTGCACGGCCATTAAGTAATAAGATTTTCAAAGAATATTTAATAGTATGAGAAAGATAGGCAAGAAAAATGGCACAAATTGTATAAATAGTAGGATCTCAAATTATAAAAACGTATATACGTATATGAAAAAATACATAAAATATTAATAGCCTTTTCTCTGGATGATGGGCTTACAGATGACCTTATTTTCTTTCTTGCATCTTCCTACTTTTCCAAATTCTCTATAATTTGAGCATTTACACATTGTTTTTAAAATATGGAGCTGAGATTGAGTCATGATAAAAGTTTGGTAGATGTCAGTTTAGTATTCTGAGCAGCAGACTTGATGCTGATTTATCAAATGCAGAGTCTGTTTCTCTCATCTATGGAACATAAGAACTAGGAAGATCGGTAGGGGAAGAAAGGGATAAAGAAAGGGGGGGTAATCAGAAGGGGGAATGAAACATGAGAGACTATGGACTCTGAGAAACAAACTGAGGGCCTCAGAGGGGAGGGGGGTGGGGGAATCGGATAGACCAGAGATGGGTAGTAAGGAGGGCACGTATTGCATTGTGCACTAGTTGTGCATACGCAACTAATGAATCATCGAACTTTACATCAAAAGCCAGGGATGTACTGTATGGTGACTAACATAATATAATAAAAAAATATGATTATAGGGGCGCCTGGGTGGCACAGCGGTTAAGCGTCTGCCTTCGGCTCGGGGTGTGATCCCGGCGTTCTGGGATTGAGCCCCACATCAGGCTCCTCTGCTATGAGCCTGCTTCTTCCTCTCCCACTCCCCCTGCTTGTGTTCCCTCTCTCGCTGGCTGTCTCTGTCTCTGTCAAATAAATAAATAAAATCTTTAAAAAAATATATGATTATAAAAAAAATGCAGAGTCTGGGTTTGGGAGCAGATTAGTTACAGGCATAGTATCCAAGAGCACATTGACCAGGAAATCCAGAAGGACCCATCTCAGGTCCTAGTATACTCGTCTACATCTTTCTGTGAGGATTTGTTAAAAGCTTAAAGCTTTTTAAAATATAAGGATATTCTAGAGAAAGACCCCCTACTAAAGCAGTCTGTACAACCCCCACAACTTAAGTATCCACCTGAGAATTTCTTACTGTCTGCATGTAGACCAAGAATGTCTTCCTTTCATGTTTCAATTGAACTTATTATCAAACACTAATATATGCAAGTTCTGTAGTAGTCACTGAATCATTATCAGTCGTTTCTAAAGAGTTAAGGGATAGAACACAGAAGGCCATTTCTGAGGTTATTAGCAGTAGCTAAATAAAAATCACATTATTCAAGGTTCTTTTTTTATGAGGGGAGAATGTACTTTACCTAAGAAGCCATTTGGCCCTGCGGATCTAGGGTTTAACGGACTTGCTTCATCTGTCCGCAAGAAAAATGTCAGTGATCATCTTCACTCCCATCTCCAGTTCTTGTTAGCAGTTTTATTTCCTGAAATGTTTTTTCTGGTGCTTCACTCACATGTCCCAGCCACACAGGGAGGTTTCAGTCCCGGATTTCTGTTTCCAAAATATTAGCAGATTGCCCCTGAGCACTGAGACGATTAGGGGCCTTGTTGCTCTCGGAGATCCAGAACCGAATGTTCAGGGCGCCCGCCCACTTGTGGCCTCTGCCCAGCAGAATCTGCTGCAGGAGGCGAGTGCCACAGGGCCCCTGTCAGCCCGAGGAGCTCCTCTGAGCTGAGTGTGTCCCGCAGACAGGCCCAGTACCTTGCCCTTTCCATGCATTTGCTCTTCAATCATCGTTAAACTCTGTGGGATAAATGCTGCTTTCAGCCCCACTTTATAGAAAGAGACTTAGACACAGGGAGGCCAGGTCACTGGCCAGGAGACACAGCTAATTACTCGTCTGGGCCCAGTTCCATCCCAGATCCGTGTGACTCCAGAGGTCAGAACCCCCCCCCCCCAAAGCACCATACATCCAAGGGGAAGCCGGCGTAGAAGGACCTGTCGTGGTTCAGGGGCGTTACGTTCAGACTTGGTGCTCTGTGGAACATGGGAACTTTAGGCGATAAACTGCTTTACACCTACAGTCTTTCTTTTTGTTACTAACTTCATAAATAGCTTAAGTAGAAGTTGTTTAGAAAATTCAGGCTCTAAACTCCGTCTTGTCCTCTCATGCCCCATTTACCCCTCTCCTCCCTACTTACTGTAAGACAAGAGACAGAACATGTTCCGTCCTGGTTGTCCACCACGGAAGGGTAACAGATTTTTCAGTAACAGTTAGTATTTGACCTTCAGTCTCGGTGGTTATTTATGTCAGTTGTGTGGCAAGAGGTGTGACTAATAGGACGTCTTCATTGTTTTTCCTGTGTTTTACTTTAGGGTTGATCGTGAAAGAAATCGGGTCTTCCACCTCCAGCTCCTCAGAAACAGTGGTCAAGCTTCGCGGCCAGAGCACTGACTCTCTTCCGCAGGTACAGAAGGAATTGGAACATTTAGACTGGGTACTGAGGTTACAGAAAACCTTAAATACGAACTTACAGTTATATTTATATAAATGAGCAAAAATTAAAAACCCTAAGGAAATTATTCTTACTAGGGACATTCTAGTTTTGTTCTGAATTTATGTCCATTCTATTTGCTAGTTCCATTCGTCTTTAAGTTGATTTTTATTTGGATAAATTATGTACTTTGTTTCACACTTTTTGTAGCTGGGAAGCCTCTAGACCTCAGACTTCAGGTTAACTGTGTGTGTGGGTGTGTGTATTTATTGACCTCGACAACCGGGAGAATAATTTTCTCATCAGATGTGTCACGGCAGAAACGTTTCCACACTCTGATTTTTCCATTCAGATTGAATTTTCTAAGTATGCTGAGTGAGGCTGTTTGATAACCCGTCGCTGGCTGGACTATTAAAATATCAAAAGATAAAACACTCTGAAACTCATGGGGCGGCAGCTGGATTTATCCCGCAGCTGACCCTCACCTCTGCTTCCTGAGCATTCTCTTGCTCTCTCCTTTTATGCCTCTCTCTCTCTCTCTCTCTCTCGGACCATCCCTGTCTTTTTTGGTTTTTTGTCTTCTATGTGTACTTCTCTCCTCCCTTTTCTCGGTCTTTCATTTCAGTAGCCTTCATGTGCACCTGATGTTTTATTAAATATTTTTTTGAATGCTCCAGTGAGTCCTTTCTAAAGCAGTATGTGTGGCATAATGATTACAAGCTCCAGGGCCACACCGTGCAGGTTCTGCCACCCGGTGTTAGCTCTGACTGTACGGAAATGTCCGTGGGGCACAGCTCAGGGTCAGGTTCCACACCTGCAGGATGGGAAGCACGGTTGTGTGCCTGCCGCGTGGCTTTGCGGTGAGGACCTAACGCATTCTGTGAGGGGGCTCCCAGGGGCACCGGGAAGCCTGCGTGAGTACAGGCGATCGGCATCTTCAGGGAGTGCTCACATGTGGTCCTTCCTAATAAAATGTTTTTGGGCTTAGACCCTGTTTTCTCCTCCCGGTACTTTTGCCTTTAACAAAAAGTGATCACTTACTCTAACAAGGTTGGCTTTTGTCATATTCAGCAGCAAAAGTTGAGAGGGATGATACCTTGTTTCCTTAAATCACCCATTAAGTATCTTTCATTCATGTAATTATATGAATCATTTTTTGACCTGTTTATATTTTCAGCCAGTAGCACTTCCTGGGACGATGAGTTCTAGAAGTCCGCTGCTGCTGTGTGAAGTATCTGGCAGAACACCACTTGCAGCGCTAGGGAGCTGCCTCTTGCCTCCCAGCCTTTTCTGTACTTTGTATTATTTTTCTATCCAAGAATTCTAGCTTTTTAAAAAAAGAGCTTTCAAATTGTGTTTCTTTAATAATTGGTTCATTTTCCCACTTCTTATTAAAATAATAAAAAACCTCAGCATGAGCATGTTACCTGCTAAGTTGTCATATTCTAGTGGGAAAAAAAAAAATAGACCCTGTCTTTACCTATCCGGCCCTATTTTAAGCCAATTTCTTGACTTCTGAGATGCTAGAGACAGTTGGTTTCTTGTTATATTTACTTCCTTTGCCTTAGATTCTTCATCTGTAGAACGGGGAGAATAATGACATGGGCCTCGTAGGGCTGATGGGAAGATGGAACAGTCAGGGCCTTGCACATAAGGGCTCAGTGAGTGTTAGCTGCTGTTACTGGTGGTGGTGGTGACATTTTCCCCACAGGGCCTCAGGCCCCAGAAACCTCAGATGGGAAATCACTTTCCAACATACAAGGATTCCATAACCTTCTGTGGTTTTGCAGCCTCTCTCTTTCCAAGGGCAAATATTGCTAACCTTTCACTTTAGTCTATGCTAAAGTTGTTTTAACCTTCCCTTACTTTGCAGACTATATGTCGGAAACCAAAGACCTCCACCGATCGACATAGCTTGAGCCTTGATGACATCAGACTTTACCAGAAAGACTTCTTGCGCATTGCGGGTCTATGTCAAGACACTGCTCAGAGTTACACTTTTGGGTGTGGCCACGAACTGGATGAGGAAGGCCTCTACTGCAACAGCTGTTTGGCTCAGCAGTGTGTCAACATCCAAGATGCTTTTCCAGTCAAAAGAACCAGCAAGTACTTTTCTCTGGATCTCACTCATGATGAAGTTCCGGAGTTCGTTGTGTAAACTACGTCTGCGTGCAGCTAGCTCTACGGGTGGCCTGCTGTTCGCTGGAGGCTGGAAAGCCATGGGGTTCTCTCTTTAATTATTGTGCCATATTTTCTTCACCCCAGAACATAGCTCTTTCTTGATGATAACTTGTGATGGAAATAAAAGCCTTGGGACAGTTGCACTTTAAGTATTACACAGAGATAAAAGAACTACAGAGAATGTACAGCAAGACAAGTGCCCGGAAGTTCATGATCCTTGGGAAGGAAATGTGCTTTACTGGTTACCAAGCCTTCAGGATATTGAATCGTGGTGCGTTTGTTCCTCGTTTTTGTTTTTTCATTTGATTACATGACATCACTTTTTTATCATGTGAAAGATGTTAGGTTTATTTGTTTGCCTGTAAATTTTTTTTTTTTTTTTGTCACTCCCTCACGCACTTAGTTTGAGGGAGAAAAGAGGCATCTCTCCTTTTAATGGAGAGACTGTTGCCTAGTCCATAGTCATTGCCGCCTCACCGGGGCTGTCCCAAAGTGAACACTAATGAAGTGGTCAAAATCCGGTAGTTCTAGCAAGCCAAAGATATGGACATAACAGAAGCACAGCCCAGGTCAAGAAGACGTGAGTGAAGCAATAACCAGAAGGCTCTGTGTGCTATGATGCCTTGTGACCCCCTCATGCCTGGCCAGTGCCGTGTCCTATTCCTGCTCTCCCTGAAAGCTCTAGGACCCCGCGGAGTTTCTCATCTGAGTAACTGATCAGTGGTAGTCATGTCATTGTGCATTTTGTGGTGTTTACAAAGCCAGTTTCTGTTAAAACTATGGAAATGTCTTAAAAAATGTTTGTGCTTGGTGTTTTGTTTTGTTTTGTTTTAATCAAGAACCAATTATGGTAATACTAGTTTCTGCTTAACCAAAATACCCTAATTGTACGTATATGTTATACATATATAAATACCTGAGATTACGTCTGTTTATACGTGTTTAAAGCTTACTAACTCTTCTTCTTGGCTTCCATGACTGTTTTTGTGTATGTGGTCTTTCTTGTCGAATATGGAGGATGTGTGGCTAAATGAATGATACCTACAGACAATCAGTTAATATATGTAGAGTTTAGAACGACTGTTTTCTCATGAGTCTTTTGCCATGATTCTCAACCCTGGTTGCACAATAGAATTATTTGGGGAGCTTATTTAAAAACAGTAACAATGTCTGGGTCCCACTTCAGGCCAATAAACTCAGTCTGTTGCAGTAAGGTCCAGGTTGACTTGCCTTTTCCTTTAAAGCTCTCCAAATGGAGCTAATACGCAACAGGGTTTAAAACCACGGCTCCAGAGGGTGTCTTTCTGTTAATTTCAAAGTTAAAGTGTACAGAAAATGTTAGCATTTGAGAGAGGGCCATTTTTAAGACAGTTACTGCCACTGCTGTTAGGATATAGAATGAAACCATGTCAGGAGCGTGAATCTCTTAGCCTTTAGATGTACGGTAACAATGTCGTTCGCACTTCAGGAGAGAACTTGAGCACAATGTCTTTCTATGAGATGTTTGTAATGATTTCATATTTTACATTTGTTTACCATATTTTGATATACCATTTTTTCTATCTGCCAGGTTTTCTTAAAAAAAAAAACTATATATTATTTTCTAAAGAAACAGTCATATTTTTATACAAAATTAAGTTTTCAAGTAACAAAGAAATAGATTTCGGGTATAGCGGAACATGCGGTGTTCCCCGTGGGTGGGAGTCGGTATGATAAACGCATGGAGGACACGGACCAGCGCTGCCTGTGCCACCCTTGCACGCCCGCACGTGCGTGTGCACCCGCAGGGCAGTGTGTGCCCTCCAAGGCCGGTCAGATGAGTTTCACCCGACGCTGGGAAGGGAACAAAAGTTTTGTAGAGTTCTGTAGTCATGAAATTATTTTGCTTTTATCAAAAGTTCTAAAAGAACCAAAGTTTCAGATATCAGAATGTACAAAAGGATCTCGGTCTTCTGTGCGAAAGGGTAGAAGGATCATCTCATGACTGCTTCACTTACAAGTAAGTCGTGAAACGATCCAGCCTTTTGTATAGATGCTTCAGAGACAAATCCTGGGAGGTTTAACTGTAAAGAGCCCAGGTCATAATGTGGTGCATTTCCTTAGCTCTTAGCGTTTCTTGCAAACATCAAGACAAAAGCGTATTTAAGTATGTAGTGCTCTATTTTCTCTATATTTCAACCACAATCAGGTCTTCAGGGTTTTGCCAGCTTTGTTGGTGGTTTTGCACACCCTCTTTCTAATTGGATTTATGAATAATCTTGTGGGTTTTCAAAAATGAAACATGCTAAGGAACATTTTTGCTTTTTGATCCACTGTTAGCAGCAGAATTATATATATGTATATGAAAATCCATTTTGGTTATCTACATTTTGTATTTGGAAATTGTTTTAAACAATAAAAAAGGAAAAGAAACGTATGGAGCTGTAATTTATTCTGCATTTGCCAATATCGTCGCTAGTCGGTGTACCTGTTTGGTATATATGGCCTCTCTACATCTACATTTGTATTTGCAACAATGAGCTTTATATCTACATAAACTGTAAATAATCCTTTCTGTGAAAGGATCGTCATATCAGGATGATACCAAAAGTGTGTAAAAGAAAACTACATTATTTTGTAATGATTTCTTATAGGCATTTCATGGTAAGATCAGTCAATAAAGTTACTTTTTATTTGTCTTTAAAGTGCCTTTTTTTTTTTTTACTAGAGTTCTCAGTGAAGCAAGAGGCATTAGGAAGTGAGTGTTTCCTCTGTGTTCTTCTTTCCTATAACAGAGCACCTGGAGGTTCATCCTCAAGGTCCAGTGTGGTAGAGCTCCGAGCCAGACGGCCCCCATGGGGGTGATGCTCGTGAGGACTGAGGCTGGGCCCCACCATGTGCCCTGCCTGTCCCACGTGCGTTAGGAGTTCACGGATTAACTCCTTTAATCCTCATACGCACCTAAGGTGGGTGCTAGTCTTATTCTCAAGTTAGAGATGAAGGAACTAAGACTCCAAGAGGCCATGGCGGCCAACCACTATGCACGCCCAAGCTGAGGGGCTGAAGGCACTCAGTAAACTAGAACATTTTTCATTTTTTAAATTAAAATAACCACCTTAGTTTTACCCACAAAGTAATCCTCTTTGGAGTGTTAAGTTTTCAGTTTTAGAAAGTGATTACATTTAGGGGCGCCTGGGTGGCACAGCGGTTAAGCGCCTGCCTTCGGCTCAGGGCGTGATCCCGGCGTTATGGGATCGAGCCCCACATCAGGCTCTTCTGCTATGAGCCTGCTTCTTCCTCTCCCACTCCCCCTGCTTGTGTTCCCTCTCTCGCTGGCTGTCTCTATCTCTGTCAAATAAATAAATAAAATCTTTAAAAAAAAAAAAAAAAGAAAGAAAGTGATTACATTTAAAAGCCTGAATCCCCAGGCTGAATGTGAGGGCAACGTGGCGTCAAGGACGGAGCCTGGACCTTCACTTTGGGTCCGGAGACAGGAGTCTGAAGAGCCTAGCTGGGCTTGTGCAAGGATGGCCATTATCCTCCCATTAATCCAGTTTTCTTGCCTACAGTGGGATTAATAATTGAAGGGCCATTTGGGGGATTCAATAAGGTAATAGTTAAAATATGCCCCTGAGGACGAAGGTGGGAGAGAGGAGGGTTTTCAAATCTTCTAACCAACATTTAACTTGTATAGAACTGTGACCCTTTGGAAGCATACAATCCAGAAGAAAAGCTTTCTAGTGAGGAGTTACTTGTCAATTTTGTAGCATACCTGGTAAGTTGTGAGTAAAATTTCTGGTCACCTGCTATGTCTCTGACACGACACATGTCACATCACGTCTCATCTCAACACTTCAGGGAGTCCGCTCATTTTACAGCCGAAAAAACAGACGTCCCCAAGATCCTACAGCTCGTAAGTCTGGAGCAGCATTTGAAACCCAAATCCACCTCCAAAAGCTTTGCTTTTTCTACTACATATACCGCGTTACCCACCGCACGTAGAGAAAGCTCAGAATCTAGCACAGAAGACAGACTGACGATTTTGGTGCCGTGAGAAATGAAATTTATTTGCACACTGTTTTTTTGAACACCCCTGTGCCAGACCCGTGGGAGGATTTCTGGGCATTGCTCTGGCGCGAAATCAGTGAAGGCCTGGGCAGTGGGAGGTGGGAGGAGCAAAGCTTCTCCTCAGAGGACGAGCCTTGAAGGGGGGCTTCTGGCAGATTGGGGTGAGGTGCAAACTGCTCGAAGAGGAGAAGCCGGAGACAACAGTGCTCGTCCAGGGACCCTCGAGCTTGAGGAACGACTCTCCAGCTAGTGGGAGGCCCTGGGTGCCCAGAGGCGGATGAGGGGTTTTTCTCTGGACAGGGAGCCCCTGAAGGGGACTATAAAGAGAAGGAGACATATTTGAGAGACATTATTTGAGAGGAATAATGGGATCCATGCTCCTAGAAGGTAGGGAGAGGGGAGCAGGACTGGAGAGATGATGAGCTGAACCAGGATGTGGCCGCAGGGAGAAAAATTTAAAAATTATGTAGCTATGCCTCTCTCCCCTCTCTCTCATGCTCTCTTCCCTCTCCCCTCTTCTCCCTGTCCCCCTCTCTCTGTCTCCCTCACAGCCACGCATGTCACCTTCTAAGCTAAATACTAGAGAAACAGGCAAGTTTTCCATACTTGGCAACATCCTTGGGAAGACCAAAAGTTCACTACTGCTCCATAATGAGCTAAAATCTACTCTGCATGAAGGCTTTGAATGTTCAAAATTGGCTCAATGGCCATCGAATGTGGAGGCAGTGGTTCTCAAGCTGGCTGCACAGAAAAATGACCTGCAGAGTTTAAAACAGCAATGCCTGGGGCCCGGACTTATTTATTCAGTCTGGGCAGGCACAGTACTACGAAAAGTTCGGCCAGTGATGCCAATGTGTGTCGGGGTAGACCCGTTGTTCTACAGGTGAGCCCAAGCCGTGTAGACCAACCAGGCGACCCGCTCCTGAGCCGGTGTGATCCACACTTGGGCTGAGTTGCATCTCCCAAGTGTCCCAGTTTACTGCATTTTGGGAGAATGACATTGTTTTCTTTTTGCCAATACAGAGGTCAGAGTGTGGACCAATGTTCAAGTCCCGTGAACTCACCATTTCAGGAAGTCTGAATACTCCCACGTTTTAGAGAGCTGGGTGGTACGTACATAGAATTGTTTCGCCAAGTATGAGAGTAGAGGTGATGTGAGTTCAGTAAAATACTCGAACATCTCCCTGTCACTTTTATTTGCTTCATCATTTTTCTGATGCTTTATATAAGTTGATTGTTACAGAGAATAATGAATAAAAGTAAGCTAACTTCCCCCTAGCCCTTTGATTCTGAAGATAATTATTTGAGTTAATGGAGGAGCCTGACCTCTGAAAAGTCCTGCTCAGATGCCATGAGACATTGTGGGTGATGGAGTTATATACTCTCAAGAGATTAATCAAAGGTCTATAAACAGGGCACGGCTATAATTAACCAACTCATTTCTTAGGATGGGTGTTTACCCATCTGGTGTCAACTGTAGTCAGTTAAGGTCTCCTCATTTTATTACTGTCATGGCAAGAGATGGATTTCATAAAAACAGTTCCCAACTTAGAAAGGAATTATGTTCCAAGTTTGCTTCTAAATTGATTGCTTGGTGTTTACAACATAACATCCCCAACTTCCATAACTAGCCCACAAATGCCTGTTTATCCCAGAGATATTATTGGAGATGATTTTTTTCTGTGCATTAGTAACCATCAACAAAGAGGCCCAGAGTACAAATAAGATAGACGGAATGACCCCACAACTGGATACAGAAGACCGATAATTCGAACTTTAGGTTTTACTTCTCAGAGTACATCCATGCCCAAGTGTAGATAAACGTAGAAAAAAGCAGGTTGCCTGGGTGGCTCAGTCGATTAAGCATCTGACTCTTGATTTCGGCTCAGGTCTTGATCTCAGGGTCGTAAGTTCAAGCCCCATGTTGGCTCCATGCTGGGTGTGGAGCCTACGTAAAAAAAAAAAAAAAAAAGTAGAAAAAAGCTTCAGGCAAGCCATGCCAAAATGAAGCCTCTCTAAGTCAGTTTCTACTTTGGAGTTCCATGAAAGGTGCTTTTAGAGTTTTCCCAACCACACACCCAGGCCCTAGTCCAGAACTGCCCAACCCTGCTCTGCCATCATGAAAGAGTCAGCTGGAAGGAAGCCAACCCCAAAGGTCAAGTCACGGGCCCTCTTCTGACCTACATACAGGTGGGTGGAAGAGGATAGGTCTAGGAATTACTTGAAGAAGCAAAAGTCCCAGGGTCTTATTTAGACTCTATCCGTATGTTGCTACAGGTATAAGTAAGATGCTAAGAAAAAAGTGAAGGAGCCTCTATAGGGGTCTTTAAATACAACAGCTAAGTGAATGTGGAAGACCACAAAAGCCGCTGGAGAAATTAAAAGAAGGCCTAAATTAATACCCCCATGTTCCTAGAAGGAAAGACTCAATAATATAAGATCAATTTTTCCCATCAATTTCAAAATCCCAACAATGAAACATCTTAACCATGGTGGAGTAACAGGACAAGTTTTACCCTCTCACCGTGAACAACTTTACAAAAGGAAAACCTATATCTAAGAAATGTTTTTAAAACCTTCAACAGTAGACAGTGCAGTGGAGTCAGCCCGAAGAGGAGAAAAACAAGGTAAGCCTTGTCATTGTCCCAGTGTATTACCTGGAGAGATTTTCCAGGCTACCGAGGGAGGAGGGACCCACGCAGATCTCAGTGGTCTCCCAGAATTTAGAAAGCACGGTGGGTAATTGGGGAGGCCAACGTAGCTAGAGTTCATAGGACTCAGTACCAGAAAAGAGAGGGCTGCACAGAGCGGGAAGAAACGAGAGGGAGAGCGATGGAGACCGCGCATGCGCTCTGGAAGTCTGCACGAGTTTTTCCCCCTCTTGGGCTGAGCGCTCAGTACACAGACTGCTCAATCCTTTACCCATCATCTGGGCCACTTTCCAGCTGCGAGCACAGTGGTGTAGCCACAACAGAGCCATAGGGCCTGCAAAGCCCAACATATTTACTCTGTGGCCCTTTATAGAAAAACATCGCCAGGGGCGCCTGGGTGGCACAGCGGTTAAGTGTCTGCCTTCGGCTCAGGGCATGATCCCGGCGTTGTGGGATCGAGCCCCACATCAGGCTCCTCTGCTATGAGCCTGCTTCTCCCTCTCCCACTCCCCCTGCTTGTGTTCCCTCTCTTGCTGACTGTCTCTATCTCTGTCAAATAAATAAATAAAATCTTTAAAAAAAAAAAAAGAAAAAAAAACATCGCCAATTCTTCATCACTATCATTTAATAAATAAGAGGAATTCTATGGGGTTTTTTTTGCGTCTGGAAAAAATGTTCTTACTGGGTCTGTATTTCAAAAAATTCTGGGCTATTCCTTGTAAATAACTGCCTTCGGTGAATTCTGCATTTAATTGATTATTGATATGATTGGGTTTAAATGTACCAACGTTGTATTTGTTTTTACTTGTCCTCTTTGTTCCTTTTTTCCTCTTTGCCTTCTTTGCGCCTAATGATTTTTATTTCACTCTCTCTTATGTTTCTTTGTTTTGTTTATTTATAGTAGTTGCTTTAAAGTTTATAGTATACCTCTTTAGGCTCTCATAATCCACCTTCAAATAATACTATACCACTTCAAATATAAAAAAACTTACAACAGATGGGGCGCCTGGTGGCACAGTCGTTGGGCGTCTGCCTTTGGCTCAGGGCGTGATCCCGGCGTTCTGGGATCGAGCCCCACATCAGGCTCCTCTGCTAGGAGCCTGCTTCTTCCTCTCCCACTCCCCCTGTTTGTGTTCCCTCTCTCACTGGCTGTCTCTACCTCTGTCGAATAAATAAATAAAATCTTTTAAAATAAACTTACAACAGAATACTTATATTTCCCTTTCTTGGTCTTTTTGCAGTTACAGTACATTTGACTTTTTGCATATGTTATAAACTTAAAACACATTGTTTTTATTTTTGCTTTAAATGGTCAGTTATTTTTAAAAGGAGATTAAAAATATGAAAAAAAATGTGTTTTATATTTACCCACATATTTGCCATTTCTGGGACTCCTCATTCTTTGTGTAAATAAAGCTTTTCATCTGGTATTTTCTTTTTGCCTGAAAGATTTCCATTGACATTTCTTATACAGATCTACTGGTGTTGAATTCTTTCAGCTTTTGTAGGCCTACAGAAGTTTTTATTCCAGTTCTAATGCTGAAACCTAGGTTTGGGAAGGAATGCAAATGTGTAATTTACATGTTGAAACATAGGTATATGGTTATCTGTTAAATGTCAAAGTTTCATTTACTTTCACCCCTGCCACAGGAATATTCCGGTGTCCATAAATCTAAAAATAAAATTATTGCCAAGCCTTTAAAAAGTTTTTATTTCATTTTTGTTTTTGAAAGTGATCTTTGCTAAGTATAGTACTGAACAGCACTTCTCTTTCAATATTTAAAAGACTTGCTTTTTAAGCTCTGTTAGGACCAGAGAACCTTTAGTCTTAGAAGAGAGAGAGTGAATGTGTGTACCAAGTGGTATCTTATCTTCTGTAATAGGAAGCTAGCAGATAATATTCCAGATTGAAAAAACAGTATACAAATACTATGAGAATGTTACTTGAAAATATGGAGGCAAACACTTTTCTTCTAGAACCACCTCAAGAATTCAAAGTGTTAGCATCTGGGAGGGAAGAGGAATCCGCTCTCTCTCTCTCTCTCTCTTTTTTTTTTTTTTTTTAGAGGCTTTATAGATGTTACTTTAAAATTTTTTAAATTCTTTTTAAGAAAATAAAACTGATTTCAGTCATTAGCAAAGAACCCTGGGTTCCCAGAGACCATAAAGAGAAAAGGATCAGCACGTGGAAGCAAGTGGGGTGGGGAGTCAGGCTTTGTTTTGAGGAGTGGGCGAAGTTTATCTCCAGTGAACACAGTGTGGGCACAAGCCCAGGAGGTAGAGGGGAAGACGGAGGCTGTTCCCTTGGGCTTGGACTCTTCCTGACAACGCCTGCAGGCTATTCTGGAAAGTGTTGGGCTATTAACGAAAAAGACTTCGGGCAGCCACTTGGGAGTTGTTTGTAGTGAAAGCACCAGAAGGCGGGATGAATCTCCCTTTCTCCCTGCACATGGGGACATGTGGGGTTGATGCCCAGTGAAAGTGATCTGGCTCCCGTTTCCTTGGTGAGAGCAGCCAGCAGATGGGTGTCTGGTAACTCAAAGCCTTTACGGAAACGGCCCAAGTCAATTGCTCCACCTGGCATGGGGTTGAGGTTGACTCAGGTTTCAGCCGCTGGCCTCCGGGGGCTAAGACAAAAAGAGGGGCAGAAGATGGAACCTGAGGCCTTGTATGCAGAGGGAGTGGCTGGATTTTTTTTTTTTTTTTTTAGGTCTGTACCACCAGACATCACATTCAGGTTCTTGGGACCTCCACAGATGATTCCCCGGTTGGGTTTTGGTATTTGTAGTCACAAAGGCCTCCCCAGCAGGGCCACACTAATTCAAAATCTAAAATAAATCTTCTACGATGGAGACTAATGGTAAACTTAGAAACTGAGCATCAGCAGAGCCTTATCTTTAAGAATTGCACCAGGGTATAAACTTCGGGAGGGCAGAAACCATGCATTCTTTTTTTTTTTTTTAAAGATTTTATTTATTTATTCGACAGAGATAGAGACAGCCAGCAAGAGAGGGAACACAAGCAGGGGGAGTGGGAGAGGAAGAAGCAGGCTCATAGCGGAGGAGCCTGATGTCGGGCTCGATCCCATAACGCCGGGATCACGCCCTGAGCCGAAGGCAGACACTCAACCGCTGTGCCACCCAGGCGCCCCGACACCATGCATTCTTGCTCATACCCGGAGCCTCACCATCTAGCATCACGTGACTCAAAAAAAGTGCTTGGAAAATGTTGAGGTAAGCAACCAGAGGAAGTTCTTGGCCGCCATGGGCCAAGGCGCCAGGTGGACTTGGTTGAAAGTACAAGAAAGTACTCTCTACCTGGAATATTCCACCTCAGGTCCTTCTCTTCATTCCAACCTCAATTCTATGACCTCCCACCCCCCAGAAAGTTCTTTCCTGAACACCCAACTGAAATTGGCCCCTCCGTTGCATCTCTGCCATATTACCCTATTTATTTCTTTAATAGCACCGGTCACAATCTCCAACTCTCTGATTCACTAATTCAGTCATACGCTCTCATTTGCTACCTCCTACACCACAGTAGCCACACAACGAGGGCGACAATGATGAATCCGGCTCGCCCCTCCCAACGGGCTCTTGGCACAGAATGTACTCTACGAATTTGAGTTGAATGAATAAAGTAACATTCGATTGTGAGAAGAAGAAACCTTTCTCAATTCTACAACACATCTTGTATTGATTCTGGAAGTGACTCTTACAACATCTGATGCTGTATTTCACTCCCACTTCTCCCTGAAAAGCCTTTGGCACATCAGGGTGCTCATGGTAAACTGTGTCTCAGCACCGATGAAGGACAACAAACATCATCCTGAGCAGAGCTTAGCTGCCCCTAATCCAGGATGCTTTTCCGGAGCAATGACGAGGAGGGAGGCGCATCAAAGAGGATGACACAAGGAAACCAGCCCCAGAAATGATCAGAAGGAACACAGCGCATGAAGGACATCAGGAGAGAGCTGGGCCGGGGCAGGGGTCTTCACCGGGACCAGGGAGTCAGAAATCTCCTTCGTCCTCAGCCTCCTTCACTCCCGTCTTGGCTGTTTATTCACAGGGCCGGGACCACACACCTGCGGCCTCGTCCCGCCGGCCGCCTTAAGTCCTGGGCTGGACACAAAGCCAAATCCGTCCGCTCGCGGATTGCCCTGGTTTGAACTGCTTAAAGCACCGTCTTGTCACAGCGTGGTCCTGCGCCACCTGCCTCAGAACCCTCAGAGTTCGCGCTCAGGCAGAGTCTCGCCCCCCCCCCCCCCGCCCCAGTCGGCCTCCAGAATCAGGACCCGGATAAGCGCCGCCTCCCCCAGCCCACGTGACTCTTAGGGGCGGGGTTCTCACCCTTCGATGGACAGAAGGGACTGATTCCCTCGCGGACCTAACTCAACCCCGGGCAGCTTCTGTGACCAACGGGAAAGGAACCCCGCAGGCCAGCGCTGGCCGCGCCCGGCTGAGTCTGGGGGCGCTGTCGGGCCGCCGGCGGGGAGCGGGGCGGGGGGGGGGGGGGAGAGCAGGGGCGGAGCCCGGCCCCGGGGCGGCCCGGCCGGTTCGTGGCCGCAGCCTGACCCCTGGCGGGCAGAGCGAGCGGCTCGGCAGGAGGGAGGCCGGGCTGGGGTCTCGCTGAGATTCCGGGAGAAGTTGCACTCCACCTCTGCGTGCCGGGCGCGGTGGTCAAGCCTGGGAGGATTGGAGGAGGGGTGACGTGCGGTTTATGGATGTTCCAGATTCCTGAGTGGCCTCGGTCGCTAACTCATCTGGTCGGAGCCCCTCCCTCGAGCGGCGCAGGCAGCGTGTGCGCTGCATTTCTACAGACCTTGTCCGATGGGGGAGGGGGAGACAGAGAGGTGCACAGGAAGCTGCGCGTTCTTACAATCATTGTTTTAAGGGTTGGGGTGGGGACCAAGGTTTAAAAAACGCGACCAGACACAGGTGTACTGGGGCCGCCGCTCCTCCGGCCGCTGCCTCTCCCTGGTTAGCCTGTAGCCGGCGCGGCCCCGCCCCCGCCCCGTGCGCACCTGACCCCACTGAGGCCTTGGCCCGCGGGCTCCACGCGACAGCAGCCTTCCCTCGCTCTCTGGCTCCCCGCGGCTGACTCAGCCCTCGGACCCTGCACGGATTGAACTTGCTGAGTTCGGTCCCTCCCGGGCTGCAGGTAGTCCTAACAACAGGTAATTCAGAGAAGTGTCTCCAACAATCGATATTTCTCTCCTTTTCCTTTTTTTAAGATTTTATTTATTTATTTGAGAGAGAGAGCGAGAGAGAGCACGAGGTGGGGAGGAGCAGAGGGAGAAGGAGAAGCAGGCTCCCGCTGAGCAGGGAGCCCAACACCGGGCTCAATCCCAGGACCCCGGGGTCATGACCTGAGCCTGAGCCGAAGGCAGACCCTTAACCGACTGAGTCACCCAGGTGCCCCTCTCCTTTTCCTTTTTAATTCTCGGTAATGTGTAACCAACAAAAATAGGTCACTTGACTGTAATCGTAACGAAAAATACGCTTTTGCATTTTCAGAACTGAATTATAGGGCCCAATTCGAGGAATCATTATTCTTTTGTCTGGTGGTCCCAGAGAAGTGGAAGGTTCGCCAGCAGGGACGGTGTGGTGGGAGGGGAAGGCAGCCAGAGAGTCAAGGAGTCTGAGCTCTTGTCGGGTTGACTACAACTCATTTATTCAGTCATTTCACAAGTTTTACTGAGGGCCCCTAGGAGGGAGGCATTGAACTGGATGCTAGGAAGACAAAGAAAAGTAAGACATGTGGCTCCTACCCTCAAGTTATTTTCAGTCTTGTGGGAGGTAGTAGAATGATCGAACTATTCGGACGGTGAATTTCTTTGGCATATTTAATTCTTTGATTTGCTGTGTGACTATCTTCATTGCCATGCTCCATTCCTAGAGTGCATAGAACCTTACTCAAGTCTCACAATAACCCTGTAAGGGCCTATTTTTATCCCCTCATTTATTTTGATAAATTTTATCCCCTCATTTATTTTGATAAATGAGGACAGGAGTACTTGGGGGGAATCAGAGAGTGTGCCCAAGGTCACACAGCTGGTGAGCAGGGGCAGCGCTGGTTCTAGAATCCAGAGCAGTGCGACTCCAGAGCCCAGGCCGCTACCCAGCAGGTGATAATGTTCTCCAGGGCCGTCCGCCTCTCATCTTGTTTCTGCTGCTGTGCTGCGTAGAGTTCACTTCCTAACCTCTCACTGACAGCTTATCTCTACCCACTTAGCCATCAGGACATTCCTTCCTCCAGTGTCAGAGAATAAGGCGCACACCGTGCTCCCACAGCTCATTTCACCCCTTCTTCCTTCCTTCTCCTCCAGATCACGGCCACTTGTCCCCTTTCTCCTAGACCTTCAATCCATTACCTCTGCTCATTCCTTCCCCTCAGGCCATGAACATGTCAAAGGCTCACCTTTGCTAGCAAACCTACGAACAAATAAAACACAATGCAATAAAGGCTTCCCATAGCACACACCGATTAGAAGTGCTGAAACAAAAAATACTGACAAGACCAGATGCCGGTGAGAATATGGAACAATGGGATGGCTCAAATTGCTAGGGGGAATGCAAAATGGTGCAATCTTCTGGAAAATAATTGGTAGTTTCTTATAAAAGTAGACATACACTTATCATATGATACCATAACGGCAAATATGCTGGAGAAATGTCAACGAACATCACAGGAACCTCTACCCTACTTGTACACAGTGTCCACAGCACCTCACTGTTCAAGAGCCCCAGACTGAAAACAACCCAAATGTCTTCCAAAGAAGCGAATGGCTGAACCGAGTGTGATATTTCCATGCAACGGGATACTACCCAATGATTTAAAAAAACATCTCTTGACACCTGCAGCAACGTGGATGGCCTCAAGGACGTTAGGCTGAGTGAACGAAAGCCGCTCTCTAAATGTTACATGCTCAGTGGTGCCATGTCTGTAGTATTTTCAAAACGACAATTGTAGTGATTCGTGGCACCAGGGGTTGGGGCACTAAGAGGGGGTTCGTTGTGGTGACGGAACAGCTCTGTATTCGATTGTGCTGGTGGCAGTGGCATAAATCGAGGCTGATGACATAGTTGCACAGAACTCTTCAGACACACATAAGTGCCCGTAAAAACTGTTGAAAGTTGAATGAGGTCTATAGGGTGTACCCATGTCCATTTCCTGGTTTCGAGAATCTCGACTACAGCAACGTAAGATGTTACTCGTGGCTGAAGCTGGGTGGTGGATACCTAGAATGTCTCTGCACTGTTTTTGCAACTTCCTGTGAATCTGTAATGATTTTAAAATAAGAAGTAAAAAAAAAAAAGCATGTACATTAAAATCAAGCAAATAACAGAAGCTTCTTTTACCCTATTCAGTTCAGCCCTACTGGCTCCTCACCCACGGTCACCCCCCTATCGCCCACCTCTGTCCTCCCCTTCTCAGCCAATGCCACCTAAAAGGTGATCTGCTCTCACTGTTCCCGCTTTCTCAACTTCTCTTGGCTCTCCAGTCCCCCACCATTAGCCTTCGGCCACCTCCCCGTCACCAAGCAGCGTGGAGAGGCCACAGTCTTGATCGCGCGGGGCCTCTGCTGCATTGAAGCCGTTGACTCCTTCCTTCCGATCATTTGGAGTCTGGCAAAGCATTTTCCTGCTTCGACTTACACCACCCTGACCGTTCCTTGTCTGTCTCCTTTATGGATTCCTATTTCCAATAGCTTCTCTTCTGCTTCCTATCCCTTCAGTGTCAATGTTAAGGGAATCGGCTGTGACCCACCCCTTGACCCACTGCTTTTCTTCCTCTTCACTCTATTCCAGGACAGTCACACCCACTGTCCTGGTTTTAACCACACTTACCTGTTGCTGTCTCCCGAATAAATACTGCTGGTCCCGGCCCTTGATCAGGTTTCGGCTGTAAATTCCTGCCTGCTGGTCGTCTTCTGCTGGATGTCCTCTGCACACTCCAGACGCAACATGCCCAAATCCCATTTTGTCACTTTCCTTCCAAATCAGCCCTTCCTCCTGATGCCACATGTCCTTACTCTTGTAAGCTGGACACTTAGGAGTTGCCCTGACCCCTCACATTCCGGTGTTTGATGGGGTCCTCTGTGTGAGCGTTCTCAGTGCTCCTCTCTATGCGTTCACCCCTGTCCTGGCTCGGGCCACATCCTCTCCTGCCTGAATTACTGCGACAGCCTCCCATCCGGTTTCCTGGGATATAGGAATATCTTCCCTTAATCTGTCCTTCACCTTAGGGTAGAGCAATTTATTTAAATCACAAACCATCTTCATCAGACTCTCCAAGGGCTCAGTCCCTCCCTTAGAGCCAGAGGCCCAGCCATTGACTAGGGCCCATCAGGCCCCTGTGTCTAGCAACTGCCTATCGCAGGGGCCACTTCCTCAGTGACTCTCTGCATTTCAGCCTCCAGCACCACACCTGTGCGTGTCTCTCGCATCTGCTGTTCCTCCCCTCAGGCCTGCACACGGTTGCGTCTGAGGAGAACATTTTCCCTCCTGCCAGCCACACTCCTCTGCCCACCCAGGACTAGCGGACTCCCACTCAGCCTTTGGAGATCATCTCTAGCCTGCCCTCCCCACCCCCTCAGGTTTATGTGGCAATTATTTGTCTGTGTGTCTGTACCACATTTCCTCAAGATTTCCTAGGAAAGATGTCAACCGGCTTGAAGTGCAAGCTTCTCCTTACTTCAGGCAGTGGGAATATTCCCTTCTCTGCGAGGGAGAGGTATGAGCTACTAGGAGGTATTACAAGCGCTTTAGGCTTCGTAATATGCCTTTCGCCAGCTGATAGGTTGTTAAGTGAGGAGGAAGGATCTGGAAGGAAGATGGTGGCCCTGTCAGCAGAGGGCTGCATGGAGCCGCGGCTCTCAGGAGGGGCAGGACTGCAGCCCAGTCCTGGGCATACTCGGGGTGAGATACAGAATACAGTCGACTCTCGTACCCAGTGCTGGCATCGCAGCAACAGCTAGTAGTGTCTGAAGTGGACGCTCCGCAGCAGAGAGCATGGGGGGAGACAGGAAACTCGTCCTCGCCATCATGGGAGAAGAGAGAAAGAACACAGGTCTCTGTGGGAGTAGATGACGAATTCAGGAACGTTACAGTCTGGCCAAGGCTCAAGGAGACCCTCCGTCAGGGACCCCGATAGCCCATGTCCACTGACAAGAATATGAGTGAGGAGGGAGGCAGCAGGGCCAGGTGCGAACACCAAGACGGGCCTGTACTCCCGGGTCCCCCCTCCAGAGCCTCCTTCCTCCCATCACCTCTCAGGCTAGCAGAGTGTCCTTCCATGCTTTTTGGTTTGTCCTGAGCATTTTCAAGAGCGAAGGAGACAACTTTTAAAAATAAATGCATCTTCCTCTGATTTGAAATAGGCCTGGTTTCAGACTTGCATGGCCGCACTAGCTGCTCTCTTCCGAAAGAAGAGAGTTGTGTGCCATCTTGTGGTTGAGGGGCACCATGACAGCAGTGTTGGACCCGGAGCAGCCTTTCCAGGCCGCCCTGGCCTTACCTGCTTGTACAGCTCTGGACCGGGCTCTGGCTCCGGGGCAGTAGCAATCCGAGAATGCACCTCTGAAGAGACACTGGGGACTGACCTGGTAATGAATGGCATTGGAGTAGGGTCCCAAGGGATTTTTCCTGCAACCGCTATGATGTTAGCTCTAGGTGCCCTTCTCCCTAATTAATAGATGAATTCCAATTCATGGTGGTTTTTAAAAAAATGAGCTTGCACAGTGGCAAGAGCACCAGACCGAGAGCTAAGCCACCTGGTATCTAATTGTCCCTCTGCCACAGACTGGCCAAGGGAACCAGCAGCAGAGAATCGTGTGGAAGGAGTACTGAACTGGGGCGAGGGGTTTGCACCCCAAGAGCTGCCACAATCTAGTGTGTTACTCTTTGACTGAGCACCTTCCCTTTGTCAAGCGCAGTCCAAGGTACGTTTTGTGTTTCTTTAGCATAGCCATGTGGGTAGTGGGTCTAGAAGTTGGGAAACTGAGGCTCAGTAAGAGTGAGTGACCAGTCCAAAGCCACAGACTCAGCAAGTGACGAGTCACAATGTGATTGGAAGCCTGACTGCAAAGCATATGATCTTCATTTTTTAAAAATTTATTTTGTTATAATTTTTTGTCATGTGAATGCAAGGAAGTTGGGGGGTCACACAGAGGCCAGATGGTTTGAGGTTGTTGTGTCCCTTGATGATTAGGCACGCGTGATTTCCACCCGAGTGCTCTGTTAGTCTCCTGTGTGTTCTCGCCTCTCCCCCTCTGACTTGGTTCATAAAGACATTCAAAGAGATTGAACTACCTCGCTTCAAAAATCAGGCCCTTTGATTTCTGAAGACAACAGCTACAACCTAGAGAGAGAACACCGTCTGCGGAGGAATAGTAAAGTCAGGTTCTTTACAGGGGGGACGAGATGCCATACCTGCCATGGGGGTGGTACTTGTCTAAGGGCTGTCACTGCTGGGTCTCGCCTGTAAGAGGCTTGTTAGTACCGTCCCCTGAGGGAACAAGAAACTTGTTCGAGATCACACAACTAAGCCTTGAAAACAACTTTACTGAAATATAACTGAACTACAATAGACTGCACATGTTTAAAGTAAAATTTGGCAAGTTTGGCATGTATAAAATGGTGAAACCATCACCATAATCAGGATAATGATTATTACTCTGTTATCCCCATAAATTCCCTCAGCCCCTTGAGAATCCCCCCCCGTCCCACCCCCTTCCTCTTCACCCCCACACTACCATCTCCAGGCAAGCTTTGATCTGCCTTCTGTCACTGTGGTTTTCATTTTATTCTTAAATATTTTATTTATTTATTTTTGTGAGAAAGAGCGAGCATGAGCGAGGAGGAGAGCCTGGGGGGAAGCAGACTCCCCACTGAGCAGGGAGCCCAATTCGGGATTCAATCCCAGACCCCGGGATCATGACCTGAGCCAAAGGCAGACACTTAACCGACTGAGTCACCCAGGTGCCCCGTTTTCATTTTATATAATTTTATATAAATGGAAACATACAGCATGCACTCTCTTTCGTCTGGCTTTATTCATTCATCACGTTTTCCTGAGACTCCTTCATGTGTGCATCGGTAGTTCATTTGTTACAGCTGATGAATATTCCTTTGTATGGGTCTACCACAATTTGTTTAGCCATTCCTCGATGATGGAAATTTAGATTATTTCTATTCGGGGGCTACTAGGAATAAAGTGTTGTAGACATTAATGTACAAGCCCCTGCCATGGACATAGAATTTCATGTCTTCTAGGTAAATAGCTAGAAATGGAATATCTGGGTTATATGATAGGTACATGTTTAACGTTCAGGAAACAGCTAACCTGTCTTCCAAGGTGGTTATACATTTTACGTATCAGCAGTGTGTGAGTTTTCCAGTTTCTCCACATCTTTGCCAACACTTGCCATGGTCTTTTCCACTTTATACATTCTGGTAAGTATGTAGTAATATCTCTTTGTGGTCTTAATTTGCATTTCCTTCATGACTAATGATTTTAAGTATCTTTTCATGTGCCTATTAGCCATTCATATATCTTCTTTAATGAAGTGTTTATTCAAATCTTTTGCCTATTTTAAAAATTGGGTTGTTTCCTTTTTGAGATTTATGAGTTCCTTATATATTTTAGATATGAGTATTTATCAGATATGTGATTTTTCAAATACTTTTCTCATTCTGTACATTGTCTTTTCACTCTCTTATTAATGTCTTTTGAAGAGTGGACATTTTAAATTTTGATGAGGTCATATTTATAAAATTTGTCTTTTATTGGTCATGGTTTTGGTGCCGTATCTAAGAAGTCTTTGCCTAACCCCAGGTCACAAAGATTTTTTTCTATGTGTTCTAGAGGTTTTGTGATTGGGGGTTTTACTTTTACTCTCTGATCCATTTTGGTCAATTTTTACATTATGTGAGAGTGTACTGAATTTCTTGTTTGCTCGTTTACAAATGGATATCCAATTGTTCCGGCACCATTTATTGAAAAGTCTGTCCTTTCTCCATTGAATTTTCTTTGCATCTTTTTTGAATATCATTTAATTAATGATACAGATATATGTAACCCTATTTCTAGAATCTTTATTCTGTTCCAGTAATCTATTCGTTTATCTTTATGCCAATACCATACTGTGTGATTACTGTAGCTTTATAATAAGTTTTGAAATCAGGTAGTATAAGCCCTCCAAGTTTGCTCTTCTTTTTCAAAGTTGTTTTGACTATTCTTGGGTTTTTGTTTTTGTTTTTGCATTTCCATACAAATTTTAGAATCACCTTTTCAATTTCTGCAGAAAAGACCTCTGAGATTATGTTTAGGATTGCATTGACTACACAGATTGTAAGACTCACCTGATTTTTTTTTTAAGATTTTATTTATTTATTTGACAGAGATAGAGACAGCCAGCGAGAGAGGGAACACAAGCAGGGGGAGTGGGAGAGGGAGAAGCAGGCTCCTAGCGGAGGAACCTGATGTGGGGCTCGATCCCAGAACGCTGGGATCACTCCCTGAGCCGAAGGCAGAGGCTTAAACGCTGTGCCACCCAGGCGCCCCTCACCTGATTTTTTAAAAATCATGTCTCAAGAGTCACAGTCCTTAGTTTTCTAATGTTCATATTTTTGAAAACCATTGTTTCTTTTTTTTTTTCCCCAGGGTATTTTGGGTTTTTGGTGGTTTCAGGCAGGAATTGTAAATCTCATCCCTGTTATTCCATCTTGACTGGAAGTGGCAGATGAGCAAACCAAGGTCTTTGACCCCAAATCCCGTGCTCTTTCCTCAAGAAGCCTGATGGAAGAGAAGGTGGGTATAGTCTCACCTTAAAACAAACAAACAAAAAAGATTTTATAAAAAGTTAAATTTTACTCGTGTTACTACCTTCAATAAACGCTTATAACCCTTCCCCCACTCCCTGATACAAGTGAGTTACTACACATCAATTTTTAAATTCCCCAATTTTGATTCTCATACATTAAATCTATTCTTTTTGTTCAATTCTTAGTATGAAAAGTCACAAAAAAAAAACTAACATTGGAGCAAATCTACTGATTTGGAGGAGACACTGTTTCCTCTGTAATTCTTTTTTTTTTAATTTATTTTTATTTTTTTTAACGATTTTTTATTATATTATGTTATATCCCCGGTTTCCGATGTAAGGCTCGATGATTCATTAGTTGCGTATAACACCCAGTGCACCATGCAGTACGTGCCCTCCTTACTACCCATCACCGGTCTATCCTCTGTAATTCTGATAGTTAAATGATCTCCTAGAATACAGGACATAGCCATGTATTATGAAAAGAGGGACTGGTTTTTCTGATAAATCTCATCTTGTCCCAAAACAGCAGAATCCAGGACTATGGGATATTGGTGGTTCTAAGCAGAAACTCTAATGATGTAATATATATACTTAGCTTTTGACTTCATTAACTTGGAAATGAAACTGTTGGGAAAGCTAATCTAATGTCATGCATTAAATAAGAAAAATAGAAATTAGATCATTAAAGTGAATGTGGCTGGTGCCAAGGTGAACATAATGAAAAATACTTTATTACTCTCCCTTATTTCAAAGCAGTCCTTTAATTAAGATTTCTTCCACCAGCAAAACTAATTTCATAAGTTTATACAGCCAGCAAATTTCAATTTGCACCTCAAGAAAGTAAGCCTTTTGCATCATAGGAAATTTATGTTTATTATCCAGGAAGGAAATGAGGCCGGAAGGCAAGAGACACCTCCGCGCAGTGGGGCGATGACCGTCCTGTCCAGCCGCGGCACACACTGTGAACAGTTACATTTCCAATTCCCCAGACTAAATTTAGTCTTATCTGCCGTTCACATCAACAGCTAGTCTAAGAAATATTGTTGGAGATAGCAGGCTGGCTCTGGATTTTATCCCTCCTTGAATTTGTTGATGATAGTAGAAGCCCGAATAGCAGTATCATTCCCGTTGCTGGTTTCCATGAAGATGGGGCAGCATAAATTCAATAACTGTACAGAATATTAATTTAGGCTTCAGCCTGACAGCCAATGATCACTGGAACATATAGTACTGACCCAGCTGCTCAGCTCTTTTAGAAATGACTTAATTACACAGTCAGAACAGCTGCTAGCGCCAGCCAAAGACACAAGGAAAAAAAACAGTTAAAGGAGAAACAAGACAGGATTAATTTGTGGTCTAACTCATTAAGACCTCCTGCTGTCACCCTTTGCCAAGGCACTGAGCCTTCACGTCTTAGAAAATGATCACAATCCTCCAGCTACTCTTATTATTTCCCTTGATTTTGCAGAAATCATAACAACACCCAGGAGTCATTAAAAGCACCTGGAGCATGTAATCTGTTCCGAATGGAAAAAGCTTCCCAGGGGGACCAGGGATGGTCCGCAGAGCCTCCGCCCTTCCCTCCGTGGTGGGAAATCTCCCTCTAGATGTAGCTACATGAGCCCAGGGTGCCTCTCACTTTTCTTCCATTCTCCCCCTCCTCCCTTCTCTCATCTTTCTTCTTCCCTCTTTACCTCTTTCTTTCTCCCTTCCCTCGTCACCCTCTGGCTGCTGGGTTGAGGCTGAAGATGGGGGTCAGTCACAGTCAGACGCGGACCTGCCGTCGAGGCAGTTCACCACTGCGTTCACCACTCATTCAGTCCTTACGAAAACCTTGAGAGGAGGCACTTCTCCCCGAGACACAGGGAGAGGAACTGAGGCTAGGAGAGCTTCTGTCATTCCTGTAAGGCCATTGTATTGGTTACTAAGTGACTCCTTTCTGTTTCAAAACCACTCTTTGCTGTGATGCTGAGGCTGGGACTCTGCAGACCACATTTCTGCTCCGTCACTGGCTCTTGTTTGGCGTGCCTGCAGGAGACCATCGGCTGGGCAAGGGAGAACGGAGCGCTGCTCCTGTTTGCTTCCCGGTAAGGTATGGTCAGCATCTCGCCCATAGTGGTTTTCACCTCCGCAGCAGTAACTTCCCACATCCCCAGTCCGGCCCCTAGAGAATGCCAGCGTCAGTCAACCCAGAGGTCTGGGTCCCAGTTATAAAGGGCTCTGCTCCGAGCTTTGAGGTTCTTCTACCCTCACCCTCTTCTCTTTGTCTCAGTAGCCCTGTGGCAGTCGCTGCTTCCTAAAGTCACATTCCCTCTGTGCCTCTTTTTTTTTTTTTTTTTATCTTTCCGTATCTCCAGTATCCACTTAACCAATTCCTCTGTTAAATTCTTTTCTGTTAAAGTTACCGGTTTGGTTTCTGTTTTCCTAATACACAGAGCACTAGGATTCAAAACCAAGTGTATCGGACTCCAAATCCAGGCTCTTGATCCCTGCTCCGTACGATTCCCACTCACTCCCTGTTCTAGCTGTGGCAAAGATACATTGCTTTGATCAAACATGGCTCAACCTCCAAAGCCTTCTCCAAGGCCCATCCATGCACCACCTTATAAAAATCTAGTTTTGTCAAGAACCCTATTAAGTCAGTTTAACCAGAACCTTCTATCCTCAGTATGTGATCAGGCTCCCCATGCTCCACTACCCGCAGGTGATGTCTGGTCACCCTGACCTGTCTTCTGCAAGAATTCAGTTGGGTCAGCTTAGCCAGACAAACCCCCCTTACCCTGGATTTTTCCTCTCAGTAATTTTCCATCTACCGATCCTCACCACGCTCCTTCACTATAAATTCCCACCTGCCCATCCTGTATTCTGAGTTGAGCCCCATCTCTCTCTTCCACCATGAAATCTCATTGCAGTGGTCCCCATACATTCAAAATGGTCCTGAACAAAGTCTGTCTCACCATCTTCAACAAATATCATTAAATTTTTTTTTTCATGAAGAGTGGCATTCAAAACACACTTTGAATCAAGTATCATTATGAACTCAAGTTACAGGTTGGGTGCATTCCTTGGGGAAAGTCCTAAATATTGTCATGCTGACAACTGAAGATTCCATCCACTGTTAAATGGTTTGGAAAGCACCTAGAGTAACCTAAGTGAATAAAATAGCCTCAGCTAAACAAGATGTAGCTCTGATTAATCTATTCCTAAAAAGATCACGGAATTGACACATTTGCAAGTCATAGCAGTAATGGGAACTTACCAGCCCCCTGAGTTTCAATTGGAAATCTCATTTCTCTAAAAGCAGAACATATGGTATACTTTTGACCTTGTCTTGCTGATAATTTCATTTTGCAGGGGAAGAGAAAGAAACACAAGGAAATTTTCTCCTGGATTTAATTCTGGCCTTGGAGGGAGAACTAAAAACTGGTTATTGAAGCAGAAGTGTAGGAAGCTGGGGGGCTGGGAATCTTTCACATGGGGAGTTAAAAGTGTCCAAGAAAGGGGCACTTGGGTAGCACAGCGGTTAAGCATCTGCCTTCCGCTCAGGGCGTGATCCCGGCGTTATGGGATCAAGCCCCACGTCAGGCTCCTCCGCTACGAGCCTGCTTCTTCGTCTCCCACTCCCCTGCTTGTGTTCCCTCTCTCGCTGGCTGTCTCCATCTCTCTGTTGAATAAATAAATAAAATCTTTAAAAAAAAAATGCCCAAGAAAGACCATTTGGGGGAGGCTCTGACATGGATCCTAAAGTCAGCACACAACTCTCAGAAGTTGAGAGGAAAGTGCAGTCTGATCCCGTAGCCAGACAATCCGAAAGAGAAAACAGTATAAGAGGGATGGCAGGATCTCAAAAATGAAAATCTGAAGAGTATGGCTCTTGACAAGGATGAAAGGGATCGGCCTCCGGAAATGCCAGTGTGCCTGCGCAGAGAGCAGTTTAGTGAGCCTGATTTATCGAAGGGTTCAGTAAAAGATGGGAGGGGTGTACAGCTGGTGGCGATCTGCAGATGCCTCTTTGTTACAGGTAACCATCTAGAGGTGAGCTATCCAGGTCATTGCCTTCAAGAGACTCATCTCCCAGGGAAGAGACAAATAATGAGCCAAAAAATAAGCAACGAAACCACAGATACATAAAGGATGACAGGTAAGTACAATAATGTTATATGTGTGTGTGTTTGTGTGTGTGTTGAACCAATTGAAATTGACAATATTTTACCATTTTTGACCTACAAAGATGGCCGTTTCATATGGTGTGACCCACAGTATTGTTGGGGGGTGGGGGTGACATTCCACATAAGGTCATGAGAAAAGGCCTCTCAGAGAAGGTGGCAGGTGAGCAGAGACCTGAATACAGGGAGGGAATGAGCCATGTCAGAACAGAAGAGTATTCCAGACTTAGGGGAAAACAAGGTTCAATATTTTGAGGTGGGAATGCTGGGTGCGTGTGAGGAATGTTTGGAAGTCCAGTGTAGATACAATAGAGGAATAGGGACAAAAGCAGGATGAGATAGAATGAGAGTGGCAGCCAGAGACAGATCATATAGGGCCTTATGTGGCCCCCAATTCATGACAATGACTTTGAGTTTTGTTCTGGGAATAAAAGGAGAAGCCCTTAGAGGTATGAGAACAGAGGTAGTGTGATGAATGATCAATCTTGGGAACCCTGGGGAGGGGCAAGCATGGAAGCAGGGGGGCCAGCTGGGAGGCAGTGAAGGAGGTGAGAATGGATAGACATTAGCATGTAAAAGTGGCAGGACTTGCAGATCCTTGAGAATGAAAAGCTGAAGATGAAAGAATGTTGGCCTGAGCTACTGGGTCAATGGAGCCATTTTACTGCACTAGGAAGGAGAGAAGGTAAAAACTGACAGGTGGAAAAAATAGTTTGATTTTATTTTAATTTTTTAAAATATTTTTTATTATGTTATGTTAGTCAGATACATTCAATTTAGTGTTCTTCTCAGATATCCAATTTCAGATAACTGTATAGGAAGTTGGACAAACAAATTTAGTTTTAAGAATAGGACAAAACAGATTATATACACTTGGAGCATTAGCATAATGATCTATTTAATGCAAGGGACTGGTAGAAGTCACCTAGGGAATGACTGTAGAGAGAACAGCGAAGAGGTATAAGATCAGAGGTCTGGCCCCTCACCGCCGAGAAGCTGTGAGGAAGGGGTCCAGCACAGGAGACGCGGCTGTCCGCGAGGACAGAGGACAGACATACACACGACCACTCTAAGTCCCAGTCCTTGCCACGGCCCGTTTTGGAAGAGGGACCTTTCAGAAGGCCTAAGGGAAGCTAAAGATCCCCAGGAGGATCCTCAGGCACCATCAGTTCAAATAAATATGAGGGCGACACTCCAGAGACCCCCTCCCTCCTATGAGAATGAACCTCTGTGCCACCTCTTCCTCACCCCAAGAGACGAAAGTCAGGTCGACGTATTTCAGGTATAAAAACCTCTCTTGTCTTTCCAATGGTCACAACAATTATAATTCACAAATCCTCATCAAAATGCAATTACTTTCTAGAAGTCCATCAGAAAGCAGCTTCCTGCCTAGGCTGTGAGCGATCCAGGTCCAAGGAAACCCAGAGGAGTTCTCAGACATGTATTGGCAAAAATACTAAAAGGCTGAAGATGAAATTAATTAGAAGGCTAGACAAAGGAAAAGAAGAGGAGACTCCAACAAGACGATCAAAGATAAAGTAAACCGTAAACAGAATCATTCTGGGCAGTGCTGTTTGGAGACCACCTCTAGAATACAGTTACGAACCTGCAGAAAAGCCTTCTGGAAGAGGCCAGCTCTCTGTCACTTAGGACAGTTGGGTCACTAGGACTTGCTAGCAGTGCTTATCTGCTGCTCTGGCTGCAGAGCGAGGGAGAGATATCTGCCCATACCCACCTCCGTCGGGTAGTCATTAGAATAAGAGACTCCCAGCAAGAGAGGAACCCGGTCGGTACATGCCATCAGAACCACCTCCGGATTCAGGGCTCCTGCGCCAGTTGCAAATTAAATCTTTTATTGTAAACATCTCTGTAAATAAATCAACAGACAAATGCTGGTCCTGAGAACACAAGACTTTTACAAAAGGTATTCAGAAGTATGAATTTAAAAAGTAGTGGTCACCTTGTGCATTGTTGGGGGGATACAATGACGCGGCCAGTGTGGAAACCACCCGGCAGTGCCTCATTGAAATGACACACAGAACCGCCACGTGACCCAGGGTCGCCACTCCCAGGACTCTTTTACATCTTTCAGGAAAGTGGGGACGGGGCTCCAGCAGATATTTATACGCTCATGTTCATAGCAACATCATTCACCATGGCTGAAAGGCAGAAGCCACCTAAGTGTCTGTCAACAGATGAATGAATTAAAAAATATGGAATCTGCATACAGGGCCATATTATTCAGTCTAAAAAAGGAGGAAATTCTGACACCAGCTATGACATGGATGAAACTTGAAAACATTCTCTGAGTGAATTAAGCCAATCGTGAAAAGATGAATATCGTAGGCTTCTACTTATGGGAGATACGGAGAGTAGTCAAATTCATAGAGACAGTAAGTAGAAAGCTGGCTGCCAGGTGCAGGGAGGAAGGAGGTCACAGGGAGTTATTGTTTAAGGGGAACTGAGTTTCCGTTTAGGATGATAACAAGTTCTGGAGGTGGCTGATGTGAATATACTTAATGTCATTGAGTTGTACACTTAAAAATGGGTAAAATGGTAAAAACAATCACAAGTTTCAAAGAGTATAAGATTAAAAGGTGATTGTTCATTAGGCAAATGGGTCGCAAAAAACTTATCGACATTACTTAGAACAGAAATCTCATTGTTCGTATTAAAGAACTCTTCTTTTAAAATACGTGGGAAGTGTGTGCGTGCAAACCTTGGCGTGTGTGTGTCAGCATGTAATAGTTTTGTGTGGTTCACCTTCAAGATTCTTTCTTTCTTCTCTCCCGGTATGTGAGAGCTATAAATTCATCATTGAAAAATTACAGATCTCAGTATAATTCTGATAGCTGGGGGATAGTGTATTGTCAGGTGTGCTGAAGAAAAAAGAACTGGACTTTAAATAATTAAGCCAAAATGATTGCATTAATGAACTTATATCCTTAATCACTAATTTCATTTTTTATATTTCCCCTGACTTTTGGGGGAGGAATAGTCTTTGTCTCAAAAGCAGACTTTAGTGACCTAACGGTCTGAAAAGGAACCAGAGATAACAAGGCAAAGATATTTAAATGGAAACATGCCAGCCATTATTAGTTAATTGAAAGTTTTTATGATTTTGGCCTGAGGTTGGTGCTTTTCCTGCTAAGCTATAACGTGGGCAGGGGAGAGTAACAACTTTGTGTCCTTTTTTTTTTTTTTTAATGAAAGTACTGATGAGTAATTTTGAAGTTTTTATTAAATTAAAAGTTAAAAGATGGTAAAATTATCTAACAATTTAAAAAATCTGTTATATCTCAGTTGAGGGATTTCCTTTTTAAAATTTTTTTAAATTGAGATATAATTAACATATTATATTAGTTTCAGGTGTACAACATGGTGACCAGCATATGAATATTGAGACGATTACCACAATAAGTTTAATTAACATCCATCACCACACATAGTTAGAAATTTGTTTTCTTTTGATTACAACTTTTGAGATCTACCCCCTTAGCCACTTTCAAATATATAATCCAGCTTTATTAACTATAGTTACCATGCTGTACATTACATCCCCAGGGATTATTTGTTTTATAATTGAAAGCTTATAACTTTTGACCTCCTTTACCCACTTCTCCTCTCACCCCCTGCCTCTGGCAAACACCAGTCTGTTCTCTGTATCTATGCGTTTGGCTTTTTTTTTTTTTTTAGATTCCATGTTATCAGTAAGATCATATGGTATTTGTCTTTCTCTGCCTGATTTATTTCATTTATGTTCATCTATGTTGTTGCAATGGCAGGATTTCCTTCCTTTTTATGGCTGAGTAATATTATATTGTGTATATATATACACCACCTCTTCTTGATCCATTCATCCACTGGTGGACACTTAGATTGTTTCCAGGTCTTGGCTATTGTTCATAATGCTGCAATGAACATGAGGGTGCAGATAATCTCTTTAAGATAGTGATTTCATTTCCTTTGGATATATACCCAGAAGTGGAATTTCTGAATCATATGGTACTTCTATTCTATGGTACTTCCTCAACGTTTTTGAGGAACCTCCATACTGTTTTCCACAGTGGCTGCACCAGTTTGCGTTCCCACCAACAGTGCCGGAGGGGTTCCCTTTTTTCCACGTTCTCACCAACACTTGTTACTTCTTGTCCTTTTTTTTTTTTTAATTGCTGTTCTAACAGGTGTGAGGTAATATCTCATTGTGGTTTTGATTTGCATTTTGCTGATGATTAGGGATGTTGAACATACTTTCATATATCTGTTGGCCATCTGTATGTCTTCTTTGGAGTAATGTTTATTCATGGCCTATGCCTATTTTTAAATCAAATTGTCTGTTTTCTATTGACTTATATGAGCTCTTTACATATTTTGGATATTAACCCCTTATCAGATATACAGTTTGCAAATATTTACTCCCATTCTGTAGGTTGCCCTTTCATTTTGTTGATGGTTTCCATTGCTATAAAGAAGCTGTTTCAATTGATATAATCCCACTTGTTTGTGTTTGCTTTCAGTGTCAAACCTAAAAAAAACGTTGCCAAGGCTGAGATCAAGGGGCTTTCCCCCTGTGTTTTCTTTATGGATTTTAATGGTTTCAGGTCTTATGTTCAAGTCTTTAATCCATTTTGTGTTGATTTTTGTGTATGGTATAGATAATGGTCCAGTTTCTCTATTTCGCATGAAGCTGTCCAGTTTTTCCAACACTACTGATAAGACCATCCTTTCCCCATTGTAAATTATTGGTTCCTTTGTCATAAATTAATTAGCCATATATGTGTGAGTTTATTTCTGGGTTCACTATGAGGGATTTTTAAAGATAATACCATGTGAAATTGGGAATAGATTTCTACTGGCAAACTTCATTGGTGGTAGCTATACAATTCCCACAGAATGTAGAAATGGGGGAGGGGGGAGGTCCAGTCACAGTATATTGTCAAGATGCAGAAAATGTGGATACTTAACATCAAAACAATACAACCTTTCTCTGTTGAACCTCATACAAAATATCTGAGACTATTAAAAAATATGGGTGAAAATTGTGTGCAAAAATATTAGTAAAAATTGAACTAATGTAATAATGAAAGTGGAATTTTAATTGAAATGTTCTTTAATTTACCTACATAAATATTTTTTAAAGATTTTATTTATTTATTCATTGATTTATTTGAGAGTGAGAGTAAGCAGGGGGAGGAGCAGAAGGAGGGAGAGAATTTCAAGCAAACTCCTTGCTGAGCACAGAGTCCGATGAGGGGCTCGATCTCATGACCTCGAGACCATGACCTGAACCAAAATCAAGAGTCAGATGCTTAACTGACTGAGCTACCCAGGGGCCCCTACATATGTATTTTTTATAATCAGTATTTATGAATCAGACCTCTTATGAGTAAGAACGTAACCTTATATTCTATAAACTTGTATGTATTTAACTAAAAAAATCTTGATATGCATTTTAACCACATTTTAAGTTAATGAAATTAAAGATTTAGCAGAAAGCCCTCAATATTACAGATTTCTCTGGTACTGGTTTGGTCTAAAGTTAAAATACCTGCCAAAAAGCGAGCCTCATGAGCAGGACTTGCTTTCCTTAGTAGGTTATACTTCTACATTTAAAGTTTCTGAAGAAATGAAGTCCTTTATTTTTTATCTTTAGTATACTGACAAGTGATCATTAAAATAAAATACTCCTCATTAAGAAAAAGGAACAAAGAGTGAATTAGCACAAGCTCAAAAATAAGATGAAAGAGTGTTACCCTAAAAATTCTAATGTTATAAGGACTCCCCAGGGCAAGGGTTGGGAGAAAGTCTCTACACAGCAAGGGAAATGAAATAGAGCAGGGAAGATAATACCGTAAGATTTTAAAAATAAAGAATAGAGAATGGACGTCTCACAAAAGATGATGTCCAAATCGCCAACCAGTATATGAAAAGGTATTTGGTTGCTTTCATCATAGAGAAAATGCAAATTGAAACCACATTGTAATACCACTGTATACCCACCAGAACGCTTAACAAGAAAAAGAGAATATCAAGTGTTGGAGATAATGTGGAGCAAATGGGACCCTTTCACATTAACGATGGGTGTGTAAATAGGCACAACCACTTGGGAAGCCCGTTTGGCATTGTATACTACAGTTACTCTCGTGCATACTTATGACCCAAAAATGCCACTCCTAGGAACCAACAGTAATGCGTGTGTGTGTTTCATATGCTCACCAAAAGACAGTGACATGCCCGTGAATGAAAGCTGCACACATGTTCATCCACAGTCAGCTGGGTAAGCTGTGGCATATCCACCCACTGTAATGCCATCCTCAGTAAGAACGAGGGATCTGCCAACTAACCCGCAACAGTGTGCATGGATCTCACAAACACACTGTTGGGTGGCAGACACCAGACACAAATGAGTACACACTGTATGAGTTCACTTATTCAAATCTTAACAATTGGTAAAACTAGTCTGTGCTGTCAGAAGCTAAAAGAATGAGTTGGTTGGGAGGCGGGGTAGTCACTGCAAGGGAACGCCAGGGCATTCCTGGTTGCTAGTCATGGCTCGTGTCTCACTCTAGGAGCTGCTTGTACAGGTGGGATCAGGTTTTTAAAATTCGTCGAGTTGCACACTTACGATATGTGCACGTTCCTGTGTGTATGCTGTATTTCAAAAATGTTTAAAAATAAGGAAGGAATGAGGGGCATCTGGCTGGTCCAGTCCGTAGAGTGTGAGACTCTTGTCGCGGTTGTGAGTTTGAGCACCACATTGGGTGTAGAGAGATTAGTTTTAAAAAATTTAAAAATCTTTAAAAAAAGAGATATAAATAATAAATAAATAAATAAATAAATAAATAAATAAATAAATAAATAAATAAATAAGGAGGGAATGAAAATGGCACTATTAACAGGAAAATATAAAAATGGATTCCACAGCAGGGCCTCTATTTGTCATGCTAGGGGCTGCATGCCTTTAAGATGCCCTTGAGGAATGGTCCTCTTGAGGGTGGTTGGATTTTGCTTTTCTTTTCTGACAGCTGGTGCTACTCTCTGATAGGACCAACCAACAGATCATAGACTCTGCAGTATTTAGAACCAGTCCCCAGATTTTGAACTAAGAGTTGAGAAGGAAGGAAAAAAATTAAAAAAAAAAAAAAGAGCATGGTCACCACACTTTCCCATGACATTTCTATGTATTCTGACGTTTATGTATTCTGTTTGTAAATCACATTAGTCACCCTAAAACCTAAAATGCAACCACTAGAGCACCATAAATGCTCTACATGGGAAGCGGGGATAATATATGCTGTTCTGGGCAGCCCTTTAATTCAAATACAGGATTTTGTGTGATAATATATAATACAAAATGTCAAATTTGATAGGGGTATATATATGTATTGTGTGTGTGTGTGTGTGTGTGCGCGCGCGCACGTGTGTGTGTAAGTATGCACAAAAGGGTTGGAAACTTACCTGTATATATAATAAGATATTTCAAAAACAAAGGGAGGAAACTAGAGCAGGTAAATTGAAAGCATCGACATGAACTAATGCTTTCCGGCAAGGTTTCTCAACCTCAGCACTACTGACACTTGGAGCCAGATACTTCTTTATGGTGGTGGCTGTCCAGCATATTGTAGGGTATTTAGCAGTATCCCTGGCCATGGAGTGTAGATACTAGATGCCAGTAGCAAGCCTCCTCTCCCCAGTCATGACAAGCAAAAATGTCCCCAAGTTTGCCAAACGTCTTGTGGGGGACAAATTTGTCCCTGTTGAGAACCATGCTTTATGTACATTGTGCCTTTGGTTCTGTCATTCCTGCAGCCAAAAGTCACAGTCATGTCTGGAGTGCAACATAGACTCTGCATTTTGACCTGTCTCACTATTTGCCACGAAAAGGAGCCAGAGTTCCTTGGTGGATATTGGAACCAGTCTTAGAGAAAAAGCAAGATAGGCTGAAAACATTCCAGTACCATCAAAAAGTAAGAATACTTCTAGAAAGTTCTAGATTAGTGTTAAAAGAAGATTCCCAGTGTTCAGGTAGGAAAAAACTAAACAAATTGATAATAATAGTAGTAGTAGAGTCCATTGGAATAAGTTATGTCTATCAAAAGCATTATGATATAAAAATAGGTCATATAAAATGTATATACAAGGAAGTTTGTAGTACACACAACAGTTTACAATACTGTTACCAATTCTCCCACCCCCCCATAAAGCTGTTTATTAATTCATTTAAACTAATACAATTTCTGTTCTTGTTTTAGACAACACCTAATATACCAGTCACAACTGATAGAGAGAGATAGGAAGGAAACCATTTTTAGGATTGCTCATACTAATCTTACAATTTCAGAGTTGTTTATAAGTCTTAAGTAGGCCAGTACTAGGACATATGTTGACCATGTAGAGTAGACGCCATTTTGTTTTGGTACAATTCTGCCCAGCATCAGTGTTGGAGTAGGAGACCCCTGAATTTCCTAATGGATGATGTTAAAGAAGAACCAGTCCTAACAAAAGGTAACCAGGAGGTTGTCTGGAGGAGCTAAATGGGACTGCAAGGCTAATCCCTACTTATCACAGAGTTCTACTAACTCTGCCGCCACACCAAGTACAGTCCATGAGGAGGCTCCTGAAGAGTATGTGTATAAAGGACAGCCACTACGGAAGCTAGACTGACCTCACAGCTGCAGAAGGAGGTGGATGCCTATTAATCAGGAACTAAATAGAATTTAGCCAATTCATTTCCAAGGTGGTGGAAGGAGACCCGAACACAAGAGTGAGCATGCTCTCCAAACCAACCATCCCTCGCTTCCAAGATTCCCCCGGCTTCTGCCCCTGAGCATACCCTCCACTACCCTGCACTAAGACAAGGAAGAAGAAGAAGACAACAATAAAACAAACATTGCAAGGACCTTTTGGGGTTTAGGCCAGACTCCCTGGACAACTTATCTTGACCAGGGGGCTATAACATGCTTTCTGAAATGGGTTTTTGGTAACTCTAGAGTGTACTGTTCCATAGTAAATGGTATTAAGGGTTAGCCATGATTACTTTGTGGAGAACATTCATTTGATTTTCCTTTGCGAAATTCACTCACATTTGTAATCACATATTTTGGTAAAATGACCTAGTCTTCAGAGTTAACAGACAGGCTTAAGCCAATCAGGGATGAGGGTGTAACCCAATTCAGACCAGTGAGACAGAGAAAATACCAGGATTTGTAGAGAATGGACCAGAAGATGGTGGCAAAGTATGGGGAGTTGAAGTTCTGAGGCCAGAAACAGCTGCGGCCATGTTGCTGCTGTGAAGGGAATGGGCCTGATGATGAAGGAACAGCTGAGAGGTGTAAAAAGCTGACTACCTGAAGCCAGGGCTAACTCTGGACTATACAGTTCTGGAAATCAGTTATCCCCACGTTCTTTTTAAAATTGAAGCCAGTGCACAAAAATAGACAAGGCAAGAAACAACAATTGTTGGAGAGGATGTGGAGAAAGGGGATCCCTCCTACATTGTTGGTGGGAATGCAAGTTGGTACAGCCACTCTGGAAAACAGTGTGGAGGTCCCTTAAAAAGTTAAAAATTGAGCTACCCTATGATCCAGCCATTGCACTACTGGGTATTTACCCCAAAGATACAGACGTAGCGAAGAGAAGGGCCATATGCACCCCAATGTTCATAGCAGCAATGTCCACAATAGCTAAATCGTGGAAGGAGCCGAGATGCCCTTCAACAGATGACTGGATTAAGAAGTTGTGGTCCATATATACAATGGAATATTACTCAGCTATCAGAAAGAACGAGTTCTCAACATTTGCTACAACATGGATGGCACTGGAGGAGATAATGCTAAGTGAAATAAGTCAAGCAGAGAAAGACAACTATCATATGATTTCTCTCATCTATGGAACATAAGAACTAGGATGATCAGTAGGGGAAGAAAGGGATAAAGAAAGGGGGGGTAATCAGAAGGGGGAATGAAACATGAGAGACTATGGACTATGAGAAACAAACTGAGGACTTCAGAGGGGAGGGGGGTGGGGGAATGGGATAGACCGGTGATGGGTAGTAAGGAGGGCACGTATTGCATGGTGCACTGGGTGTTATACACAACTAATGAATCATCGAGCCTTACATCGGAAACCGGGGATGTACTGTATGGTGACTAACATAATATAATAAAAAATCATTAAAAAAAAATAATAATAAATAAAATAAAATAAAATAAAATTGAAGCCAGTGCATGAAGAGTTTTCAATGACTTGCAACATAAAGTATCTTAACAAATGTGATATGTTCCATAAATTTTTAGATTGCATGCAAAACATGAAACTCAACAGTACAGTTACCTCTGTGGAGGGGCACTGGGAGTCTAGGTTAGGAGAAGGCTTACTTTCCATTGCATAGACAAATGAACTGCTTTTATTTTCTCTTTGCTTACTGGGTGTGTCTTTCAATGAAAAGAAAGTAGCTAAAATTTTTAGTAAACATGTCTTAAACCTGTGGTTGTCAAACTTAGGGCTGGTTGTATCCAGATCATTCCAGGAGCTAGTTTAAACCACAGGTTTTCCCTTGGAGAATCTGATTCAGCAGGTCTGGGATAGGACCCAAGAACCTATATCTTCTACAGTTCTCCCACTGATTCCAATAGCCAGCCAAGTAAGGACATCATTCAAATACATGGTTCTCAGCCCTGACTGCACATTGGAATAACCTGGGAGAACTTCCAAAAGTATGGATGTGTGACTGCTGCTCGAGAAGAATTATATAAATCTCTGTGTGGATGCTATCTTATAAAGCTCCCTAGGCTAAACTTTTAAAAATTGAGTAATATTAGCTGTTGGAGAAGACATAAAGCACCTGGAATTCTCATACATTGCTGGTAGGAATATAAATTAATATAACCAGGGCGCCCGGGTGGCTCGGTTGGTTAAGCATCCAACTCTTGGTTTGGGCTCAGGTCATGATCTCACGGTGGTGAGATTGAGCCCTGCACTGGGCTCCAGGCTGGGCTTGGAGCCTGCTGAAAGTTCTCTCTCTCCTCCTCCCTCTGCCCCTCCCCACCTGCTTTCTAGCTCTTCTCTCAAAAAATATTATTTAGTTTATGCAGCCATCTTGGAAAATGCTTGACGATATCTACTGAAGCTAAGCATATGCCTTCCTTACAACTCAGCAGTTCCACTCCTAGGTATATGCCCAAGAGGATTTGGTGTCTGTGGCACTGAAAGACGGGTACAGGATTATTCACAGAAGCTTTATTCGTGATCGCCAAAAACTGGGAACGATCCAAAAGCCCATCAATGGTAGAATGAATTTCCAGAACTGAAACATAAGAGAGACTTAATTTTAAATAAAATGTTCAATTACTTAAATTTATGAATTATCTATAGCAGATATACTGGACAGAATCAAAGGCTACAGAGAGAGAACTGAATGTGGAAAGTAAATTTCTGTGTCATCCCTGCCCTGCAGTCACTCAGTTTCCCTTCCCAGAGCAATTGTTAACAGTTTCTTCCAGAGATATTTCGTGTACACAAAGACAGATTTGTTTGCTTCACCCTGAAAAAAAAAAAAGCGAACAGTAGAATGAATAAACTGATATATTCATATGTGGGAATACTACATAGCATATATACACACACACACATTACATATAATATAAAATATATTCATATGTGGGAATACTACATAGCATATACACACACACACATTACATATAATATAAAATATAGTCATATGTGGGAATACTACATAGCATATACACACACACATTACATATAATATAAAATATATTCATATGTGGGAATACTACATAGCATATACACACACACATTACATATAATATAAAATATATTCATATGTGGGAATACTACATAGCATATATGCACACACACACATTACATATAATATAAAATATATTCATATGTGGGAATACTACATAGCATACACACACACACATTACATATAATATAAAATATATTCATATGTGGGAATACTACATAGCATATACACACACACACACTACATATAATATAAAAGAGCACACCATACAAGCAACAACATAGATGAATCACATAGACATTCTATTCAGTTAAGAAAAACCCCAGATGCATAAGAATGCACATTGTATGCTCTTATTTATATGAAGTTGAAAAGCAGACAAAATTTGTTCATGGTGATAGGAGTCAGAAGAGTGGTTACCTCTGGGGAGGCTTCTGGGGTCCTAGAAATATTTTGATCTGATCGTATACACAGGTAGATGCCCTTATAAAAATTCATCAAGCTGCACACTTAAGACTAGTGTATTTCACTGTGAATATATGTCATATATTTTTTAAAAAGTAAGAATAAAAACAAGCAGGAAAAAAGAAAATGACTGTAATGGGAAGCCAGGGTTGAAAGCCACTATTCTGCAGCCTCTAGCCTCAAAATGGCATTTAACAAATAGGTCACACTCTGTTTTGTTAATGAGATTTACGCTGTACCTCGTATTTCTCTAAAACCCCTCTTTCAATTGACCCCACTGAAAGTTACCTTCTCATTATTAATCCCCTCTGGCCCAGGCGTTGGTGGGAAGGAGTGAACTAAATGCTGTAAATGTTAAACTATTTCTCTAAACCTCTATTTTGAGTTATAAGAAGTTCTTATATAATGATAGCACTGGAAAGGATAACTGAAATCCAAAATTTATCTGGATATTTTCTTCTGTTATATTTTCTAAACTGCAATATGGATTATGAGTTGCCTTTTAAATACTGTCCACTAAAGAGGTTTCTTGGCATCATAAGCTGGGAGTGCAGTTGATCTGAAAATACCTATCCCTGCCTGCCAGCTCTGCTCACAGCTATTAGACTAGGAAACCAACCGCATTAACCGCGTTACAGCCCCAGCTCTAGCGCATTCTTAATAAAGCGTCGTACCTCAGGAGGAAACCAGGGCTGGCCGAGGCTTCTCGATTCTGCCCAATGCAGCATCTGAAATGAAAACAAGTAGTCACATTTTTTACTTCAAATTAAAGATGCCCATTCAGTTTCTGGAATGAATAGAAATCCTATTCAAGATTAGGATTATAAAATTCTTAGGACTTCTACTATTTAAGGTTGGAAACTTCTATTCCAAGTAGGGGGCTTATCACTCACCTTAGAAAATACTCTTTTTTATTTCAACAATAATGATGAGAAGCTACTCCGTGTAAAGGGCTATGGTCAGAATACAAAGCAAATAAGGCCTAGCCTTGACCCAGATAGGGTTTATCAGAGGCGTATCACATGTGCAAAAGGAAACATACTCTGTTACAGACAGAGCAAGCGTTAAAAAAACCTAGTTCAAACAGAGTGGCCCAAGGGTTCAGATGTGGCTGAGATCACTTCAGATTAAGAAGAAATAACCGGAAGCCCCTGTTGACAGTCTCCGCCCCGTGTCACCTTTAAAGAAAGAGCAGTTAGAGAGCAAGAATAATTGAAAAGCAGGGGCGCCTGGGTGGCACAGCGGTTAAAGCGTCTGCCTTCGGCTCAGGGCGTGATCCCGGCGTTATGGGATCGAGCCCGACATCAGGCTCCTCCGCTATGAGCCTGCTTCTTCCTCTCCCACTCCCCCTGCTTGTGTTCCCTCTCTCGCTGGCTGTCTCTATCTCTGTCGAATAAATAAATAAAATCTTTAAAAAAAAAAAAGAATAATTGAAAAGCAATTCAAACCCCACCAGAACCTCTTGAAGAATGTCAAAGGAAACACAAGAGGTCACACCAGACTAAATCTCGTGTCCCCTTCCACTTTTCTCCATTCGCCACACCCTGTGCCTCCAGGAGCCAAGCGAGCAAAACGATGGAGCGTGGGAGAGACCGTGACAACCCCATGCTGATTATTCTTGTCCAGTAACAGATGGCTTATATCATCTTCTACCGCACGTCTTTGATGTTGCTCCCCTTCCTCTGTGCCCTTCGGAACAATGAGAAAACATACATCTAGCACTTGAACGACACTGGTGATGTGGTTAGCCTAAGTATTTTTTCTTCATTTAATTTTAACAACTACCCTCTGAGGCAGATGTCACTCATGTCCATCTTACAGATGAAGAAGCCAGGGCACAGAGGAGGCAAGCAGCTTGCCAGACTCACAGAGCTGGTACGTGCGAGAGCCAGAGCCCATCTGGTACATGTGGACCCTGAGCCCATGATTCTTAACCTCTACATGATATTCAATTCTAGGGCGCTGCTCCTGGGGAGAGGGTTCTGTGACAACAGGGCCCCATGTTCCCAATCCACACTCTCACCGAGCCTCAAAGTATCTCTTAATGTTAATATGTTGCCTTCAGCTAAAGCAAACCTGAAGGAGAAGGACAAAGCTGGAGGCATCACACGGCCTGATTTCAAAATACACTACAGAGCTGTAGTGACCTCAACAGTACGATACCGACATAAAAACAGACATTTTGACCAATGGGACAGAATAGAGGACACAGAGATAAACGCATGCGTGTATGGTCAACTGATCTTGGACAAGGTGCCACAAACGAACAATTGGGAAAGGATGATCCTTTCCACAAATGGTATTGGCAAAACTGGATGTCCATACGCAGAAGAATGAAATTGAACCCTTATCTCGTGCTATATGCAAAAACCAACTCAAAATGGACCAAAGACTTAAACACAAGACTTAAAATTATAAAACTACTGGGAGAAAGCATAAGGGAATAGCTTCTTGACATTGGTCTGGGCAGTGATTTTTTGGATACAACCCCAAAAGGGGTCAGAAAAAACAAAAATAGAGGGGACTGCATTGAACTAAAAAGTTTCTGCACAGCAAAGGAAACAACAGAGTGACGACAGCCTACAGAATGGGAGAAAAAATTTGCAAACCATACATCTCATAAGGGGTTAATATCCAAAATATTAGGAGCAACTCAACTCAAAGCAGGAAAACAACCTGATTTTTAAAAATGGTTGAAGGATCTGAATAGACATTTCCCAAAGGAAGACATACAAATAGACAAGAATCTGAAAGGTGCTCAACATGATTCATCATGGAAATATAAATTAAACTACAATGAGATATTACCTCAAATTTGTGAGGTGGGCTGTTATCAGAAAGACAAAAGATAATTATTGAGAATGTGGAGAAAAGGGAACCTTTGTACACTGTTGGTACAGTCATTATGGAAAGAAGTATGGAGTTCCTCAAAGTTTAAAAATAGAACTATATGTTCAAAAGAAATTAAATCACAATGCTGAAGAGATATCTGCACTCCTGTACTCCTTGCAGCATTATTCATGGTAGCCAAGATACTGGAACAGACTAAGTGTCCGTTGATGGGTGAATAGGTAAAGAAGATATAATACACTCACGTGCGCGCACACACACACACACACACACACACACACACACCGGAATATTATTCAGCCTTCAAAACAAAGGAAGTCTTATCACTTGCAACAACATGGATGAGCCTGGAGGACATTATCCTAAGTCAGATAAGCCAGACACAGAAAGACAGATACTACATGATGTCGCTTGTACAGAGAGTCTACCGAAGTCAAACTCTTGGAAGCCCAGAGTAGAATGGGGCTTGCCAGGGGCTAAGGGGTGAGGGAAATGAGCAAATATTCATCAGAGGGTATAAAGTTTCAGATATGCCAGATGAATACATTCTGAAAAGCTAGCGTGCTGCATGGGGCCTATAGTTAACAATAGTGTGTGGTGTACCTGAAATTTGCCAAGAGAACAGCTTTTAAGTGTTCTTACAAAAAAATAGTAATAGTGAGGTGATGGATATGTTAATTAGCTTGTTTAAATATTTCAAGATGTGTACATTATTTTTTTTAAGATTTTATTTATTTATTTGACAGAGACCGCGAGAGAGGGAACACAAGCAGGGGATGTGGGAGAGGAAGAAGCAGGCTCCTCACTGAGCAGGGAGCCCGATTCGGCTGGATCCCAGGACCCTGAGATCATGACCTGAGCTGAAGGGAGACGCTTAATGGCTGAGCCACCCAGGTGCCCCTCAAGATGTATACATTAAATCAAAACGTTGTATCGTACACTTTAAGTATATATTTTATGGGTCAGTTATACCTTGATAAAGCTGGAAAAAAATGTTACCCATTTTTGTCAGTTTATGTCATCTCCACATCTACACTGCAAGCTATTGAGGACAGGCTGTGACTCCCAGGGCCCATTAGAAATTCCATATTATCAGAGTATGGGCTCAATAACGTCTGCTTCTCCTTTCCTGTATCTCCTCCCCTTGCTAGTGCCTAGCACAATGCTGTAGCCATACTTGGTAATCCAAAAACATTACTTGAATTGAAGACAATAAAGACACTAACTAAATTTATATCAGAATTTTAGGCATAAGCTCTACATACCACTCTCATCTCTCAGACCACACTTTGCATATTTTGTGCTATAAAACAAATAATAAATAATGGCAGGAAAGCTTATTACAGAACCTGCAGATGAATTATGGCAGACTAATAGCGATCTTGCCCCAAAATAACAACTGAACTAATGCATTAGTATGATTACCCTCAGCCTCTGAGTGAATTTAAATCATTTTTCTTCTTCCTGTCTCTCTTAGAAAGAGCAATGATTAACCTGTTTGTGAAAGGTTGGAACTGGAAAAATAAGACTCACGGCCACAGAGCATGACTAATGGTCAGAGAGAGAGACCAGCATTACCCACAGAGGTCTGCCCTTGGCTCCCAATTTATTCTCGTAGCTCTACCCCACTCCTCTTGCCACACGGTCTGGGTGCTTTGGGCTCTGCGTTCTGTCATGTGTAGTGAGAGCTGCTGGATTTCCTGCCCAGACCCTGCTGCTGTAAATCACGGCTGCTCAGGGCTGAGTGTGCTGTGTGCCGACGTTGGAACTGCCAATCTTTAGAAGCCTGCGGACGGGCTTCTGCTGCAGTTTGCTCCTTGGGATCTAAGAAATGCCGTTGCGGAAAAAAAGACATTGAAATACTGGGGGTCTAAGTCTTAATAGGATGAATTTTGAAGCTCTATTAAATTAGGAAAACTGAACTTTGTTGATTTTGAGATTACCTTTTAAGGCATAGGATGTGGATTTCTAGCTTCATCGAAATAGGGGTTTTATCTTAGGAGGAACACTTTGAGAAGCTGAGAAAGAAGCACTCAGACACTCTCCCCTAAGATATCCCTCCTGTAATCTTGACTAAGTCAAGGCATTCTGAGCAAGGAGGACTCCTTAGGGATTATATATATATCCCTTCCTTGAAAACCCTCTGCCCTGGAGCCTAAACCCCAGGCCTAGCCTAATTCCTTTGTGTTCTGTACCATCTAAGAAGAACTAGATCCCCCAAACACCAACAGTAGATCACATTTAGCAAGACTAAAGCCAGGCACTGTTCCAATGCATTGTATTCACTCATTTAATTTTCACGACAACCCAATGATGTAGGATTTATCTCCCCCTCCTACCTCATTTACGGTTGAACAAACTGAGGCACAGAGAGGTCTAGTAACTCACTCAAGCTCACATTGTAGATAGGGGACAGAGCTGGGATTCAAACATAGCTCCCCCCCACCCCCCACTTAAACACTGGGATGTGGCTATTCTAAGAAGGAACATTGGGTGATGATGGTGAGAATTAGGGGAGGAGGATGTAGAAGAAATGTGATGGCATGGGAAATCAAAGAAGGCCACAGGTTCTCTGCCACTTCTCTCTTCAGGAGACAGAGTCTGTCTGGGCTGGCCCTGTGGTTGCTTTGACCAGTACAATGTGGCACAAGGGACGTTGTACAGGATACGGGTCTAAGTTTTAAGAGGCCCAGCAGCTTCTGCCTTTCTCCTATTGGAAGCCAGGTGTAAGGAAGCCCAGAGTATCCCACTGGAGAGAGAGGCCATGTGGAGAAGACTGGAGAATGAGACATCTCATGGAGGGAGACCATGTGGAGGAGATGGGAGGCACCCCAGCTGACAGCACCGAGACCCCAGGCCTGTGACAAAGACCTTCATGGACTTCAAGTCCAGCCCCACTGCCAGCCATGGAGGCATGTGAGGGACCCCAGGTGAGACCGACAGAAGAGCCACACAAACCGTGGACGAGTAAGAAATGGTAAATCTTGTTTTAAGGCACAAAGTTTTAGGATGGTTTGTCACATAGCAATAGATAACTGATACAGATTGTTATTGAATTCCTTGAACTTCAAGTTCCTTCTTGCCCTGACCGTTGGTGGCTCCTGAAGCGGGATAAGCATATGTGGGTGGAGCAGAGGGCTAGTGTAGGAAAAGCCTGGCAGGTAAGTTAGCACCAGATGAGGTGGGCCTTCAGGGCCAAGCTGAGGAAATGGAACTTTAGCTGGTAGGTTCTGGAGATTTCTGAGGGAAGAGCCGTGAGAAGCTTGTTTTTTCAGAGGGCTAACATAGCAGTAGCATCTAGAACAGACATGAGCATACAGAACACATGTGAGAGGGAGGAAGCCAGAGAGACCTGATTGCGGAACCAAAGACCTGCACTTAAAAATTACTGAGCAAGAAGCCACAAAATGCAGAATCAAACATTCTGTCTTTAAAGCAGAGGTGTTTTCTGCCTTAACTGCAGACGCTATTAACTCTTCATGCTTTCCAACTATGCGTGCTCTTTTGCAAAACTCCATGGAAAGGTACATGGTGTGTGATGAAGAGCTCGGGTTTTGAAATAAGAAAACTGTGGTTGTAAGTCTGTTCTCTGCCACCTCCTAGCTGTGTGGCTCTGAGCAAGTTACTGAACCTTGCTCTGTCTTACCTTCCTCGCCTGTAAAGTAGACATGATGAAAATGCCTCACACATTCTGCTGACTGTTTCTCTTCCACAGAACAGCCCACAATGGACGTTTCAGATTGGTGGGTGGCTCTTCTTTTTTGTTTTGTTTTGTTTTTCCCTTTCACCTATTTCACCCATCCCGCCGCCAACTCCCCTCGGGTACCCATCTGTTGTTCTCTAGAGTGAAGGTTGTTCTGGTCGTGACCATTCCAAGCAGGAGGGAGGAGAAAGAGTATGGAGGAGCCCCCCTAAGAAGATTTACGGGGCTGACCCACAAGTGGCACACACTTCCACTCCTAGTCCATTGGCAAGGACTTAGGTGTATGACCGCAAAGGCTGCAAAGAGGCCTGGAAAAATCCCAGCTATGTTTCCATTCGGTGGAAGACAAAGGGGAGAGAAGACCTGGCTGTTAGGTAACACGATGGAATGCACCCATCTCTTGGGTTGCAGACTGAGCGTCAGGATTTTAAAAATCTCCTCAAGTGACTCCACTGTAGAGCAAAGTTGGAGAACCACTGGCTTAAGCCGCTGCTACTGGGGTTTGCTCTTCCTTTCAGCTGAAAGCATGTCTAACTCATAGGTTTTCTGGGGCAACCTTTTGTGAACATTAGAATTACCGGGGGCGGGGGGGGGGGGGTCTGCTTTAAAACTTTTCAGTGCCCAGGGTGCATTCCAGACTAATCATATCTGATTTTCTGGGAGTGGGCCTCAGCCATCTGTAGTGTTGAAAGCTCTCCAGGTGATTCCAATGTGCAGGCAAGTTAGAGAACCACACTCAGAAGAGGAAAATTATTACAGATTTAGTCTCTTGTGCTCTTCTCTGTCTCATGGGTTAAGCCCCCACTTCTCAAACTTTTATGAGCATAGAAATCACCTGGGGTCCTTGTTAAAAGGCAGACTCTGATTCAGTGGGTCTGGGGTAGGGCCCGAGAGTCTGTATTTCTAACAGGTTCCCACGTGGGGCACCACACTTCAAGCAGCAAAGGGTTAAAAAACCATATCGAGTTCTGGAACTCTATGTTACAATTTAGCAGTTAAGATTTTTGATAATTAGTGAAGACCAGTATATAGTTTATTATTCTTTCCTTCAAGGGAACTATCATCCCATAAAAATACAATGAATACTTTCATATTTCAAAGTTGCTAGAGGGCTGTTTCAAATTATCCCATGAGACATTTCAAAAAGGGAATATTTGATAGATATCCTCTCTTTGAGAAAAAATGATTTGACCTTTTGTCCAAGGAAGTTAGAAAACTGTGGGAAGAGAAACTTTGAGTGTCATCATCTTTTATTTTAAAATAGAATTTTCATTTTAACAAACTTAAAGTAATAAGAAAGCTTGGACAATAATTTTAGAGGAACATGTAGGAATGCTCTCTTAAAGAGGACACAAAATAAATACAGACCACAAAGGAAATGGGTAAGTTTGCCCTGGAATTAAAACTTTCATACATCAAAGCCCACTGAAACAGTGAAAACACAAGCCATCTCCGTCTCCTCCTCCTCCCATTCTTTCTTGAACTTCATCCATTCAGGCTCCCCCATGACTACCATTCCCCAGTCTACACTCACCAACCTCTGATTCCTGTCCTTGGAGAAACTCAATGTTCAATGCACATACCTTAGCTAACTCCACTTTATTCCCCAGAAATTGTGTTCACTTGATTACGGAATACCTATATCTTGCTCTTTTTTAAAATTAGTTTTAAAATAAATATTATGTGTACATACTAAACAATTATTTGGTACTTAAAGGTTTATAAGTAAAAAACCAAAGCCCATCATTCCATTCCTTCCCTCTCTTGATTCCTGGTCCCCAATAGCAATCACTTTCAACTCTTTAGCTCTTTCTTTCAATATTTAGGTGAATAATATTCTTAAATTGCTGTTTTGATTTATCAATTTTAACTCTTACCTGTTGACTTTCCACCATTATATAGTAAATTAAAACTGGCTAGTCTTCTCCTTCCTGCTCCCCACCTCCCCTCCAAACACACACACACACACACACACTCACACACTCATGTATGCACACATCTATTTTCAAGTATATCAGATAAATCTTTTTTTTTTTAAAGATTTTATTTATTTATTCGACAGAGATAGAGACAGCCAGCGAGAGAGGGAACACAAGCAGGGGGAGTGGGAGAGGAAGAAGCAGGCTCATAGCGGAGGAGCCTGATGTGGGGCTCGATCCCACAACACCGGGATCACGCCCTGAGCCGAAGGCAGACGCTTAACCGCTGTGCCACCCAGGCGCCCCCAGATAAATCTTGATTCCATTTTCCCCCAGAGAAATCATCCTTCTCCCCGAGATTTCTGTGCTTTCCCTTCACCATCATCCTAGGAATTCCCTCTGCCTCTCTTCCATGATGGCCCTCCTGTTTCCTAGGATTCATGTTATCCTCGTCAGTGATCAATTCCCTTGCAGCTCCTCCTCACACTGATTGACACATCGTCTAGCTGGAGAATTCCAGTTTGAAAATGATTTCCCTGGGACATTTTCGGGTACTGCTCCATTTCCTTTTAGTATAAAAAACTACTTAGTTCTTTTCCTACTTCACCAGCCCTTCCTTCTCAGCTGGTTTTTGTTTGGTTGGTCGGTTTTGTTTGTTTTTTGTTTTGTTTTGTATTATTCTGTTCTGTTGTTGTTTGACAGTTTCTCTTCTTCCTGATGATGTCTACATGCTGACGTGCCTCATGGTTAAGTTCTCCAAACGTCTTTTTACCTTTATCTGCACTCACTATTTAACTGATCTCAGTCAGTTCCAACATGTTTGATACCATCTCTTTGTTGATGACTTGCAGATTCCTGTCTCCAGCCTGGAGGTCTCCCCTGACGCTATGCTCAGATAAGCAACTACCTATTAACACCTGAATGTCTAATAGCCGTGTCAGACTTTACATATCCAGAACTAACGTCTTGATTCTTCACACACCCCCTCCCCTGACCAACTGTGCTTGTCTCACGGTCTTTTCATTTCAAGAAATGGTAAATCCTGTCCTTTCAGTTCCCCAGGCCAACAACCAGGTCAAGTCATTCCTGACCCCTCTTTTTCTCTCACCTTCCATATACAATCTGTCTGCAGATCCTGTGTTTTTTTTTGAAATGTTTCCTAATGCTAGTCATTTGTTACTATTTCTGCTGATTCCCGTCCGTATTCAAGTCACCATCATCTCATTCTTGGACAGTAGCAAGAGCCTCTTAACTAGTCTCTCCGCTTCCACCCTGGTCCCCCATGGTCTCTTCTGGACACAGCACCCAGAAAAGGAGTCTAACATAAGTCAGACCATGTCATTCCCTGCTGAAACTGCTCCAGTGTCTTCCAGTCTGCAAGGTCTGGCAACATCTTCTGCCCTTTATCCTCCACTCTGATTTCATCTCCTGTTTCTCTTGTCTTACTGCAGTCATTCACACTGCCCTCTTTGCTATTCCTTTAATACCCCAAGCGTGGGCCTTCCTGGACACTTTCTGTTCTCTCCTTCCAGAATGCATTCTTCCCAGACAGCCCTTTGGCTCACTCCCTTGCTCTCTTGTTCTTTTCTCAAGTACCAGTGTATGAAATGTGACCTCCCTGACTGCCTGGATTGGTTTCCTGTGACTCCTGTAACAAATTACCACAATTGGATGGCTTAAATCAACAGAACTTTATAGTCTCATAAATCTGGGGGCCATAAATCTGAAATCAGTATCACTAGGCCAAAATCAAGATGTCAGCAGTGCTGTGCCTCATCTAGGGGCTTTTGGGGAGAATTGGTCCCTTGCCCTTGACAGCTTCTGGCACTACCAGCATTTCTTGACTTGGAGACGCATCACGGCAATCGCTGCCTCTGTGCTTACACTGCCTCTTCCTCTTCTCTATGTAACCGTCTTTCCCTCTCTTTCATATAGACACTTATAATTGGAAATAGGGCCCACTGGATAACCCAAGATATTCTCCCTATGTTACGGTTCTTAATCACATCTGCAAATACTTTTTTTCAAAGAAGGTAAAATTAACCAGTTCCAGGAATGAGGATGTGAATCTTTGGGGTGGGGGAAGCATTTTTTAGTCTACAACACTTTGCCCTCTGGCCCCCAAAGATTCATGTGTCTCCCACATGCAAAATACATTCACCCAATTCCTATATTTACAAATCTCAACCCATTAAAGCATCAGTTCAAGACCAAAATCTCATCTAAATTTTATCAGCTCCCAAGTCCCATATCACATTATCTAAATTATCTAAGCAAGGAATGGGGGATACTCTGGGTATGATCCATCCTGGTACAAAATTCCTCTGCATGTGACCCATGAAACTGGAAAAGTTATCTGCTTCCAGAATACAGTGATGGGACAGTTATAGACATTACTGTTACAAAAGACAGAAAATGGAAGGTAGAAGGAAGCCACAGGTCCTAAGCAATATTAAAATCCAGTAAGGTTTCAAGGTCTGGGAAAAATCCCCTGGGGCTCTCTGCAAACCGCCCCCCCCCCAAGGTTACCACACCATCCTGACTAAAATAGCACTCCCAATCGCTTTCTATCTTACCCTGCTTGCTTTTTTTTCATAACACTTACAACCACCTGACACATATATTTGTTTATTGATTGTCTTCCTCTTCCCCCAACCATTACTCTTAAAACATAAGTTCACTGAAGGCAAGGACTGTGTTTTGTTTGTTACTGTATTTTCAGTACCGAGGATAGTACCTAGTATAAGGTAGTTGCTCAATAAAGACTTGTTGACTTAATAAATGAATGAATGAATGATGGAAAAGAAATAGGAACTCTCATTTGTTTCATCTCATGGAGATAAAATTAGCTCCTTCTGGAGACTCCTTGGGTAACATCCAGTAAGTTTGAAGATGCACATACCTTTCATCCAGCAATGCAACTCTTAGGAATAATACATTAGAGAAACTCTTGCACAAATGCCTACGAATATATGTACAAGAACTTTCATTGCTACATTATTTTGTAATAGTGAATAATTGGAAACAACTAACTACCCACTAATATACCTACTGAGCCATGCTAAGTGAGGAGTCCTATTGACTTAGAATCACAGGGAGGAACACAGCTAATGATTCTGGTAGAACTAACCCAAAAGAGATTTTGCAGCAAAGGCAGGCAAATTCTTTACTATTTAAGGGGTAAATGTCAAACAGATACAAAAGTGTAAGTGATAGTAATACCTGTATATTTTTCAGGTTTCAGGAATAGTACTATTACCATATTCTCTCTCTTTCTCTCTCAACTACCCTTCAACTTCATACATACAAACACACACATATGTGTTGTAGCACTTGAAAATAAATACAGATGTCATAATACTTAATGTCTAAATATTTCGGCTGCATCTCTTAAGAATAAGGACAGTTTTTAGATTTAACCAAAATACCATGATCCTGCCTGAGGAATGATTAATTTCCCCATATCATCCATTATCCTGTCCATATTAAAATTTCCAAGAATGTCTTTTATATCCCCTTTTTTAAAAAACAAAATTGGGATCTAATGTAAGTTCATGTGTTACTATATTTGATCACTTTTCAGAGTAATCCCAGCTTAAATGCATATAGCTAAGTGAAAGAAGCCAGTCCAAAAAGGCTACATGTTGTATGATTCCAACTCTGTGACATTCTGGAGAAGACAAAACTATGGAGACAGTAGAAAGATCAGTGGTTGCCAAGGAGTGAAGGGGTTGGGAGAGGGATGAATAGGTGCAGCGCAGAGGATATTTTGGGGCCGTGAAGCTTACTTCATATGATACGACAATGGCAGACGCATGACATTATACACTCGTGAAAACCCATAGACTGTACAATGCAAGTAGTGAACCCTAATGTAAACTGTGGACTATTATTAGCTAATAAGAATGTATTAATACTGGTTAATCAATTGCAACAAATAAAAGAAATTGATGCAAGATGTTAATAATAGAAGAAATTGTAGATGTTGGGAGAGGGTATATGAGAATTCTATGCTTTGTGTTCAATTTTTCTGTAAACCTAAAACTGCTCTAAAAAAACAAGGTATATTAAATATGAAAAAAGCACAATCCTACTCTTTTTATCACCCGTTGTTTTGAAGAATCTAAAACAATTGTCTTACAAGGTGTATCACATTCTGAATTTGTCTTATTGTTTGCTCGTGGTATTATTGACTTGTTTCTCTTTCTCCTCAATTCAAGTCTAGAGGCTTGGTTGGATTCGGGTTAAATATTTTTGCCAAGAACACATCAGAGATGTTGTGAACTTCATGTTGTATCATATCAGAAAGCACATGCTGTCAGACTGCTCCACTTCCAGGGACGTGAAGTTTGGTCTTTTGGCCAAGGTAAGACCTGCCTAATCTCTTCCTTGCTAAAGGAACATCTTTCTCTTTGCAGTAAATAAATTGTCTGTACAGTGACATTATCTAGTCCCCCAGCAACCTTTCACCAATAGTTTTAGCATCTGTTGATCATTCTTGCCTTAACTAATGATTACTTTGGGGGTTGCAAAATGGTTATGTTAGTAACTATCATTATGATAGCATTTCTTATCTTGCGAGTCTTTTCTGTCTTTTCCCTTTCTCTTTTTTTTCCTATCACTATTATTCAGTATGTTGCCATTAGTGATACTCATTATTATTTCTGATGCTCTAATTGTTCTGACTTTGACTAGTGGGAGCCCTTTGATCTGGTTCTTGAAATCTTTTGACACAATCCCATTAGCCTTTGAGCATTTTCTTTCTTTCTGAAACAATATGTCAAGACTCACCTTGTACTTTTCCTGCCTTAGACATGGACTCAGACATTTCCCTCAAATTGCATTAGTTCCTCTTACTGGAGAATGCTTTTGTGTTGTTTTCTGATTTTGGAAGCAATGCATGTCATTGTAGAAAATCTGGGAAATAAAGTATAAAGAAGAAAATGAAAAAACACTATTACTCTATCATCTAGAGCTAACCACTCTTAACATTTATTGTACTTATTTCCAGGTTTTTAAAATATGTAACTACAGGTGAATATTTTAAATTTAAATTATGGGTGGATATTAGATATTTGGTATTGTATCATGCTTTCATTAACTATATCATGAGCTTATTTCCATGTCATTAGATATTCTTTAAAATCATGATTTTAATATTTTTATAGAAACTGTGTCTTGAGTGTTTTAATCTTTTCTAGAGCACCACAATACCTATTCTGATATAGCGAAATCTATTCCACAGCCACTACCAGCATCATAAAGCTCTGTTAAGAAATTAGGGTGCTAGTCAATTACCAAAGAGAATAAGGATAGCATAGAATGAACACATGCTTTGAAAACAGAAATTTCCAAAAGGTGGTTTGTTCATGTGAGATTTACTCAACTAGTTAGTGTGAGGGGGTGCATTTTCTTGAATCTGGGTGCTCTAGTGTCTTGAAGACAACCACCCGAGAAACAAAACACTGGGGACTATTTTAAGTGCCCCAAAGTCAAATTGGTTTTTAAAAAGGATGGTTGACCAACAAGTAAAAAGAGATTACTCTTCTACTACTTCCTTGCTATGTGACCATTGGATGTTATTTAACTGCTCTGTGACTTGGTTTTCTCATCAGTAGACTAGCAGTAGTTCCTTCTACAGCACATTATTGTGGCAGTTGAGTAATAATTAAAGTGTTTATCACGGGGGCTGGCATACAGTAAGGGCTCAGTAAGTGCTACCAGCTGCAGCTGTCATTGCAGGCTGGAATGGTGAGAAGGTTTGAGCTAACATTAATGGAAGAGCAGGATTTAAGCTGATGGTGGTGGCACTGAGGGGCCTTCTGGGTAAGAGGAAGCTCCAGCACAGAGCTCCAGACTTTCAAGCTCTGGAGTGAACCTGTGGGGCAGGGGGGTATCTTTGTTGTGGAGATTAAACGAGATTGCCCTCATGACAGCACCATAGTTCAGAGTAAACATGTACTTTCCATCCTTCTTCCTTGGCATTTTTCTTCATACACAAGTCTAGTGTTACCAATGACTAGGATTAAAGCATTAGAGGTATTTTTTATAGGAAAAGAATTGAAGATTTCTTGTTGGAAGTGGACAAAATATCAGCCAAACCCTCGCCAAGCTGGGCTTTAGTAGAGCCAAGGAGTTCTTTACAGCTTTGAAATATTTTCGGTGTCCACCTGATTCAAAATTCTCTCTAGTCTTGTAACCTCTTTCAGAACCAATCAGTTTCTTAGAGGTACCCTGGCCCCCCAGTGGGATTATGAAGTGGCCAAGCACAGGCATAGACCACTTCTACCCATGTGACTACAGGAAAATTGCTTAATCTCCTGGTCCTGACTTTCCTCATCTACAGAACAAGAATTACAACCATAGTATCTACTATACAAGGTCATTGTAAGAATAAGATGCAATGTCATATATGTAGCATCTGCTATGATGCCAATAACTCATATATATAGGATAAACAACAAATGTAGTATTTATTTATGATGATATAAGGTGGAAAACCCTCTAGTTTCAGCATTCAGATTCTCCCTCCCATGACATTGTTTCTTATCCAATATGTCATCTAGACTGTCTGCCAGATACATTGCTTTAAATGTGGGATACTGGGGTGCCTGAGTGGCTCAGTTGGTTAAGTGTCTGCCTTCGGCTCAGGTCATGATCCCAGGGTTCTGGGATTAAGCCCTGAATTGGGATCTTTGCTCAGCGAGGAGTCTGCTTCTCCCTCTCCCTCTGCCCCTGCTCCTGTTCTCTCTCTCTCTAATAAATAAATAAAATCTTCAAAAAAATTTAAAAATAAGTGTGAGGTACTTAGATATTAGGAAAGAATCTCCTATATCTATTTCCACTCTAGTTATCCACGACATTTATTCATTAATTCCACAAATTGTATTGGGCATTATGGTAGGTTTCACTGTGCCGGATCATGGGCATTCACAGAAGGTACATATATATTAGAACAGGTGAAACTGTTCAGTCCCCTGTGAGCTTGTTCAGGGTTGAAATTGGGAATACATGTCTGGTGATAATGCTGCTTAGTAAGCAAGTGTAATACCGGTATCTCCGCTCTTTGAAAGGTCACCTTACCCCACATTGCTGTTCCTAAAGACCTATATTAGTACCTGTTTTCACTAAGTGAAAGAAATCCAAAGAGGATTTTCATTTTTACAGAAAAGGGAGAGGGGTGAAGAAAACAGCGTGTTCAGTGATTGCTTTCCAGCCCCTGTTACAGAGGCTGCTGTGCTGGGAGCAGGGAGAGGGGCCCCGACGCTCAGCATCTCAGCATCAGGCTGCTAGAGCTTTGAACTGCGTCTCTGAGCATCTGGGCTTTATCTCAATTTGTTTTGTGAATCAGTTAGCAAGATGTGTCCTAAGGTATCAGAAAAGTCTAAGAGAAGTTCTTCTTGGGGTCTGGGAATGCTCAAAAAAATTTTCATGTAAATTAATGGAAACTGGTTCTTCGCTTTACTCCATCTCTGCTTACGAAAGCCTTCATAGGAATGCTGTACTTTCAGAGAGCGGGAGAAACCTGCATTCAAATAAATGTAAGACCTAAGCCTTTTAAGAGGACACATCTTCCAAACAGCCTCAAAAGCAAGGTGGATATTTGATACTTTGTCTGGGAACATGGCCTCCAGATTATCTCACCGTGAGTGGATGAAGGACATGGCTATATCCCTGGAATGTTCCAAGTTCATTTCTGAAGGCTTTGTCATGGCAATAGTGACAGACTCATACAGCCATCCTCTCAGAAAAGCATGACAGGCCTGCGGACTGGAGCCCGCAAGGTGTGTTTAAATCCTGGGTGCCTGAGCAGTATTTGCGGAAGGGCCCTCCTACAGCCCACAGCTTCTAAAATTGTTCTGGGCTTAAAGTTTTGGCCCAAGGGTTGAGGCAGTGTGCTGTAGAATGCTTCTGGAATAGCTCAGGGACCTCAGACAGGCTACTCCAGGTCTCCCTAAACTACCTGCATAGTTCAGCTATATTCAGCAATGAACATCTAAACAAGAAAAAGGAGACAATTTATTGGACTAATGTGGTAGGGGATGAGGAAACTATAGAAATGGCCCCCCTGCCTTAGCTTCCCTCATTCATCCATTTACACACGGTCTCAAGTGCCTTTTATGCGTCAAGCACTCTGTCGGCTGTATGAACATTGCAGGTTTCAAGGCATTCCTCTCCTTGGGTGGAAATGACTCCGAGATATAGTTTTAATTATTCATATTCATTAATTAGTACTAAGTGCACCAACCACAGATCATTCACTGGGGTCCCTATCTTCATAATCCCAGAAGGGATGTTAGCGACCAGGGAAACGCCATCTGCTGTAGCCCCAGCTCCTATGATGAGAGAATCACCAGTCTCTCTTCCTCAAGTCTTATCAGAAGTGCGAGTGGTATTTCTCATTGGCTCATTTCCCCCTAAAGCCCCATCAGTGAAGACAGTCTATTACTGGCTCGATTTCTCTCTCTTCCTTAGAGACATACATTTAACAAATCGGAGCGCTCTTCTGGCTGGGTCAGGTTGACCGGGGTAAAGCGAACGTTCGCTCCAGGACACATGCTGATCTAGACCCTTGTCTGTATCTGAAGTTTTTACCTTCAGGAGGGAAGAAATTAATCCTATTCAGCATTGGAAAATGCTAAATACACAAGCTGATGCTTGATGTACATTTTCTTAGAGAAACCTGGGGTTAGATCGTCACAAACAAAACTTTAAAAAACACCCTTATTATCTGCAAAGATGCTTTCAGGGGAAGTAACAAAACCCCCGACTCAAACCACATGAAAGAATAAAGAATTTACATCGTGGCAGCACAGAAGCTCAAGGGTTAAGTGGCCTTCCAAGCCGGTTGGTTGGGGGGGCAACAAAGTCCACAAAGACCCAGGTTATCTTTGTCTCTTCACCCCACAATCTTTTGTGTTGGCATCGTCCTCAGGGGGGGAGGCAAGGTGCCTGCAGTAGTTCAAGGTATCAGACCTGGACACAGCAATAGTCTCCGGAAGGAGAGAGACAGACTCTTCTTACTGATCTGTCACAGGAGCCTTTCGTCCGAAGCCCCAGACAGATTTCAGCCCTTGCCCCCCACCCCATGCCTCACTGATTCCTTAACACGGGCAAGGGTAATGGGATTACGCTTGGCCAATCAGTGCCACCCCCAGAACCTGAGCTGGAATCAGTATCACCTGAGCACCTAGCTGAGTGGAGGAGGGAAGGATATCTGAACGGAGTCAGGATTCTGCTTATGAGGAAGCGGGAGAATGGATGCTGGGTAGATGACATATAGTTTCAGGAACCAGAAAACTCAATTTACAAGTGGCTTAGGCCAAAAAGCATTTTTCTCTCCTAACATAAATTATTGTATTAGCTGGCTGCTGGCATTGATTTAGAAGCTTGATGATGTCATGGTTAGAAACTCGGAGATGCTCTTGACCTTTCCCTTGTGTTTGGTCACCTCTTGGTCCCAAGATCACCCTTCCAGTTCCATATATCATGTCCAGGTTCAAAGCAGAAAGAAAGGGGGAAGGGGCACAGGCTGTATAAAGTACCGAGCACTGGAATCTGTGTGGCATATGACAAACTAGACTTCATCTCCCAATTTTACAAGGGTCTACAGTTCACGTGGGGAGCCAAAACATACCCTAGAAACCACAAAACAATGTCAGGACCAAGAGGAGGATGCCAGCAACTAGGAGGCTTGCACCCCTGAAGGGAGCAGGTCTGTATCTATGTGTCCTCTGAATAGACACTGCTTTTCTGTGGGGACAGGTAAATGCATCAGAGGCTCTTGGATGGCAGTATTGCCCTGGCAGGGGTCCAGGGTGGCTGGAAATAGAGAGCATTTAATGAGTCTAGCAGCAGAACCGTTGAAGTGCAACTGAATGTAACAGGACAAGAACCTCTTTGGCGATGACATTGTCTGAGCTTGGTTGGGCTCTCAGCTCAGGTTTCAGACGGACAGCATGTATTGCTAAGAGCCATCTAACTGACATACTAGATTCTGTGACCATGAGTCAGGTTTGGAAGAAGTTTAAGGAAAGTAGTTATTCTTTAGCTAGTCTTTTGGGTGTTGCCTGTCTCCCATAACACCTTAAATTCTGTAAGGGCAGGGATATAGGTCTTCCTTGCCTTTATACCAAGACCCTAACGTCTGGCACATTTCGGTTTCCTCTGGATGTTAGCAACATACTCCTGGACCTTAATAATGCTGTACCAGCACGATTACTCCCCAACTCCCACCTTCTCGCCCATCTTTCCAGCTTCTCTTCCTACCTTGCTCCCCCTTTGTACGCAGATTAGATGGAAGGTCTGGCTCATGCCGTGGCACTTCAGCTCTCATTCACTGGTGCTCTCTGAAGCACTCAGCACCTTTAACCACAGCTCTCTCCCACTTGGCTTCTGGACCTCACTCTCTCATGGTTTTTGTTTCTTGAGGGACTCTTCTCAGGTGCTTCCTTAAATATGTGTTTTCCTCTGAGCCCTGTCCGAGATTCTTGGCTCCATTTCTCACTCTCTACATCCTCCCTGGGTTCTTCACCCAAATTCACACCACTAAGATCTTTGCTTCTGTCTCCCAAACTCTTACCTATTACAAGACATTTCTCTAGTATAGCCCACAGGTACACTGAACCCAATGTGGCCAAGACTGGGGACAGCATCTTGCCCCCAAAAGTATTCCTGTCTGACTAAAGGATATCAGCACCTTTAAGCCAGAAACCTGCAGGTCATCCTAGACTCTTCTTTTGAGAGCATTTCATGTGACAGTCACCCTGATTAAGATATTGCCATCTGAATACGTGACAAACTTAACCCCCTCTTCAGTCCGTCCATCATGCCGTGTCATTATTTGATGACCCTCATGTGAAATTTTCTCCTGCTGCCGCTGCTTCTCCAAGCCAGTCTGAATTAGTTGCCCTATTTCCGGGATCCAAAAGCACCAATAGTAGCCTGTCCCTTCTTCTATTATAGAACTTATGATTAGATATATTTTTTAAAGATTTTATTTATTTATTTGAGAAAGAGAAAGAGAGAGTATGAATGGGACAGAGCAGAGGGAAAGGGAGAAGCAGACTCCCCGCTGAGCAGGGATCCTGACACAGGGCTCGATCCCAGGACCCCGGGATCGTAACCTGAGCCAAAGGCAGATGCTTCACCGACTGAGCCACCCGGGCGCTGCATGATTAGATACTTCAATCATGTGTTTTCTTCTTCATCTTATTCTTGTTTCTATACTAGGCTTTGATTTACTTCAGGGCAAAAACTCTATCATAACAATCTCCAGCAACTGGCATACATAGGGCCTGGCACACAGTAGTTATGAAATCCGTGTTTGTTGCAAGAATTATTTGACAAATGGCTGACAACATTGTTAAACTATAAAAATTCATCAATAATTTTGATCCAAATGAAAACAGAAAAAAGCTACCTGTGATCTTACCACCCAAACTGAACTACAGTCACATTTAGGGTTGTTTGTTTTTTGAAAGAGAGAGAGAAAGAGCGAGGGAGGGGCAGAGGTAGAGAGCGAGAGAGAGACTCTCAAGCAGGCTCCATGCCCAGTGTGGAACCCAATGTGGGGCTCAATTGCAGGACCCTGAGATCATGACCTGAGCTAAAACCAAGAGCTGGATGCTTAACCAACTGAGCCACCCTGGTACCCCTCATTTAGGTAATTTTTATCTTTACTTCTACAGATAAGATTTATTTCTACCTAAGCATAAACATACTGTACTTAAAATTTTGAATTCTGCTTTTCTACTAAGAATATCATAATTTGGGGGCGCCTGGGTGGCACAGCGGTTGAGCGTCTGCCTTCGGCTCAGGGCGTGATCCCGGCGTTATGGGATCGAGCCCCACATCAGGCTCCTCTGCTGTGAGCCTGCTTCTTCCTCTCCCACTCCCCCTGCTTGTGTTCCCTCTCTCGCTGGCTGTCTCTATCTCTGTCAAATAAATAAATAAAATCTTTTTAAAAAAATCATAATTTTTTCATATTGTTAAATATTTTCCACCCTTATTGAGATATAATTGATATAGTGCATAAGTTTAGGATGTACAATGTGATGATTGGGTGTACATATATATTGCAAAAATGGTTACCACAATAAGGTTAATACAACCATCACCTCACACAACTATATTGTGTGAATGTGGTGAGAACATTTACTGTACTCAGCAACTGTACACAGTACAGTTGTGTTAACTACAGTCACCATGTTGTACGTTAGGTTCCTAGAACTTATTCGTCTTCTAACTGGAAGTTTGTATCCTCTGACCAACATTTTTCCCATTTCCCCCACCTCCCAGCCCCTGGCGATCACTGTTCTACACTCTCTTTCTATGAGCTTGACTTTTTTAGACTCTCTATATAAATGACATCAGATAGAATTTGTCTTTTTCTGTTTGACTTATTTCACTTGGCGTAATGCCCTCCAAGTCCATCCCTGTTGTTTTAAGTGGCACTATTTCCTTCTTTTTTGTGGCTGAACAATATTCCATTGTGTGTGTGTGCGTGTGTGTGCGTGTGTGTGTGTTTTGGGGAACCTCCATACTGTTTTCCATAGCGGCTGTACTGATTTATATTCCCACCAACAGTGCACAAAGGTTCCCTTTCCTCTACATCCTTACCAATACTTGTTATCTCTTATTTTCTGGTAACAGTCATTCTGACAGGTGTGAGGTGGGATCTCGTTGTGGTTTTGACTTGCATTCCCCTGATGATGAGTGATGTTGAGCATCTTTTCATGTGTCTGTTGGCCATCTTTATGTCTTCTCTGGAAAAATGCCTATTCAGATCCTCTGCCCACTTTAAAATCAGATTATTTGTTTTTATTAAATTATATGAATTCCTTATATATTTTAGATATTAACCCCTTACCACATATGGTTTGCAAATATTTTCCCTTGTTCCATACGTTGCCTTTTCATTTTGTTGATTCTTTCTCTGTGTAGAACCTTTTTTAGTTTGAGGTAGTCATACCATAGGATGCTGGATATCATATTTTTTATATCATTATTCATGGTATCATGAAAACAATTTTGTTTCTTATTAAAAGTAGATGCTACTGATGATAATTTTATAAGTTCAGAAAGTAAAAAGAATAAATAACAATCAACCATAATCCCACTACTCAAAGGTACAGTTACTATTTTACATGTTTTATTATACTCCCTAAAAATGAATTTTCCATGGCTGAACTACATTTTATTCTGCCGCAGTTTCCTTTAGCTATGATGAAATCAGAAACATTTTCCTGTGTCATTTGAAATATTTCCCAACTATCTTTTAATGACTGCGTAATAGTCGTTATATGTTGCTCCCTAATTTCCTTAACTACTCCACTAATGTTGGACCTAAAGGCTACTTGTGATTTGTTAACAATTATTGTAAATAACATAACATTCTTATACATACACTTGTGTGTGGTTCATAATGCAAATTCCTAGAAGATGAATTAATCTGTCAGAACATATGAATATTTTAAAGGCATTTGATACATCTTGTCACAATGCCTTCCAGAAGGTTTTGACCAGTTCGTTCTCCTACAAATAAGAGAAGGCATTTCTTGCTGCCTTTCCCCCAACACTAGGCAGTTATTCTCCATCATATTGATAAATCTTAAAAAAAAAAATCAGATTTTACTGTTGCCTTAATTCTTATTAATTCCATTGCAGATGAAGGATGAAACTTCAACATTTTTAAATAGTCATTTATAGGGGGAGGCTATGCATGTTGGGGGCAGTGCATACATGGGAACTCTCTGTACCTTCTTCTTAATTTTGTTGTGAACCTAAAACTACTCTAAAAAATAAATCTTTAAGAAAAAAGACAATAATAAAATAAAATGGCCATTTCTAAATTGGCTTCTTTTATAAATTGCTTATTCATATTTTGGGGATATTAGGGTTTTTTTAGAAATATCACAATTTTATTGATTTAAATAAGTTTTCCATATAAAAATATTAGTTTTTATTGCATTTTTCTCTATTTTGTTCTTATTGTTTACTCATTAATTTTATTAATAATTTTACATACATATAGATTCTGCTGTTTATGTAGTCAATTCAGTATTTTCCTTTACGGATTTTTTCAGTTGATTTTACCTTTTCTAGCAAGGGCTTTCCTAGCCATAAATCAGATAAATCTTTAGCTATCCTTCCTTCTAGTATTTTTATGTTTTGATGAACTCATATTTAATGCTTTTATCCACTTGAATTTATTTTGGCATGTCATGTGAAATAAAGGTCTAACTTGATTTTTTTCTCCCAAGAGTTAAGCAGTTGGGTAAGCATCATTTTCAATAATATAATATTCTGCATTGTATTGCATTTCAAGACAAGATTGTTAAAAGGAAGTCAGGATAATGTTTCTGGTGAAATAAAACCTTATAATGTAATTTGGAACATGAGTGAAGGGTATGGCATTCTAGGAGGTGGGGGCAGGTTGAGGCCAAGTATGAGACAGGCCTTGGAAGCAGGAAGAATCTCATTTCTGGAACTATCTTCAGGCTGGTAAAGGTACAAATAGAAAAAGCAGGAATGTACTTTATAGAGCCTCTCAACCCCAGGAGCATTCACACATGAAAGGATTACTTGAGCGATGCCTAGGTATGTTGCCACTTCCATTCCTGTGGAGGTCTATAAATACAATGAGATGGGACTAAAAGCAGATGGGAAAGATATTATTTTAATTTGCATTACTCATACCCCAACCTCAACCCTGACCTTATGTTAAACAATGACTCTTATCTCTACAACTGGCTAAATGTATTAAAGACTATAGGAATGCTGTACAAACTCAATGCGTATTTGTCTGCAAAAATCTGGGCTGTTATCATTAATATGTGCAATTCACATGTATATTCACGAGTTGGGGTGACTTTCCAATAGGAAAGGAATCACTAATGAGGCCATTCCCTTCAGCACGGACGAGGATCAAGAGTGTCAGTACAAATATGGTGGTCTGCCTCCACTTAACAGACCTGGGTTTTGCTAGGAAACTCACGTACAACACTTAGCATCGCTTGCCAAAGACCTCTGTGTGGTTCGGTAGGTCAAGTAAACCAGCATGCCCATCCACAGTACTGGATAATTTGCCCTGTGCCCTTTTTACTCATCATAGCAGAAAGACTTTACTTCTTATAATTATCAGCATTGTCATTTTTGCAGAACTGAGTGCATCAGCAAAAAAAAAAAAAAGAGAGAGAGAATTTGCAGCTGCGCAGACGAGATTGCAGACATACGTGTTTGGCTCAGCCTTACTGATGAGATCTTGACTTGGAAATGAAACAATTTTGTAATTCATAGAATTTAAAAAACAGACCAGAACACATCACTAAATAAGTAGTTGTCACAGAAACATAACAAATCCTTGTTACCCAGCCACAGCCTATATACAGGCTATCCAGATTTTTCTCTAAAAAAATGATAGAATGTTCAAGCAGTATGGAATTCAAACCATATTATAGTGCAACTCCCTTGTCTTATATTTTGAGATGTTTACCTTGATTTTACAGTGCTTTTTATTATTTACTGATTGTCTGCTAATAATCATTTCTCAGCTTTCTCTCCAAGCCAGGTTACAGGTTCCTTGAGTGCAGAGGCTGCGTCATCTTCGTCGTGCGGCTCTCCAGCCTGAGCGCCTAATGAGTGAAAGATGCTCAGAAGGTGTTGGCGATGGTCCTGGTGCTTCACCCATACCTTTCAGCACAGTCCCAGCCCAGAAAATAACTACAAGGGCATTTATTGCATGCTGTTGAACAGCCTGAAAGGATGAACAAGACAAGCTTTAACCATAGTTAATACTTGATGATGACAAAAATAACTGGTATTTGGCAAAAAAAAAAAATGATTTGACTACCCTATCATTTAAGAATCATGATCTAGGAGCGCCTGGGTGTCTCAGTCGTTAAGTGTCTGCCTTCAGCTCAGGTCATGATCCCAGGGTCCTGGGATCGAACCCCGAGCATCGGGCTCTCTGGAGCCTGCCTCTTCCTCTCCCACTCCCCCTGCCTATGTTCCCTCTCTCGCTGGCTGTCTCTCTCTTTGTCAAATAAATAAAGTCTTAAAAAAGATTTAAAAAAAAAGGAATCATGATCTAATTTGTGGATTATCCAGACCCCTGGCTTTCCTCTCCAGAGGAATGCAGACTTTTCAGTCTGGGCATTAATGGCTAACTCCTCTTATCAGTCTGATCAGATGCAGGGTTGACCATCTTCATGAACCATCAGAAGCTTCCAGAAGCCTCTCCTCTGTGTGTACCAAATGACTGAGCCAGGAGTTGGGGGGACAGGTAGTTGTTCATTACATCATATTTGAAAGTGTTTACTCATGTTTTATTTCTAGAAATTAAAAATGGAAATTCGGTACAGTGGTAATTTAAAGAAATAGGAGTTGGTCACTTCTTTAAAATACAGCTTTGTCAAGGTAAAGTAATCTCAATTTAGAGCATTTGCATTACCTCAAAAGCTTTCCTCATGCCCATTTACAGTTAATCACAGCTCTCGTCCTCCAATGCTAGGCAACCACTGGTCTGCTTTTGTTTCTAGAAATTTGCCTTTTCTAAACACTGCATATAAATGGAATCAGACATATGACATACAGTCTTCTGCCTCTGGCCTTCATCACTTACGATAATCTTTTCAAGTTTCATCCTTACTGTAGCATAAATCAGTGGTTCTTTCATTTTAATTGTTGAATATTATTCCATTGTATGGATTTACCATATTTTGTTTATTCACCAGTTGATGGATATTTGAAAAGTCTCCATTTGGGGCTATTATGAATAATGCTCCTATAAACATTTACATCTCTGTCTTTATGTGGACATACATTTTCATTTCTCTTGTAAAGATTCCTAGGAGTGGAATTGCTGGATCATCTGGTAAGTTTATGTTTGACTTTTTAAGAAACTGCCAAGCTGTTTTCCGAAGGGGCTGTATCATTTTATATTCCTGCCAGCAATGCATAAAAGTTCCAATTTCTCTACATCCTCACCAACATGTGTTATTATCTTTTTTTATTATTATTATAGCCGTTCTAGTGGGTGTGTAATGGTATCTCATCGTGGTTTTAATTTGAATTACCCTAATGACCGAGGCTGGTGAGCATCTTTTCATGTTCTTCTTTCCATGTGTATATATTCTTTGATGAAATGTCTATTCACATCTTTTGATTGTCTTCTTATTACTGAATTGTAAAAATTCTTTCTATATTCTTGATACAAGCCCTTTACAGGTACATGAATTGTAAATATTTTCTTCCAGCCTGTGGCTTATATTTCAACTTTCTAAATGGTGTCTTTTGAAACAGACATTTTTAATTTGGTAATTTTTTAGCAGTTTTTTTCTTTTTAAATATCATGCTTTTGGTGTCAACTAGTTTTATATTGTGTCAAAATAAGAAATTCATATAAATAAAACATTTAACATCATATGCATAATATGTAATTTTATATGAATGTACTGTTTGATATTATATTAAGTATACTGAGGAAGATTAGCACCAGAGCTTTCTCTGCTATCCCTCCTAAATTACTCCGTATTTTGAATAGAAGCAACAGTAGTCCTCTGCTATAAATTAGCAGTAAGGGTTTTCAGAGCCATGATGAAAGAAATCCGCTATGTATCACCTATCCCTGAAGACCCAGTCTGACACCTGGGCCACAGTACCAATACAGGCACACTTCCTAAACCAAGGTTTATTTAATTGTATTAGTTGAGCAAACAAAACTACACAGACACTCTTTTGTCTGCCTTGTTGATTTCCTTCCTGGACTGTGCTTCCTGTGTGTGTTGTTTTGTCATTTTCCTTCTTTTTTTGTTCCCCTGCCTCTGCTGGAGTTGTCACCATGGGAAGAGGAGACCCTCAAATCCCCAGACAACAGGATTCCCAAACGGTTGCTGGATTTGTTGTTTCTTCATTGTGCTGACAGGAGCTATGTGCCTGACTTCTGTTGAACAGTAAGTATGTGTTGGAAGCCAAAGTATCATTAATATAATGCTTTATGCCTCTGAGGCATTAGTGCCTCGCATATTGAACAAAGAAGTTATGTTTTAGAAATAAAGAGAAGTGTGGTGTTGACAGTGTAAGCAGAGTCCCTTGTCACGTGGCAAGGCAGGAGGAAAAAAGAAAAAAAAATGAAGACCAAGAATTCTGAATACCAAATTCAAAAGCCTCTAAAGAAAGCATCTGGAAGGATGTACTCCTACTTTTGAGTCAGCCATCAGTGGGCAGCAAGGCTGAGAAACGTAGCTGGGATGTGTCTGAGAGAGCAATAAGGAAAGGAGGCAGAGGCAGAGTCTAGAAAGATTAGGAGCTGGAGCCGAGGGTCGAGAGCCAGCAGAGAGGAGAAGGCGAAGCTATGTGGAAAGAGCATGCAGTTAATCGTGCTAAGTGCTGGGGCAGTGAGGTGATTTGTGTGGCGAGATGGAAGCGTTGACTTGAAATGATGCAGGGGTGCATCCTCTGAGTTGAAGGGATAAAAGAAAGAAAGGGTGTGGCTACAAATAGATTGGTTATTTGAATAGAGTAGAAAATTGAAAGAGATCATTTCTGATGGAATCAATTTTACTTGATAAAGCAGAAGGTCATCTGAAGAGTTCACATAGGGATATTAGAATGGTGAAGTTCTGAAATTATTATTGTTATTTATTAATAATGATTATTATCGTAAGGGAGATGGAAACTAGAGAGAACTGAGGAGAAATTAACAGCTAATGAGCGAGCACAGCCAGGGTGAGCCATAGAATGAGAAAGCTGTGTGGTTTTCTCCAGCCACACTCGATGGCTTGCATTTACGAACAATGAGCAAATGGATTGACACAGGTTTCTGAGGGGGGAGGTCCACACGAGGATTCAGGGGCCTATCCAGGTGGGAAGTATAGTTCAGAAGATTAACCATATAGACGAGAATGGGTAGGAGGGGGGGAAGATAAACGGTCGTGATACCAGCTGTTTCTAAACTTACCTGTACACAGCATCACCTTAGGATCTCTTAAGAACTTCAAAGCCCAAGCTGTATTCCAGGTGAAGTAAATCAGTCTCAAGGCGTGGGCTGCAGACACAAACGTCCATGCGTCTTGAAGCTCCCCAGGGAATTCCGATATGAAGGCAACCCGTGAACCGCTGGGCGCATGCATTAGCACAGTGTTCTCAAAGCGTGGCCCCCAAACCAGCTCACCAGCGTCACCTGGAAACGTGTTAGAATGCAAATTCTTGATCCCCACCTCAGACCTACTGACTCAGGAATTCTGGGGTTGGCTTTCAGCAATGTCTTAACGAGTCCTCCAGGTGATTCTCATTTTGTTAAAGTTTGACAACCGCTGAATTAGGAGGAAAAGGAACGTCGGTCCTGGTAATCCCTCGCAGAGTGGATGTAGCGAGAGAGCTAGAAGGACTGGTATCCTTTCCTGTCACGCATTTCCACGCTGTAACTAGCTCAGCTTTGAGGCTAGCGAATTGGATAATCAGCCACGTGTATGTTGAAATATCCCAGAATTATGGCAGATTTGGGCGTGGTGAGAACACGTACAGTACAGGCCACCTGTCTACATTTTCAGTGTTTACGGGAGATAAAACGGTAGCATCAAGAGGCAGAAACTTTGGCAGTTTATAAATTGGTGGAGAGGCGGCACCAGGGAGCGGGGTGAGTCCCGACTCCAACCCCTTTCCGGCATGCAGGAAAACAGCTGTCTCCACTGGAGATGGAAGCAGAGACCGTGCGCCCCTGGGAGCAGGTAGGCCTCAGTTTATGGTGGTGGAATACTATTGTAAAGAAAAAAATGGGGAAACATTTCCTGCGGAACGGTGGCTACAGAGGGCATAGTGGGAAGGGTAAAAAGCTTGGAGAAAGTGGTTGAGAGTGGGAGGAGCAGACTAAGGAAGCATAAAGCTACAGAAGACGAAAGAACAATGTAGGATAGATGTTGGGGTATAGAAGGCTTTGGGGCAGTGGCCGCGATTATCGGCATGACAGCCTTGGTGAAAAAAACGACTAGCTTCCTCAGCATGAGTTATTTGGTGTCTTTGTGGGTGATGGTCCCAAACAGTCCTGTCACCAACCCCCAGAGAGCTGAGTCAGCGTGTGGTGAAAGCCACAGTCCTGGGTAAGGCTGCCTCAGGATGGGTGGGGCACTACAGGCCACAGGAAGACATGTCAAGATGTATGGGTGGTGGGCAGGCTTGGTCTTTGATTAGCTCTTTCATTTGGGAGACTTGCCTCTTTCCCAGAGCTCTGGGTTTTCTACCAACAGAGATGTGCTTGCCTGAAAGTAGTTCCAGGCCCCAATTGTTATCATAAAGGAAAGCAGAATCAGAAGACCTTGAACCCTTTCAGATATTGCTTCTCCTGGCTCTGACTGATAAGGGAGACAGGAGGAGAAAGGGAGGAAGGAATAAATCAAGATGATAACAAAAGCAGAAGAAAACAGATCCTTTTTGCTGGGCTCAGTAGTTTGGCTTATGATCTCTGACTCACAGGCGCACAGAATTCTGGAATGAATTATACACACGTATGAATTAAATATCCTTATGGCCACAAGATGTAGCTTCGTTTACAGACCAGTACAATTGCTTGGGCTAATCCAAGACTAAACTGTGAAGCAGGTGAAATTTGTTTCTGATTTTACTCCATTTGGGGGGCTTTTTTTCTCCTTTGGAAACCCTTCTTGGGTTCCCCTCACCCTGTAGTCCTGTGCTCACCCTTCAGGAACATCCCAGCGGCTCAGGGCTAGGGACAGCCGGGAGGGTTATCCTCATCCTCCTACCTAACGTTTTGACATGCAGTCATTACAGACCCTCACTCCCTGAAGGCTCTTAGCCCGTTTGTCACACTCCCCAAGTCTCCTATTACAATTCTTGGGGACATCAAGGTCCACAAGGGTGAGAATTTCAATTGCTTGGGCTTAGGAATAACCTTCACAATATGCAACAGCTGATAGGACCAAGACACTGATAGCCAGAACACACCCCGCCTCAGTAGAGCGGCTGCGTACATCCCGCCCACCCAGCCTCGCAGTCCTCCCGTGGTCTTATCCGCTTGGCCTCAGCTGTCCGCTCCCATGATATATCCTGGACTTGTCATTGTCATCCACAACGACCCCTTCTCTGCCCCAGCCACCGTCTGCTAAACTTGCAGCTTCTCTCGCCCACCCTAAGCTTCTTTAATTCCAGCAGCCCTTTGACACACCTCCAGGCTCGTCATCTTACCACCTTTTCTCTATCCCTCCATCCCTCATTCCCTCTTTGTTTAGCTCAGATTGCACCCCTCATCATCATCATCACTTGAGCTCATGGGACTTGGGTCTCTCAGTCCAGCGTGTACTCCTGTGACAGCTCTCACCTTCGTGAAACCCACCTCACCGCACCCTACAGACTCATGTTTGCACAGCTATTTCCCACCATCTTAAAAACAAAAACCCTGTCTTGATCCCACATCACCCTCCAGCCACGGAGCCATCCCTCCACTTCCTTTCTTTCCAGGATTTTTCTTTTCCCCTGGAAAGAGTTGTTAGTCTTCACTGTCCTATCTCTTTCCTCCTGTTCTCTGTGGAACTCAGTCCTACCAGGATTCCACCTCCACCATTCCCACAGTGTGGCTCTCGTCAGGACCACTGGAGACCTTCACTGCAAAATTCAGTGGACAGCTCTTAGCGTTCATCTTATTTGTGCGATAGGTAGCCTTTCTTAGCTAATCACTCCCTTTTTCTTGAAGCACTTTCTTCTTTTTGAATTCCAGGATTCCACACTTGCCTGGTTTTTCCCTCCTCATTAGCCATTCCTTCTCAGAGTCCTTTACCGGTTTGTTCCCATCGTAACGACTTCTGCATAGTGAGGCACTTCAGTGCTCAGTCTTTGGACCTCTTCTCTGCGTACATCAGCCCCTTACTGAGCTCATGTCTTCTCCTGGCTTTGCCATCTTTCCCTTGATGTTTCCAATTTTATATTTCTAGCAAAGTCCTCTCAACTAAACTCCACACTTACATGCCAACTGCCTATTGGACCTCTCCGCTTGATAGATAACTGGCATCTCATGTTTGACAGGTTCCAAACGGAACTCCTCCTTACCTTCAGATGGTTCCTCCTACAGTTCTTCCAGCTCAGTAAAGAGCAACTCTACCTACCCTTCCAATTACTCAGGCCAAAAATCATAAAGTCATCCATATATCTTCTTTTTACTCTCAGGGCCTATGTCTTATCCATCAGCAAACTTCAATATATATCCAGAAGCTAACCACTTCTCATCACTCCTGTTACTTCCACCATGGTCCACGCTGCCAATGCTTCTTACTTGAGTTATTGCACTAGCTTCTTTTTTTTTTTTTTTTAAGATTTTTATTTATTTATTTGACAGAGAGCCAGAGAGAGAGGGAACACAAGCAGGGGGAGTGGGAGAGGAAGAAGCAGGCTCATAGCGGAGGAGCCTGATGTGGGGCTGGATCCCAGAACACTAGGATCACGCCCTGAGCCGAAGGCAGACGCTTAACGGCTGCGCCACCCAGGCGCCCCATTGCACTAGCTTCTTAATTGGTCTCTTTGCTTTCATTATTGCTCCTCCTCCACTCAAGCTTCAGTAGAGCGGCCAAAGTGGTTCTTTTCAAACATTAGATGGCAAAGCTCCTCCTCTAGAAACTTCCCCAAGGGACCCATATTACTGAAGGCAAGAGCTAAATCCTTAATATGGCTGACAAGGCCCTACCACATCATGTGCTTCTCTCTCCCTACGCTTCTCTGACCTGTGTGTCACTGCAGTGGCATCCTTGTGAGTCCTCAGATGTACCAAGCGTGTTCTGGCCTCAAGGCCTTTGTACTTGCTTTTCTTTCTGCCTGGAATGCTCATCCTCCAGATATCTGCTTTGCTAGTTCCCCAACTCTGAACATTGTTTAATGCCAACAACTTTATTGTCATATTTCCAGGAACCACTTTACTTAATATTTCAACTTTTCTCCTCATCCTTGGTTCTGGCACTTCTTATCCCTCTTTGTTTTTTAAAAGCTTCTCCCAACAGCTAACCACCATCCAATACGTGTGTTTATTCATTCGTTTATTGTATGTGTTCCTCAATAGAGTATAATCTCCACGGGGACAGGACAGGAATCATTACTTGTTTAGATCCCTGTGTTGTCCTCAGTACTTAGAACAGTATCTGACACATATTATGTGTCCAATAAATATTTTCTTAATGGATAAATACAGATGAAAAGAACAGTAAGGGGAGCCTTCATCCAGGAAACCTAGACCATCAATATCAGAAACCACAGTCCACAGGGAGAAGTATTCTGGTAAAATGGGTCACAAAAGAATACTATCTTGTACAAGCAACCAATCCTTTGAGCAGGAAGGAGAAACTAATTTCCTTTTAGCAATCAGATATTATCTGGTGCTGTTTCCTCCTCATTTCATGGCCAGTAGGGAGGTGGACCTCAAATATTAACCTAAACTCAGATTTAACATAAATCTGGAGAAGTCCTAATATAATTGAACTACCTCACGGCCAATGCCAACGTAGTGTTCTATTTGAAAGAAATCAGTCTAATATCTGAAAAGTAACTTCTACTTTTCTTCCAGTTTTATTGAGACATGAATGACACACAACACTGTATAAGCTTAAGAAGTGCAGCACCATGATTTGACGTGTGTATATATTGTGAACTGAATACCACGGGACGGTTTGCCAACATCCATCACTTCATGCAGTTACAAATTGTTCCTTGTGATGAGTGAGAACTTTTAGGATCTGCTCTCTTATCAACTCTCCAATATACCACACGACATTTTTAACTACATTCATCATGTTGTACGTTACATCTCCAGCACTTATTTATCTTATAACTGGAAGATTGTACCTTTCGACCACCTTTACCCAACTCCCCCATTCCTCAGCCCTCTGCTGCTGGTAACCACAAATCCGTTTTTTGTATCTATGAGTTCATTCGTTTGTTTTTTAATATTCCACATAGAAGTGAAATCATACTGTATTTGTCTCTGTCTGACTTATCTCACTTAGGGTAATGCCCTCAAGGTCCATTCATGTCACAAATGGCAGGATTTCTTTCTTTTTTTTTTGTAGCTGAATAATATTGCAGTGTGTGTGTGTGTGTGACAACTTATTTATCCACTCATCCATCAATGGACACTTAGGTTGTTTCCATGTCTTGGTTATTATAAGTAATGCTACTATGAACATGAGGATGAAGATATCTCTTTATGTTGTGATTTAATTTCCTTCTAATATATACCCAGGACTGGGTTTGCTGAATCAAATGGTAGTTTTATTTATAATTTTTTGAGGAACTTCCATACTGTTTTCCATAGTAGCTGTACCAATTTACATTCCCACCAACAGTGCACAAGGGTTCCCTTTTCTCCACATCCTTGCCAACATTTTTTATCTCTTATCTTGTTGATGACAGCCATTCTAACCTGTGTAAGGTGATAGCTCATTGTGGTTTTGATTTGCATTCCCTTGATGACTAATGATCTTGAACATCTTTTCATGTACCCTTTGGCCATTTGAGTATCTTCCTTGGAAAAATCTATTCAGGTTACTTTGTCCATTTTTTAATTGGATTTATTTGTTTTGTTTTGCTATTGAGTTGTATGAGTTCATTAGGTATCTTGGACATTAACCCCCTATCAGATATATGACTTGCAAATATTTTCTTTCTTTTTACAGATCGTCTTTTCGCTTTGTTGATGGTTTCTTTTGCTGTGCAGAAGCCTTTAGTTTGATGTAGTCCCAGTTGTTTATTTTTATTTTGTTGCTCATGCTTTAGGTCTCATACCAAAAAATCGTTAGCAAGATCAATTGTCAAGGAGCTTACCCCGTCTGTTTTCTTCTAGAATTTTTATAGTGTTAGGTCTTACATTTAAGTCTTCAATATATTTTGAATTAATTTTTGTAAGTGGTGTCAGCCAGGGGTCTAGTTTCATTCTTTTACATGTAAATATCTAATTTTCCCAGGACCATTTATTGAAGAGATAGTCTTTTCTCCATTGAGTATTCTTGGCTCCCTTATCAAATATTAGTTGACTATATAAGCATGGGTTTATTTCTGGGCTCTTGATTATGTTCCATTGGTCTATGTATCTTTTTTTATGCCAGTATCATACCGTTTTGATTACCATAGCTTTATAATATAGTTTAAAATCAGGAAATATGATGCCTCTAGCTTTGTTCTTCTTTCTCAAGAATGTATTGGCTATTGGAGGTCTTTTGTGATTCCATAAGAATTTAGGGTTGTTTTTCCAAAATGTTATTTAAATCTTTACTGAAGTCTCATGAAGAGATACCGAAATGAAATATACTACACCACAGGTGACCTAATTCCTAAAGAATTCTCTTCACTGTTGAAAACATTATTTTCAAAATTAAAAACACAATTATTATACAAGTACCTAGTGAGTGTATGTCAGAGTTTTAACTCATTAAAATAATGATGTAGCCAGTTCAAAGATGATAAGAGAATATAACGTATATGTAGTTAGAGAAAGCAAAAATGAATGAATGCAGGAAGAAGATTGTTAGATTCAAAACTAGTTTATTTTTTATGGGGCAATAAACCATTATCTTTGGAGTTCTCTTTTCTACTTTCAGAAATAATTTGTGTCCCTACGGGGCAAAAATTATTTTCTATAGGTGTCTTAGTCAACTCAGGCTGTCCTAATAAAACATCATAGACTGGGTGGCCTAAATAACAGAAATTTATTCTCTTACAGTCTAGAAGCTGGGAAGTCCAAGATCAGGGTGCCACCATGATCAGTTTCTGATGTGATCTCTCTTCCTGACTTGAGGAAGGCCACCTTCTCCTCCCTGTATCCTCAGGTTGCATAGAGAGAGAGAAGGCAAACTCTGCTGTCTTTTCTATTTGTTTGTTTTGTTTTGTTTTGTTTTGTTTGGGTTTCTTTTTTTTCCTGGTGTCTCTTCTTATAAGGCCACTAATCATATCATGAGGCACCCTCCACATGACCTTACCTAAATATAATAACGTTGTTTCATCTCCAAATCATTGGGGGTTAGGGATTTGACATACAAACTGAGAAAGTGCAGAGGGAGGCATAATTTAGTCCATAGCAATAGGCAAAAAACATTTGCATTAGCAGTTTTCTGCAAAGTTTAAAGGCTACCCTTACAGATTGTTAAATGGTCTAATAAATAATTGATAGTTAGTCAGACACTTTTATACCCATCTGAATTCAGATGACCGTTATGAAGGCCTATTAGACAGGGCCCAAAGTCATTTTGCCTTTCAGTGTTTGGAAAATTTTTCGTAACATCGTTCATTTGCTTCTCTATAAACCCACTCATGATTCAGATTTCTGAGGTCTGAAGTTTGTACAGTTGGGGGAGGGGTGCCCCCATGAAGTAGAATATAACATGAGCATGCAAATACAGTCCTTGAGTCCCAGCAACTTAAAAAGAGTTCTGTGCTAGTGAGAACTTCATGGAAAATCCATCTCCAGCCCTTTTGTAACAATTTACACACCTCCCCCAAATCTTTCTTCTCTTCTAAACATTTCATAAAAATCTCCATCTTTCACTGATTCTCCTTTCCCCATTCAAAACTCGTGTGTGGGGGGGCACCTGGGTGGCACAGCGGTTAAGCGTCTGCCTTCGGCTCAGGGCATGATCCCGGCGTTATGGGATCGAGCCCCACATCAGGCTCCTCCGCTATGAGCCTGCTTCTTCCTCTCCCACTCCCCCTGCTTGTGTTCCCTCTCTCGCTGGCTGTCTCTATCTCTGTCGAATAAATAAAATAAAATCTTTAAAAAAAAAAATCATGTGTGTGCGTGTACATGTGTATTTTTATTGTGGTCGATATATGTAACACAAAATCTACCGTTTTGATCATGTTTAAGTATACAATTCTATGGCATTAAGTACATTCATAATGTCATGCAAGCATTACCACTATCCATTCCCAGAACTTTTCATCATCACAAACAGAAACTCTGCATCCATTATACAATAACTCCCACCTTCCTCTGCCCTCGGTCCCTGAGAAATGCTTTTCTACTTTGTCTCCATGAATGTGCCTAGTCTAGATACCTCATGCGAGTAGAATCATGCAATATTTGTCCCTTGTGTCTGGCTTATTCTATTTAGCATAATGTTACCTTCCCATTCAAAACCCCTTTCCAGCTCTTCTTGGTCCACAAATTTCTTCTCATGTCTTTCTAAAATAAAGCATTGTAACATCTCCAAGCAACTTCTAGTTCTTGCTACCCATTATCTCTATAGCAAGAGGCGAAAAGAACCCTTCTTAGAGTAGGATAGGAATTGAATAAGACTGTGAATATGAAGATAGTAATATGTGCCCCTTCAGCACTTACTCTTCGGGAAAAATTCAATACTTCTTTACACTAAGATGGGAATGAGTAGTAAAGCCTAATCTATACCTTTTTAAACAAGAATCAGGAAACCTTAAATTGAAGGAATGAAAACTACTCTTTGTGGAATTTCAGGTAGAGGGGGTGAGGTGTGCGATATTTGAGGGTTATAAAGAATGGCAGTATTGATTTTTTTGAAAAGCCACCAGGAACACGCATTCCACAGAATATCACTCACCTGTCCCCATAGCGGTTCATCACAGCATCATTCCCGTGCGCCGTCTGCTGGGATGATGAATGAAATCACCATTCTATCAGAACTGCCACCACTTCTCCTTGCCACGTATTCCCTCTTTTTACAATGATATTGGTGGCTGTCCTGGCTAGCATGAGATGCTCACTGTGTTTTCCTAGCTTATAGTAGCTGGCTGGAGACACACTCGACACGAGCGTCGCAAGGCCTGTTAGTCATCTTCATCGCGCAATACCAATTGAGTTAGAAACACGGTCTTACTCTCTGAACAATTACTGAAAGAGACAAAAAACATTGGCAAATAGATTTGCAAAATGTTAACTTCATTCAGAAAGTGCATTAAATAAATAATGCAGAGGGGCTTTTGGAGAAGGTAATGAGACGAATGCAAATGCCTATTTTTCTATACACGTAAAAAAATCCTCCAAAGCATGGCTGGAGCTCAGCATGTGAAATTCGCACAGCAGTGTGGGAGTGGCAGCGCTGTGATGGTCTCCGTTCTGGGCTCACCTGGCTTCTGCCGGCCCCAGCTTCCCTGCTGAGGTTAAGAGCCACATGGAAGCTCGGCCTTCCCCGGGACTGAGAACAGAGCTTGTCATCCAGCTGGGAGACAAGAGTCAAGTGCTAGGGAAAGGTGGCCGATGAAAGCCTGGCAAGGCACTAATGTTATTCCCTCCAGAGGGTAGCAAGCCGGAAGAAAGGCTTTCCTGCCTTGTGCAACAGGCTTTGTGCTCATGTGCCCTGTGGATGCCAGCGCCACTGGGTCGTGGGTAAGGAAAAACACACGCCACTCCATGCGGAGGTTGCTAAAGCCACTTTATTTTTCTAGGAGAATCCCTTTTATGGGGGAGAAGGAAAGCATCAGGGACATTGCTTAAGCAGATTCTGGGAAAACAACGAGGGCTGTAATGAATGCAAAGTTATTGGGTACATGGCCCGAAGAACTCATTAATAGAATGCAAATGTTCTGGAAATAGATTTTCTTTTCCATTCCCTTTAGGGCATTCCATGTATCTCTGCTATATCCAAAGAGACCCATTTTCCTTTATGCTCTGAGTTAGGGCTTTTTATTATATGCCTGGTTTAAAGAAACCCTAAATGCTCACCCACCGAATGTGTAAATGGAGAAGGGCAAATTCTGTGCTGAAAAGAGCAGGGCACTCTGCTGGTCAGCAGGGTCTTCCCCAAAGTCGTGGAATGCAAATGAACAGAAGGTGGACTCTGTAGAATCAGGCTTTAGTGCCTGGAATTATTACCAAGACTCAGTTTTTTTTAATGCCCCCTGAGGCACAAGTAAAAGAGGAGACAAAAGAAAGCTTCCAGGCTAATCTGATGTTTATTAATGGCCTCAGGCTCCGTGGAAGAGAGTGGAGCTGAGATTCAGTAATTACCATGTGAAGCAGGAAGGAACACTGGGCTAATCATATCAGATAAGAGACATAAAGCCAGAAAATAGGAAGTGAAGAAAAAGACCACGCATCCAGGTTTCTTATTCTTTCAGCATCTAAACCTACCTTCTTACCCCAGGTCTTTTATCTTGAGAAGGAGAAAAATTACTTTCTATTCAGACCTCCAGATCTCCCAGCTCTCTTTACCAGTAATATTTCAGAGGTCCAAGGCTAGATAGGCAAGTAAGATAGGGGTTTTCAGAGTGCACTTTCTGGTTCCCTCGGCCCTCCCTGCAGCTCCAGAATATCACCCACTACTGGTTTGAGATAGGCTGCCCCGGGCATATCGACCTCGAACCCGCTCCTCCCCCTGTTCCAGGCTCCTTTACCAACACTTACACAGATGTACCTAAAGAAAGACATATCAAGGCAAACTTCCGGGGTCATTCACTCCTGTGGCTAAACTTACAACTTCCTTTAAGGAAAGATCCAAATTTGTGAGGCTCCCAAATTCTCTTCCTTTCAGAATTGGGAATGAATCTTATCATTTAACAAAATGGAAAATCTTAGCTAAAATACTGTTTTTTTTCCGTTTCCTACTATTTTGTAAATGTTAGTCTTGCTGCTAATTGTCAGATCTCTTGCTGACAGGTGCTTAAAAGGAAGCTCTAATGTTCAAGCTTGAATATTGCAGGATGAGATGCAGCTGTGCAGGGAAGATTACGCTCTGAGAGGATTTGGTGGGTAAGTAGAGGCAGTGCGGTGTGACAGGGCAAGCACTGGACTCTCGGCTGGTCTCAGCACTGCCACTAATTCATTCACCAGGAGGGACCTTGAACCCTTCCTACCTCTGTTTTCTTTTATACAAGATGGAAAAATACATTTTATGGTGGTGTTCTGAGAGTCCAATGAGACCATGTGTATGAAAAGTTCTTAGAATTATAAAAAGTCATACAAATAAGTGTTTTTCTAGTTAACTCCATGTATCAGCTGCCTCACCGGTATTCCCTCCCTCCCCACAATCCTAGCAGGAACCCAATGGTCACCTATCGTTCACTTTTGGATAACCTGACCAAAATATATCATATCTAACCCACTTCTCCTTCTCATGGTCCATGTTCCTCTACACACTCTTCAACAGGTGCACCTAGGAAAAAAAAAAAAAACCTTGTAAGGCACATTTATAGGATTATCCATTTTTGCCCCCCCTAAACTCCAACTTCCCAACTAAAGAAAGGACTCAAAGCCAGCCTATAATAAAAAGCTTGTTTTTATAAATGCAGTAAAAGATTTTAGCATTATTTTTTAAAAATCTTAACATGGATGAGATAAAACATACATTAATTGTAAAACCTGTTATCGAAGAAATACCTCATCTTATATTGTTTTGCATGCCTAGACTTGGAAGAAAGGAGAAAAGCTGGATGAGAATAAGAGCTAAAATTTATTGAACGTCATTATGAGCAAAGCACTCTGCTAAGTATTGTCAGATCTAAAGTTAAAAACATGACTCCCTCAAATATAAAGGGAGCACATGTCAAAGATTTTTTAACTCATGAATGAGGGAACCGCGAGATGGTTCAAAAAGAATTAGAAAGATGGAAGTATTTACAGAGGCTAAGAAAGAAAGAGGAACACTTGAATAAAACTTGTGGTTTAGGTATAGGTCTGGTTCATGTCCTAAGTGGTGGTAACAGGATAATCTTGGGGTTATCTTTTCAATCTAGAAAACAGCTTTATCTCTTCTGAACAAAATTAATTTGCATTTCTCTTTGACAAGAATCATTTGCATTGCCAGCAATTTTCTATGAGTTAACTTTTACACTTACAGAGTTCCAAAATATCCTAATCAATAGTAAATAGCAACTCAAACAAAAGTACCCACCTAGAGAATCAGATAATCCACCCAACAGGTCCACGCACAACCCTTGCTCAACATGGAAGAGACTTACAGATTTCCAAATTTTGGATAACTGTTTTTAATAGTACTTTATGCATAGTGTATGGAAACATTTAATATTTATTATTCGTGTGATCTACACAATTCTGAAAAGTGGTCATTATTAATTCCATTTACACAGATGAGGAAACTAAAAATCAAGGAGACAAATCTGTCTAAATTCAATATAACAAAAGATTACCTAGATCTGTTAAATTATGAAATCCTTGCTTTTCTAGCTACAGTGCCTATATTGGCCAAAGAAAAATGTTTTAATTTTCTTTATTGAGATACGGCATACATATGGTAGAGTGAAGATATCTTAAGTATACAATTTAACGCTTTTTACATATAAGGATGTGTGTGTGTGTGTGTGTGTGTGTGTGTGTGTGTGTGTGTGTGTGTTTTGCCAAACACATATTACCATGACCCAGATCAAGATGTGGAACATTTCTAGTTCTCATGCCTCTTTCTACTCAACACCATCATGACTAACTCTAGGTAACCATTGTTTTGGACATCTCTTACCATAAATTAGTTTTGTCTGTTTTTCATAAGATGGGTCAGACAGTAGGTGCTCTCTTATGTCTGATATCTTTTGCTCATAATTATGTCTGTGACATACACCTATGTTGTTGCATGTGCTAGTATTCTTTTTTAAAAAACTATTTAGTATTCCATTGTATGAATCTACCCAAACTTATTTATCTGTTCTCTTACTAAAGGGCACTTGAGTTGTTTCCAACTGTTGGCTATAATTCATAAAGCCGTTAAGAGTATTTTTGTCTATCCTTTCTGTGAGCATGAGCATATATTTTTGTTGGCTGTACACTCAGGAGTGGAATTGTTGGGTTGTAGGTTATATGTATTTTTAGTTTTAGTAGGTACTGCCAAATATTTTTCCAAAGTGGTTGCACCAGCTTATATTCCCACCAGCAATGTATGACAATTCCCGTAAGTCGACGTCCTTAGCAACACTTGATATTGTCACTCTTTAATCTTAGCTATTTTGTGATATGAATAGGTATTTGCACTTAAGTTTGGTAACTTTCCTGTAATAAAAGAAAGGAAATAATATGATAGTTGTATAAAGCATTAGGTTTAAGAAAGTGAAGGCAAATGCTCTTCGCTCTATCTGGAGTGAGTGGATGGATCCCAGTGCTTCTAATTTGGGGGCTACTTTAATAGGTGAGTGTAACAGAATGAAACAAAATTATGCCTTTCTGATACATTCCCTTCCATTCATTTTGGCTACCATGATCTTGGTGGCGTTTACCAATCAAATCTATTTGATAAAAATATTTAGTCATATTAGAAAGTTTCTTTAAATTTAGCACTGTATGAAGACTGTTGGGAACCTAATTACAACTATGTAAAGAACTATGCACATTTAAATAAATCTAACCATAAATAGAAACAAACTTCCGTTAATACAGAGAGATCTAACTTCAGAGTGGGTCCCTATACTAAGAAGATAGTGGACACATGGTGCTCAGTACACATTTATGAATGATAGTGATTGCACACCTCTTATTATCTGTTCTGAGTGGAGCTTTGCCTTTTTTGTTGGTGTTCAGTGTCTTGTGCTGGTCTGTATTAGAACATTTACCCAAATCAAAGCAGACTCACAAATTCACAGAAAATTTACAGGTTCTTTTTTTTTTTTTTTTAAGATTTTATTTATTTATTTGACAGAGATAGAGAGAGCCAGCGAGAGAGGGAACACAGGCAGGGGGAGTGGGAGAGGAAGAAGCAGGCTCCCAGCAGAGGAGCCCGATGTGGGGCTCGATCCCAGAACGCTGGGATCACGCCCTGAGCCAAAGGCAGGCGCTTAACGACTGAGCCACCCAGGCACCCCGAAAATTTACAGGTTCTGTACATATCCCGGATTTACATTTTAAACGATCTACAACTATATTTCTAAATATGTAGTTATTTTCATTCCTACTGAACAAATTAATATAATTGAGGACCCTAAGGAAGACTGCTTCCTTCAATGGCCAGACTTTGAATTTGTTGTCTCTTCTCTTTATTACCGTGGGTGAGTCTTTGATAGACAGCTATGATTTGGGGCAGGAAAAAAAAAATCAAGCTACCTGGCTTTAAATCCTATTTCCATTACTTACTATGTGACCTTTGGCAAGTAACTGAACTTCTGGGTACTTCAGTTCTTTCATCTGTAAAATAGGAGTAAGAATAACTCCAACCTAAGAGGATTGAGAATGAAAGGAGTTATTATTTATAAAGCATGTAGAACAACGTCAGACACACAGCAACAATCTACAGGTGTTTGTTAAGTAAAATAAATTAAAAATCTTACCTCAATCTCTCTTCACTCAATCACTCGAAAAATCTCTCTTTGGATTCATGTATGCCCTGTTCAAATGTCCCACCGTGGATCCATATTTCCTCTCACGCCAGCATATACACAACAGTCTTAACCTCAGAAGAGTAAGATGCTCAGCAATGAGTGACCCAAAAAACACAGGACAATATGCATGGATCACCAATGCATTAAGCCGAGTGAAAGAAGCCAGACACGAGAGGGTACATATTGTATGCTTCCATTTACTTGACATGCGGGAAAAGGCAAAACCAGTGGGATAAAAACAGATCAGTGGTTTCCAGGGACCAGAGGTCAGGAGAGGAGTTAACTGCAAAGGGGCATGAGGAAATTTGGGGGTGGGCAAGGAGATGCTACTGTTTTATATCTTGACTGTGCTGGTGGTTAAACAACTGTATGCTTTTGTTAAAAGTCACGGAACTATGCTTTCAAGAAGGTACATTTTGCTATATGCAAATTATACCTTAATTTTTTTAATGGAAAAAAGAACAAAATGTACCACAAAGCGTTTTACCAAAAAGTCATTCAATTACACATAGAGAGTCCTAGAATATGTGCAGAACCATGTCTGACTTCAAATGTGGCCAGTCACTGCAGTTCTAGGACTGGATCTCCAACAGTCCCGAAACGTTGGCCAGTGCAGGATGATATTAGAGAATTCATCTTTGCTTAACTATCTTGCAGGAGACATTTGATAAGTGCTATAGTTGTTTTGCATCAATCACTTACATCTGGCAACTAGGGGTCTGTTAAGGATTCAAGAAGATAGCTGTAAGAATGGGCAAGGTGAGTTTCTCATGTCTGGTGAAACTGTTACTCCACCTGGTTGACTTCATCAGTAGCTCTATGTCACCGTCAAACCCCGAGAACCTGAAGCCTGTACAGGGTCTGAGAGTGTGTCACCTGGTCTTCTGCTTTGCATGACTCCAAAACTTCATCCTTTGTCATTTTAGCATTATGAAACTCCTTGTTCCTATACTGTGTCTGTCGGTGTCTTTCCATCGATCATGCCTGCTATGACATCCATTAAATGTCTCACACAAAAGCCACCTTCAACAGAAAATTGGAAGTAACTCCTTGAGCCTGTTGGGTTGTCCCTCCTTAGCGAGCAGAGTCTCAGATGCAGGCCCAACAACTGCCCGCTTCCCAGTCTCTTGAGAGAGTCCCTCCTTGGTCCTCCCCTTTCCATTTGTCTCCCAATCTCCTAAAACCCTCTACAGCTTTAATTTTGCTCTTCAACCTTATGCCTGGTTACCATTTATTCGATTGTTTCTGCATTTTTCCTGGAGAGAGCTGAGGAAGGCTTTGGATCCAGTGAAGAGATGATGAGAGAAGAAAGCTATGCTACCCCTCGGTCTAGCATCCAGGAGAAGAGTCTGGCTTTTCACACCCCTCTAAGTGACTGCCTTTTGGCATGACTCCTATGCTTATAGCTAGGAGAGGGCCCTCCCTTCCTTCTACGTAAGTTACATTACATGAGCAAGTCCTTGAAGGCTCTCCTACTTTGCAGCATTCGGAGCCCTGAAACTAAGTTCAGTTACATGCATGTCTAATGCTAAAAGCCTATTATCTCCCACCATGGCAAACATAGATTAATTGGAGCCCTCATGTATCTATCTGATCACTTTTTCTAAAAGTCAAGGTCACAGACACTGAGAAGTGGCCAGAAATGTATAATATGACACCAGTTCAGTAAGAAGATGGGTAGTTCTCTAGAGGTCCACCGTTGGTAGGCAATTCCACCAAATGTTACAAAATCTGAGATTTGCCAATAGGGGACAATAGGACATGGTAGAAGCTCAAGAGAATAGGAGGGAAGAGCAAGGATTGCACCACAGGAGCCGGAATTTTAAGTTGTGGTTCTTAATGAGTCGGCTGCAACAAGCCCCCTCCCGATGGACTGAATCACAGTCTTTGACAGTGGACCCAGGAGTCTGTATTTAAAATGTCTCCCCAGAGGATTCTGACATTTGCACAGGTCTGGGAACCCATGTGTAGAGGCTCCGCCAGGAGAAGAGCTCCTCGTGGTGCTATGTTGACCCATGTAATGCTCACAACAACTCTGGAAGGAAGGTGCCATGGTCCCCGTTTCACAGAGGAGAACACTGAAGCACAGGGGAGAGGTCACACAGCTAGTAGGTGGTGGAGCTTGGATTTGAACCCGGGTAGTCTGGCTTCAGACACCGTGATTATATTTCAACCAAATTATTAAGAGGAAATAAAACAAGCAAAATATGAAGCACGTACTAACGTATTTAAGAAAGACATTTAACATGAGTTGACGCTTCACACACTGTACCCAGAAAGTCCCATCAGGGGAAACATGCGAATCTCTGAGCGTTCTGCCTAAGGAGGTTTTTACTGCACTGTGTTTTATTTTCCCATTGTGTCGAAGGCCTCCTTTTTTGTCTAACCTAGATGGACACCATGATGTCATGCTTATTCGCCCTTTCCTGACCTAAACAGTAATGAAATTGAGGTCCTTGAAAAACTCTCTTATTCAGAGCCAGGACACTAAAAGCTCATTCAGATATGAGACAATTGTCCTGATATTATCTAGTCTAGACACAGGGACTTATGAAAGAAGGTACAATTAGAATCTTTTAGTCTGGAGTTGATGTCTTCAAATAAGTGTTCTAAATCTCTGATTTTAATATGCGTTACTTTTGTAAAGAAAGGGAGAGGGCAAACCTCTTTCTCAGGTCTTCACGAGAGCAGTTAATGATGTTTCTCCTTTCTACATCCTCTAGAGCTGTTAGAGTCACTAACTGAACGTGTGATTGCAGGCAGAATTTCTTTACATCAGCCACAGGGCTCTGTACACCAAAACAAAATCGCTGAGAAGCTGGCCCTTACTGTCCCAGCGCAGGAGTGGCGTTTCCTGGGGTCCCTCCAGAATAGTGACGGACCTGTTCAGGGTTCAAAATTAATTTACTAAGTTTGGCCTATGTTGCCAGACAGATGGCCCCTGTGTGACCCTTTTTCACAGAGCACAGTTATTGCCAGAACTGAAGACAGACAGAAAAAAAAAAATCCTTTTCCTCTGGAGAAATCTGCTATTAATCTTGGTGTCACTGAAGTAACAGACTGAGATGCTGTTGCAAGAAACCCACCCATGTTGTTAGCAAGCAGAAGAGACCAAGAACCCAATAAGTTATAAGTAGCTGAACTATTTCAGGTGCTTCTGATCACTATTCTTACTGTAAATCGCAGGAAGGTCTTCAGGACAAAGAGCGGGAAGAGATGTTGTTTTTATAGTATTGCGAATCAGTGGTTGTTGAACAGCTAGATGGAAGCACCACCACCCACTCTGGTTGTTTGCTCTTTAGAGTACTCCTCACCTCCTCTTTCTTGCTCTTCTCCGCCTGTCACCTCCTCCCAAGACATTCTCAGATGTTTCGTGCTATGGAAACCGCTCAAATAGTTTGTGTGTCTAGTCTGCACTCATCTTCCACCCTGCCCCCTTTCAAAGAAGCCTACCATTGTCATGGAATAGTTCTTCCAAAATGCAAATCTGGTTCATCAGTCCTCTAAAACCTTCTGTGGTTCTCATTTTCCCACATTGGTTGAAATGTCATAAAAGGTACTTTCCAAACTGATCCCAGCCCACCTCTACAATCCACAGAGTACCTCACCGACACGGCCTGGCCATTTGCTCCCGCTGTGCCAAACCACGGGGAAATTTCCAAGACCTGCAGTTTCTCCTCCCTGTCTCAGAAACCATTCGCGGTTCACAGAATAAGTCATGCTCTGTCCCACCCTCATTCTGAACAGACAGTTACCCCTTTTCTTTTATCGAGCCCTCAGCCACCATCTCAATTGCTAACTTTGTTCTAAATGCTCTCCTGTAATCCAGGCAAAATAAATCTACCTTGTCTCTATGCTTCCTCTTCTCAGTTTCCCCCATCTGTGCTCCTACATGTTTACATGGCTGTCCCAGCTACTTAGCCAGTACAATTGAAGACACTCAACTTGTTGAGGTAAAAACATGCACTCGTTTTATCTTCCCCAAGGCCGCTAACCCACTTGTTCCAGTCGGCTCTCCTTTTCCTCTGGGTAGCAATAATAGTTCATTCTGTCCCAGAACTCTTCAGTCACTTCTGTTTGTTAAGACAATCCGGTCCTGTTAACTGTCTCATATTTGGCACAAACCCCTCTCCAGGGCAGACTGGAGAAGGCTGGTTTGGGGGTACATCAGCTTTCTGACATGGTCCCCTTCTTCTTCTTTTTCTTTTATTTTCTTTTTTTTTTTTTAAGATTTATTTATTTGAGAGAGAGAGAGAGAGCACCCATGGGGGAGTGGGGTGGGCAGAGGGAGAGAGAATCTCAAGCAGGCTCCCCGCTTAGCGAGGAGCCAGAAGAAGGTCTCCATCTCACGACCCTGAGAGCATGAGCTGGCTGAAATCAAGAGTCAAATGCCCAATTGACTGAGCCACCCAGGCACCCCTGACTAGGTCCCCTTCTTAAAGGATCAGAGTGAGGAAGAGGAGGAGCCGGAGAAAGTTCCCTTTGTCACTTTTCTCTTCATCTTCAGTGGTAATGAGGCCACTGGCAACACTGTTGTTTCTCACAGCTGATTGGTTGCAGGGGAGGGGGAAGAGTAGTCTTATAAAGAGTCGGTGTGGTCAGATGGAAGCCCCAAAATCTCCATAGAAGAGAACTCAGTCCCCCAAAGTCCCCTAAGCATTGGTGGTTCCTTCCCAAGAGAATCCACAGCAACTCCAGCTGACCTTCCCCTCTACCCCCAGTGGAGGCATCACTCACATCCCTCTTTGCTCCTTGCCAAAACTTTCACTGAAACAATTGAAAGGTCTTATGGAGCTTATTGTCAAGAGATTTTCACCTGTTATACCTATTGGAGCAACAATAACATCCTGACAAGAAAAAGATTTGCTCATATGCTCAGGTTCAAAATAAATATTCTAAAAGACACCTAATTTATTATGAATCTTTAAATTTTTTTTTTTTTTTTTTTTTTTTTTTTTTACTTTCTCTTGGCTTTCTTAAGAATCTGTCTATGGGGGGCCCTGGGTGGCGCAGTCATTAAGCATCTGCCTTCGGCTCAGGGCGTGATCCTGGCGTTACGGGATCGAGCCCCACATCAGGCTCCTCTGCTGGGAGCCTGCTTCTTCCTCTCCCACTCCCCCTGCTTGTGTTCCCTCTCTCGCTGGCTCTCTCTCTCTCCGTCAAATAAATAAATAAAAATCTTAAAAAAAAAAATCTGTCTATGGGCTAAATTAGGGTATCTAATGGAGCCAATTACTTTTTTAAGTTGTGTAATTTTAAATTATAAATAAACATTTATGTATCTTTAAGTTATAATTAGATTTTAAAGAAATCTGGCCCAGCATTTCTCAAAGTATGCTCTGAAGAACTAGAGATGTTCTGTGAAGACATCACTCTGTGGTCAGATTCATTTGGGAAACAGCATATTGTCTAGAGCCCCCTCCCAGAGAATCACCATAGATACTGGAATATCAAAATCACTGAGAAGTTGTACAGTAAATAAACCTGCTTAACATTCTTGGACCTAAGATTTTGCAAAATTATTTGAGCTCTGAATTTCCTGCCCCAACTTTTTACCTTGTGTGACACTTACTGACCCAGTTTGGAACATGCTGGCTTTTGCGACGATGCGGGGTTGAATGCCAGAAAGAATATTAAGAAGTGCAGTTTCAGGGCCTGGCTTTGTCTGCTTTGTGCCCTGGAGTACCCCAGGCACAGAAATTTACCTCCTGGTGTCACTTCTCTAGCATCTATAAAACATGGAAGGCTTTAGCTCATTGCAGCTCCAACCTTCCCCAAGATAGGCATTCAGAACAATTACCTTGTGATTCAACTGCCGAAAATTAATAGTAAAGCACCAATAGCTTTCCCTATATGTGTTTTTCAGCAAACCTATGGAAATTCTGCCTGATTAGGTTTTGAAAACCTTTATATGAAACATGAGTCAAAAGGAAGAAAGATTTTTCTGGAAAAGAAACAACAGATTAATTTTAAACCATTTGGTTCTAAGATATGATGAGAAGTTAAAGAGGTGAGTTATCCACAACTTTAGTTTTTGTATACATAGAGTAACACAAAATATATCATATTTATTTTCATACCAGTGCTTCTTATAGGTGTTACTAAACATAATTAACACCCAGACTATGAAAATCATAGAAATCTGAATTAATCAATATTTGGCATATGGTTTTATCAGGATGTTACAAATAATTTTTTAAAAAAATAGAAAAATAACTGCATTTTATTTCTCCTAAGTTATTGAATAGAAATAAAAAGTCATTGTCAAGCAAATATTAAATTGAAGCAATTGGAATCTTAATTCTAAAATTGTAAAAGTAATTGTAAAAAATGTCCACGACACTTGTTTCCTGTTTTATTTTGTTTTCAATTCAATTTGATTCTTCCCGTCCAGTTAAATATTTCAGATTTCCTCTCTGTGGGAGTCAGGCTGATTACTGAGGGGTTCCTGCCACCTGAGAATGGCGTCTGTCTTTCTGTCACCATGCCAACTCCACTACAAAGGAGGGATTTCCCCTCTTTCTCAGTCTTCCCTCCAGCGAGGGAGAGACACACTCCTACCTCGGGAAGAGCACCGTTTCTAATTACAATTGGTTCCTTTCCTCTGCCTTTGTGTGAGAAAAAGGCCTGCGATGAAACTCTTTGTCTTTTTAAATATGATTTTTGTTTTCTCACTACTCTTACTGACGTCTTTGTGTGGTGCGGTGGCTGGGATCCCACTGCATTTACATGGCAACCAGGAAATCAGTCATTCAGAGTTGCCATAGTAACCAGAGGGGGGAAGGGAGAAGTCCATTTATCACAGTAGGCTGTGTCCCTTCCAGGAAGCCTACAGAATTTTTAGAAAGAGGTCATTCTGAGCACAACAACAACAACAACAAATGCCTGTTGGTGTCAGGACTGCCCTGCACTCGCATCACAAAGCTCTCTGTCGACGAGGGTGCAGTGAGCGAGTGGCAAACATCACAAGGAGATGGAGGGCGTTGCCTTCTCCCCTCAGAGCGCTGGGCGCTGACCTGGTCCCCTAGCAAGTCCGTACAGGGAAGTCCATCAGCACAAGCTCCACACCGAATCGCCCTGTCCTCTCTAACGTTTCAGGTCCGCAAAGGAAAGGCAGGTAACCGATGTTGCGTAAGCAGGGTGAGTGTCTTGTTTGGGTTTGGGGCAGACCTCTACTTTTATGGTAGAAGAACCCTGAGCTGCGGAAATGGGGCAAAGGGTGCTGTCCCAAGAAAAACGGAAGTGTCTGTTGAGTCTTGTTTCCTGCCCCATCTGCTTCTGGAGCTGATGGTAGTCATATTTCAATTTTTTAAAAAAGAAAGTCATGTGAGGCTAACCAGTGAGATTGTCTTTACGGGCTTGATCATTAGAATCCTCAACTGAGAGGCAGATAGTGTTTTGTAACAGACAGCAGGCACTCTGGCCCCAGGGAGCAGGCCTGGCTCCTGGATTTAGTTAGTCCGACCTTTGGGGAGCCAGAACTGATCCACAGCTGATCACATTCATAACTAAACCTGAAGATGCACTACTTGATTTAAAACATTTTTCTAATGGCAATACCCTATTAGGCAGGGATTTAGGAAAGTTCCTCTGTAAAGGGAGATCCTCTGTTTTGTAAAGTGAGAAAAAAAAACCTTTCATCTTCCTTTTAAACAGCAGAATGTTACGCTTTTCCTCTTTTGAAGATGAAATGAACCAGCTCTTGATTTCTGCCCCTCCTTCCTCCAAACTGCCTTCCTCTGCTCCCTGTTTGCATCTCAGTAAGTGGCTCCAGCATATTCCTCAGTCACTTTGGAGGCTTCCTTACCCTTACTTGTCTCGCATTCAACCTAGCAGCACATTTTTACAGGTCTGGCTTCAAAACACATCCTGAATTCAGTCTTTTCTCTGCACCTTTATTACTTATCATACCCGAGCTGGTCATCATCTTTCTGAGTTCTAAAGGAGCCCCCTGACTGGTCTTCCAGTTCCCAGCCTGGTCTCACAAAGCAAGGCAAGTTAGGTCATGTCATGCCCCCCATTGAGACCTCTCCCAACCCACCTCAGGGCTGTGCACAACACTCAGAATGCAACCATTGTCTTGATGTGTCCCCTGCCCACCCCTCCACCCTCATACCCTCACACTTTCCCATTTGTGCATTCTAACTCTCTTACGCTGACCTTGCTGTTCTTTGAACACATCAAGGATCCCCTCGTCTCAGAGTCTTTGCACCTGCTGGAATACTCTTCCCCACATGTTAGGAGGCCTCCTCCGCTCACTTCCTTCACATCTCTAAATGTCCTCTCTTACAGGAAGCCTTTTGTATCAGCCTGAGTCTTGGCTGGAAATGAAAGTCACACAAGTTTTAGGAGAATAAAAAGACTTGTTCACTGTGTGCAGGAGTAAGGAAGCCAAGAATGAGATCAGAGACCATAGGTAGTCTTGAGGGGCCAAAGGGAAGAAATAGTATTATAGGAGCCCAAGGAGAGCTGCATCCTGAAGCCGCATGGAGCCGCCCAGAACAGAGTGCTGAGGAATAGGCTGCCGGCCTTGCTGTCTGTGCGTTGGCCGAACACAGCTGGAAACCAGAGTCTAGGGGAGTCCGGGGGGTATAGTATTGGGTGCTGTAGGAGTTATCTGTGGTTGTACGGCAGACTGCCCCAAAATACTGTGGCTTGGAACAGTAAGCCCTCGGTATCTCCTTCTGTGGGTCGGGAATTTGGAAGCAGCTTGCCTTCCTGTGTCCAGCCCCAGGTCTCACATGAGACTGCAGCCAGGATGTTGGTTCCTTGAAGACCGTGCGGGATGAAGGATCCATTTCCAAGGTGGCTCACTTACATGGCTGATGTCATTGCTGGTGGTCAGCCAGAGACTGAGATCTCCGTCTATGGGCCTCTGCTCAGGGCTGCCTGAGGGCACTCACAGCCTGGTGCCCGGCTTCCCCCACGAGTGCTCCAGGGGGCCAAGGCGGCCGCTGCGATGCCCTTTCTGCCCTAGCTTGGACGTCACACCCGGTCTCTCCAGCCACATACTAGCAGCCCTGAGTCAATGCGAGAGGAGACTCCACAAGGGTGTGAACCAGGAGCTAGTAATAACTGGGGGACATCTAGGAGTTACCACAGCACAGAACACAGCAAAGAAGGATGGAGGATGAATCGAAAGGGGTGGGGAAAGGTAGAAATCAGGGAATAGTTAGCAACCTTCCTACGTAAAACATTGCATGCCGGGGCACGTGGGCGGCACAGTCAGTTAACCATCTGACTCTTGATTTCGGCTCAGGCCGTGATCTCAGGGTCCTGAGATGCAGCCCTGTGTTGGGTTCTACACTCCATGCAGAGTCCGCTTGGGACCCTCGCCCTCTCCCTCCCTCTCTGTCCCTCGCCTCGCTCGTGCTTGCTCTCTCTCTCTCTCTCTCAAATAAATAAAATCTTAAAAAATGTATGCAATCCTGCCACTCTGTTCCCCTTTACCCGGTTTTATTTTTCTTCACAGCACTTGATGCTGCCTGACATATATTTATGTGCTAACTACACTTTACCCTTGAACAACACAGGAGTTAGGGGCACCGACACCCCAAGCAATCAAAAATCCACACACAACTTTTGACTCCCCCAAAACTTTACTACTAGCCTACTATTGACTGGAAGACTTACCATAACATACATAGTTGATTAACACACATTTGTATGTTGTATGTATTATATACTGTATTCTTACAATAAAGCGAGCTAAAGAAAAATATGTTAGGAAAACTGTAAGGAAGAGGAAATATATTTGTAGTACCGTATGGAAAAAAAAATCTACGTGGAAGTGGACCCGTGCAGTTTAACCCATGTTGTTCAAGGGTCAGCTGTGTTTTATTTTTGATTCCCCCATTATCATATAAACCTCATGAGGTAAGAGACAGAGTCTATTTTCTTTCCTGCTGGCGCCTAGCGAGCTTCCGATACATACTTGTGTATCTGAATGTATACATTGTATCTAATTTTAAATAAAAGGTAAATGTTGTTAAATGACCGATTTCAGTAACATCCCCACCCTTTTTAAACTAAAACCTCATCTCCCCCCCAACCACCAAAGAGTAAAGCTACTCAGTGAGTTAGGGTTTCCCCCTGGCAGCTTTGCAAGCAACACAATTACCTCTTAGTCCTGTCTCCCTCTTCCGTTTGCTATTCCTTGCAGGTTGTTGTTAGTTCCCTTCATTTTAAAACCAAGTTTTCACATTGCTCCCTCTTAAAAGTAAGTTAAATTGTCTTCTGTTTATCTGGCTCTCAGTTGAGTTCTGTTTTCAGAGGTCTTGTTAAAAAAAATGGTTTTTGTGAGAAAAAGAAACACTTCCCTCCTAATCTTCCCCTTAATTTCCCCTCCTCTGTTTCTTCCTGAAATTTGCCAGGAACACCTGTGGAATTTCTTGTCCTCTGTGGCACTTCCGAGGCGAAAGATTGCTGACCTCTGGTTACGGACAGTCAGAAGAGAAGAGAGAGCAAGCAGAAAACATTTCTCCTGGGCCCCCAGGGCCACTGTGGAGCCCATGTCCATGCTGTTTTGTCACAACTGACTGATGGTAAGAAGAAGGCAGCCTCCAATCTAGGGTGGGTGAAAGGAGATTTCTTCTCCATCAGCCCTAGAGGGTGCATTATAAATGAACACCTTTCTAGACACGAATTGGGAGAAATGAACCTGTTAGCCATGCAGCAGTGACCCTTGGAGTGGAGGACACAGCTGGTTGTTAAGAGAACACGGTGAACAAACGTGACTCGGCAGCACGTGCGTACCCATGCACCACATGAAATCTACACAGAAGTCTTCGTGGTAATTCCTTTCGGTAATGAGGCGTACCTGTTCGGAACCCACACCAGAACCAACAGCTTGATCTCTTATTTATGCTAAACCTCATCATTTATATATAGTATGAATAGGAATAGTGAGTTTCGGTTATTCTTGTGTTCATTCACCTCACAAAGATTTAGAATTTACTGTGGACCAGGCACCATCAAGACGTGGGCTAATCAAGATAAGCACAGAGTTATCTTCCTAGAAATTTAGGGGTAGAAAGGTGTTTTGATTTTCCCATCGGATGATTGTCAGAAATGGTAGGTCTTTGAAGAATTTCTTTAGACTATTATTCCAGAATAAAATAGGAGTCTGTTTCACTAACAATTAAGCAAATCTATTCATTCTGAACACTTTCACTTCTTCCTTGAAATCTTATTTTTCTCTAGCGGTGTCCCCTCAGTTATGAGCATATACAACTTCTTATCCCTCTGGACTGTATTATTTGAAGTTGCTGCCCCTTTCTTCAGATGTAAACCCACTGATACATGTAAACGTTAGGTAAGGATACAGGTCATGTAGTTTTCTGCTCTTAAAGGTTAGAGTGCCAGGTGTGTTTAGTGGGTATTGGTGGGGTTTTCTTAGTCATAGTTATGCTATTACTTTTTAGTTCATATGAATCTACCTACTTTCTGGATGTAAAATTTGAGGTTGGGGAGTTAGGAGAAATGTACATAAATATTTTAGCAGCAAACAAATGACTTGGCTGTGGTCTGGGTGAATTCCAGTATTTTGAGCTGGGAAGGATGCAATGACAGTCACTGATCTTGAGCAAGTAACCCATTCTTTTCACTTGAAAACAAAGCCATAAAGGACAATGTACAAATAATGACAAACCTGCTTACCAACAAGATACTATAAGACTGTATTAATCTTTTTAAAATTATGAATAAACCCACAAATGTTTGGCTTATAATATCCCCCTAAAATTAATCTGTGTCCCTTACTTGGCACACTTTTGCCTTTATTCATACATGCAACAAATATTTATTGTATACCTACTATGCGCTGTGCACTAAGCATTGCAGAAGGTACTAGATATACCGCAGAGTAAGACATTACATGTGTATTCCAGAATTCCACATATGGTACACGAGAGAGAGAAAGAGAAACACACAATGACAATCAAGTTGTCAAGATGATAAGAAGTAGAACCAGGAGAAGCAGGAGGTGATTTGAGGATGAGGGGGTGCTAAGCCTACCCCAGCCATTTCTTTTCTTCTTCTTCTTCTTTTTTTTTTAATTTATTTATTTATTATTTGAGAGAGGGAGAGAGTGACTGCTGCAGGGGTGTGGTGCAGGAGGGACAGAGTGAGAGGGAGAGAGAGGATCCCAAGCAGACTCCCCGCTGAGTGCAGAGCCCAAGGCAGGCTCAATCTCAGGACCCCGAGATCATGACCTGAGCCCAGATCAAGAGTGGGATGCTTAACTCATTGAATCACCCAGGTGCTGCTAGCCCAGCCATTTTCTTTGAGAAAACTGCACACATGAAAATAGTAATTTCCCGAGGAATCATATTATTTTTGTCAAGTCAATAATTTGAGATTTCTGCATTTACTATATACCACCCAATTCTTCTCTGTTGAAATTTCCTTACGAAATACTTTATGTGATGCTTAAAGAATTTGAATAATTTCTCACTAATGTAACTGACATCATTTTTGTAACATTTCACAGGAAGTTATAGCAAATGTTTTGCATTACTGAAGATGCACCTTCGAGTGTACAGATTTGCACGTAATCAGTTGATAACACTTTATAGGAACTGTCTTTGTATGGTGGGACTTCATTATCATCTGAGCAGATAACGGATTTTCATTCTAGTTTAATATTAGGTGGTAACGTCAGGCCCTGTCCCTTTTTGACATCAGTAGCACATTTTCCACCTTGCCGTGTCTTCTCATTTTCCAATTTCTGAGGACATTTTGGGTGATGTTGTAAGCTACCACGGTGATTTGTTTGCTCATTCTCTTAGAATTTTGTAAAATGTATGTTCTTGTGTTTTCACGGTGGTCAGTAGCACTCCTCACCATCTCCCACAGGGTTTAATTGTTTAGATTCGGTTAAAGTCAACAAACGTGTTCTGAGTGCACACGGCATGCCAAGTACTAGGCAAGGCGCTGGACACACAGAGAGGCCAGTCCTTGTCCTCAGGTTGCTTAGTAGACTAGAGTGGACTCTGTAGGAGAGACAGTCACCACCCAGCACCTCACACCACAGAGCCTTCCTCAATGCCTGTGCTTCTGTTTCTGAGATTTATCATAGGAAAATTCAAAGTGAGAACCCAGGAGAAAAACAGGCGGGGGGCGGGGGGACCAAGGTCAAGAGTTAACCTATGAATACTCTTTACAGGAGGAAAATCAACAAAGACATCAAGACCTTGAGGCCTGGGAATGTCTTCTTTTATTCTCCAGCCTTTCGTTAACTATTTACTATCGAAATAGATCACCCTCTCTGGCTGACATATTTGGCCCAGAAAAATCACATCTTGCCTTTCTGCCTTGCCCACAAATGGTTGGAGTTCTTACTGTATTCCCATTCTTTCAAGACACTTCAAAATGATTTATTTGTGTGATGTTAATCTCACCGATTCGTATCCTTTAATTCCGATATTCCTTCTAGTGGTTGTTTTTCCCAGGCTCTATCGTGCACCGTGCTCTCTAACCTCTGTCATACTTTGTTGCTGACTCCCTCCTCTTGATCCTGTTCCTTGCTTCCTGTTGTCCCTGATTTTCTGTGTGAATGTTCAGAGACTTTTTAGAGGGAACAAGTTGTATTTTGCAGAACTGCTGTTTCTGTTTTTACAGTAACAATGCATTTGGTTTAAACTCTTTCATCAACCCAGTCAATAGTCCAGCTCCCACTTCTGTCGCTGGAGGGTCTAGAACATTGCCTTCTTTTGGGAAGACCAGAACTGCAGACACATTGCAGGCAATGTCCACTCGGGGAGTGTCTAGCCTTCTTCAGCCTGGCCAGACTCCCCCTATTGGACTCTACATCCAGGCCTCCCTGACTTACTTCCAGCCCTGGCTCTGCCTCCCTCCCCCTCTCCAGCCTTCTTCCTTCCTGCTTCCCTCAATACTTAGAGTCTTCTCCAGCTTCATGGTTAGCCTTCCGGCTCCCAGCTTCCAGCAGCCCTCAGCCTCCGAACCCACCCCCACCCTACCCATTAACACTTGGGTTTGTTTTCTCATGAGGTGTTAAGGAAAGCAAATTTCTAGAACTCATTCATCAGTGGCAACCTCCCCAGGGCTTTATGCATGTAACACACACACACACACACACACACACACACACACTTGGGTTAATAACCCAAATTGGTTTAATTTTGGTGACATTTCAGGCAATATCAGAGAAGTATCTGGGGGGCTTCACACTATTCCACTTAATCCTCTCGATAGCCCTGCCCAAGCTAAAGGGAAAGCCAAACTCATGCTTTTAACATTTTGTCCTCTAGAGGAAGCCTTGGCCATTACTCTGTAGTCCCTTGTCCTACTAGCTTTTCTGCTGGACCATGAAACAGGGACTGCCATTTTTCATTAGTGAGGGGCAGCCACTGTGTCTCGAGAAAAAGCTATTCTCTCTGCCTCCCTCACCCCCTGACTCTCTTTAAACCAAACATGATTCAGTCTTCTTGACTCCTGACAGCTGGGGGTAGGCTCAGATGTCTGGGCAGAGGCAGTGACTCTGGGACACAAAGATCTGAGTGGGACAAGATTTATTAATATGTGAATTCGCCTTCCTCCCATTTCACTCTCCTCTCTTCGTGACAGCCCACCCGTGCACTCCAGGAGTGGCTTTGCCGGTATGGTGCATGGCTCCTGTCTGGTACAACAGAACGAGAAAGGATAGACATCAAAACTGAACATGGACAGAAAAGGAGGGAGGACTTAGCCAGAGAAGGCAAGTCAGTCAAAATAGTAAAGAACTAGTAGGCATGGTGAGGGCGGAGGAGAGAGAGGAACAATATTGTCAAGAGATTGGAGAAGAGTTTGGGGATCTGGCATACGAGAGCCTCTGGGACAGCTGCGAGGTGGCAAAGACTGGAGCGTGCGGGAGGGAATGTGAAAAGTGTTTCTGGCTTATAAATTAGTCTCTTTAAAGTTCATCCAGAAATGCAAGTAAAGAACAGCTTTCTTTCCTTTTTTTCGATTTCTTTTTAAAATCTATTTTTTAAAATTACTTTTTGTTGCCAGATTGGGCTTCTTTAAGCAGTTTTGTGCAGACATAGAACCAAGATTCACCTATATAACAAAAATTCAGAAGTTGGCGCTCAGGTACAGGGCTTTCAGCAGCTTGCGAAGAAAATCGAGGCATTATTGTTTCTTATCCCGTGGCCAACTTCTCTTCTCAGACCTTTCCCTTTTCTTCCCCTCCCCAGGCACCCACAGGAATACAAAGACGGGTTTGGAATTTCTGCCAACGATGCCTTTTTATCATACAAACATCTGTTCACGACCTGCTCTGTGACAAGCAAAGATGAATGGAACATGGCCCTAACTTTAAGGGGCTCAAATAGCCACAGGTGAGGTGGACACAGAACCACTCATTAAAGCCACGCGCAGTTCGTGCTGACGTGGAGGGAGAGGCGAGGCACCGCGCCTTCTCGGGGCGGGAAACGCCGGGCGCTGTGTGTGTGCTCAGAGTAGGCTTCTGAGTGGAGCTGAGTCTGAGGGGATGAGGACGGGTTGCCAGCCAACCAAATGCAGGAAGGGATGAGGGCATTTCTGGCAAAAGGAAGAGCATATGCCAAGATGCGCAGGAGAAAAGAAGCACGCCGCGGACGTGGGCTTGCTGCAGGTGGGGTAATAAGGTGAGCGTGTAGTTGTGTGACATTCTGCAAGGCCTTGTGTGCCAGGCGAAGGAGTGAAGACTTGTGTCCTGTAGGCCAGGGGGAAGGGCGATACTGACAAAGTACAGGAGGACAGTGACGGTACCCACTGCTCACGTTAGCAGCGTACTTCTAGTGGGCACAGCTTGGAGACTGGAGGTAGGAGGGCTCAGGAAGGAGTCTTGCAGTCACATAGGCGAAAGCGAAGCATTTATGTAATAAGGCCGTGGCAAGGAAATAGGAAGGATTTGGTCAAAGGGATAGTTTGGTGGTGGGAGTGAAAGGGTGAGGACCTTTCAGTCGGACACCGGGTAAGAAAGACAAATAGTTTTGATAGTGTTCTTATATACTTTTAAGATTTTATTTATTTATTTTAGAGAGAGGCAGTGAGAGAGGGAACACAAGCAGGGGGAGTGGGAGAGAGAGAAGCAGGCTTCCCGCTGAGCAGGGAGCCCCATGCGGGGTTTGATCCCAGAAGCTGGGATCATGACCTGAGCCGAAGGCAGACGCTTTCACGCTTTCACGGCTGAGCCACCCAGGTGCCCCACCCCCATCTTCCTTCTGTGGGCAACTGGTTTGTTGCTCATTACATGATATGGAGAATATAGAAAGAGGGACACGATTTGCTTGAGGCAATATATAAAATTTGGGAAATGTTGACGGCAAGGGACATTCACCTAGAATGTGCAGTAATGCAGGAGAGCTATCGGGCCAAAACGATGGCCTCTTTCTGACCATCAACCTCTTCTACATGGTGGACGTAAGAAATACGAGGTACCGATGCCTACAAATAGGACCACTGATGAAAGGTGGAGTATTTTACAGGTTTTTGTGTTATGCGTTGATAAAACGCATTGAGGATAGGCTCATGTTTAGTTACTAATGGCATGTACTGTTCATGGTGAGATGTAATTATATCTCCTAAGAAATGAATGCTTTGTAGACTGTGTGTGTACTTACTATGCTTGTGTTAAGAGATCTGAACTGGATTCATCTTCTCTCTTGGCAAAACTATACCCCCATAGTTTTCTTCTCCAGAAAAAGAGGCTATTAGGACCAGTTGAAAGCAATGAGGTTAATGACAGAAAGATCTTAAAATCTTGTTTTCAGCTGTGAAGGGAGGTTGGTTGGGAGCCCACAGCAATGGCCAGGTGAACCTGTTAAGAGTTTTCTAAGGGCCAGAGGTAGAAGAGCTAATCAGAAGGCAACAGGCCAAATTCCTGCCAGATTTCATTCTCTGAAAGAGATTTTCCTGTGTAGATGTAAGGGTAAGTACCAGCCACTCTCTACTAGTTGAGAGAGTGTGTGAGAAGGACAGAGAGAGAACTGTCTGAATCCGGAGTTAACGCCGAAATCCCCTAGTCTAAAATTAACCAGAGATTTGTTTCCATAATCTTTCCAGTCATTAATAATTGTGCTTCTCATTTTTGTTAGGCCTTGTATCATATATACTGTATTTAAATTTTTATTTAAAAGCTCCTGGTAACCTTTGACATGAAGATTTGTGGTTTGGAGTTAATTCACGTCTGATTTTCATTGGGTTGCAGGACACAGTGGGAATCGATGTGCATTCTCTGCCCCTACTACATTTCTGTTTGCTGGTGGTTTAAAAGTAGTTCCTTTATTTTTAATCTTAAAACAATCCATTTTGTAATTTTCTGATGTTAGTGAATTAACATTAGCGTCCTTTTTGATCAAAGATTTCCAGAAAGAAAAGCAAACTCTGTTCATGGAACATTCAGTCAAAACACAGGGTATACTAGGATTCAGAACATTCCATAGAAATTAAATTCTGTACCTTCCAGGTTAATGTGCTGTGGTCTCAAGGTGGTTTAGGAAGATGTGCTGGAGGGTTCAGGCAAGACTGGATCAAAAAAGGTGGAGTTGTGCGATTAACTCCCCTTGGCTAGGGAGGATTAGCTTTCCAGGCAATGAAGCCTAGAGAGAGGTTTCTTAACAGCACTGCCTGGACACTGGAAGGATTTTCCCCCACCCCCAGACCATGTTTAATTGTAGCTTTCCCAAAGTACCTTGTATTAATATTGAGGGGAGAGTGACTCACAAGCTGAATAAATTGTCACCAAGAGCATGGGGGTTTAGTGGTGAATATACTAACTGCGGGGAATCCAGAAACAGGACAGGGCCTGGTGTGACTGCTGACTGTCAAAGTCCCTAGCCGTCTCTGAGCTTCCACATCCTCTAAGAATAATAGGGGCTAATATGTATTGAACATTTCCTAAGTCCCAGGAACTATTAGCATTTTGTGTACATCTCATTTAATCCTCACGTTCTGCTGTGGGATGGGACTATAATCCTCTCCATTTTGCAGATGAGGAAGTCCAGGACCACAGGAGTTAAGTAGTTTACTCAAGTTCATATGGTCAGTAATGACAGCTTGGATTCCAAGCCTGGTGGACAGACTCCCTTACCCATAACATTACACCACATCCTAAAGTGAGGGGAAAGGACTAGAGGACCATCATGAGGGTCCTTAGGGCCCCACCAGTGTGAGTGTGCCAGTGTGTGTGTGTGGGGGGGGGGGCAGAGATCTATTTCTAGGCTGGGAATTCACAGCGTTCAGCTCCACCCGTTGCTTCCCACCACCAGAGAATCTTTTGGGAATATGTCTTCACTGCTAGGCTACAGGTAGCAGTGCAGCACTTGGTTTGGCTCCTGTGCCCCACAAGGATCCTTAACCAGGGCCAATCCTTTCTGAGCACGTGGGTTAAGTCAGATCTCCGTGGTAGTGGGACCTTGGAAAAACCAAGCGGCAGCAGTGTTGGCTGCAGAGCAAGCTGCTGCAACAAGAAGCTGCAAGCGGCAGGCTCGCAGCGAGCTGCCGTGAAAGGGACCACAGTAAACCGGGGCAGCCATTGGGGCTGGGGCTGGGTTTCGGGGCCAGAACCTGGCCAGGGGCTGTGGCCCCCCAAAACCAACAGCAGCAGCACCCTCAACAACTGGCCGGCTCAGGCTAAGAAGCCGGCTGCGCTTGGGGAAGGGGGCCGGCCAGGCCGTCGCTGGAAGCTGTCGTGGAGGTGAGGGAAGGAAGGAACAGAGGAACCAGAGGGACTTGGAACCAAGGGGAGAGTGGCTCTGGTCACGCTAGTGCGAGCCGCGCAGCAGGAGACGACAGCGCGAGCTTGAATTAGAGGGAGAGAAGCGGCTACGAGCTGCCGAGCAGAGGAGGAAGTGGGAGATGCGCCGCTTCCTGTAGAAGCACGCTGACTGGAGACAAAGCTGGGTGGGGACTAGTCCCGGGGCTGCAGGCGCCGCGGCCACACACGCGCAGCGCGCAGCGGCCGCTCCGTGGCAGCTCCTACTACCGCGGGGCTGGGCGGGGCGGGCTGCGCGGGGCGCGCGGGGCGGGGCGGGCTGCGCGGGGCTCGCCTGCACACTCCGGCTCGCACACGGGAGACCAGCCGCTCTCGACCGGCCGCGGGCGCCAAGGTAAAGGGGACGCCGTGGGCTCGCTCCTTTCTCAGCGAGAAAATGACCCCCGCCTGCGGTTTTCAGGGCGGATTGCTGAGGGAGGATAGGGACTGTGCTTCAGGATTGGGGGAAAGGGTTAGGATGGGTTCTTTGAGAAGGGCTTTTGAGAATGACCAAATCTGTGGCACATTTGCCTTAAAAAAAAATCATCATTAGCGCCTAGCTTTGGTGATTTGTCAGGAAAGCACACTCCCTGCGAAGAGCCGTTTGCATAGTTCTCTCGGAAGAAAAGCAGGGATCGGTTGAAATCAATTGGGGCTCGGAAGCTGTGGGCTCATCATCTGAGCGTTGCAGTCCCCTCATTTTAAGGCTGTAAGTGGAGGAAGATGTTGGTTGTATTATCTTTCTTACATATTTCACTGAGGTGTCTTGTGTGTTGCAGTGTAATGACTGTGATTTAGCCTTTTTTTCTTTTCTTTCTTTCTTCTTCTTTTTTTTTTTTTTTTTTGGTTATATCCTTTTGTACTCAGAATTTGCCAACAAAGACTGGAATTGCGTATGTGAGGGGCAGTATTTACCGTTTAAAAAACAGTGTCTTCCTCCGTCTGCTCTGTGCAGCTGCTTTTAGGATAGCCTCAGAAACAGCTACCATAGCCGGTAGGTCTGCTCCTAAAGTTGCATCCTTTCTCAGAGGAGCGTGGCGGGTTTCACTTGTCCAGAATCAGACGTGTATGGGTTTGATGTCCATGTGGATTGTGTTCATCTGTGGGTCAAGATGCACGTTAACCTCAATGGGGGACAAAATGTGAAAGTGGAGCTGGGTTATTTCCTGACCTGTATACCCCGTAAACAGAGCCAAATAGTAAAATCAGAACCCACTTTTTGTTCTTCGATCATCTTGAGCAATGGATCCTGTTAATGAGAGTCCGTGACCATGACTTGTTCAAATTTATGAATGATATGTAAAAGTCCAATAAATAGGTCTAGCAGAGTGAAAATGACATTGTGAGATTTCTTTGGCAGGGTATGTAGGAGAAAGAGTTTAAGACCCTGGTGAAGCATGATTTAAGAAATTAAGCTTTGTCTCCAATGGGAAGTGTGGGTGAGCAATAAATGGTCATTGATAAGAGGTTTTTTTCTTGAATTTTTAGAATGAAAGGAAAGACATTTTCAAAGGAAAGAAAGAATTGCATATAGTGGAGTAAAAAATAGTAAAAAGGTCATATTTAGATACTCACAAATTCTTAAAATACAGGTTTTTAAACACTCAATATGCCGTTGAGAGTGTGTATGCTTCCTCCTTTATCACTGTTCTCAGTTATGAAGAGCTGTAAGGTCTGTTTTTTTAATGCCATCTTTCTGAAATTGATTTGGCATCTCAAAATTTGTGGTGTAGCAGCTCATTTTCAGAGATAAGAATCTTTACGTACTAAAGAAAAAAATGTCTACTTTTCTGAGGTTACTTGTTAAACTTGTACTGTGTCTAAGGGGCAAAATATTGCTGGTTTTGAGTTTCCCTGTGGACTCATTGAATTTAATCAAACCTGTAGGCAAGATAAGTCATTCCATGTATTTCAGAGTTGCACTTTGCATTTCCCTCCTAAAGTATAAAATCTGTAAAGATAATCTTCCACAGAGGAGATGGAGGGTAGATCTTGGATCCAGAATGCCCCTAATCGGAGTTCCATGATCAAGCCACCTGTCATTAAATGAAGTAGAAAGTTGGGAATCTGGGCTCTATGAGAATGGGGCTCACCCCTTGGTACTTACTCATCTACAGGCTGTGTATTCACTGGATCGTGCCAACACCCTGCTTTGTTTGAGGATGTGTAGACAATCTGCGTTATTCTTCTCTGTGTGTTTCACAAAACTGAAACCTTGGCTCTTAGGCGCAGGAGAGTCAAGAGGGCCCCCTGTTCTCTTTCATAAAACAGCTGAGAGCTGCCTATTTTCTGCACCACACACAACATTTCCTTAATTGTTCAATTCCATCTTGAAGCACAACATTAGTGAGTAACAGCTGATCAGTAACTGTGATGGTAGAAGGTTTAGGAAAAAGATAAAAATGCCTCACTGCTATAAAATGAGGCTCTTTCCCCTTGTTCTGGCCGTATGGAATATTGAAAGACATAATGCTTTTGCCCAGAGTATTCAGGGGCTTTTGAGGGAGTTGCCCTCCAGTAAAATTTTAATCGTATTTTTTTTTTTTCTGCCATATGGCCAATGGCTGAGTGGAAACATGACTCCATTATTTCATGGCCAGCCCTGGGCCTCATATGGTGGACACATAGTGAATGTATTTGGTGGACTGACATTTTTAGCCCACTTCAGAAGGCAGGTCTAACTTTTAAGTATAAAAGCTCTATCGTCAAAGCAGAAAGCCAGTTCAAAAAGACAACTGTGGGTAGAATAAAAGAACATTGTGGAGTGAAAAGAACACGGGCTTCGAGAGTCAGGCAGATCTGCCTTTGAATCCTACCACTGGTTCTTACTACCTGACCCGATACGTTAACGTATAAACCTTAGTTTCTTCCTTGTAAAGAGAAGTTAATAGTACATAATCAGGGCTTAATTTTTGTTTGTTTTGTGGTGTTTTGGTTTTGCTTTTGTGTGTGACTATGTGAGTACCTGGTACGTAGTAGGTACTCAGATGTCAGTTTTCCTTCCCTGGTGGCATAAGGAAAAGTTAGCATATCTTTCACCTTTTTTCTACCTCCAAGGTTCCAGGAGACACTTTTTTTTTTTAATTGAAGTAAAATATGTATAACATAAAATTTCCCTTTTTAACTATTTTTAAATAAATCTGTGGCATGAAGTATATTGACATTGTTGTATAACCATTACTACTTATTCATCTGCAGATCTTTTTCATTTTCTCAAACTGAAACTATTCCCACTAAACAATAACTCCCCATTTCCTCCTCCCTGCAACCCCTAGCAACCACCATTCTACTTTCCATCTCTGAATGTGACTACTCTAGGTACCTCACACACGTGGAATCCTACGGTATGTCTTTTTGGGACTGGCTTCGTTCACTTACCATATGTCTTCAGAGTTCATCCATGTTGTAGCAGGTGTCAGAATTTCCTTTTTTTAGGCTGGATAATATCCCATTGTGTGTATATACCGTGCGTTGTTTATTCATTCATCTGTTGGACAGTGGGGTTGCTTGCACGTTTTAGCTATTATAAGTAATGCTGCTGTCAACATGCTTGCACAGTTATCTGTTTGAGTCCCTGCCTTCACTCTTTTTGGGTACCCAGAATTGAATTGCTGGATTAAATTGTAATTCTTTTTAATTTTTTGAAGAATGGCCATCATATTTTCCACAGTAGCTGTGCCATTTTACAATCCTATAGCAGTGTACTGGAGTTCCAGTTTCTCCTCGTCACCAGCACTTGTTATTTCTTGGAGGGTTTTTGTCTTTGTTCTTGATAGTAGTATACTAATGGGTATGAATTAGTATTTCTTTGTATTTGCAATTTGCATTTCCCTAAAGATTAGTGATGTTGAACATCTTTTCATGGGCCTGTTGGCCATTTGTGTATCTTCTCTAGAGAAATGTTTACTCAAATCCTTTGCTCATTTTTTAATTGGATTGTTTTCAAGGAGATATTTTTAAATGGTGAGATCTCTTAACATAGTGTGTCCTAAAGATCCTGATTATAATATTTGTATTTAATCTCCTGCATATACCAGTATTATCCCTGCCCAAGTAAAATACTTCTCTCAGAAGTAACTTTTAAAATCAAAAAGAGAAAGTAAGAAAATCTGCATAGCTCCTGATAATTGGTGATATCAAGAACCCGATAGTGAAAATTAAACCCCTATTGTAGACAGTCACACAAGTGACCCTGCTGGTCACATGTGGATCAGGCTACTACAAAGAGGCACTGGGGGACTGTCATTCCCACGTCTTTCTAGTTTCCTCTCATTAGCTGGATGAGAAAGAATACCCCATAGTTGGCAGGGCCAGAAAAAGGGAAGAGCATCTAAAGTACTAAATTGTTTTCCAGCTCTTTATAATGGAGAGGATTAACCTATTGAGAATGGGCTATGGTAGTTAAAAAACAAGAGATTTCTGAGAGCGGTTTCTACTAACGAAATGTAATTCTAATCTGAATTTGACTTTTGAAATCACTTTTGAAAATAGAGAATCCTTCTGGGTCTCATTTCCCGCTACACATTTCACCCCTGATTCTGAAACTGGTGAGGCAGTGTGTGGACAGAGCTGAGGGGAGTTGGGCAGGAAGATGAAGTGGGACTCTGTTAAGAGCAACAATGTCTGAGATTTGTGGTGTGGGTATGGAGGTTGACCTTGAATGGTTTGAAGAGCTCCTGAATGATCATATGTGAAATTCTTTTTTTTTTTTTTTTTAAAGATTTTATTTATTCGACAGAGACAGAGACAGCCAGGGAGAGAGGGAACACAAGGAGGGGGAGTGGGAGAGGAAGAAGCAGGCTCATAGCGGAGGAGCCTGATGTGGGGCTCGATCCCATAACGCCGGGATCACGCCCTGAGCCGAAGGCAGACGCTTAACCGCTGTGCCACCCAGGCGCCCCCATATGTGAAATTCTTGTAATGCACTCTTTGTGTGTGTGGGTTGGTTGGTTGAATAATGAACCCCACTTTGTTTAATTTGCAAATCTATTTATTCTACAATTACTGGGAGGATCCATGACTGGCTTTACTAGATCCAGGTGGAGAAGGGAATTACAGAGCTGTGTTAAGATTTAGTCCCTGGCCTGTGACCTCATAGAATGGTACAACTGATAATGACCTGGGGATGAGCTTGACATTCATCAGACTCTCCATGATGGATAATAGAAGAGGCCCAGAATATAAGTTACCTTTCTAGACTTGCACAGATGATTAATACCTTACTGCCCAATACAATCTCCATTTCACCTCCCTCCATATTAGGGCAAATGGACAGAGAAAGTCTTTACACTTTGTCACTTTTAAAATTGTAAGACGAAATTATTTTCTTTAAAAAGAAGACTGTAATGTTTAAATTTAACATCCTATGTAAGTATGCAGTTTCTCTGTTCAAATTTGTTGAAATGTAAAGATGCCACAGTGGAATTTGAGATTCAGATTTTCAGGTAAGAGTGTTAGAAATGTATATATATGTTCCCCCAAACCTTTATGTTAAAGAAAATAAGCTGTATTTAATGGGAGTCATTGTTCAGAAAATCTCTAGGGGACTTCACTAAACATTAAAGAGAGGGAGCTCAATCTTAAACTCTAGTGATAACATGTTTCTTAGAAATGGTACCACTGTATGCCAAGGCTTGAGATAAGACAGGATCAGCTCTTTTATCTCTTGGCAAATATATATAAACAGTCAAACTCTTACTGGAGAGGCTTGGGAAAACCAGTCCCTTGACTCCTTCCTCCCTGTTCCTTTGGCCTTTCCTTGTCTCCCTGACAGCCTTGTTGTCAGGGTCAGACCTTCCCACAATCCTTTCCTCAGGCACCTAGTACTCAGAGCTAATAAAGAGGGTCTAAGTTGGGTTCTACTCCACATTCACTGGAACATCAGCAGGGCCATTGCTATTCTTTGAAAACCCTTTTCTTCTTTTTTTGCATGTCATATGTTACTATCCCCTATGCATTTTGAATAAATCCATTAAACCCAAGTCCTACCTTTATTTATTACAGGTGACCTTACTTCTGTTTATCTGAGAAGGCATATATTACAGGCTTCCTCAACCTCATTACTTACCACCTCAGAATTTCTCTGTGTCTCCATTCATTCTCTTCCCCTGTCTTCCTCGGTCAAATTAACATAGCCTTTTGCTGAAGCCAGGAGTTAAACTCTCTACTTGGACTCTCCATTCCATTTCCTTTTACTTTGTAGGGGACTATGTTCTGACAATAATTCTATCTCTTTCCTATGTATTTGGTTTCTTCTTTTTATTGGCCCTTTCCTCTTTGCCTGCAGATGTGTTCACACACATAAATTTAAAATTACACCTGCTGCCAACAAAGCTTCCCCTTGACTTTTATAACCTCTACTAAACTGTTCTTCTACCTGTAGAGGAAGAAAAATAGTTTTCCCACTACCCTTCTAAGTTCTCATTTGGGAACCCTGTAGGAAAAGGCAGATTAATAAGAGAACAGCAAACAGGTTTATTAACATGTGTACCTCATGTATACATGGGACATACCCAGGGAAAAGTGAGTAACTCTCAGTGGTGGCTTAGAATTCAGGCTGAAATACCATCTTCAGCTCAAGACAGAGGAGGAGTAGAGGAGGCCAGTTATGGGAAGATGATCAGGAAAAGCATGGTAAATAAAAGTAAGATTTGTTATGCAGACTTAAGTTCATGCCTGTCTACTGACTAGAGTCTAGTGATTTAGTCGTCCTTCTCTTCAGGTAGGAGAGGGAGGCACCCTTATAAATGGAGATTTCCTTTATAAATGTAAATTTCCCTCACACAAACGGTAACTTCTAGTCTGTTTTCAGAATTTCTCCTGTGTCTGCTGTTTCCCAGAATAACCTGCTCAAAATAATCCTTATGTCAAGGAGGCATATTTTGGGGTGGCACATTCTGCCACCCTTCATAGTTCTCTGGAGGCTCCTAACTTCCCCACTAACTCCCAAGCTCTGCTCCCTAAATATGTTCTCAAGATTTTAATTTTCTGCCCCTTAATTTCTCCCTCTCCCTTTATCAGATCCTTTTCTATGATTTCAGTCATTGTCACTAAGCAGGTCAGTTGCAAATTTGGTCCTTCATCCTGATCACTCATCTGCTGTCTAAACTTGTACATCAAGCACCCTGCAAACATTCATCCCACTGAAAATGAAACTCACATGTCCAAATCAGTGCTACCATTACCTTTCCTCACTCAAAACCATCTCCTACCTGATTCCCTGACTATTAATGACACCCCATTCTCTCAGTCCCTCACTTATAAAAACTCAATTTCAGTTTTTCTCAACAACCATCAAGTTGTAGCCAATCCCATAGCTTTTTGCACTGTCATTAGGAACATATCTTGACACTATCTACTCTTTTCCATGTTGATAGCTGGTGTCTTAGTTCAGGCCCTCATAACCTCCAGCTGAGCTGGTTTGTTTGTGTTCTTGCCTCTCCCTAGAATAACTTTTCTACTTCCCCTTCCACACTTCACCCCATAGTCTTACTTCTATGAATAACCAAATTCCATCTGTTCTGTAAATTCTACCTCTTCCATGAAGCCTTCCTCGGTTTCTTTTCTGCCCTCCCCAGTAAGAAACAATCTTTACCTCCCCTGAAATCTTTTGTTCTTTCTTCACAGCAGTTAGTTAGCACATTTTAGTGTGTATAATGGCTATCTGCATTTTTTCCCCTTCGGCCAGCTCTTTGAGGACAGTGGCCACACCCATTTCCATCTTTGTCTTCCTTATAGCACACAAATACAGTTTTATGGGTTTTTTTTTTTAGTATATATTTTTTTAATTTTTTTAATTTTTATTTTTTTAGTATATTTTTAGTTTCAGCTTTATTGTGGTATAATTGACAAATAAAATGGTAAGATATTTAAAATGTACAATGTGATGATTTGATACACAAATATATTGTGAAAGGATCCCCTCTATTGAGTTAATTAACATGTCCCTCACTTCACATATCTTTTATTTTGTGTGTGTGTAAACATTTAAGTTCACAAATGCAGTTTGTTTACAATTTTTTTTATTTAATGAACTTTCTTTCGTCACTTATTTTTTGGTGCAGACTAGGCTAGATACTGTCGGAGCTCTCTAGGAGCTCATGAACTACAGGGGAAACAGGCAAATGCTGACATAATTACAATCCAGTTGGTCAGCGTGTCCACAAGTCTTAACTGCATGTCTGCAATGTGCCACGTGTCCTTCAAGGGGCCAGAGAGACTTGGATGAACAAAACAGGCCAGTTCTTTGTTTTCTTGGAACTCACATTCTAGTGTTGGGAGAGATCCAGTAAACACATAAACAAATGGCTTTTAGATCTGGCTGCACATTCGATATCACTGAGGGGTACTTTGAAAAAAATACCCAGGTCCAAACCTCAGCCCAGGCTATTAGATCATGGCCAAGTTTGGACCCCATCACCAGAAATACAAGAAAATATCAGGTAGTGAGAAGTGCTGAGATGGATGAAAATAGAAATGGGTTGAATGATGGAGATTGTGCGTATGATGGTGATGGGAATGTGCAATCCCTGAAGACCTCTCTGAGGAAGTGACATTTGAGCTGAGACATGTGGTGAGGAGAATGCCATGTGAGGATCTAGGGAGAGAGGGCCCCCAAGCAGGTGTAGGTGCCTTCCTGATGTAAGGATGGGGTGAAGTTCCAGAGGAAATATGTCCCTTTCAGCTATGTGTATAATATTCTATGAAATAGGTCTTTCCAGAAAGCAGCTTTTCCATTAAACTAGGCAGACTCCAAATGCAGCACACTTGGCTGTTCTGTGGAGTACTTGGTCTGGGTTAAATTTTATTTAGATCAAATTGATTTATAGTCAGGAAGACTGCTCTGTTTAATTATATTTTTCTACACTACAATCAGCACTACAGGGCTTGTTGTCTGAATTAAATGCCAATGTTATTGTTTAAAATAACCTCAGGAATTTGATATTATCTCTTAGAGGAACAAAGTAGAGAAAGCAATGATTTCTGCCCTTAATTCTGTTTGGAGGAACCAAGGAAAACCTCACAGAGGAGTCATTCAAACCACACAGAGTCAAGCGCTAGCTTATGGTTGAATGAGCGAAGATCAACACCTTTCAGCAATCAAGCTGAGAACTAGCATTTGCTGGGCATGCTGTTTGTGCTGCTGTGTGCTGAATACTTTATATACATTACTGTTTGCCGTGAGTTTAAAAACCCTATGAGATGAGAAGAGTGTTTCTCTATCAGACACTTGTGGCTACTGGTAAAGGAACACCCTACTAAAATGGCTTAAACAACAGAATTTGCCGTAAGGCATTCCTGAAGGAATGGTAACTCCAGAGTTATCACAACTGGGCACTGTTCTAGGCAACCTGCATTCTTCTTTTCCACCTGTTCTGACGTCCTTAGCAGGTTGGCGTACTCTCTTAGGCTGGCCCCTTCCCGTGCTTAGATGGCTGCTTTCAGAGTAACAGCTGGATTTCAGTATCTAGAGGCAGAGTGAAGGGACTTATTTCTTTTCACGTACCTCGTAGCAGTGTGACAGAAAAGCTGTCTCCAGCCGAATTTCCCCCACAGTTCACATGCCTTATCTGTAGAGACTAGCAGGTGGAACCGCTGTGATTGGCTTATGTGAGAGTTTCCTCCTGAGGCCATGGAGCAGCCCTGCCTCTCTGAAGAACCCTGTCACCAGATCCCAGAGACAAGGTCTGGCTTTGTTAGCAAAGATGAAGGAGTTAATGATTATCAGGTAGGCAGTCAATGGAGTCTGACACCATTATTATTCCCAGTTTGTAAGTGAAGATAGCAAGGCTCAAAAAGGCTAAATAATACACCAAGATCACACAACTTGGAGTTGAACAGTGTTTCCATGCGTTTCCCTTTGAAAAACACACACATACACAAACAAAGAGCTTGTTTTTGTTAATGGTAGTGGTCTAGCTAGATTGGAGAAAGAATCCTGAAAGAAAATACAAATGGCTAATGCGAGACTTAGTAAAGAATAACCTTCTAAACATATCATTCCAGAAGAAAATACATCAGCTCCTATAAAGCAATAAGAATATCATTTAATTTAGACAACATTTAATTTAGTCTTGTATTATCTCCATTGTAAACACACACACACACACACACACACATACATATAGACACACACACACACACACACACACACACACACACACACACACCAATTGAGTTTTCCTGACTGGTCAGTTAAATCAATTTGATGTAAATAAAATCCGCTCTGGGCCAAGACAGGAGCTAGAGAGGCCAAAGGCTCTGTGTATGGCGCCTGTCGGACTTAAATGAAAGCCTTGTTTTCTCTAGAGAGGTATGTATTTTGTTGATTACAGCACCTGTAAGAGAAGAATGACTAATCTCTGGAATTCCTGATTATGAGTTATTTTGAAAATTGGTTTTCACTTTCCAACTCGGGGGGCAACATGCACTTCCATCACTGTTGCCTTGTCTTCATGGTTCCTAATTTCCACAGTGGTGGTCGTGTATTTGAGAGGCTCCATAGGTGAGGCAGCTGTAGTGGAAAGGGGAAATTTCGAAGTAGAATTGCTGACATTACAGTGTTTTGACTGCTTGTCTCGGTGTGTGCTTTCTTTGCGTCCTCATCAGAGCAGACTAACGGATTAATAGTAGGAGTACCTTTTCTATGATAAATGATGGAGTGCTTCCTACTCATATTTGCATTTTTAAACAGGAAAGTAAAGTAAATTTCTAGGCTTTGCCAACAGAGCTCTGTTTAAGAAGGGTATTTATCTGATCTGTACAGAAATGAGAAAAATGGTGAAAATTTTAACAGGAAAAAAATCTCATTTTAGAGTCTTTTTGGAGAACTGAGCTGATCCTTTGCCATTTTTTAAAAATCTCATAAATGATGGTGGTGTTTAGGGAATATTGCTGTGGATGGACATTAAAATAATTTCACTAAGATGGGGCGCCTGGGTGGCATAGCGGTTAAGCGTCTGCCTTCGGCTCAGGGGGTGATCCCGGCATTATGGGATCGAGCCCCACATCAGGCTCTTCCGCTATGAGCCTGCTTCTCCCTCTCCCACTCCCCCTGCTTGTGTTCCCTCTCGCGCTGGCTGTCTCTATCTCTGTTGAATAAATAAATAAAATCTTTAAAAAAAAAAAATTTTCACTAAGAAAAAAAAAAACCTTGCTATTGAACAGACCCTAGATTTTCTTTTAATTAAAATAATACAAAAGTTAAGAATAGGTGAAAATTTCTAGGTAAAAAAAAAATTGTTTTTTACTATAAGTCTTAATCCTCAAATATGGTAGTGTATAAAATAATTTTCTAAGGCTTAATACATAGGCAAACATAGTAGTTAAAGAATACCAGTTTGGAATCAGAATCTGTCTTGAGCAAGTTACTTTCTATACCCCAGTTTCATCATCTATAAAATGGGAAATAATAATGACAATACCTAGCTCACAAAATTGTCAGGAGAAAATTATATAATATATTAAAATGTTTACATAGCAGAGCACGTGACCTATAGTAACTATTTAGAAGTATAGCTATTCAATTATTATTGTTACCACAAAGCTGGAGTAGAGTACCTTTTATTCTATCCATGGGATTCTTACCAAATTCTAGCAGAAGTGATTGTCATGGCCCAACATTAGTCACAGATACAAAGGACTTGGCGTGAGGAATCACCCGAGGAGGCCTATTTCTCTGGGGTAGCCAGATGTCGATGTTTTGACTTAAGAGTCCACTCAGCCTTGCACTATTTGTCCAGTAATTTATGCGCTCAGTCATAAATATTTCCAGTATTCCTTCCAAACTCATGATAGGCTTACTTTACACTTCTCTGTCCACTCCAGTTAAGTGTAGCCGCATCTCTTGTATTAGGCAGTGAAATGAGAGAAGTCCTCTTTACCCCTTCCGGGAAGAAGCTTCTAAGAACCAGGATGTGAGCACAGTCCTTGGCAATGGGCAGAGGCAGAAGCAGAGAAATGGGGGCTGCACTCTTAAGCCTGGGTCTTGGAGTAAAGGCATCATAGGGATGGGTCTCTCCACTGACCGGCGATGGACATGTAGTGGGAGTGAGAAATAAGCTTTGCTGTCCTACACCAAGATTTTGGGGCTGTTCATTGCCACACAGTATAACCTAGCCTATCCTGACAGGTTCATTCTGGTTATCCCTTCAAACTCTAGAGGAAAAGTAGATTATTGGTAACAGTATGTAAAATATGTAGCTATTCGGAGGCAGTAATTTCTAATGACTATTGTGTATGTGTGTGTGTTATATGTTGTGTTATATGTAAGCGTCAGGAGATAGAATTTTAAGTTAAATAGATTTATAAGTTTCCATTTAAATTTCTTTCAAAGTAAGGTTTATTTCCAATTCATATGGAGGAAAACCGACATAACCAAAATTACCAGCCTATTTTTTTTTTTTTTTTTTTTTAAGAGAGGGCCAACTATCATGCCAAAGTCAGGACTCAGAATTCTAGGCCTGATACTATCGTTGGAAAATGGTCCTCTCATTGAGAGCTTACCCGCAATGGTGCTTTGTGAAGCAAAGAATCTTTCTAAGATAAGATAACAGACTAAACCACACCCACGGCCTTTATCTCCAATAAGAAAATGGTCTTCCTTAAGCCCAATGGCACTGTTCCGGTTGCAGACAATGACACTACTACCTAGAGGGTCCTAAATAATATGTATTGAATGAAGGAATGAAAGCAGTCCACGGTTTTTCCAAATGTCTGGACTCTTTCATGTTTGCCTTTTAAGGATTTATTTATTTATTTATTTGAGCGCACGCGTGCTGCCTATGGACATGCAGGGAGAAGGGGCAGAGGGAGAGAGAGGGAAAATCCCAAGCCAATTTAGCGCTGAGCAGGAGCACGACCTGTGGCTCCAAATCACTACCCATGAGGTCATGACCTGAGCCGAAAAGAAGAGGGGGACACTCAGCTGACTGCACCACCCAGGCACCTCCATGTTTGCATCTTAAAAATAAGTGTCTTTTATTTTGGACGTTGGTTTAAAAACATCTTGGTACTAAAACTTAACATTTATTCTTTTGTAGCACTTTACATGTGACTGACCGTGTACCCACAGATTAGGCTATTTTATTTGATATTTTTTACTGCTGATTTTATTTCACTTGATTATTTCATTTGGGTCTCTAAAACTACATTATTAAATACCTTAATTATTAAAATTAGGGGCAGATTAATTATCTCCAGTGTACAAACTCAATTTCATTATTAACCCAAGTTTTAAATTGATTAATCTTGGAGCGGTTAAGGAACCAAGTGGGGTTTTTTGTCATCCTTAAGGAGAAGGGCATATTTGATTTGATGAATCTCTCTCCATCCCAGCGGTTATGCTAATAGGAGCAAGAAATTTGCAAGAAAACTTTGAATAGCTTTTATAAACCACCCAGAAACTGGTGTGTCTGGGGCTTCTGGGAGAACAATCTGTGAGTCATTTTAAAAAACAAACACACTCATAATCACAGTGCATGTTGTTACCATGGTAATTAGGCCTGTCGAGTTGGCTTGCTTATGTTCCTGTCAAGAGAAGAGGGGGAGAGAAACTGAGAATTCAGAGCTTGGCCTATCAGCTTCTATATGCCTATTGCAAGAGAGAGTTTAGGGGGTTCTTGAAAACGTACTGGCATAGTCATCCTAAGAGGGAAGTGAGGAAACTCTGGCATCCTGCCTTTGTTATTGAATATAAGTTAGCCATATTAGTGTCGGGTGTTGTGATTCACAGGAGAGAAAAGGACCATTTGGCATTCTCTTGGCAAAAAGGGAAAATAGATCCTTTATCTGTTGTATAATTACGTGGAAGTCTCTAAGGTCTACCTGGGGAAGTGTCTTCTGTGCAGGTGCACAGGGCTTTAATGATCTTCTAAAAGGCACCGGATACCACTGGCAAAATGTTGTTGCAGGTGAAAGGATCTGCGTTATAAAGCGCATTATTCTAATATGGGTAGAGACTGGTTTCAGTGAAGCCATTGTTTCAGAGCTGATCCCCAAGTAGACGAGGTATCTTTTCTCTGTTGCATGGGGTAGACATGACTCCTTTATCTTGGACAGTCATCTTATAATACAGGCCCATGGGTCACAGAGATGAGGGAGGTTATGTGAGCTCTGACAAATCTGTCGCCATTCCAGAGGAAAGTAAAATCAAAATATAACGTTTGTTTGATGGACAGTCAACAGTTATTGGGCCAGTGGACTTACGGTAGGGGTGAGTCATTATGATTCTATCTGAGGAACAAACAACACCCTTAAATTAAAGGTATGAGTTAGGACATATAAAGCTGTTTTTAAGAATGTTTCTAAGTTTACTTTAAGAGGTCTAGGTATTCTCTTAAATGAAGAAATATAATATGTTGACTAGAGCTTTATTTTTTTAGAGGATTCCTCAAGCAGATATTAAAGCAGATTGTATTTAAAGCTAAAGAACTTTTCTGTATTAAAACTATTTTTCAGATGGCTTGAAATAAAGTGCCATGAAGTGTGATGAAAACGTCATACAAACTCAGGGAGCTGGTGTGTGATTTATGCCCTTGTGAGGATATAATAACTACTTCTTGAAACTGTACATTTCATTTTTTCTCTCATATATGGACAGAAGGCTCATGTTGCTCGAACTCTCTTCTGTGCTATCTTAATTTTCTTAAAATTACTAAACCATGCTTAAATTTTTTTTCTGGTAAAGTAATTCATGGTGATTATTGAAAATTTGGAAAATACTTAAATTTTAAAGAAATGACCGCTTCTGTTAATTAGGTTGTTGGTTAAACTGCACGTAACAGAGGCTTGATTTCACAGTGGGGCGACAGAAGTTCTTTCTCTTTCAGATAATAACCCAGAGGTGGGTGGTCCAGGGCTGGAAAGCTAGCTCTGCTCCACAAGATCATCCCAGGACCTAGGCTTTTTCTATCTTGTTAGTCCATCACTCAAGCATGTTTCTCTTGCTTTTTGATCGAAAGCAGCTTGCCCTAAGGATCCCACTTAGGACCAGCAGGAAGGGAGAACGTTGGAAAGGAGAGGGCATGGCCCAGAAATTGCACAAATCATTTTTGCAGCCGTCCCGCTGAACTTTGTCTCATAGCCACACACCTTGCAGCAATGGAGGCTGGGAAAAGTAGTTATCCTTGACATGTAGGTTCCTAGCTTAAAAATCTATTATAAGCCTAGAAGAGCAGAGCAGATACTGGCTGTATCTAGCAATTCCTGCTACTTCCATTATCCTATAGAAAATAGGATAGAAGAGGCAATATGCTGTTCACATTTTGATGTATCTTCTTCCAATCATTTTCTAGAATAATCTATATCAGAAAGATTATATATAATATTTACTAGAAAATATTATTTGTGATATATTAGAAGAATATTACACTTGAAAAATATAAACTGTATTAGAAAAATATGTATTTGAAACATATTAGAAAATTAACTGAGGTCACACACTATATATATATATATGTATATATATATATGTATATAAAATTTTGTATTTTTTCACATTGCTTTATATCATGTGTATTTTTCCTCATCATTTAAGATTTTTGTATGTATTGTTTCAAAGTTGCATCATGCGGAGTTTTGGTTTACTTAATAAATTATGTTACTGATATTTAGGCTATTTCTGACACCTTGGTAATAATTCTTCGCTTACGTTTGGATTTTTTTGTTTGTAAAGTCAAGGAGTGTTACCACAATGACAGTGACTGAGAACATATTTGAGGATCTTGATGAATAGTGCCAAACTATGTCCTCGAGAGGCTGCTAGCACCAGTAATGCGCGAGAGTGTTCGGCTCCGAGCAGCCTTGGTTGGACAGGTTCCTCCCACTAATCATTGTTATCCCTAGGGTTCATTCTCTGAAAATAGGTTGGTTTGGGCTTTTTTTTTTTTTTCTTTGCTGTCATTAATCATGAGATAATGCTTTCCTAATAACTTTGGCTCATTTTAAAACATACTATCCCTTCTGGTCATCTGGGAATATAATTGGTTGGGCTGAGACTGTAGCACACCTGCCAGTCTGGAAGCCGCGTGAGATCTTTATAGACACGATGTTCATTTGGTCCTAGGACCCAATGTGAACTTGCCTCGACATCCGCCGAAGTCACTGGGGCCAGGGGTGTCAGTGTCTCTACTGTTACGCAGCCTACAGAAACGTTAGATACTAAAAGATGCTTTTATAATTCCGAAATTGTCCAAATCTACCCTCTTACAGGCTAGATACACACAAGTGGAAATCCAGCCCTGTTCGTAACTCCTGGAGCAGGAATGTGGTCTGCCTCTGCCCCTTTGGTCCTGTCGGGAGCAAATCGGGTTAGGTCAGGGAGGAAAGTTTCTTCTTAGTCATCTCACTTAGTCATCTCTGTCACCAAGAACTCTGCTTCCCTTAGGTTCAGAAGCCGACTTTGTGTTTTCATGTTTTCCTGTAGGCCAAGGAAGTTCACAAAGAAAGAGACTCTTATTTCACATCTGTTTCTGAAAAGAAAAAGAGTTAACAGAGTGTTTGTTTCTTGGCTTGGAAATGTAAACCTGTGAGACCCTCTGCCCTTAGAGCTATTCAGCCGTTACCACCAAACCCTACTTACAGAAACACTCATTTGTTTATTCAACTCTTATGTGTCATGTTATTTTGTCCTGTTTATTAAAAAAAAAACATTCGTTTTCCTCTCTGCTTTCTCAACAGCCCAGATCTGCCAGTGAGCCTCAGGCTTTGGGAACTGAAGAGGTAAGAATTAAAAACTATTTTCTCCGAGGAGCTTCTTGAGTCTAACCAGAACTTGAAGCAGAAAAGAGTATCTTAACTGATCCTGTAGATGAATGCATTTAACATGTGATGTTTATCAGTAAGAAATGTTCATTGAGGCTTTAGCAGGATTAACAGGACTCCAGGATTTAAGAAAAAAAGCAGTTATCCTTGATGATAGTTGAAGTCTGATTTCTCACCGCCAGATTTTCCCATTTTCTTCTAAAAATCTAAGTTGGAGAGCCTTGAGGTCACAGCCTGAAAATGTATTCCTATGGCACCATATCCAATTAATCGGTTGCAGCTATTAAAGACATACCTTGTGCAAGACAGACATCATAGTAGATTAGATCAGAGAAGAGTAAGCCCTGTTCTTAACAGATTGGTGTAGACATTGTAAGGGCTTTTCCAGCAGCAACATACAATAATAACCAAAGGTCAATCTAATGCTGTAGGGGTTTCTTCTTAAAGAAGCTAACTTGGCTTTTGAAAATAGCTAAAGCCATTTGAGTCTGGAGAGGTTGCCCCCCCCCCCCCCGATCTAAGCAACGTGGATTTTTTCCCCTATTTTAAAATTTAACCTCATTAGGAAAAATTTCAAGCTGTTTTCAAAATAGAATAATATAATATAATATCACTCAATTTCCGCAACTATCAATTCATGGCCAATATTTTTCATTTATCCTACCACCTATTTCTCTTCTTTCCCCGTTGGATTATATGTCAATGGTTTGAATTTGGTTGTTGGATTTTTAATTGTTTGTTTACATAACTATTTAGTGGTTACAGAAAAGTGCTAATAAAAAATACTATCTACCTATAACCTGACTTAGTTTACTTAGTCTTTCACCCATGTATTTATTTAGCAAATATTTAGTATTTGCTAGTATTAGAAACTTAGAATCTCTTGTCTAGGGGGCGCCTGGGTGGCTCAGTTGGTTGAGCGTCCAGCTCTTGTTTTCTGCTCAGGTCATATCTCATGGGTTGTGAGATAGAGCCCTGCATCAGGCTCTGTGCTTAGAGGGGAGTCTGCTTGAAGATTCTCTCCCTTTGCCCTCTCCCTCTCTCTCTCTCAAGTAAATAAATAAATCTTAAAAAAAAAAAAAAAGAATCTCTGGTCTAGAGCTTATTAGAAGAAAGGCCTGTGTGAATGTGCTTTTAAGACCACGTATAGCTACCCCATATTGAAGTTCTTTTGGATTTAAGTACTTAGTATCTTACAAGTGAGTACAGAGCCATCCCTGCATTCTACCAAATCCAGTAGTCCCCCCTTATTTGTGGGGGATATGTTCCAGGACGCCCCACTGGATGCCTGAAACTGCACTAGTACTGAACCGTACGTATACGGTGCTTTTTCATATATATGTATCTGTATATATATATATGTATATACATACACACATATATATGATAAAGTTTAATTATAAATTAGGCACAGTAACAGATTAACAACAATAATAAGATAGAACACTTATAACAATATACTGTAATAAAAGTTATGTGACTATGGTCTTTCTCTTAAAATATCTTATTGGACTGTACTCACCCTTCTTGTGATGGCACGTGATGATAAACTGCATGTGAGAGGAAATGAGGTGAATGACACAGGCATTGTGGGAAAGCATTAGGCAGAGGATCACCTGCTTCCTCGCAGTTGACCAAGGGCCACTGAAACTGCAGAAACAAAACCATGGATAAGTGGGGACTACTATATTGCTAATAATGAAGACTGTCTTATAAGTATTTGATGTTTTCTGTCTGATGTTTTTGTGTTGATTTCTTTCATGCTGATGAATGAACTTCAGTGTTTCAAATCAGTCCAGGCAGAGTTTCTCAATGGGACTTGCTGGCAAGTTGAGTAGGACAATTCTTCGTTGTACTCTTTGGTATTCCCGTTCTTGTCTCACAGAAGGCCAGTGGCATCTTCCAGTCATTGTGATATCCAGAGCACCCTAAGGAGACATTGAGAACTACTGTGTCTTTGCATACAACCTTAGAGAGGTTGCCATTTTCCATTCTCACAAGCATTTTTGCTTCATGCAAAATTACTGATTGCAGTTATGCTCAGTGGCTCCTTAGGTAAGTGGTCATGTGCTAACAAACTAAAGAAAGAAATGAAACGAAGTAGACATGTAAAGAAAAATGGTATTTTGCACTATTGGAGGAATTTTGAGCAAATTTGCTCTCGTACCAAATCTGTTTTTTTAAGTCTATATAAAGAAGCAAATTAAACACTGGGTAAGAAATGGTCAAATATTGGGGTTTAGAACAAAATACTGCTAAAGCATCACGCAAATTGAAAAGCAGCAGTGATGAAGGATATATTCCTTTCCTGTTTGCTGCCATAACAAATTATCACAAACTTAGTGGCTCAAAGCAATAAACATTACGGTTCTGCAGGTTTGGTTCTGTAGGGATCTCACTGGGCTAAAAGCAAAGCATCAATAGAGCTACCTTTCCCTCTGGAGGCTCTGGGGAGAATTCTAGAGTCTACCTTCCTCTATCTTCAAAGCCAACAGCACTGCATCTCTATGTCTTCTACTCTGTGTCTCTTAGCTCTGAACTCAGAAAGGCTTCTTTGATTTCAAGGCCCCATGTGATAAGATTTGGCCCACCTGAATAATCCAGGATACTCTCCCCATCTGAAAGTCCTTAATTCAAAGTCCCTTTTCCCTTGTAAAGGTTACACATTCACAGGTTCCAAAGATTAGGACATGGACTTATTTGGGGGCCATTATTCTGTTTGCTACAAAGTGAAAGAGATTAGTTATTCAGAAAAGCAGAAAGGCCTCAGGTAGCAGAGGTAGGAGTGTCTAACATTTCATTGTGTAGGGTTGAGCAGGGTTAAGGTTCCCAGATTGTTGAAGTCTTGACTCTGCAAATCCTGTTTTGTAGATGGAGGCCCTGAAGCCTTTTGCTTTACTTGGAGTATTTGGCATTGGATCCAGTGGATAGGTTGAAGTCCCACAGCTCCTTTCTTGGCCAGACCTTTTGGTACTATGGGTGTGGCCTCGGGAGAGTGTGCTGCTTTTGGAGTTTCTCTAACTCTGGGGAGTTTGCCCACCATGTGCGGGTTCCAAGGTCTTTGAATAGTACCAAAGAAATGGGAGATTTTTATTTTATGCTGTTATGTCTGCTTGTCATATTATGCTCTATTTATTAAGTTCTAAAATGTGGAAATTGGAGGAAAAAATAACAATATTTTAGAGCCTCACTGTAGTGGTATTTATTATAGCTAATTTCAAAGTATGGTTTAATTTCCATCGTATATCGGGTAGGTTATCCCCACAAAGTAAGAAACCATTTCTTGCCTCTGAGTCAGATAGACCACTGGATTATTTTTTTGAAAATCATCTCTGGAGTAGAATGTAGTTGGAAATTTTTGTTGGAGATTTAAAAATTTTTCAGTTATTTTTGTAGCAAGTCCCCTCTCTGTCCACTTACAAACATTCCAACAATGCAGATCTGAAGACCAAACCTAGGGCTAGCAATAGGTAACAAACTATCCTGATTTGTCCAAGACTGGGGGTTTCCTGGGACACAGAACTTTTGGTGCTAAAACTGGGCCAGTACTGGGCAAATCAGGATGGTTGGTCACCCCACCAGATGTCTAACAAACGGCTCTAGTGGTAAGTAGCTGTCGTGTCCATGAATCGTTAAAATAGAAAAATTTTTTTAAAGGTTTTCTTTTTGGGGCACCTGACTGGCTCAGTCGGAAGAGCATGTGACTCTTGATCTCAGGGTTGTGAGTTTGAGCCCCACGTTAGGGGTAGAGATTACTTTTAAAAAATAAAATAAATAAGTAAATAAATATTTTATTTTAAAATAATCTCTACACGCATTGTGGGGCTCGAACTTACAACCCTGAGATCAAGAGTAACTCACTCCACTGACTGAGCCAGTCAGGTGCCCCAAAATAGAAATTTTGATTGAACTAGGTAATGACAACAACCCCCCCCCCCCCGGGTTTGGGTTGAAGATAGGAGTGATTCCAGCTCTTGGAAAATCTGTATCCACATGTTTGCCCAAACCAACTTAAAAAAAGAAAAAAGCAAAAAACCCAAACCCTCAGATTCAGCACTAAGAAGAACTTGTGACATTTAGGAAGTGTTACATCTCATGCCCTACCCTTTCAGTTCTCCAGTGTTAACCAACACCCTCCTACAAGATGCCTTCCATGAGCACATCTTTAGTAACTTTGTCACTGAAGTGACCTCACTACATCTTTGTCAGCATGTCAGCACGTGTGGAAATGATAAAACCCAAGTTTGCCAAAGCAGCACAGGGCTCTCTTAGTCTGAATCCTGTCTTCTGTACGACAAGACTGAACTTTCCTGCCTAAGAGACAGCATAGACTGTCCAGAAGGAGATAAGTATTAGGAAGATGATCTTGAAAGCCTGAGGGGAAGGGATTGGAGTGGATCCTGGCTTGGCGTCTTACCCAGCTCAGGACCTTGGTGCTTCCTGACCCGCCCACTATAGAGAGTGGGCTACTTGCCCTGATCTGAGTAGCTGCATTCAGGTAAAGACTCTTGCTCAGTCCTTCCTGCTTCCATTGTACACCGCCCTGTGTTAGCCACTCCAAGCCAGACAGAAAACTGGAATATTGAAGATCCTAGGGTCTCAGTTTTTACATTTCTGTGACCTTTATTGGGATATTTTTGTTCTTTAAGCCATTGGGATAAAGAAGACTGCAAGAACAATAAATTAGCTTCCCCAGAACAGACTTTGGACTTTCAGAAGCTGACACTTTTTTTCTTCTTTTTTAAAAAATGTATTTAATTCTTCCCCATCTTCCAAACTGCCCTAGTTGGTGGGTACAAGTAATTCTCCTTCAATAACCAGCCCGCCGCCTTTTGTTTTCCAAAATAAATTGAGTACTCTCAGTTGTGGAGGTAGGGTCTGGGTTTCTGACAAGGATAGGTCTTGGATAGAACTGTGAATTATTTTGATATCTTCCTCAACCCCTTTTTTGGGTTCCTTCCTTCCAGGACAACCAATCCTGATTTCATTTTGTTAGGACTAGTGTCATTTCAGCTTTAGACTCTGCTGTTTTTTTCTGAATCAAACAAGTTCCAGAAGAAATGAAAGCATACCAAATCATTATGCTGTCATTTAAACCCAGATTCTCTTATTCTTTGCCAGAGAGAAATTAGAGAGTGAATGTAAATAAATAAGAGGTCCAAATGACCACTCTGGGTGCAGTGTTCCTTTGGGGGTGATGGAAATGTCTTGGAACTAGAGAGAGGTGATGGCAGCACAGCACTGTAGATATACCAAGTGCTGTTGAATTGTACACTGTAAATGGTTAATGGTTAATTTTCTGTTATGTGAATTTTACCTTAAAAAAAAAATTGATTGGATTTCAAGTAGAAAAAGAAAAAAAAAAAAAGACTGCTTTTCCCTCTCTTTAAATTCTGCAAGAAGCCTTAGCCATTTTAATACATTCATGTTAAGTTTCTAGATCAAAATTGTTGTGCTATCCTGTGCCATTACTCAGAGAAGATACGTAGACCTAAAAGTGCCTGCAAGGTAGAACTGATGAGGAAACGCTGCAGGGGATGAGGGAGGGACATCTCTGATAGTTAAGACACCAGTTGTTTATTAAGAGGTATAGTTTTTGTTACTAGATTATACACTGGCCTATAATTTTCAAAGCTGATCACAATAACAAATTGTTTTTTAAGTTGAACCATTTAAAACACTGGGCAGTCTTCTATCTTTCATGGGATAGACGCTGTGTCAACGAGGTTGGACAGTTTTTTAATATCCTGTAGTTGCAGACTGCAGTGGGATATGATAAAATAGAAAGAGTCCAGATGTGATAACTTTAATGAAATGTGAGCAAGGTAACAAATTTCAGATAGAGAAATGCCTTTTATTAAAACATCTCCTTGGACATCCCCGGGGGCTGTCATGTGATCAAAGTCTGATGGGGACTTGTTTTAAGGGATGCTTACATAAGGGCTCACACAATCCTTGGTTTAATTATGAAGCTTTAAGGTTTTTTAATTCCTTCTAGATTTAGAGGCAACCGTTTTGACCTTTCTACAGAGATGTAACTAGGCAACCAGTAACAGCACTTAGCCAGTGCACAGCATCCAAACTTCATAGCCAGCCATGGCATCATTTAAAAAGATACCATTTAAATCTGTCTTTTAGGTCTGGCATATGCTGTCATGTAACCTTTAATTTCTTAGAAAATATCATGCAAACCCCCAGCTGTAAAATAGAATGGTTCCTAGAAGCCCAGCATCCTCCGAAGTTAATAGGGAAGTATGCCTATGAGCGCAGCAGTGACAGAGTTGAGAGGTAGATGCATGCCCTGTGCTTTATAGTTGGGAATTAAGAAGGTAGCTTTCATGTTTGGTGTGTGACGGTGTAAGAGTTTAAAATCATATCCTCAGCAGGGGGGCAATGAACATTCCTCACGATATGATTAATGGAAAACATGTACAGTCACAGAGATGAAAGATGGCTTTTATTCTAGTGAAGTTGATTTTACTTTGCTGGAAGGTTGGTAACTAGAAATACCTAGTTTGATCGATCAACAAGAACTTACCGAAAGCTTTTTATGTGTCAGACACTCTACTAGGTATTATACTATATTTCTTTTCTGTGATAGCCATGCTTTTAATTAGTTTTTGTATTAGGAATAGATGTGTAAGATTTTTGAAATTCAAGCAGTCTTTGAGACAGGCATAAATGAAAAATAGAAGTTTCTTTCCAAACACCAATTTCTAGCCCCACTCCCTGGAGGTTACCACAGTTAATAGTTTCTAGTGCATCTTCCAGAAATGTTCATCTTTTGGTTAATCTGTATTGGAAAGGTGAGTGTGATAAGTGCCACTAAACCATCTGTTAGTAAGCTGCTCTTCTGGACTAAATCTTTTAATTTGGAGATGCTACTTGAACTTCTTTTTAAGCTGTGTCTTTTGAAAACTCAAAAAATGTCAGCACCAAAGTGATGCCAGTAGAGCATAGTGGGAGGGAGGACTACACTGAAGAATGTTACTGTGTAATTTTAGCGTCCCTCAAATTTACAACTTAAGTAATAAACCTTAAGGTAGTTCTGTATAATTTTCAAAGTCATCTGGAGTACATTATCTCCCTGGATCCTGTGGATGACCCTGTGACGCAGGGATTATTTATTTTACGAAGAGGGAGCTGTGGTTCTCAGAGGTTAAGTAAGTTGCCTGTGAGAATAGCTGACGAGGGATATGATCAAGACTTGACCCTGAGTCTATTCCAAGTTTTATTCTTGAGCCAGACTGCACTGGTAACTGTGAGGAACAAAGAGGCCCGGGACACCTTGGTGGCTCCTTCATGAGGGGCTGTGCTGTAAAGCAGATGGGCGCTGGGCTTGCGCTCGAAAGATCTGGTTATGGAGTCATTCTATTCTGCCCCAGGGCCATTTAATTAATACAGTACATACAAATTCGGATGGCTGACACTCTCCTCACAGTTTCCTCACTGGCTCTATTCCTGTTTGTTTGTTTGCGTAATACTGGCCACAAGGGTGGGGACTTGACCCAAGCAGGGGAAACCACAGTATTTCACCCCTAGACCACAGGAGTCGGTTCAAAGGGTGGACATGTGACCCAGCAGGGGCCAGTAGGTTCTTCCTCTGGAATATTCCAACCCAAGTTGAGGATGAGGTCCCATCCTTTCTCATCTCAAGGCAGTAAGAGTCACATAAGGCCATGTTTCAGTCTGCTGAGAGAATGAAGTCTGATGCACAGAAGGGCAGCAAACGAGAGACAGATAAAGGGAGAGAGCTCACTAGCCACTGGAGACCATGAATTCAGTTGATGTGAGTCAATACATTTCCATTTTCCATTTTTTACTTAAGCAAATTCAAATTGCTACAAAGAGTTCTGAATGATATCTCCAGGTCTGTGTTCTCATCCATAAAATGGGGGTTATAATATTTGCCCTATGTCGGAACTGCTATAAAAATTAGTTGAGATAATGACTCGGAAAACACTGTAAATTGTAAAATGCTGTACAAATGCAAAGCGTATTATTCATTGATACATTGCATTGACTTAGGAAAAATCAAAAGCATGAATTTACCACTCATTTGGAAAATAAGAGGTGAGAACTTTGTAAGAGCCATCTGGTGTTATGCAAAATTAAATGGAAGCTGCCAGAGTCCTCCAGATTTTTTTTTTTTTTTAATCTTCTTTCAAATACTCCCTGAGTTCCTTTAGGCAGTCATAATGAATATAAGGCTAGAGCTTACCTTTCTGGCTCAAGTTAGTTCAATGAGTTTCTCTTTTTCATCTGTGGCTTGTAATCAGTGGGAAACACGCACACACCCACACATGCGTGCACACACGCACTCAAACTAAAGTATCATATTAATATTTCAACATCTTAGCCTTTTTCCTTAAAAGCTTGGTGCTACGTGATATTATGCCTTCATTAGAGAAAAATCATCAAAGAAAATCAGCCTTCAAGTAGTTATTCTAGTTATAGAATTTTCTTTATTTGGGAACACTATAGTTGGGTTAATTCTGGAGATGGGTCGTTAGTTGTTTTGTGCTTAGATGGGATCAGATCCGTCTTTTTCCTTAATGGACTTACATCCTTGATAGAAGCTCTCAGTAATCAAAATCTGGTTGAGATTATAATTTATGTCTGACACAGAAGCATCACTTTTATAGCATTTTTTATTATATATGATAATACCTCTCAATGAAGGAAAACAGATGGTACCTCTGAAATCTGCTCTCTTTCTTAGATTTGCCATTTAGGCAGTTTTTATTGTAGCAAACATCTCTTTCTTCCTATTGATTGTTAGACTCCCCCCAAAAGTGGCTTAAAGTCTCAATCTGAGTAATATATGCAGAAATGTGGAAGGCACCATGGAAATATGATTTGTAAGCATGAAGAAGATGATCTAGCAACCTGAAAATGTTTTACATCTCTCACATTTTAAAATCTGAGAAATGCATCTGCCAACCTTTGCCGTGCTCGTAAACCCGGTGAGTATGTCTTTGCGTTACATGACCGCCAGTGCAGTAAGTTTGAATCCGTGGCATTTGAGCTCTCCTTTCCACACCTCACCTAGCCATTGTTTATTTCTGCCTGGGCTTGATATCAACCTCACGAATGTCAATGTTTTCATATAAATCAAGGACTTGGAGTAAGTTCATTTTCTGAATAAGGCATATTCTTAGCCCTCAGAAAATGTCTGCTGTACTGGAAACAATCGGCATCCTCAAACTGGTTGATTTTAGGAGAGCTTAAGAAAGAGAATATTTATGAGGACGTGGGCAGAATATAAGGAAAGTGCACTTCTCTGGGGCTCCTTTACAGTCTATGGGACTGAAGGGATGAGGGCTGGGAGGAGAGGCCTCCTGAGAGAAGCTATAGCCTCCAGGAAAGGTGTGGAGCCGGATTATAATGATTCTGGGGGCAGGGATCCCGGGAAACCTATACACTGGACTCCCTCTGAACTGCTTGTGCTCCCTGTTGGCCAAACCCAACTGGAAGACAAAGAGCCAGGAAGTCTGCTGCTGAGTTCATACAGTTTAGTTTCCTAGGGCATAGAGCTTGGTGGGGTGGGATGGAGAATGGGTCTGAAGGGCAAATGGAAGATATCTAGCATAGTGAACCTTCATTATGAAAGTCTTGCATGAAAGAAATGGCATTCCTTCCTCCCCCAGATTTATTTATCTTACAAAAACAATTGTTTTTTTTTTTTTTAAAGATTTTATTTATTTATTTGACAGAGATAGAGACAGCCAGCGAGAGAGGGAACACAAGCAGGGGGAGTGGGAGAGGAAGAAGCAGGCTCATAGCGGAGGAGCCTGATGTGGGGCTCGATCCCATAACGCCGGGATCACGCCCCGAGCCAAAGGCAGACGCTTTACCACTGTGCCACCCAGGCGCCCCACAAAAACAATTGTTTTAACCACCTTGCATTTTTTTTCAGTCCTTTTACTTAAACCAGGTTATAGCCCATGATCAAATGGGCCCAAGCACAATGGTAGCATTTGGACAAAGTTCAGCTGTGTATGTGCTAAGATGATCTGGAGGCTGTACAGAGGTGAGGGGGCCACTCTGGTGCTTGTCCCATACAGAGAGGGGACGGCAAACTCAACCTAGAGCTCAAGTTTAGTGCTAGGGTTGGCCAAAAGTAGATAGACACCTCAGAGCAACTTTGAATAGTCCACATTCTTGGACCTCCCATATTCAAAAGAGGGACCTATTATCCCAGTGAAATGCAATGCTCAGCTAGTGAGTTCAATGGCCAGTTTTATTCAACTTGCTTTTAATCTCAGATGAATTATTTTCACTTCTTTGACCCAGGGACCAGGATTACTTGCCTTGATCTAATCCAGATTAACTACTCTCATCCACTGAAAATGAATAAATCAACTGACTCGGACAAATCCCCATAATTGGAGAGGTATTTGTGGCAGCATACCATGACAGGCAAAAGAAAACAAATTTGTAATACCACGGTAAAGCATGATCCTCTTCTGTGGGCCAGAGCATTCCAACTGGGGAAATGCTGGGACACAGGGATTCCAGAAAAAAGAGTTGGGTCTGTAATAGGAACAGTGAGTGGCAGTGTGGTATAGAGAAAAGAAGGTGGGTTTGGGGGTTAAGATTAAGGGGGGCGCCTGGGTGGCACAGCGGTTAAGCGTCTGCCTTCGGCTCAGGGCATGATCCCGGCGTTCCAGGATCGAGCCCCACATCAGGCTCCTCCGCTGGGAGCCTGCTTCTTCCTCTCCCACTCCCCCTGCTTGTGTTCCCTCTCTCGCTGGCTGTCTCTGTCTCTGTCAAATAAATAAATAAAATCTTTAAAAAAAAAAAAAAAGATTAAGAGCTCTCCGTTTAATATCGACAGCAGCCACTTTGGCAGATTATTGAATTCTCTATCTCAAGTTTCTTTGTGTATAAAATGAGAATAATTTGACTTCTTACAAAGTTAAAAACCATATATGCAAAACAAAGGCAGTCTTTTTCACACAGTAGTCCTTTAAATACTTTTTTGGAGGGTATACTCACTTTTTAAAAAAGTTTCTTAACATTATCGAGGTATAATTGGCATACAGTAAATGATACATAATTAAAGTTGATGCGTTTTAACTGAACACACCCGGGAAACCCATCAGCACAGTCAACATAATGAACATTTCCATTCCGGAGTTCCCTCATACCCAGTAACCATCTTTCCTTCCCATCCCCATCTTCAGGCAGTCACTGATCTGCCTTCCGTCACTCTAGAAGAGTTTGCATTTTCTAGCATTTTACATAAATGCAATCATATTTGTTTTTTCTAGCTTTTTTTTGCTCAGCATAATTGCAGGAGACACATCCGTGTTGTAAGGATCACTAGTTTGTTTCTATTATTATGGCGTAGTATTCTGGTGGATTGGCGTGCCGCAGTTTGCTCACCCATTGGAGGATATTACGCATTACGTCTTGTTTCCTTTTCCCTTCTTCTTCCTTCACTAATAGCGTAAGAAAAAATTCTCAAATATTCCATGTTAGCATAGTTGATATTTCCATCGATACCCTCTGGGACTAGGGTGTCTTACAATAATTGGGTGTAAATTGCAGTTATAACAGTAATTGTGTTTATTAATCCCTGGCTTAGGTTGATTCTGAACTAAACCTCAGTTTCTTCTGCTTCCTCGGCTTTCTTTTGCTCTTCAACAGAAGTAAGCAACTTGGAGGATACAACCCAAATGTCCATCAATTGATCCCTGGATGAAATTGTGATATATCTATACGATGGAATATTATTTGCATAAAAAAGAATGAAATACAGATTCATGCTTACAATGTGGATAAACCTTGAAAACAGTATGCCAAGTAAAAGAAACCGGACACAACAGGCACATGTTATATGGTTCCATTTATTGAAAGGTCCGGAACAGTCAAATCCATAGAGACAGAAAGTAGATTAGTGGTTACAGGAGCTGGGGTGGCAGAGGGGGAAATGGGGTGAGTGCTAATGGGTATGGGTTTTTTTTGGGAGGTTGATAAAAATGTTCTGGAACAATAGTGATAGATGCATAACTGTGAATATTCTAGAAGTTACTGCACTGTATACTTTAAAAGAGTGAATTATATACGGTGTGTATATTATATTTCAATGAAGCTGATACTTTAAAAAGCAGTCGTAAAACTGGAGAAAAAATTCAACAGCAGCAGCAATTAATTTCCCTTTTTTTTATTTGCTAACGGAAAACTTAAGGCTATTTTCCTTATGGATCATGCTGCACCTGCATTTCCAGATCCTGAGTACCACGTGGACCTTTCTAGCCCTAATGCTAGAAGTAAAAATGTCACACCTGTAAATAAGTCATATTTTGGAGGTGGCTCAGTATCATATTATTTTGGTTTACTTGAGATGATGAAGGGCCTATAGCTACCTTGACTTTTTTGTCTTTTCCTTTTAAAAATAACATGTATTCAGTTTGTCTAATCACCTTTTCCTCTGGCCTCAGTTAAACTAGATGCAGGATATCCTGTCGGTAAACCATCTTAGCTAAATCAGAGTATTTACCAAACTCCTAACAGCAGTAGACAGAATAGAGTGAGTAAAGTCAAAGTCCAAATATTCAAAATAATCCTTGGAAAGGAAAAGAAGCCAGTATCTCAGAGTTAGTAGTGATTCAGTCAGGGGTATAACTTTGATTTCAAGCAGCTGTAGAGGATGGGAATCAGGGCAGATTTCCTCCCTTTCTAATTGCTTCCTTTACCTGGTGAAACACCGCCTTATTTAGAATACCCTTAGCTGCCCCACTGCTGTGAATCAGGACCAACACCGTCATGTCTGGACATAGAGCTCCAGGTGGTCTACTCTCAATAAATCTGTGTTTCCTGGGTACTCACGGTTTGTAGTGAATAAAAGTCATTTCTTTCCTACTCTTAGCCATCTTAATAGCCATGGTTTGAGTTTTGGTGTCATTTAATAATAATGTGAGTGAAAGGTATGAACCCAGGGTGAAAGTAGAGCCTGTGGAACTCTGCTCAGGAACGTTACCTTTGGTTTTTGCTGTAACTTAGCAAATGAAGTTTTCCCAAGTGAGGTGGTGTTTATCTTGGATTTTCTGTGATATTCTGTCCCACTTCCGGTGCACTACAAAAAAATTGCGTGAGAGAAATTTCTGTTTTACCTTGACCCTGGAAGGAGATGGCTCCCAGGAGTGTCCATCCATTTATGTAGTCATATCCATCCATTCTAGAAATATATAGGGCTATATTATATCTATTCATTCTAGAAATATACTCATTAATCTATGTATTAAACATCTATAATGCAAAATATACTGGGAAGATGTTTAAGTGACTTCTTCAGTAGTAGAACAGGCTTTGTAGGCATAAGCAGACATTGACCTAGATTCTTTCTGTGTGTGTGTGCATGTGCACGTGTGTGCGAGTGAAACATACCATACATCAGAAGAATACATGCATGTACACACACATTAAAGACAACTAATAAAACAAGCACACATACAGTTCCCCATCTTTCCCCCTACTAGCTTTATTGATAAGTATCACTTTTAAAGATTCCTATTTTCTTATCATTGTTCCCTTCCTCCTTTCTCCCCGTTCCTAGAAAGCCGTAATCTGGACTTTTTGTCATTCCCCTGCCTTTTTTTTTTTTTTTTTTTTTTTTTTTAGTGTTGCCTGTTTCTGAAATGGAATCATGCTTTTTCTCTCATTTGGAATTTATTTAACATTATGTTTTGAGATTCACACAGGTGGACATATGTAGTTATAGTTCACTTATTTTCACCACGATCAAAGAGTAATTAGTATATCAATATTGCTCCTCCACTGTATGACATATACCACACTTGATCCGTTCTACCCATTTTGGTGGCTTCAGGCTTCTTCCTCTCATGAAAATGCTGTTCTGTACCCTCTGTACAAGTGTCCTAGTCGTCATCCAGGAGTTTTCTAAGACATGGTGCTTTGGAGTTCAGTTGCTAGGTCATAGAATACGCAAGGTTTAACTTTATTAGGTAATGCCGTATTGTTTTAAAGTGGTTACACCAATTTATTCTTAATTAGTAGTGTAAAAGTGTTTTTGTTGCTGCCCTTGCCAATACTTAACGTTCTCCGAATTTTCGTTTTTATTAGTCTTGTTGCAGATGTATTCTGAAATTCTTTTTTTTAAATAACAAAGAATTGGTTCGGGTTTTCGCTTTGAACTATCTTGGTGAAAGAGACAGGGAAATAAATTGGTTTTTGTTTGCTACATTTGATAAAGTTAAACAGACCATTGCTATAGGGGCACCTGGGTGGCTCAGTTTGAGTGTCTGCCTTCAGCTCAGGTCATGATCCCAGAGTCCTGGGATTGAGCCCCACGTTTGGGATGCCCTGCTCAGTGGGGGAGTCTGCTTCTTCCTCTCCCTCTGCTCCTCCCCCCCCCGCCCCCGACTCATGCTCTCTTGCTCTTTCTGTCTCTCTCAACTGAATAAATTAAAAAAAAAAAAAAGAAAATTAAAGACAATCGCTATGGATTTTGCCCCTAGATATAGGTGTTCAAGTAATATGCAGGCTGAGCTTCTTATTTCTTTGCTATTTTTCTTTAATTTTTTTCTTTATTAGATGTTTTTAATTTGCAAGTTTAACAGGTAAGGTGTGTGAAAAATTATTTACCCTTTCCTTCCTTATCTCCTCCCTTCTCCAGATAACCAGTGTCAGTGCCCTGGGCTGTATCATTTCACATTTTTTTTCATGTGCCTACATATGTAATAAACATATGTTAGGTTGTGACCTACTAAATTGACATATTATTAGATCAAAAGCAGTTGAATATCAGCAGTTTTGTATAGCTCCATCACACACACCTATCAGCAGTTTCCTACAGAAAAATAACACACACGTGCATACTGTGTTTTTGAAGATTTCTCCAATGTAATTATTACCATCAACTATGTTTTACATGACAAATGTCACAGACATTCACCCAGCTCATTGGTATGGATCTGACTCACTCATGTTAATGAGTGTGTAGTGTTCACTGCGCTGTCCCCCATGGAGAGAAATTAACAGTGTCTGCCTCGGTTGTGATTGTATTTCCCCTGATGAGTATGTCTTTATACTCTAGTGCTTCACTCTGGTTGATTGCCAGGGCGGACGTGGGGCATGGGGAGGGGTGTTGTCGAGTCAAAGGGCACAGAGATCTCAAACTTTAAAATACCTTACCTGATTTCTTTCCAAGAGTTACACCAGTTCAGGCTCCCACTAGTAAGTATGAAATTGCTCGTTTCCTATATTCCGGTGACCCCTGGGTATTACTATTCTAAAGGATGAAGAATGCTATTCTATTTTAATTGATATCTCTTGAATTTCGGTGAGGTTGAGCATATTTTCATATGCTTTTATTGCTCTTTTGCATTTCCTCTGCGAATTTTCATAAGAATTCTTATCTTTTGCCCATGTTTCTATAAAGTTATCTGACTCCCTCAGTTTGTAGGGGGCTTTTCGTTTATTAGTGATAATAAGACTTTGTGTGTTGTAGTTACTTATTTCCTGGTCTCTCGTTTGCCTTTGATTTTGTTTATAGTCTCTTTTGCCATACAAAAAATATTTTTTATATTTAGTCACATATGTGTATCTTTTCCTTTATGGTTTTTTATCTTGCTTAGGGAGGTTTCCTTTATCTAAGGTAATATATATATTCTCCTAGCTCTTCTTCTAATACTTTAATTGATTTATTTTTATATGCATATATTAAATCCATCTGGAATATATTTTGTATATGGTGTCAGGTAGAAATATAACTTTATGTTCTTTCAAATGTGTATCCAGTCTAACGACACCATTTATTTTAAAAACCCTCTTTTCTGTACTGAATTGCAATGCCACCGTAGTCCTATATTTTTTACTTATTTTAATTTCTGTACCTTGCATTATAGTTCCTGGGACGATCTTCTATTCCTGTGTCAATATGATACTATCTTGATTCCAGTAGTTTTGTTTTAGGTTGTAATATATAGGAAAGCAACCAAGTCCCATTTCACTCTTCTTTTTCAATATTTCTTGGTGTTATTTGGCTTTTTTTTTCATATAAACTTTAAGTTCATTTTGTTACAGTCTAAAAAGGAGGTAACAACCATTGGAGATTTTAATTAAAACTGCATTAATCATATGTTATTTGGAAAGGATCAACTTTTTTTATATTCTTTATTTTCCCAGGTCTCTCTGTTACAAGTCTTGTTTTATATCTTTCAAAAATATTTTATAATGGTTTCCAAATAGACACTGAACTTTAAAAAAAGAATGTGTTCCTCAGTGTATAAGAGTTTTTGTTTTTTCAAACTGAGGACCTCAGAGGGGAGGGTAGTAAGGAGGGCACGTATTGCATGGTGCACTGGGTGTTATACGCAACTAATGAATCATCGAGCCTTACATCGGAAACCGGGGATGTACTGTATGGTGACTAACATAATATAATAAAAAATCATTAAAAAAAAAAAGAGTTTTTGTTTCTTTTAGAACTGGAAATTTGTTTAAAAGACTAGATGTAAGATAAATATAAAAATACATAGCTTTTCTTCTCTTAGTGCTAAAACTTGTTCTTAGAGTAGAATACAGAGGAGTTCCTTATTCCAGTCCCCAGGGATAGATGTGATAAGCTGACTTAAAGAATAGTAAAGAAGGGCTTTGTGCCACTTGCTCTCATTCCAACTTTGCTGCTATGGCGCCACATTATTGCAGGTGAAGGCGGCGCTCTGAGCTTTGTGTGGTAAGCGCGTTGTTTCTTCATTTGGTTCTGGATTAGCCAAGACTTTCTTAAAAGTAGGATCTTAACAGAGGAAACTAATCATTTACATTTTAATTTTCTTTGAAACATAACTTTATCTGTTGAACAGAGGCTCAGAAAGAAAAAAACCTTAAGTTATAAGGTGGGTGAGGAATATTACTTATTGTAAGAATTTTATCATCAGTTTAAAAAAATACCTGCAGTACTCCTGTATTTACTTTTAAAGAGTGGAATTTACAAGTAGAAATTTCTTACCTCTTAGAAACCAATGGCTTAAGTAGCAGTATGGACAGTCTTCTTCATAGTAAATTTGTTAAAATACCGATGAAAATGTCTCAGAAATCTTCAATAAAATAACCTTAGTATCCAAAAATTAAAAAAAAAAAGTGAAAAAGAATTTTCAAAATAGCCAACTAATTTTTTAATGTTGGAACTCCAAAGAACAAAATTACAAAAGAGGAGGAAAAAAATAAATTTTAAAATTGTCTGATACAGAACAACCAAAAGAGTCTGTTTCAATAAATGACTTAAATATACTCTACATGATAATAAAGAAAATGGAAAGCCATGAAACAAAGGCCATGTAGTAAAAATTGCAGTACAATTAAGGACATTTCTAGAAGTAGTAAAGAGTTTACATAGAGAACTTCCAAATAGTTAATTAGGGAAGTATGCTTATTAACTATAGATTCAAATCCAACATTAGATGGCTTAAGTAAATATGTATAAATAATGGCAGACCACAATGATTCATTTCTAGGATTGAGCACAGTGTTTTAACTTAAAAATAATAGAGTAAGTACTTAAGCTGATTGAAGAAATACATTTTAAAGAATCAACAATCGAGGGTAAGAAGTGTTTCCAGAATTGATCAGAGGCTTAGCCTGTACATGGATGTTAACATCTAGAGAAAAATATCAAGACATTACTTATAACATTTTCAAACTTCAGTGAGGAAGAAATCTTATAACATCTGGAAGAAAGGCCAGATAATATTCAAAATACTGATTTCAGATGCAGCTGCATGGAGACCATAAACTCCCCAGGGAAATGAAACATCTGCAGTTCCCTTTATAGAAAAAATTATCCAGGCAAGATGTCATTCATTTGGGAGAGCTAAAGAAAGATTTTCACATATCCCACCAACCCTAAATAGTCAATGACCTTACGCTTTGGTTCCCAAATAGGAATTTCTTCATATTGTGGCTGCCTTATCAACTCTTGGTATGAGAGACTAGAAACCCTAAGTAGGAAGGATCAATGCTTCTGACCACAGGCCCATTGCAGAATAAGACTGTGATTGGAAACTTGAAGGGAACTACTATTTACAGAGTACTGCGTATCAGGTTCTTTACGGTACATCATTTCGTTTAATCTTGGCACCTCTGGTGGGATAATCCCCTTGTTCCAGATGAGAGAACAGCCTCGGATTAAATAACTTGCTTTGTTAAGTAATAGCCAGAATTTGAATACATGTCTTTCTGACCTGCAAGAAAAGTAGAAGTTTCAGAATAACAGTCCGAACACAGAATGAAATAAGATGGAGAAGGGCTGCAGCCTCATAGCTCAAATGTTCTTTTTTACTCATAAAAAGAAGCTTAAGAATTTTGGGGTTTTATCATGGATATAACTAGAAATCAACCGAAAAATGAATTTGATGATTGTCATGATCATATGCATGTGTGTGTGTTGATGTACAGATCTGGTTTAAGTAGAAATAGTTTTATTCAAATGCTTTCTTCCCAACATATTTCAAAAGAGATGAGAGTATATATACAGTGTTTAGTTAATACCAGAGGCATGTATTAAGCAAAAATAAGAAATAACAAAAATAAGAGGAAATAATGTTAAATGATGGTCCAAATATAACAATCATAACAGATATAACATCCCATGTGAAAAAGATGGACTTAAAAGGTCATATATTAAAATATAAGGTAGGACTATGATGCATTAATTAAATAATAAGGAAACTGAGAATAGTGATATCTGAGAACTAATATCACAACAAAATGGCTAAAGGGGAAAGTGTTAGAAACAAAAGGAACAAGCAAATAACATTGACATGCACAAGTGGTGGTATTATGTTGGGTTCTGCTTTGGGTGGCATCGTTCCCAGAGTGAAGGTTGACTTATTTTGGGGCATATTCCAAGAGCCCTGAGAGCCAGGGAAGAGCTTTGGCCTCTTGAAATTTAGGAATAAATGTTGTATACCTCCTGGTTTACTAACACAGAGTAGAGTTAGACAGGCCTTACCTGGACTATGACATAGTGGAGTCAGACCATTCATTCACGTACCTCTAGGAAATCTGTGCATTCCCGCGGGGTGATCATCTTGGAGACAAAGACACTTCTTAAGGGCAGCCAGCTGTAAAAGAGATTGTTCCAAAGCTAATAGGAATGGAACTGGATTTGGAGGCAGGGTTGCTGCATCGCACAACTCTGGGGAGAGTAAGTCTGTGATGTGGAAGGGGTGATGTTAGAATTAAGAGCTGTCAGATGAGCAGGTTATATGGTTGGAACCAAGTCTCCAGTTGAATCCACACTCTAATGGTAACTTCAAGGAGAGATGGATTGAAAAGGTTGATGACAGAGTTCTTAGGTGGAGGAATTAGTGATCAATTTTGCTTTCTAAGGACAAAAGCCTGTCTGTAACGTTGCCTGTCTTTCCCTGAGTAGATTCCCAAATAGTTTGGGGTCCCTTCTCACCTGGTTCTGAGATGACGGGGAGCTCTTTTGGTGAAAAGCTAGTTGGAAGTGAACTTGGCCACATAGAGCATGTGATTGGCCTCACCGTGTTTGAGGCCAGAGTCCCATAAGGTTATAACAGCTGCATGTCCCACAATGTGCTAAAGGAATAGTGTTTTAAAGGAAGGTCATGGGAAATATCTGCATAATAGCAACGTTCTTTTCAAGTTCCACTTTGAAATGAAGCTGTTGGGAGACAGGCCAATATGAAAGGGGCTCTATCAGCAAAGAGACCCCCTGACTGTGGCTTTAATGCTCTTCGGCTCTTCTCAACAAGATTCTTGCTCTCTGGGTATTGTTTTTCATTTATCCTATTTTCCATTTTTGGCTTGGACTTCTCAAGCAAATTGTCTCTGTCCTGTGGTTACATATGTTAGAGACCACAGATTCTAGTTTGCAGATCTCATATTCTGAAAATTTTGGAATGGTATTCTTCCAACCATTTCCCCCAAGCTGCCTTTGAAGCTAATATTATTGCTTACAAATGATGGCGAAATATTTAAATTATACAGGAAAGAACAGAGAATTTATTTATTTTTCTTAGTGGTTCTTTTGAATGACTTGCGTAGCGAATTTTAAGAGGAGGAAATAGCTCCTGCATTTAGGTTTTGCTGGGTCTCCCATAGATGTGCATCGGAGTAGATATATAAAAATGAACACCACAGACTTGGCCAGGAGAAAAGATTGCCCTCATAGTTCTTTCCTTGCTCCCTTATCCCCACTTAATAAAAGTGAAAAAATGCAATAAAATAACATGAAACAAAGCTAAAAAGATCACTCATTAAAACAAGAAAGAGAAAATTGTCAAAATAATAGTGCCAGTGAAAGCCCCATGGAACAAACAAAATAGCCACAGAGGACAAAGGAAAGTTCTTTGTCTGAATTAAAAATAACTACAAATGGTAGGATATGCATTGAATACAAATGTGAGTTTCACTGCAGAGCCCGCCAGCTCTGTAACTGCGCAGCCCCTGAGATGGGGTGCCTTTGCCACCTTAGGGAACAGCTTCCCAGACAAGTGCTACCAAGTCACTGTCCCCTGCTAAGTACTAGAGTACCTGGACATTGTCAACCCTGCCTTCAAGTTTCCTGCCCCTGAACCATGAAGGTTTGGTGGAAATAATATAGGTAGGGTGGTTCAGACCAGTATTTAATAAAGACCTAAGGTTCTGATATATTTCTCCTTCAGTAGCAGTGAGAGATGGGAAAGAAATGGGAGGAAAGCTATTTGTGATAAAATCTCCATCTCTGAGAGTGCTGCCTTAGCTTTCTGGAAGCCCATCTCTACTGTGGAATTGACCTTCAGGGATTTGTGTCCCAGCTTGTTAGAGACTCTTCCCCTGTCTCTAAAGCACACTCCTGCTTCTGACACCTTGCTGGCAAATAAGAGTTTGCTTCTGGGCTCTCTGGGGGAACTCAGTGTCTTTCCCGGTCCGAGCCCATTGCTGCCCATCTGCTCTTGTGCGGCCTTGCTTCTGATCCAACCATTCTTGGGTGGAGCCCACAGACTCTGAATGAGCCCCTTCCCTGGGGCTCAGGCCGTCCCCAAACCAGATCTTAGCTGGAACTGAAGCAGGAATGGTACCAACAATAAGGCAGAATTGTGATTTACATCAAAATTATGGGTAGAAAAAGGAAAATAAACATCTTGGGTTTTTTCGAGGTTTCGTTTTTTGAAATCGTGGTAAAATACACATAACATAAAATTGACCATCTTAACCATTTGCAAGTGTACCGTTCAGTATTATTAAGCACATTCTCCTTGTGCTACCGTCACCACTAACCATCTCCAAAACTCTTTTCATCTTATAAAACGGAAACTCTGTGCCTATGAAACAATAATGCCCCATTCCTCCTTCTCCCCAGCCGTTGGCAACCACCCTTCTCCTTTCTGTCTTTATGAATTTGACTACTCCAGATACCTCGTGTAAGTATTTATATACAGTATTTGTCTTTTTGCGACTGGCTTATTTCACTTAGCTGAATGTCTTCAGGTTTCATTCATGTGTTAGAATTTCCTTTCTTTTGAAGGCTGAATAATCATATTCCACGTTTTATTTATCCGTTCATCTACGGATGGACGCTTGGTTTGCTTCCACCTCTTGGCTATTGGGAATAATGCTGCTATGAACATGGATGTACAAATACCTCTTCAAGACCCTGCTTTCGATTCCTTTGTGTATATACCCAGAAATGGAATTGCTGGATCATGCGGTAGTTCCATTTTTTGCTAGTGAAGAACCACCATACTGTTTTCCACAGCAGCGGAACCATTTTATAGTCCCAGCAACAGTGCAGGAGGGTTCCCTTTTCCCCACATCCTCACCAACACTTGTTATCTCTTGTCTTTTTCGTCTTGGCCATTCTAACAGATGTGAGGTGATGTCTCCTGGTTTTGATTTGCATTTTTCTGATTATTGAGCATTGTACAGTATGCTTATTGACGATTTCTCTTTTTTGGAGAAAAGTCTGTTCAAGTCCTTTACCTATTTTTTAATCAGCTTTTTTTTTTTTTAATAATTAAGCTGGAGGAGTGTTTTTTTTTTAATGTATTCTGGATATTTAACCATTATATGATTTGCAGATATTTTCTCCCATTCTGTGGGTTGCCTTTTCATTCTGTTGATTGTGTTCTTGTTTGCACATTTTTATTTTTGATGTAGTCTAATTTATCTATTTTTTTCCTCCTGTTATACACATAGGAAGTTATAAAAATCTATTCTCTACTTGAATACATGGAAAGTTTCAGTAAGAATGAGGAAATCAAAAATCCCATCAGATGTCACATTTTATGACCATAGTACACCTCACCCCAAAACAGTTATAAGGAAAGTACTATATATAAAATAATTAAGTCATAGATGAGCAGTACCAAGGAAGAAATTATCACTTTCAGGATTGTTTTATTCTTCATTTATTTTGTTCCTCGAATAAAGAAAACTGCTAACTGGAGAGAGAAGAGAAGGGGTCTACAGTGTTTTAGGATAGGAAGAAGCAAAAAGGCAGTGATGTTTTGGAGAAACTGTGAATAGCAGATGATTTGCATATGCTGTTTTATTCATTTCTTACAGCAGGGCTGAGAGAGGTGTTGGCATTACCAGTTGACGGGATAAGGCCCCAAGCCACAGTTACTGAGCAGCAGAGCTGGGATGGGAACCAGAAGGCTGTTTTTTCCTGACCTATCACCAGTGAACTAATTGTTAACTAATTATTAACTAATAGTTAACAATTTCCTCTGAAATGTTAACAGGACACTTGAGTATAACAAAATTATTCCAAAACTAATTGGTAAAAATGAACTTTCAAACCATTAAAGAAAAAGAAATAAGGATGATTCCGTATGTATTATAATGTCCTATAATTCAAAATAGTGTGATGTAGAATTAGAAATGGAAATAGATTATTGTGACAGAATAGAGACCTCAAGAATAAGCTTTCATACACTCAGGATTTAATATATAATACGCTGAACTTAAACAGTTGTCAGGAAAAAGCAAATCATCATTTCATTAAAGCTGAGATTACTATAAATACATGTTTAGAAAAAGTAATAGGGGGCACCTGGGTGGCACAGCGGTTGAGCGTCTGCCTTCGGCTCAGGGCGTGATCCCGGCGTTATGGGATCGAGCCCCACATCGGGCTCCTCCGCCATGAGCCTGCTTCTTCCTCTCCCACTCCCCCTGCTTGTGTTCCCATTCTCGCTGGCTGTCTCTATCTCTGTCGAATAAATAAATAAAATCTTTAAAAAAAAAAAAAGTAATAGACCAGGGGTCCCACACTAGCTAGTAGGAGTTTTGTTTGTCCTGAGGTGTGTACTTGAGCGTGTGTGTGTGTGTTTGTGTCTGGATTTGAATGCTCCCATGTTGGACATCTAGGCTGCAGTTTGCCAAGGAATCTACCATTCCTTACAATTCTCATCTTGTCACAGTTACATGTCTGTGCCTACCTGGCCCATCTGCCATTTAAGCTTATGACTTCTGATGTGTACTCATTCTAGGTGAGCGTTTCTCACCTAGGATTGTAAAATATATCAAGCATCAGAATCACATGGAGGTCTTGTTAAAACACAGATTGCTGGGCCACAGCCCCCAGAGTTTCTGATTCAGGAGACCTGGGATAAGGCCCAAGAATTTCCATTTCTAACAAGTCCCCACATACAGTGTAGTCCCTGGACTTGAGATAAGTGCATAAATTGGAAATAAGCATTTAGAGACTTTTATACTTTTAAAAGGAACTTCTATATAACAGAGTAACTTGGATTCTATTGAATCTAGTAATAAAATATGGGCCTATATTTTCTATGACTTTTTAAAATTTCACTTCTGTGAAAATATATTTTTACTGAATTTTATAAAAGCACTGGTCCACAGGGATTGGAAATTTAAAAACCAACAAAGGAACAAACAACATGTCCACAGCCACAGATTGTCTGAGAAGCACTGTCACCAGAGTTCTGCCCAGCTGGCATTTCCCTTGGTGCAGTCACATGATCTGGGGTAGGCCGCAGCCTGGAGGCCAGAAACTTGATCTAGTAGAGGGACCAGAGTTGACTTAAGTCACAACACAGACACACGCTGTCAGTTCCACAAAGAACTGGAATGTAAAACCACATGCCAATGGCAGTTTATTAATCCAGAGAAACTGCCAACTCGATGGGTTACTCATATTGGCCTGACCAGTGAATCATTTCCCTGCCCGCGAAACCAACTTGTAATCCAGAGGTTACTCAGTGAGCATGAACATGGCAGGAAAAAAGGGCTAGGTAAATGGTTTGTGTGTTAGTGACATCAGGCTGGTTGCCTGCTGAAGACGTGGGGGTACACCTGCTGAGTGCACCCCGCTTCCCCCCGGTCAGTGCTTTGGTAGATGGACGGTTACTTATGAAGCTTCCATTGCTGACCCACCAACTTCCCCGTCCTAACTGACAGGTGATGAAAGTAATTCAGTCAAGTTACTGTCGTCAACCTAGCCAGCTGTGTCTGGAAGTAATTTTGTCTCTTTGATGATGCCTTTGCACATCTTCACCACAACCCATTAGGTTATGAGTGTCAGAGTCAATTTTGAAAAAGTTGAGAACATGAATCTCATACACATACATAGGGAGTACATGCCAAGGATTTAATTAACTTGTGAAAGGAAACAACAAATGGAAAACCTGATTTGAAGAATACAAGAAGTGTATATGGTCAACGGAAGAAGGAATGCTGAATATCACCAAGTTCCATACCAAACTGGCTAATATTCTATTGAGTAATTAAGGCATAAGTCTGGGGGTTAGTTTTCCAATTAATTAATTTGCATTTCTACCAGAAAAAAAAAAATCATCTGTAATTTGCCAGTGTCCTATCAGTGAATATCTAGCTTCATAGAGTCTGGGCCCTAATCAGCAGTAAATCAAAAAACCATTCTTCTCCGCAGGGTCAGATGAAGCCAGGGGAGCTCGTTAGACCACGCTCTTATATCACATTGAAAGGGCACATGAATCTTTCTGCCTTATTTGAGTTTTGGAAAAAGTTTTGTAGCAGATTTAATAGCTTTACTCTCAGAGAACAGTCTGTTTCCTTTTTCCCAAGTCCTGTGGAAGAGGATAAGCTGGTCTGAGGGCAGAGCAGAGGGAAGCTTTTCAGTTACTTAATTGTCACCTTTCTGAGCTCCTCCCAGCCAGAGTGACTTGGCCTTAAAGGAATTTGGATCTACTGGTTGTCTAATTGCCAGAAAGAGTAGCTCAGTATTCATAATTGGATAGAAGTGATGGCGTAAATTTACCCAGAGGCATTTAAATGCTCTCGTCAGCTTGACTGTGGGTTTTGCTTATTTAGGTTAGATATTCAGCCAGTGCATGCAAATTTCAAATGTGGAGCATTGAAGGATGATTCCAGTGTGTTCCCATGTGCCTGGCAGGTTGGCCACCTAAGGTGTTTAGGAATGCTTAGGATCTGTTATCTAAGCAGATGTCAAATCTGTAGGAATTACATTTCTGAATAATCATTTCACATAAAACACTGATTTGGGGCTGGCTAGGCCTAATAATCAGCCAGTACATAGCAGTAGAGCTGCATCGGGTGTTAAAGTCCTGAAATGTTTTCATATTGGTTGATGAAGAGAAATGATCTCTCCATTGAGATTAAGAAGTATCTAATGATGTCTCCCATCAGTGGCTGTGGAGGTGGTAATGGACCTGGGAGGAGCACTGCACAGGTACTCACAGCCCCAACAGCCACTGAGTGGCTTGGAAGGCAAAAGTTGAGGGGTGTGCAGTGCCCTGCCTCTGGCCTGTGGCTCCCCAGAATTGGTAGGGGTGGCAAAGTGGTCACAGGCCCCTTGGGGGTCACTAGCATCCAGGTATATACCAGTTGTGAAGAGCCTTAAGCATGTCCAGGAGAACAAAGATACTGGAGATGTAATGACTGTTAATACAATGGTGAAGTCATTGACATGGTTCTGATGTGGTTTGAACACAGGCATCGCTTAGCTAGGTGACAACTACGTTAAGATTGCAACAGCTTGTAAAAATCAAGTGATTTGGAAATTTCTAGAATGTTTTGGTGAATTATTTTCTGCGTAATATATTATTTATGGATATATAAGGATATAGTTAATTTAGCAAAAAAAGGAATGTTAAATATATTTTATAATAATGTAATAAATAATTATTACATATTAATATTTTATCTGCAGTTAAATATTTTGAATATGACTTTTATTTCTGGTGATATAGAACTTAAAGTTATTCAGTCAAACCATCAAAACTAAGGAAAAAAATGAAATAAGATTTTGATAATAGGTAAAGATTTATTGTCTAAATTTGAATAAAGTGCTTATTTAAAGCTAAAATGATGACACAAGCCTCCAATAGGCAGACAGTTGAATGTTAGCAGGCAGTTTGTATACAAGTAAAAACAGGGCAAAGGGAAGTTCCCTAAGTGTAGGGACAGTGTCCGACACAGGCCTGGTCTCCCGGTGGGGACTTGATAAATGTTAATTGACTAAGTGAATGACTGAATCAATATATGAAAAAGCTTTTCATCCTCACCAGTAATTAAGTAAGTGCAACTAAAACATTCACGAGATATAATTTCACACCTATTAATTTAGCAAATTAAAGAAATAAAACCAATGGCAGAGAACTACTGGGGAAACAAGAAAAACTTGTCACCACTTTCTGAAAAGACCTAATTAATATATTACTAGCAAGCAGGGCTGCTTACTTTCTTCACCCATTTTGGGGATTTATCCTTAGGAAACAACGTTAAAGGAAATGAAAACTGTCTTTAAAAACATTTATAGTAAAGCTGTTTATGATAAAAATTGGAACCAATCAAAATATCCGACAGGTCGGTGAAATAGTATGCACTCATTTGAAATGATACATGTGAGCGTTACGTATAGAAGTTTAGAAAAAATGTTAACTAATATGCACAGTCTGTGTGCAGCCATGTTTGGAAACCACACAGCATCTGTCTGTGGAATGACAGTCTAAGGGGCAATGGGGAGTATCTAGATGAAAAGCTGTCAGGATGTAATTTTTATTAAGCTGCTTTTGCTTATGAATGAACAAGAAATCTTAAAAAATTACCTCCGTTACAGATTGTCAATATAGGATGTCACTAAAGATCATCGTTAGCGCATTAATATTTAAGCCCAAATGTATTTTCTGAAGGTTATTTTCTCCCTGCAATTTACATTGCTCCTCAAAGATTTATGATACCTAAATTCAAAGTGAGGATGTGTAATAACAGTGTTCAAAAGCAGTTCATGGTCTCCAGAAAGATTTTTGTGAACAAAGTACAGTCAGTCCTCCTTATTCGCGGATTCCACGTTTGTGAATTTGCCTACTCACTAAAATTTATCTGTAACCCCCAAGTCAGTCCTCATGACTCTTCTGTGATAATTTGCAGGCAAAAACAGAATGAAAATACTGAGTTGCTCAACACACCATACACCCAGCTGAAGTCAAACCAAAGCAACATTCTGTCTTTTTGTTTTAGCTGTCATACTGGAAATAAGTGTTCTTTCCATGGTCTACTTAGTGCCATGTTTTTCATATTATTTTGCCTTTTTTTGTTGTTGATGGTAATTTTACCATGTAAAATAGCCCCCAAAGCATAGTGTTAAAGTGCTGTCATTCCCAAGTGCAGAAAGGCTGTTGTGAAGTGCCTTTTGGAGAAAATACATGTGCTAGATAAGCCTTGTTTAGGTATGAGATATAGTGCTGTTGGCCCAGTGTTCACTGTTAATGAATCAATAATAAAGTGTCTGTTTTTTTTTTTAACTAGGCTCCATGTCCAGCGTGGAGCCTAACACGGGACTTGAACTCATGACCCTGAGATCAAGACCTGAACTGAGATCAAGAGGTGGAGGCTTATTGCACTACTGGGTATTTACCCCAAAGATACAGACGTAGTGAAGAGAAGGGCCATATGCACCCCAATGTTCATAGCAGCAATGTCCACAATAGCTAAATCGTGGAAGGAGCCGAGATGCCCTTCAACAGATGACTGGATTAAGAAGTTGTGGTCCATATATACAATGGAATATTACTCAGCTATCAGAAAGAACGAGTTCTCAACATTTGCTACAACATGGACGGCACTGGAGGAGATAATGCTAAGTGAAATAAGTCAAGCAGAGAAAGACAACTATCATATGATTTCTCTCATCTATGGAACATAAGAACTAGGATGATCGGTAGGGGAAGAAAGGGATAAAGAAAGGGGGGGTAATCAGAAGGGGGAATGAAACATGAGAGACTATGGACTATGAGAAACAAACTGAGGGCTTCAGAGGGGAGGGGGGTGGGGGATCAGGATAGACCGGTGATGCGTAGTAAGGAGGGCACGTATTGCATGGTGCACTGGGTGTTATACGCAACTAATGAATCATCGAGCCTTACATCGGAAACCGGGGATGTACTGTATGGTGACTAACATAATATAATAAAAAATCATTTAAAAAAAAAAAAAGAGGTGGAGGCTTAACCAACAGAGCCACCCAGGCACCCCTAAAGTGTCTTAAAAAATAATAATAAAGTGTCTTAAATAAGGTGTCTTTAAACAGAAATACGCATTAAATAAAATTATATATTGATCAGTTGACCAAATAGTGTGACCAGAGGCTCCCAGGAACCTAGCCCTGCATTTCCCTTAGATGCAGTGCTAATTAACATTCGCTAATTCAGTGTTCGTGGTAACTGTACAGAACATAACTACCATGAATAATGAGAATTGACTGTGGTTTTAGTGGAAGCCTAAACTTACGTGTTCACATCTGGTCCAATATCATCAAACAAAAGCTTAGGCAAGGCAGAAAAAGACATTTGTTTTTAGGTTATGGTAAATTGTTTTACTCTGGTAGTGAACAAACATAGTTCTAGACCTTGATGACTTTCAATCCCTTTTTTCCTCCAAGATCAACAAGAATATTGTTATTTGAGTAGTGTAGACCTGTGTAATAAATCCTAAGAAGATGGCAGGAACCTTAGGAGATGTATCCAGTAGATTCTTCCTTATGCTTCCATAAGATCAGAAGGTGACTACTACCAATTCTGTGGTTTGGGAAGAACTCAGATAGTGCCAGGGTGCCTGTGACCTAAATCTTAACCAGACAGCCCATGTTGGATATCAAAAGGCTCAAGCCTCAGAGAGCTCTGCTCTGTTCCCCAGTTCTATCCACTGTGGGTGTTCTTTTTTTTTTTTTTTTAATTAAAAGATTTTATTTATTTACGTGACAGAGAGACAGCCAGCGAAAGAGGGAACACAGCAGGGGGAGTGGGAGAGGAAGAAGCAGGCTCCCAGCGGAGGAGCCCGATGTGGGACTCGATCCCAGAACGCCGGGATCACGCCCTGAGCCGAAGGCAGACGCTTAACGACTTGCACTACCCAGGCGCCCCACTGTGGGTGTTCTTAATTACAAGCAGTAGTAACTATCTCGGGTGAATTTTACCATCGAAGGAATTTATCAGCAGGATACGCAGTGCTCGTTGAATCTCTGGGAGAGATGGAGGGTCTTTAGATGGAGAGGATGGAGAGTCAGAAATAACACCCAAATCACACCACAGAGCTGGTCCAGAGATGTCACTGTTGCCTTTACTGGGAGCAAACGCTGTAGCTCACGGCAGCTGCCACCACGCCCACATCCACCATCCCCAGTTCTCCATGTTTCAAGCTTCCATTTTGGAGTCCGGGCAGCAAGTGAGGTGATGTACCTATACTTTTGCTGCAAGAAAGCCAGGGAAGTGAATTTTAGCCTCTGCCTCAAAGTGTAGGAAGAAAGGCAGAAAAAGAAGGGAAAAAGGATGATGAGAGTACCTTACCATCCTGCACAGCCTATGTGAGGGGAGTTCACTCTGTTGCTTCTTTCCTCCTCCATAGTTCATTATTTCATATTAAAGGTTTTGGCCTGGGAATTATGATATAGTATATTTTATATGCCATACTTACTGTATAAGGAGACTGCTTTTCTTTTTGTTTAAAAAGTATATTCTGAAAATGTAAATCTATCCATAAAGCATGATTTGTTTTAATCAGTGAATGGAATCTGCACATTCAGGGAGTGGGTGAAACAAAATTAGAATGCAGTTACATCTCAGTGGAGACCGAGAAATTTTTTATCTCCCTGATCTCCCTATAGCATTTCTAGAACAATGATTCTCAACATATCAATTGGAAAAGTCTGTTTTTTTTGAAGTAAAATTTTACAAATCTCAGTATATAAGTTGTACTTTTAATATCCATTGGTTAAGAATGGTATTAATTGAAGAGTGCTTTTAAATGAGTTCCATTTGATGGATCACACCGGCATCTACTTATATTTGTGAGAAGAGAAGAACATATACGTGTAGACTATATTTGCATGTATGCTGTTTGAGAACTCCTTGTCCAGACTCCATGACTCTATTACCAAGCCACACTGAGGCACAGAGACACCAGCTCCAGATCTGACTCAGGTTGGCGGCCACTGCCAAGTCTCCTTGGACCAAGCTGGCAGTGACTCAGTGGTGCCTTGGGAGATTGGTTCTCCTTGGACATGCTGGCTATGCTTCCCTGACCCCTCATTGACTTTTGAGGTGGTGGTTCAGACACACATTTTTTTCAGTTATACTAAAGTGTGCAATACATGTGTAAGCCATTTTCAAGCAGAAGATAAAAGCCATTCCTAGAATTATTTGAACAGATGCCTGTGGCTAGTTAAAACCCAAGGGTCTTGAGTGGAAAATCACCAGCAGTAGAGCAAAAAAGTCTTCTACGACAATGAAAGCTCATTTCCTTCTCTACACTTGGCATGAAGCAGAATTAAACCTACAGGTGAAAGGAGTCCATTTCTTCTTTTATCAGAGACCCCACTTAGCAAGGAAATAGTGGGCAGCTTTTTCAGCTGTTCTGTCCTTTTCTCTTAAGTATGGGTATGTTCTTGTGACATTTAATGTGAACCATTGCCTAAATCAATAACGTGATGGTTTGATTGGATCCGATTTAAAAAAAACCCAAAGAGGCAGAAGTAAAAGCACGGGATTTTAATTTGAAGGTTTGAGACCAATATCATTTCCAGGCTCCTGTGTCTCTGGTGACCTCCCTTGGATTCATCATCAGTGGTACCCTCCTGAGGACAGGACAAAATGCCCTCTACTAACTTTGGTTGCTGGTCTTTACCAGTTTGAGGTTGGTGCAAAGCAGGAGCCAATGTGAAACTAAGTTTAGAGCACAGAGATGGCAACTTTAAAAAGGCAGTTTGTATAGATTAGGGAACCGCCACTAGAAATTACGTAGCTGATCAGGTCCTGCATTAGTGATCTATGGCTACATAACAAAGTAATCCAAACAGGCGTCTTCAAATGACAAACACGTATTAGCTAATGGTTTCGGGGGGTCGGGAACCCTGCACTGGCTTAGCTGGGGAGTCTGGCTCAGGTGCTCTCGTGAGGCTGCCACTAAGGTGTCAGCCAGGGCTGCAGTTATCTGCGACTTGACTAGGTCTGGAGGACTGGTTCCAAGCTCATTCATATGGCTGTTGGCGGCAAGCCTCACCTCATCACCACAGGGGCCTCTCCGTGCAGCTGCTCATGACACGGCTTCCCCCAGAGTGAGTGATCCAGGAGACAGGAGCTCAAGACCAAAGCCACAGTCTTCTACAGCCTAATTTTAGAAGTAACATACCATCCATCCTGCCACATTCTACTGATCGCACAGGATGTGAGTACCAGGGAGCAGGAATTATCGCGGGTCATCCCAGAGGCTGCCTACCACCGGTTCAAAAGACTAGCTTTTCTAGAAATCATGCATCGGATAGTTGCCTTTTTCGTAAGTCTAAGGACGGCCTCTTGATCAAGTTAATAATGGCCTATCATACTTTGAAAATCATGTTTATATCTTTGTTTAAAAGCATCAACATTATGATTTTTAAGTAAAATGCAGTTATAAAGACTGTAAATAATAGTCACCAGTGTACAATATAGAAACTCAAAGTTTTACATGAACTCCTTATAACCACAATTTACAGTATGCGTTTATATATCACTGTAAGTGTATTTATTTTTAAAAATTCTGAATCTTAACAGGATATTGCTTAAATCTTTCAAAGTCAGAGTATACATTCATTTTGCATAAGCTGCATAGTATTCTATTAAATGACTGTAGCAAATAGGATAACTGTACCAGAATTATCTAACCAGTCCCTACTGTCGGACAGTTGAGTTTTTCCCCCATTTTTTGACACAATAAGAATCACCTTTGCACATATATCTTTGCATGCTGTACAAGAATCCTTCAGAGCAAATTTTCAAAGTATATTCTTGAGTGAAAAAAGGATGTGCATTAAAAATTTACTAGATATTGTTGAATGGTCTGCTAAAAATATTGTGTTTACAATTTTTTGTGACAAAAGTGCCCCAAACCCCTGCCTCCTAATGTTAGCATTACTTTACTTTGATACTCCTTGCTGTGATTTTGAAGGAGACAGTGGTGGTGTGCTTGGCAGAGAAACCTCAGAGAGAAAGAAGGGTGGCGGGGGAGGCCTGCGGTGAGATCAGAGAGTGGCAGCCGCCCTTCCAGAGCTCACACAGCGGTAGAGCCCCAGTGTGGCTTCTCTACCTTGGGTATGAACGCTCGGGATCTTTGCCCTGCTTGTCTCTTAATGAGATGACTCTGATGTCTTCAGGTGTCTGTCTGTGCCTCAGTGAAGGAAGTGATAGAACAGACCAGAAGAGAGGTGCATCAGAAAAATCCAGCTTCCCCAGTTCTTCCCAACAGCCTCCCACCATTCCTTTCTGAAAATCTCACCATTGCTTTGCCTGACATCTTGGACTCAAGATCCTTTAAATAGCACACAGATTGTCTGAGAAAAGTAATGTTAATATCAGCCACTAATAGGCAAGCAAAGTTAATATTTCACCTTAGTTGAAGAGACTAAGACTCTGAAAGAATGGAATTCATTCATTCATGAGTTCATTCAACAGATAATAACTGTCGAGTACCCACTGTAGGCCAGAAGCTATCATAGGCCCTGGATATATAATCATAAGCCAAAACAAGTACCAACATGGAGCTGCCAGTTAGTGGAGAAGGTGGACAATATTCAGATAATCTTGTGATTATATATATAATCATATTTACATGTAAATCGTATTTACAAACTGTAATTATATCTAGGAATGAGCAGTATTTTGGAGAGCCAGGAAAGTGGCTATCTAAAGGATGAATTTGAGGGTTGCTGTAGGGGACGGGGGTGGGAGGCTGGGATAACTGGGTGATGGGCATTAAGGAGGGCATGTGATGTAATGGGCACTGGGTGTTATATACAACTGATGAATCACTGAACTCTACTTCTGAAATGAATAATACACTATGTGTTAATTAATTGAATTTAAATATAAATGAATAAATAAGGAAGGGTGGATGGATGCATGGATGCTTGGATGGATGGATGGGTTTGAGGTCAGTAGGAGAGACCCTGGGAGAATCACACGGGGCAGAACACTAAGGAACACTATGCTTGAAAAGGCCTTGAGGTGGGAAGGAGCTGAGCTGTTTGAGAAACTGAAAAAGGTCCTTGTGGCCAGAGGGAGTCCTAGCAAGAGATGAGGCTGGAGAAGGGGCCCAGAACCAGATCATGCAGGTCCTACACACTTTGTTAGAAGAAGCAGTTTGAAAAAAGGAATTCAGGATATGGACATGTTCATCAGGGCAGATATGGAGGAGAAGGGGAAAGTGATGGACATGGGGCTGGAGGGGAGACGGGTAGCTGGATAAGAGGCTCATCTGCTCCATGAGCCATGTGCCTCCTGCGCCTCAGCGTCCACGTGGTCCTCACCAGCGCAGTGCTGTTGGGCTGGGACCCGTCATGACACATGGCACGTACTCAGGGGCTGAGCAGCCTCTCCAGGACCTACCATTCTCCCCTCATAGACTTAGAAGTCTGTGCCCCACTTTGCCTTTCAGCTGCCTGGGAGGATTCCAGCAAAAGTCCATGCCTGATTCTATTAATTGAATTACAGAGGGAAGGCCCTAGTGCATTCATCAAACCTTAATCCATCTCCACATCACCTTACAATGTTCAATGTTTTAAAAAGCCCACTGCAGCATGCCTCTAAGCGGCTTAATTGACATAATATGGGTCACCTGTCTACATGGAATTCTCTGGCGGAGCTTCCAGAACAACCTACTTTTCCTCCCTTTTGCCTTTAGTTTTTGAACTTCTGAAATGCGTCACTGCTGCTCAAGTCAGTTTCGAGCCATTATTTAATCAAGAGGCGTGGAGTGGAGAGCTGTGCCTCTAACGCCAGCATTTGTCCCGCGGTGCGGTTGGGGGTAAGAAGGGAATGTGGGCAGGGCCTCAGGAACTGGGCCAGGGGCCATCGGTGCTGCTCACCAAGCTGGTCAGCTTCAGCTTTGGCAGTCGTGTAAAATGAAAAGTATAACATGGCTTGAAGTCATGCTTTTAATGTCAAAAGCTTCATAAAAACTGTGCATGTGTGTGTTTGGGGTGAGGAAAATGAATGAGTTCAGCTTGGTGTTCCTGTGTCCTGATCGGGGGAGCCACAGAGCCAAGCATGTGGCCTTGGAGATGTACCATCTGAACTCAAATCCTGGCACCCTCCCCCCTCCACTAGCTATCTGGGAAACCTTGTAGATTTAATGAACTTAACTGAGTCTCATTTTCTTCATCTGTAAAATGAGAATAATGGTAGCCTCCTCTTACGGGGGTTTTGAGAGGATTCAAGAGTTGAGGCATGAAAAGGCCTCTGTGTAACATGATTATTTAGTAAATTTAAAATACAGCTTACAGTGCCAGGCACTGTTCTAAGTGCCTTGAATATATTAACATATTTAATCTTCCAAGATCCCAGGAGGTATTCGTGATTATTCTCATCATCCCCACTTTCCAGATGCCCAAGATCGCCTGGCTAGGAGATGGCAGAACTGAGACCCAAATTTGGACAGTTGGGCTCCGAGTCCAAGCTCTTAAGTGTGTTGCCACACTGCCTCTCAGCCATATACAATGTCAGCTGTCGTTATGCTTGGGAAGGGAAGAAAGAATGGGAGAAATACAGCAGAAGATGGCCAGAAAAGGGGAATGAGGGCACTAAGATTCCTTTGGCCCTTGGACTGTGAGCCTCTCTGACCTCTACCCACCACCCCTACTCCTTCGCCCCCCACTCCCACATCCCTTAATTCCAGTGTCTCAGACTAAATACCAAGTATGGCCTGAGTGTTCAACACCCATACTGAAACCTCTTGATCCCACTTAGATGAGAGAGAGAGACGGTCACTTTCTGCTGTTGCAACAGCTGCCCTGGTTAGTGAAGGCTGGCCACGGGTCTGTCCAGGGGTACCTGCCACCATGGCCAGGGCAGATCCCCTCTTGTGGGCTGAGTCTTATCCCTGGCTTCTTCAGACAAACCAAAAGTCCCTGGGTGACATTCTCAAAACAGAATGGCATGGTTGATCAGATCTGACATTCTAGAGGAGACTTATTCCCTGCAGGGTTACCAGCCTAGATTCTTTCTTCTAATATGTCAGTGATGCTAATATGAGGCCAAAGTCCCCACACTGGGGAACAACGTCGTGTGGGCAGTCCTTTACCAAAACCTTACACCAGACAAGGTGTAATCCATATTTCAAATACTGCAATCCACGTTTCAGTTTCCTGGCTTGGTTTTGTTTTGTTTCCTTGAGGTGGGAGATGGCCTAGGAAAAGCTAAAATAAGTATTTAGGTAAAACTGCTGAAGTTCACTAACTTCTGCTGGGAGTTATCTTAACCTGTAATCTTACGGTTCTGCTTTCAGAGGGATGGAGTCTAATCACATCTGCTACCTTGTTTCAAATGGTGGGTGGGGAGACAGAAGTCAGAAGTGATGATGTCATATCGAGGTCGATGGTATATGGGTGGTCATTGTTTTATTTTAACTTTTCTGTGCCTTTGCAATTTAAAAAAATAAATTGGGGAAAAATAAAAGCATTAAAAAATAAGGTTTATGGGAAGAAGTAAAAAAAAAAATACAATTGCTACTGATGGGATCTCTGTACTATGGGAGGGCATTACGGAATTAGTGGTGTTTTCCTTCAGGTCATCATCCATAGCGCCAGCAGGAGCAGCAGAAACATGGAGAGGTTGTAGGGAGGGGCAACAAATGGAAAAGGCATGCTCCAGATAAAGAAATAAATGTCCTGGCTGTTCATACTGTCACAGAACTCAAAGTTACTGTGGGAGTGAAGGTTTCAACCTTCATATTGCATTCATAAGTCCAATATTAGGATCAGGGTACTCCATATATTTCCTTGAAACTGATCCAACAATAACAGAAATGTTGCACATGTATCTGGAAAATTTTTTCATATATGTGTTTCATTCTGTGTATATATTAAAGATAATGGAATATCACTAAAAATTAATCTTTAGATGGTAGGATTACGAGTGATTTTTATATTTTCTGTATTACCTCTGGATTTTATAGACTTTTTTCAAGTGAGATTATTTTATAATCAGGAAAAAGTCATTATTATATGAAAAATAAATGTTATATATGTAGTATCTCTAAATAACTTATTTTCTATATTTACCACTATTAACCACGGCATCAAATGGAAATATACTCCTTTAATCTAGAAATTAAAATTAGAAATTTTGAGAGAGTATGTCCTGTATCTTAAAAGGAGATAATGAAAAAACCTTTGATAGCTTTATTCATACTTCTGATTTTATGAATTGTGACCACCTTAATAATTTGCCAAATTTTGAGGAGTTTAGCACATTTACTGATTTTTAACAGTGCTTGGGGCATTACTTCCACAATTTCACCTTTACTTTTTTTTTTTTAAACTCTTCAGTACCATCCTGGTCTGGCAATTTATCTAGATGCACTTAGTCAAGACAGTTGTGCGCGTTTACCACTGTTCAATTTAATTGTTCAGATATTTCTCTTTCACAAGATTATTTCCAATGGGAATTTTCCCAGTGGCTTCCTCAGGAAAGATCAATGCCAATAATTCACTTAGTTTCTTGACAAACATATTTTCATCCCCAGGCCCATATTATGTCCACAAATAACCAAATGATCTTTTTTTTTTAATTTGCATGAATGAGTTTTATAAAAGATATACAAAGTTCTTTCTGGCCTAATTTAAAATTTTTACCCAATTTGCCGTATTTAGTAGGCCTATTTGAGCTGGGTTTAGGTAGCAATTTCCACTGGTGTGCTTAATACTGGGAGTCGTTGTATAAAGTTCAAGCGTCTTTGCTTGCTTTTTTATTTACTTTTGCAGGAGATCCTTAAGCACTTTGTAGTCCTTTTCTTGGCTCTTGTGTAGGTCTGTCACCACATTTATTCCAGCGACAGGCTGCCGTACATGGCAGTGCCATTGCACAGGGTTCATTAGGCAATAGGAAATGGACATCAAGGCCAAGGTAAACAGAAGAAGACTGCCATCTTGGGCAGCTTCATTAAGTCCACAGAATTTCTGGCGAAGTAGAGCTGACCACAATAACTATAGCTCCTGCTTTAATCCTTTCTGCCTGAATCTTTCTGAAGAATTCTCCCTGCTCAGGGTGCCCAGGGTCGGGGAGGGGTTAGAATAAATGCTAACGGTTTTGGGAAAAGGTTTGGTAAATCATCTTGTATGCTAAGCCCCTGTGTAACATTATCCAATAGTAAGGAGATGTCAGCAATCTTTAGCTATTTAAAGCTTTAAATAGACCACATGAGTAATGGGCTCCAGGTGCTTATCACTAATTAATTAATTCATTTGTAAGTGAAATACCTAATTAAGGCAGTCTAAGGGAGCTCCTGCGCAGCCCTGATGTGGTGGGTCCAGTAACAGAGATTTTAGTTGGCGAAACTTGTTGGACAGTTTCCCATGGGCCGCTTAGCTTGATCAGATTTTATTTGGAGTGTTTTTGTGTGCGTGTATATGTTTTAAGTGTAGTGTGTGTTTGAACCGGTATTTAATATTGGCCAGAGTCACTCACAAATTCTTAGCTTTGGAAGAAACCTGAAGATAACGTGGTTGGGATCTCATGATAAAACAAGGGAAATGAACAGAAGATATGCATGACCTGGTGTGATGCCTATTGCCTTGTGCGCGGCCGTCAGGAAGGGCCAAAGAGCCTGTCGCTTCATGACTTCTTCCTTGGCTTTGATTTCAGGGGCATTTCTTTCTACTTTCTACAAAAGTTTGCTTTGCCTTTACCCTGCCAGAAAACTACGTAACCCAAAGTGTTCACCATTTTGCCTCAGCTAGTAAGAAACTTTAGCCATGTTCAGAGCTCAAGTATATTAATCCGTTTAATTATCTGTTCCCTATGCTCCCTTTCATCTTCTTTGTTCTTTTCTTAGAATAAGGACATTGTCCTTAAAGGAAAAGAGCCTTGTAAAGGCAGTTAACTAGCTCATGGATAAGAATGCGATTTGGGGTTGAAAAATTTGTATTTAATCGTAGTGTGCTCTGCTATAAGGGAAAAGGACACATTTGAGTGTAATAATTATGACTGACTTATAATGTGTTTTGTTCCTTATAAACTGTTATTGCCTCAAGTAAAATGAGTAGAATAAAGAGCATGAACGAATGCACCAAAGATACCTACGCTGCTTTCAGGATATAGGACAGATTTAGAGAGGCAGCAAGAAAACAGATTGAACTTGGATAAGTGGAAAATGAGAAGGAAAATGGATATAAATATAAGCTATTAGAAGCTACCAGTTCTCTTCTGCAGTAGACTTATTAGTATGGAGTCTGGCTCACACTACCTTTCAAGCAAACCCCAGTGCTCACTGATGCCTTCCCCTCTAATCAGAGCTCACATGACTTCTCGTGAAAAACAAAACAAAGCAAACAAACAAAAACCCTTCCTCTATGAATTTAGGTCCTTAAAAAATTGTCTCTGCAACAGAAAATGGATATTTTTTCTAAAATGTTTTGTAACAAAATGCTGTTTGGAAAAAAAAAGTGGCAGTGCCTTAAATTAGTTCTCTGAAAAAAAGCACGTACTATGAAATAATCCTTTTTGCCTACCCACGTGAAGTAAGGGTATGTGCTGAGAACTTTGAAAATAGTTGCTGTAGTCTTTTCTCAGGCAGAAACCCACCAAAGACACTACATCCAGGCTTTTTTGTTCTCTGAGAGTCTGGCAGGGGTAAAAGGTGCAACAATATTTGTTGTAAGGGAAACTTGTAATTACTGTCATTTTTAGAGAGGGAGGCATTAGAAATACAAAGGATACTCTGAAAGAATATAAAAGTTGACCTCAAAGATAAATTCCTTAAGAATAGGAATGTCTTTCTGATTATTTCTTTATCCCCTATTGTACAACATCCTACATAGAAGAGGCATCAAATGCATAAAGAATGATTGACTTACAGGTTGAAATTAGGCATCATTCTATCTACATAATCATTTTATTTCTGTAGGAAATTTCCTTGTGTTGATGGTAGCCGATAGTGTCTAACCAAGGGCTCATTTTAGATGGAAAGTCATATTTTAGATCTATTATTTTAGCCAGAAGAAAACACAGAAATTGAGTGGGTGCTGGAACATATCCATTATTTGCCCCCTGGAGATAAATGGAGTAGTTGAGAATAGTGTACCATTGGCAGAACATGGTGGGAAAATTTGCACATTGGCTTCCCACAAGGACCTGTTCTGTGCTGTTATTTCATATTTCAGTCACTGGGATGCCTATGTTATAACATCTTAAAGTGTTACCATTTCACCACCAAAATAATTCTGAAAAAAAGAAACGGAAATTAATCAAATTAAACACACTCTCCTGGGAGAACTGGATTTGTAGCTCGTGCATCTTCATCAGTGGCCAATGAGAAGGGAGGAAGCCAGGAGCGGAAGGCTGGGGCCCTGGGGAGACCTAGCTGCATGCCATGTGGTGAGGGCAGTACGGGGCCACCTTGGACCACACCCAGGTTGGTGTAGCTATCCCAGGTGTGCAGTGTGCTGGGCAGGGGATGTCAGGTAGAGAATAGTGTCAGGTTCCAGAGTCACCTTCCATCTGCAAAGCTGCCTCCCATTTAATAGTGCTTATAAAGATTCAAGGAGGAAATTCTGGCCATTGGAAGTTGAGGCCTGGCCGAAGGCCCAGCCAAATGGGCACAATGTAGGAAGCATTACCTGGGTGCCTAAGTGTTCTTCAGTTCTCTGGCTATAAGTCTCTAGGGCTCAAACCTCACCCATTGCTGGAGATCTGATTTTATATATAATGCCAGGCTTGTTCAGGGCTGGCTTGGGTACCAGCTGAGCAGAGCCTGCTGAAAATACAGTTGTCGCTAGAAAGGAGAGAAGTTGGTGGCTAGGAAAGACCTTCCTAATGGACTTGACCTAAACCTTTGGTAGCTCTTTGGCATGGAACACATCTCATCTCCTCCCCCCATCCCTTCAGAATGATATCTCCATTCTGAAATTTCTTGCATCAAAGTAGAAGCAGTCCCCAAATGCTCTGGAGTCAAAAATACTCAGTCACCACACTTCCCAGTGAAACCCAGCCGCTGCTGGCAAGAGGGATGGAGAAGGAGCAGTTTTTCCATAGATGCTCTTGCGCAGCCCCAGGGGGAAAGCACAGGACAATCACATCCCATTTGTCAGCCAGCAGTGACATGACTGGTTTCGTTCATACTGCCGGCTCCTCTGGAATCTTCCTGTAAGATGCAACATCCTCTAGGGGATTAGAGCCAGAACCTTAGCCCAGGACCGAGTTGATTAGAACCATGTCTTTTTTATTGCTTCACATCCAGAAAATGGTATAATCCTGCACGTGCCGAATTTCCTCTGATTAAAGGTATTTAGGATTAATCAAGGGAGCTTTTTGTTCCTTGAAAGTAAAAATCGGGCTTTTTTTTTTTTAACTATACCATTGACCTATTTTGCCATGGTTACTTCAATCATAAAAACAAATCTGAATTTTTTTTTTTACCATTTTCTTATCAATCATCAGAAATACTGTATTATGTTTAAAACTAACCAACAAGCCCCACCTCCCTCTCCAAAAAAGGGAAAGAGTCCAGAGCTACAGGACAAAGAGCTAGAGTGACAGGGACAAAGCAGTGGGATTCAGGGGCGTAGAAGTGATCCCTAAAGCATTCTTATTTAACAGTGTCAGACACCTGCCGAGGTTGTGCCCCAATAAGATTTGGCCACGTCCCCAAGGTGGAATCCTGTATGTTGCTGAGGAGCTGTGTGGTCTCCGCCCCACGCAGAGCAGCTTTCTACTCGCTCTGCTCCTTAGTTCTTCTGTAGATTTAAGTCCCAGTGGAGAGCGCTTAAAAATATGAAGTTGGGGCGCCTGGGTGGCACAGCGGTTAAGCGTCTGCCTTCGGCGCAGGGCGTCATCGCAGCGTTATGGGATCGAGCCCCACATCAGGCTTCTCCGCTGGGAGCCTGCTTCTTCCTCTCCCACTCCCCCTGCTTGTGTTCCCTCTCTCGCTGGCTGTCTCTATCTCTGTCAAATAAATAAATAAAATCTTTTAAAAAAAATATGAAGTTGGCTTTTATCTCCTTCATTTCAAGAAGAGAGCAGATTTTGTAGTTTCGTCTTGATAAGACGAGGCTAAGGTTGAACTCAAATTTAAAAACTCTCTCTCCATCCCAGCCTACACAAAAGTCTTTTCTTAAAAATGAAAGAGCAGTTATTCCTCTCTGGCGTGGTCCCCAGGAGAGTGCTTTTATTTACCTTGTGTTTTTACAGACTCTTCTCAAAATCGGTAAGTAAATAAATAAATACACTAATGTATATAGCACAAAAAGAAGACAGCTTTTACTTGGAGCTGGCTGTGGAATAGAAACTAAAGCGTTTTGGCTACTTAACACAAAATTAACACTGCTGACCGGAATCTGTTTTCCTGTGGAAGAGTTAAAGACTAGTGTCATGGTTTTTTGGAAATATTCTTATACATTATCATCAAGGAAATAGAATTTAGAAAATTTTATAATTCAGCTAGAGTAAAAGCTTTGTTAATTTAAATTTTATTAATTCACAGTTGGTTTTGTTTCTGATAGTATCTGGATTGACATTTAATTTTACTCAACAAAACTTTGTGGATAAGAAGGCAAGTGATTGAAATGCAGTGATTGACAAACAAGATTGTAACTGTGATGTTGAAAATGTTAAAACACAATGTGGTTTTGGACATCTTTGATGTCTTTAGAAATAGTTCTTTACATATAAATAGTATGTTTACTATTTATAGTGAACTGTACTATATGTGTACTATACATATAAATAAATATGTATGTTTACATACATATAAACATGCCCAACACAGATTGTTTTCGAGTCTTTCCAGCAGGTCGCTATGGAGTATCCTGTAGTACGTCCGATCACATACTCTGGTCACCTCAGAAGTTGAAAGTAATACGTTTGCCCTGATATGTTCCGTTATTTAGGATGTTTAGATTGGTCTTCCCTTCTACTTAGTTTGATGACTGAGGTTTAACAGTATAGCCAGCCCCACCAAGGGGGTTCCTGGGCCCTGAATAAAAGGTAGATTCCTGAGCCAGCTAGGCTGCTGCCGACTGTGACTTTGCCTGTTTGAGCATGTTCTGCCCTCGGCACGGATGTAGTCAGGTGATGGGGGAGAGGTAACGAGCACTGAAGAATAGACATTTTATCAGGCAAAATGTGACCCAGACTAAAATCACCTTTTATCATTGTTTTACTGAGTCTTCGGGGTAAGATCATTGAACACATATTAATTGAGTACCTACTGTATACCAGGTTCTGAGTATTTATAGGCAAATAAAACAGATATGGCCCCTGTCCTCATGGAGCTTATAATCTATCTGGGGAGCCCAGAAGTAAACATACCCACAACTATATATACATACACACATACACACACACATACACGCACACTCCAGGAGTACTCTGAAGGATGGGAACGAAGGGCCATGGGATACAGTAGGGAAGACTTAGTTTGGATACAGCTTATAAATGGAAAGGTCCAGGTGAGCATCAGAGAGTTGAGCTCTTAGAATAATATCCTTTGAATGGTTCTTAGTTCCTCCTTCCCATTCCTCCTTTGTAAGCAATGGAAGATGACAGGAATGCCCCAACCATGAGTTTTAACTATGTTACTACCAATATTGACCTTTCTGTGCCAAGCATCGTGAATTTATATAGACCTAACAATTGCAATTGTTGGGGCCATGGAAACACGGGAGGCAATGTAGAATAGTAAAAAGGGTCCTGGGCTCCTTAAGAAGACCTGAAATCTTCTGGGGATGGAGAGGAGAGAAGAGAAGAGGACAGAGGTTCTTAACCTCTCTGTGCATCCATTTCCAAAAATGTAAGATGGGGGAGAATTTTAGTACCCACTGTATAATGTGAGAATTCAGTGAATCAATTTAAAGTAAAATACTTACAACATGCCTGCCTCTGGCAAGTTCTTAAGGAGTGTTGCTATTATTACTAATGTTGCTGTTGTTACTAGCGTAATGGTGTTACTACTATTACTGAAAGGAGGTCATCTCCTTGAAGGATAGGACTCCAACAGAGGCAGACTGTTTAGGACACTGGAGCGAACATATAAACGGAATAGTGTGTGGAAACCAAGACTTATATTTCTACAATTCCTACCACACCTCCCTTTGTTTCAGGCATGTTTTAAAGGGGCAACCTTTTAATGCTGGAAGAGGGGCCATAAACCAGGAATGCTTTGATACCCACAGGCACTCTCTTCTTCCTTAGGACACAGGCAGGTAATTACACCTCTGGGTATGAGGTGTGTATAGGATATTAAACTAGTGCTAATTTCATAATGCTGTCACACCTGTGGCTGGGAGAGACCACAGAGATAACTGCCGTTTCCCACAGGTGCTTAGACGCGGATTCTCTTAAGGCAATGAGTTGTTCTTTTTAAGCAACATAATGAGACCTTGTAAATTAAACCTGGGAAGGATTTTTCAAATCATGAAAAAATGTATTAGAAAAATATAAGTATTAACAGTAGCTGACTTCTATGTAGATATTCTGTTTTAACAAAGCTAATACAGAATTGCAATAAACAGCATCATTTTCTTTTCACTTAATGCATACAGATCTCTGAAATCCTGTCATTGATTTTCTTTGTACTGTTTTCCTTAGCATTTCCTGTAGAGGTGCCGCCTGGATTCAGTTACATTATTATAAATTCTTATTAAATGTTTAATTAACAAATAATAAATTAAGGAGACTTTACTGTATATCCCCTTTCTTCTGTGTATGCGTGTGTGTATGTATGATCATGTGACAAACACGTCAAATTGTAAAACTCAATTCTTTTCCTACATACTCCTCAGATTTGGGGATGTCTGAAATAGTTTAGGAGATTATGCTTCTTTAGCAGAAGAGAGAGAAACCAGGATGGTATGATGGGAAGGAAATTGCCTGTGAACTCGTGAAATATAAAATGTAGCTCTTCAGATAAAAAGAAAAGGAGAAGAAAAAGACAAGAAATGGAGTCTACTCAGAAAAAAAAACCTCATTCCCTAGCATTTGTCTGGAGGCCAGTGTTCTAGGAGCTCTCCTAAACGTTCCTTGTGTGGGTAGATCCCTTTCTGGGGGAGAAGACCCCAAGAGGTCGTGACCCGCCAGTGCCCCTTAGCCCTGACCCCACTCCCTGTCAGCCAGAGACATTGGAGGTTTTACCTCGGAAGCCTGACACTTGGCCCTGCCCCTCCTTTGTCTCTGGCCGAGTAATATCCCGCATTGAGCCTCCTCCCCATCTTCAGTTTCTCCTCCCTCTCCAAAGACCGCTCAGAAGGAGCTCAGTTTTTCCTAAAGAGTAAGAAACAAAAAAGTCTTTATGTGGGAGTCCGTTTAAGAAATAACCGACTACTGTTTATAAAGGCCCCTTTCATTCTGTTTGCTGGTATGCACTTCCTGAGCAGCCGCGGGCGGGACTGCTCAATGGAGTCCAGTCAGAGATTGCCATGGCTAATTTCCAGGGCCGCGATGGGGGTGGAGGAGAAGGGGAAGTGCTGTGCATGTGGCCATGTAGGTACTACCCACAAGAGTTACTCAGAGGGGCCCCAGGAGCTCAGCCTTAAACTGGCCGACGTACGTCTTGGTAGCAGGGCAGTTTCTTCTGCCAAGTAACTTTCTTTATGTGTTCCCATGTACGGGGTGGTTTTCTTTTTCACAAAATACCCTTATTTTAAAAAAAAACTTAGCAGAGAAAATAACAGGCATTAGGTAGGAAACAGTTGGAACCCAAGGTTTCTTTCTGCTACAGGCCAGCAGAGTGCTGCCATGGAAAACCAGTGTGTCACATTTCCTGTGGAAGCCGTCAAGATGGCGCCCAGAGCAGGGCAGAGCTGTCAGGCAACAGTTCCCTGTTGGTCTTGGGTCTTAGTTAGAATTACATAGAGGTCATCAAGCCTGGAGAAAATCTGAACCGCAGAAGTAAAGAGGGGGTTGGTTTAGTGATTCACAACATTTTTGAAGCTGTGAAATCAAATGGTTACTTTGGGTTTTCCCCCTCCATACACAAAAATGTATGTAAACACATTTACATTTTTCCATTCTGCGCTAGTAAATGTCTGTGTGTGTGTGTGTGTGTGTGTGTGTGTGTGTGTGTGTGTGTGTGATTTAAGTAAAAAGACATTTGTTTGTGGGACTGTAAATGGATTTCATAGTGCCTTTTTAAGCTGGGAGAATGCAACCGCATAGCAGGATTAATATGGTAAAAGTTTCACTTTATTTTATTTAAAAATTATTTTACAGTAAAGCAAACATGGAATAGAATGAAAAATGGATATGAATTTAAGATAAAAATGGAATGTAGCCCTTGCTTGGGACTGGAAAGGCCCACAGATTCCTGAGGGGCATAGGTTTACTCTCTTCTCTCAACTTTAGTAAATACTCTGAGATACCTCAGCTAACAGATGGCCATACAGGTCAGCAAGAATGGGCAGCAAAAATAAAAAATTATTCTCTGCCCAAAGATACTTAAATTCCCTACTCCTACTTTTATTCTGTAATTATTAATTTATTAGCCTTTCAGGTTTCTCTTTTTGAAAGCATGTCTTGACAGGTTTAAGCTGTTAGTCATTCACATCTTAGTATGAATTACCTTATTAGCTTTATCTAATTAATTACCGAACTAGCTTTCTGGTTTGACTAGCTTTCTGTTTCTGCTTCGCAGATCAAATAAAAAACTGTGAGTTCCTAATGTAGGGTCACTTCACTGTTTTGTGGACTAGAGCAAGCCAGTTCTTTCATTTGAGTGCCAGTTTCCTAATCTGAAAATAGGAATGCTAGCATCTGCTTTTCCATCACAGAACAGCTATGAAGTCAAAACGACATAATTCACATGGATGACCTTTATTAAGTTATAAAGAACTATTTAGATATCAGTCACCACTCAATACTTTTAGTTGAGATTAGTGGTTTACCCTCATGGTTATTAATACATTTTAGTTGAAATTAGTGAACAGATGAAGAAGAATGGCTCAGGGAGAGGTAATTTTGAGATAGAAGACATTTGGGAAGATCAGGGTCACAGCATTTACCTCAGCAAGGGACTTCGGTATTTGAAAGTATTACAGATCAGAGGAGAGAAGGGAGAGAGGAAGGAGACGAGACAAGCTGGAACAGAGTTCTGCTCTGCAGTGCCGTGCAAGAGCCTTGAGGTAGCAACACCCAAGGGCCCCAGCTGCTGTCCTGGAAAAATTCGATAGAACTGTGGAGTTCCGAGTATCATTCTCAAAACAAGGATCCGCCAAAAGTATACATAATTTAAGGTAAACACTGGTTCTGCTTAGCTCTCAAAATCTGTAATGCTCTTATCTACTTCTGGTAATCCTGCCCATTGTCTCTTCTTGGGTGTGCATCTCCAGTAACATCAGCAACCAGGGACTCCGTCCTGTGTATGTACTGCGTGCCGCAGAAGCATGTGCTACGAATGGGCACTATCCTAGCCCTAAGAACTAGGTACTGTAATACTTCCACTTTACAGTTGACAAAACCGAGTATTTCAGTAACGTGACCAGGTAGTGTATGGCAGAAGATCCCACTGAAACCAGGTAGTGTGACTACAGAACGGGACGGATTCTGTGTCTCCTTCCTCCCAACCAGTGGCAGAACCATTGTAAGGAAGAGTAATTAAAATGTACAGAAGACAGGAAGTGCTCAGACTCTGCTTCTGTGAAAACCAGAGGGCACACTCTTCTTTGGGACCTAGTGCTCCAATTCTCTTCCACAGGATTTGACTTTGAAGCCTTAGATATACTTGGAGAGGCGAGGATGGAGTAGGGCCAAAAAGGAAAAGGCTCCGAGAAAGCAGTCAGTTGTCTTTTTGTTTTGTTTTTTAAGCTAAATAAGAGTTTGAGACGAACAGAGGTCTAGGGACATTGAGCATGTAAAGTGTCCATTTTTTAAAGAAGTGCCCCCACCCTTTTTAAGAAGTGAGCTTTCAGATCTGCTGTTAGCCATCATAAGTTACACTGAGTTGCTTTGCTGTCTTACAAATCTTCTGAAATCATCAGTTTGACATTATGTTTGCTTCTACCTCCAGGCTTCACCAAGGCACATCTAAATTTATTTAGAGAAAAATCGTGAAGAGCAAGACAAAATAGCGGACTTACGGCCTTTTAAAAATATGCTGTCTTCCCTTCTAAACAAGTCATAGAAATTCAAGGCAAAAGTAGATTCATATGTAAGGGGAAAGGCAGAGGTTTTACATCTGACTCAAGAATGGGCTCTGGACTAATTTTTTCGGACACGGAGGGGTACGGCCGGCAGAAATGTAGGATGAAGTTTGATGTTTCAGCACCCCACGACAGACCCCAAAATCACCACTGACACAGAATGGTGTTTCCATCACCGTCTGCTGTCACAGATTTCTATTTTTTCTTAATTGGGTTATAGTTGACACGGTGTCCCATTAGTTTTCAGGTGTACAACGTCGTGATTGAACAAGTCTGTGTATTCTGTGCTACACCGCAAGCAGAGCTCCCGTCTGTCACCACACAATGCTGTCACAATATCATTGACTATATTCCCTATGCTGGACTCTATTATTTTGTGATCCCTGACCAACTTTTTTTAAGTCAATAAAAAATAGACTAACATTTATAGTCCAGATATTAAAGTCCCCAAAAGATAATCATCTTTTTGAGAAAATACTTGGATATAGGTAGATACTTGTATTTCTCTATTTTCAGACTCATTCATGTTAAACAACTTTTTACTTATGGCCTGATCAATAGTAACTGGAGTGTGTAGAGACTTTTCCTAAGCTCTTCATCCATCAGAAAGAGGCCGTTCTTGGAGGCAGATGGGACTGTCTAAATTAAGGCAAGTTGCCAAACACTTCAACTGGTTCCTTTCCTTGGGCTATTAATTAGAAAAGTCTTTCCTCACTCCTGGGCTGTGCTGGCCTTCTCATTTTTTTGTCTCCCCTGACCATTAGCCCTTCCGTTTGGTCAGATAATTCCATTTGAGTGCATCGGCAGTCCGGCAACACGGTAAATAATTTTGTCTGGAATCAAATGTCTCCTGTTTATCTGCACCTGTTGTCATTTTGAATTACAGTCACTACACTTCTTTTCTCTGTTCCCCTTTCCCAGTTTAATAGCATTAAAATTCTCCAAACTCGGATTTTCTTGTAGTATTCAGTGTCTCCAGTTGGACTAAGATCCAGCTGCCATTAGATGAATAACAGTAAATATCAGACCTGCGAATTCGGTCAGGTCTGATTCCTTATGTCATTGGCTCAGGTTGTGATTCCACAGTGACCCTTACACAGGAATTGCAAAGCAAGTTCATAGCAGTCTTATTTTGTTTTCTAGGAGGACTCTATGCACCAGATTCTTCTTTTTTTCCCTCCAGCTTTATCGAGATATAATCAGCATACGACATTGTATAAGTGTAAGGGGTGCAATATGATGATTTGATTCATGTATATAGTGCAAAATAATACCACAGTAAGGCTAGTTAACATGTCCATCACCTTTCCTAATTACCAGTGTGTGTGTGAGAGAGAGAGAGAGGGAGAGGGTTTAAGATCTCTCCCAGCAACTTTTAAGTACATAGTACAGTATTGTTAGCAGTAGTTACCATGCTTATCCCCAGAACTTATTTATCTTATAACTGAATGTTGTACCCTTTGACCAACATCTCCCCACTTCCCTTACCCCTAACCCCTGGCCACCACCGTTCTACTTACAGAGAAATTCTTATTTAACCTAACTGATCACTATATTTCACATTGGTGCTATCAACTATTTTTTTCTTTCTTTTTCTGGAAAAAAAATTGGTTTCAGATGCCCCTCCTAGGTGCTTTCATCATACCCTGGCCTTTCTCCAATCTTTGCCCATAAGACACCATGTTGCAATTGCCCACTTATGGGTCTGCCTTTACCTTTGGAGTATAAGTTTCTTGAACACTAAACTTGTGTCTGCTTTCCTGGCTCCCAGCACTGCCTGGCACGTAAGTCTCTAGATTGCACTGATATTTGATAGAAAAGTAGTGCCACAGGGCTGGCAAGAGTTCTGTTTAATTGCCCAGTTAGATTCAATAAGGCCACCCAGATGTTAAGGGACAATGATCTGTTATGTAAAGGAAAACTGAAAGTTTTTGAAACCACGTATTGCAAGTGTTCTTTGCAAATGATGGTAAAAAAGATGAACTGATCCCCTTGTGTCATTAGCATCCTAACGGTTTTTCATGACACCAAAATACTTCATGGAAACCAAGTCTTCTCTCAAGTTCCTGTTGGGTGTTTGCCTTTTTTTCAGACTTTGTACAATCACAGTATCTGGTGTGAACTGAACCATGTCTCATATAAATCATGTATTCTTTGTTCTCATCAAACCATGTCTTTAGTAATTTTAAAAGACTTCTGTTAAAGATTCTGTTCTGTCATGTGGATATGTGGAGCTCTTAGGAATAGAAGCATCTCACAAGCAAGTGGGATTACTGACATTAGGGTTTTTAGGACCAAATCCTAGGAATTTCAAATGACTCAGTAAGGTCAGAGTATTAATTAGATCTCTGTAAAATGAATTGGGCTCATTTGCTTAATCAGGAGTCACCTGAATGACAGACCCAGCAAGTAAGCTGGCTTAGATACAGGGTTGTGCGTTGTTTCTTTTCCAGCTATTTTAAATAGCTGCTGTAATGGGACCACTGACTGTTTCCGTTCATCCCATTCCTATCTACCCCCAGTGGTGGATGCAGTGCCTATCTGCATGACCCATCTAACATTTGCTGAAGAAGGGAAAAGCTGGGAGGGTGCTGGGAATCCAGTCACTCATAAAGCAGCCTTTCAAGACACACAGTGTTTCTGAAAATGAGTATCTATAAACCACAGAGTTTTCTAGCAGCTCCATCCAGCAGAATTTGCTTCTCCAAGAGAGGCAAAACATAACGAAAGAATATGAGGCATTAGTCATGAATATAAGCTTTATCTGCCTAGAGCCAAAAGTAATTGGGTATGGGTGAGGTTAATGAATATCCAAGTGTTGAAACGAAAATTCTGTCCACCTCTCTTTCCTACTCATCATTGATTTGATTTTCATAGAAATATTCTTTAGGATGAAAGAAGACAGACTCCACTGGCCACAGGGACTCCCCTGATCCTTCTGTGCTTGGTAGAGCAGGAAACATAAGGAGGATGGGGAGCTGGCAGTGAGAGAAGAGGCTGGCAAGAGTAATTGACGGAGGTTGCTCTGATGCCAGCTTGGCAGGTAAACGAACATTTTTATAGGCAATTTAGTGCCTCTGGAAAACTATTTGCTAGGGCGATATTATCTGTTCTCATCAGCCAGAAGAAAACGTATCATCCTACTTGTAAACTCACCAGTAATGAAAGCATCTATCTCTGGAAATTCCAGAATGTGTTTCTATATACAGATGACTAATCACCCCCTCCCCGTCTGTGAAGTGTCCCATTCATCCTAGCCTCAACATGTAGACTCCTCAGCCCAGCAAATAATGACCCAACCAGGCACGAGTGGCTCTGTCCTTCCTTTGGCATATTTCGTTAGCATGCTGTATAAGTATGCTTGGAACACTCTCATTCCTCTAAGGCAGGGTCAACTTTGTTTTATTGCAGGACCACAGAAGTGCTCGGTAAATCCCACCCTGCCAGGTCCCTTGGTGATAGGGCGCATAGGAGTCGTGAGCCTGACACATCCATCACTACCATAAGCAAAGTGATTCTGGATGTCAGCTCTGTCCTTAACCCTACTTTGTGGAGGAGACTAGTCATTTTCACAGGAAAGACCTAGTAAGAAATGGGATTCAATTTTCCAGGGTAAGCGAAAGTATTAGTTGTCAGAGACCTAAGAATTGGCTTATAGTCACCATCTGTGACCTTGGTCAGGTCACCTGATCTTGCTATTGTTTCTTCATCTGCAAGTCTGTTTCTGGTTTGTCTCAGAGGTGTTTCCCCAAAACAGTGGAAAATACAATAGGAGTTCTTGAAGGTAACCTTCAACTATTATACTTATCATTCTATATTGATGACCTAAAATTAAATAGAACAAATAAGACTCAGGAGTATCTCTGACAAGTTAGCATCACATCCCCTACAGGTTATAAAGGCAATGTTTAGAGGTTCCAACAGGAAACCTGTTTTAAAGCTAACTTCCTGTAAGGCCTTTTTAAAAGTTCCAAAGTGCCCAAGCTCTCAGAGCCCATCTACAAACAATCAATAGAAGCAAATCTCCTTCTGGGAAATGATTTCTTTGACAAAGGCGTTATAGGTGCCTCATTCACTCTGTAAATAGTTACTGAGAGCCTGCTGTGAACCAGACACTGTTCTAGGCCCTAGTGATTCAGAGTGATCAAAACAGACTAATTTTCTGTGCTTATGGAACTTACATTTTAGTAGGCTATACTAATAAATGCAGACAACACAGGCAACAGCAACAAAAAAATAAAGATAAAATATGTCAGGTGGTTCCAAGTACCAACAAAGAACATAAAGCCGTGTTGGGAGCATGAGCAGTTTAAGAAGGGGAGGTACTTTAGTAAACAGGGGAGAGAGACCAGGGAAGGTCTCTGATAAGTTGATGTTCGAACAGACACCTAAATAAAGTTGGGGGTGAAATATAAAAAGAACAGTCCAAACAGAGGTATCAGGAGGTGCAAAGGCTCTGGGACAGGAACGCCTGCCACGTTCAAACAGCAGCAGCGAGACACTATTGCTATATTCGAGTGAATAAGAAGAGACTGGTGGAAGGTGAAATTAGAGAGCTACGCATGGACTTTATCATTCAGCTCGTGTAGACCACAGGAAAGCCTGAGCTTTTACTCTGAGTGAGGTTGGAGAGTCATAAGCAGAGGGCTGACATCATTCTGACATACATTTTATTAACTGACACTCTAGTCGCTATATAAAGAACACACTGCAATGGGCAAGGGCAGAATCAGGGAAGACAGGCTGATGTTGAAATGTTTAAGCAGGAAATAAAGGTGACGAAGGCAGACTGGTAGCAGTGGGAGGAGAAGGAGCAGGGTTCTGGATACATTTTGAAGGAAGTGTTCAGGGGTTTGCTGGGAGATGGGAAGTGAGCTGTGAGACAAAGAAGCAAGAATGTCAGAGTTTTTAATCTGAGCACTCAGAATGGAGTTGCCACTGACTGCTATGAGGAAAACTGTAGGACGAGCAGGTTTGGGGGAGAAAACTAAAATTTCGTTTTAGGACATATCAAGTCTGAGATGCCCATTTCTGTGGAGAGGTTGAGTAGGGAGTTGGCTCTAGAGTTCAAAAGCAAGGCTGGTAGTGGAGATAGAAACTTGAGAGATGGAAGCCAAGGGCTGGTGATTCAGCCTTGGGTCTGAATGAGATCACCTGGTTTGAGTGTAAACATAGAAAAGAACACACTGACACCTGGGGATCAAGGAGATGAAGAAAACCAAGAAGGGAGACTGAGAAGGAACTTACAGGAAAGTAAGACAAGAATCAAGAAAATAACAAGTGTTGCAAGGAGGTGGAGAAATTGAAATCCTTGCCCACTTGACTGTTGGTAGGAATGTAAAATGATGCAAGTATTATGAAAAACAGTATGGGGTTTCCTCAAAAAATTAAAAGTAGAACTACCCCAGGTCTAGCGATCCCACTTCTGGGTGTAAGTCCTGCAGAATTGAAAGTAGGATCTTGTACATCCATGTTCATAGCGTCATTCTTCCCAATAGCTGAGACGTAGAAACAACTCAAGTGTTCTTCAGGGTGTGAAGGGATAAACAAAATGTTGTATGTATATTACATGGGGGGTATGTGATTGATTGGTTGATTGATTGAAGAAATACTAGCCTTCAAAAAAGAAGGAAATCCTGTCACATGTTACAGTGTGGATAAAATACGCCAGTTGCAAAAAGACAAATACTGTGTGATTTCACTTATATGAAGTGTCTGAAGTACTCAAACTCAGAAACAGAAAGTAGAATTGTGGTTGCCAAGGGCTGGGGGGGCAGGGAAATGAGTTGTTCAACAGGCATAGAATTTCAATTTTGCAAGATGAAAAAGTTCTAGAGTTCTGTACAATGTGAATGTAGTTAACACTACTGTACTGTACACTTAAAAGATGGTTAAGATGGTAAATTTTATGTCTTTTACCACAATTATGAATGAATGAATAAATGAATGAATGAATGACTCAATCAATCAATGAGTCAATCAGTCAAGAAAAAGCAGCATCCCTGGAGTCAGGTGAAGAAGGTATGTAAGGAGAAGGAAGCAATGCACTGCGTTAAATGCTGCCAGAAGGTGGTAGTAGCTGAATAATGGCCACCAAAGCTATCAGGTCCTAATCCCTGGAATCTGTAAATGTGACCTTATGTGGGTAAAGAGTCTTTGCAGGTGTGATTAAGTTCTTGATATGGAATCATTATCCTGGATTATCTTGGTGAGCTCCAAATCCAATGACAAGTATCCTTACAAGGGAGAGGCAGAAGGAGATGACACACAGAAGAGAAAAAGGCAATGTGACCACAGAGGCTTGAGCCTGGTGTGATGGGACCACAAGTCAGGGATCTCCAGCAGCCACCAGAAGCTAGAATAGGCTAGAGATGGATTCTTCCCTTGAGAGTCCAGGAGAGATCATGGCCCTGCCAGCACCTTGATCTCCCTTCAGTGGAACTGATTTTGAATTGCTGTCTTCCAGAACTGTGAAAGAAAAAATTTCTGTTGTTTTAAGCCATCAAGTTTGTGTTAGTTGGTTCCAGCAGCCACAGCAGACTGAAACAGAGGTCAAGTAAGGCGGGGACTGAGAAGTGATCATTGGATTTGGAAAACTGGAAGTTGGACCTGCTGCTGACCTAGACTAATGTAGTTTCTGTAAAGAGAAGCCATTTGGAGGGGCTGTAGGAAAATAATGGACGAAGGGAAGTGGATACAGCGAAGCTAGACAAGTCTTCCAAGGCATCTGTAAGGGAAAACAGAAAAATGGGGTTCTTGCTGGGAGGGAATGCAAGGTCAAGGGACAGGTTTTGTTGTTTTTCTGAAGATAGGAGGTGTTTTGGCATGTTTATATGCTGATGGGGTTGCTCCAGTAATAGGGAGGAAAATGGATGATGCAGGAGAAAATGAAAGAAAGAGGACAAGGCTCAAGTCCTTTAGTAGGTAAGATGGGAGCCAGTGTTGAAGTGAAGGGGCTCCTCACCAAGATATTTTTAAAAAAAAGAAAAAGAAACCAACAACAGCAAAAACTAGGACACGAGCAGTTCATCATCACAAGAGAAGAGAAGGCAGTATTTATGAGTGTAGACATGCATGTGCCCGTGAGTGGGTGGCGTTGGTCATGGAAGAACATGGGCATGCTCTTCTGGGTGCTGCTGGGTGCTGATTTTCAGTGAAATCAGAAGCAAAGTCATCAGCTGAGGATGAAGCTGGGAACTGAGGAGGCATTAGAGGCTTGAGGAGAGAGGAAAAGGTGTGGAAAGCATTATTGGAAGTTGACTAAGGAAATGTGGAAGAGAAACTGGACAGCATTAAGGACCTACTTGAAGTTGCTGTCTGTGGATCTGTGGTTGTGTTTTACTCCGCGCTCTTAAACTGCTCAAGGGTAGATTGAGAGTTGGATTCAATCAGGGTTGGGGATTTTTATCAGCTGGTGTGATTGAGGGAGAAAGAGGCAGTGTTGCCGGGAGTTTGAAGGGAGTGGACCACACAATAGACTATGGAATCTAAGCCTGGTAAGGTGGCACATGAGGACACAAAGGTTTTGAGGGACAGTGAAAAGGGGGCACGCTCAACAGGTGGGTGTCCTGAATTTTTATAATCAGGGTCCAGCGGGAGTGATCTGGAAAGACAGAAAATAGAAAGCTTGAAATTTTCCTTTCAACCAACTGGGGTCCTCTTGGTCTTAGGGCTTTTCTGCATATTTGTTCACTCTCCTTGGACATTTAATTTTGGAATTTGGGCTGACATTTAACTATGCTGAGAAAGTCCTAGAGCTGTGGGATTCAATGATACACTGATGGGAATGAAACCATATTAATATCTCTAAAACAACTAACAAGAAGCAGTCATTCATCTCAACACTCTCATTTTACAGAAGGGGAAACCAAGGCCCGGAGGGGTTGGAATGACTCATCTGTGATCACTTGACAAAGTTGATACTCAAATCCAGACGTGCAGCCTGGGAAGTCAGCACTCTGTATTACCCCATGCTGATTCCCACATTTTCTTTGTGAACACCGGGTTAGTACCTTGGGGGTGTGCCATGGATGTCAGCTCTGAAAGCATCCTCATAGCTCTCCTGCTTCCATGCCCCTCTGTCTTCCCTTCACGTTTCCATCCAAAGACATGACACATGTTCCAAAGAGATGGCCTCCAGAAAATTCCTTGGAGAGCTACACAAGTTTCTCCTTCCACACATTAAACTTATTTTGTTAAAGTATAGAGATTGGCTTAGCAAATACTATTCACTCACTAATCAGGGCACCTGGTAGTCAAATTTTCTGGGTATTTACTTTCTTTACAAAAATAGTACCAAAAAAAATAAATAAATAACTAAGGTAAGAAAATTAAGCCCAGTGCCTGTAGCCTTCAGAGATGGACAGGCTCACTATTGGGTGGTGACCATCATGGCATGGTGAGGGGTCGGCAGAGAGAGTAGGGTTGTATTTTTTATTTCACCAACTCCCTGCCTCCCATCCCATCCTCCTGATAGGGTTTCCCAGGGGTGACTGCACGTTTGGGGGGGTTGGAACTTAGAAATCTGAGGAAATTTGAACCCTAATAATTCTTCTGATATTAAGCATCCTCAGGAAACAGGTTTAAATGCTTGGTTCTGACACTAGGTTATAGCTATGTTTTGAAGGCAATTCATTTCATTGCTCTGGCCCTTAATTTTGTTGTTGTTGTTGTTGTTTATCTGTGAAGTAAGGTCTTGGTTCAGTGAGTTTCCGATGCCTCGTATTTAGCCTCTCTTTAAGGGTTAGTGGCATACATTTGCAGAGGAGCTATTTTGGAGCCATTATTTTCACTTGCTCATTCCTAGAAAAATCCTCACCCTTCACCCTGGAGAGGCCTTCCTGCCATGAACCCCCAGGGGCTGCCAAAACAGAACTAAACTTGTTAAATAAAACACAGTGCCAGCCACACGTCCGGACATTCAGAGGTATTTTCGAGACCTGTGTCACAAGTGATTAAAGTATATTAAATCAGTGATTGTAAAAAGGATTTGTTTTGAATAGATGGTCCTGCAAGATAACTTCTGGCTCCTGCCAAGCTCTGAGATTTCACACCTCTGTACGATCCATGTTAAGGAAGGTCAGTCAAGTTCACACACTTTGCTTTCTTGGAACTGCTCTTGGTACCTGGGGACTGATCTCAAAGGTATGCATTCTGTGAGGCCAGGCTAGGAAAGGAGGAAAGTGAGCAAAGTAGCCAAGTAGCTCCTGAAAATAGTGTGTGCAGTTTTGAGGTGGTTTCAGGCTTTCACGCACACATTTGTCAAACCCTTTCATCGGCATGCTGAAAATGGTTGAATTTTAACGTATATGAATTATATCCTGATAAACCTGACTTTAAAAAAAACTGTCTGTAAGATGGTGTCCTGGTCCCCAGGTCAGCATTTCAGACAAATCCCTTTACCTTCCAGAAATGGCAAGTAAACAGCTGTGCTGTGGAGAAGGGTCCCCTTCTTGAGTCTCTTCCCCTCCAGTCCAGGGGACTTGCAGGGTAATCAGTGTGGGCAAGAGTTGTCTGTGTCCTTACTTAGTGATAAAGTAAAAGAACGGGTTACCTGTGCCTTCACCTTTAATTTCTTACGTTTGTCCTCTACTCAGTCCCTATAATCAAAGAGATATCGGCAGGGCAATTTATTTTATGCCCTTAGAGCAGTAGTTGTAAAAACAATATTGTTTAGAAGAATAAAAAATGGTTCTGCACTACATGTCAGAGATGTATAATAGCCTTAAAAGAGGGTATCAACTGTGACAGTTGAGTAATGGGGAAACATTAAAATCACTTCATTCTCTTATGGATATGGGGGGAATGGATAAAACTTACAGTATGCATAATGGGAAAACGTCTCAGAAAGTCAGCATGGATGCAGGGCCCAGAAAATAATTATGTATATTAGTTAATATTATCTTCCCAGCATGATACTACACACCCAAAAAGTAAGCATTCCAAGTTGGGGAAAGGCACTTGAAAAATGACTGGCAAAGTTCATTTGGTTGTCTCTTGATGGTAGATTATAGGGGAGTATTGTTTTCTGAATCTGTGTTTTTCAGTTTTCCAATAATGGCTGTGTATTTCTTTTACATATTGAAATACTTTTAAGGTTACAAATTTTTTAATACTTATTTTTTAATACTTAAAAATATTTTAAAAAGTCAGCTCGAGACCAGCGTGCTCCTTGCTGTCCCTGACACTGAGCTAAGAAAAGGGAGCCAGGGCTGTGGCCTCACGCTGGGTTTCTGCCTGAGGCCCTGAGGCCGTGGTCACCGCTTGGTGGAGGTGAGGGGGGAAGGTGAGGCCAAGGCGACAAAGGAGCTTTCAGCATTCAGACTGATGTTTACACTTTCACAGTGTGCTTGTGTAACTCTGGGACTGGGAAAAGTTACTGATGATTTACATGTTGCCAAAAACAACCCGCATCAAATGCGGTTACCTGAGCTTCTGTCCCTTTCTTGGCAGTAGCCAGGAAATGAAGAGAGGGAAGAAAGTACAAGCCACAAGCTTATCTTTTGCCCCAATCATATGGGGATACTTGAAGATCAGATGAGATCAAGAGCCTGGGAGGTGCCCTTTTAAGGAAATGCTCCATAAGCCCATTTGCTACAGAACAAAAGCCACAGTTAGCAGCCTGTATCGAGGAGCCATGTTTGGCGGGCCTGCGTGGGGGGCATGGATGATTCCCTGCTCCAGGTGCTCACCCTCTGGAGTAGCAGACTACTGAAGCATCTGATTACTCATAAGACTGGGTGCTGAGGGTGCTCTATGGAGGACTTCCATTCATTTAATACGTATTTATCGAGCACCTACTGTGAACACAACAAGCTATTTGCTCTTATGATATAAAAATTCAGGAACTTCGGATGATTATAATGCACTGAAAACAGGGTGCTGTGCTAGAAGGACGGGCTAGACGGGCACTTCATTAGAGAGCGTAATCAGGAGACCTGGCGTTTGAACTGGGGGCTCAGAGGAAGACGCGGCAGCCGCGGGCACTAGCGGCCAGGGCAGTGCAGCTTGGCAGGCAGGGGAAACAGCAAGTGCGAAGAGCCTGGGGTGAAGCCTGGCTTGGCCTGTTCAACCCGTGAAGACAGACAAACAGGGCAACTTTGGAGACAGAAGGAGAGGTGTAATAAATATTTATGGGAGGAAGCCCGGACAAAATACTAATGATTAATAATAGCTGTCAGTGTGCAGGATTTTTTAAAAGGCCAGAGAAATGGCTTGGTTTCTACTAGCACAGTCTCCTGGGTTGGTATGAATTTGAGGGACCGGGGAGGTCACTGGGGTAGGTAGTTGCTGAGGAAGGGTTCTCAGAGGAAGAGAGGCTAGGGCCTGGCTGCAAGATATAGGTGCGCGTGAGGGAATGAGCGGTACACTGAAATCGTGGCTGCCTCGAGCACGGGCTGTGTTGGGAGAACAGAGAACAGGCTTTTTTGGCTGAATGTTAGGGCTGGTGATGTGGGGTGGCAGCAGGCCCTGTAGATTTTGGTGGAAAAGCTGCTGTGTGTGCACAAATGCTCTGCCGGCCTTGACACACAGGAAATAGACCCGAGGAGGAAGCAGAAGACAATTAGCCTCAGGTGCTTGGCTTGCAAGTTTATTCTGTACCCACAGGAAACCCTTACAAATGCTGTAGGTGGACGTGAGCCTTTCACTCCAGAAGATACCAGTGAAAGATAGCAGGGCCTTCTTAGAATTATTGAGGGAGCCCACAGGGTTCTCACATCCACTTCATAGATGGTTTCCGTAGAAACTTACTATGTTTAACACGTGCACATGCTTCTGAGTCACACACAGTAAGCACTTAATAAATCCTTGTTTACTAATTTTAAATCACAATGGATTTTCGAATAATCACCATCTCTTCAAGAAGTCATCAATGCAAATTAGAAATTTCAAAATTGGATGTAAAGATTTACCCACCTTCCCGGGGCACCTGGGTAGTGCAGTCGTTAAGCGTCTGCCTTCGGCTCAGGGCGTGATCCCGGTGTTCCGGGATCGAGTCCCACATCGGGCTCCTCCGCTGGGAGCCTGTTTCTTCCTCTCCCACCCCCCTGCTGTGTTCCCTCTCTCGCTGGCTGTCTCTCTGTCACATAAATAAATAAAATCTTAAAAAAAAAAAAAAAAAAGATTTACCCACCTTCCCACCTAAAAGGCCCCAGTTAATAGAGGCACAGTTGGTCGTAATCCTAGGTTTTTCCCTTTGCCTTTCTTAGTCCCTGATTCCTTTTCCATGTTCCTTTTTGTGAAGATTGGAGATTATGTATGTAATGTTTCTAGGTTACAGTGCTTAGTAGTTGCTCAATAAATGGTGGTGGTCATTTCCTGTTCGTGCCTGTTCCTTCCATAGCACTCCGTACTTTATAACATGTTGTCACAACATGAGGCGCACTGATGCAGTCCTGCAATCCAGCTGAGCTCCTGAGGCCCAGAAAGATTAAGTGATTTTCCCACTAAAAAAAAAGAAAAACAGCTAGGAATGTCAGAATGGGCCAGAATTCAGGTCTGTTGTCTCCTAGTACCTGTTTTTCTACTCGTGTACCACCTGTCAATCACATCACAGGAAATATCCCCAGACAACACGGTGTTAACAAACTTCAATGGAGGGGGACCTGTTCTTACTGGGGAGCTGCATGGAGGAGCTCAGCCAAAGGATTTCAGGCGTTATCATTTTGTGAGCCTAAGGGTCCATTTGAGCAAAGGCAAGGAAGCTCAGGCAGGCTAGTCTCCCTGAACTCCAGGGTTTGCCTAAGGCTTGAGATCCACTGAGGATTTAGAATTGAAGCAGTGTTTTTTTTAGAGAAATTAATTAACCAATAAATAATTTCCTACAAGGAGGCAGAAGGCCTCTGCCTATCAGGCCCCCCTTGCCTGCTGTTGTGGAACATTAGACATCAGTAGGTTAACAGAGCCATTTCTATGGAAACAAGCTCGTTATTTCTCTTTTGTTGGAACCCTACTGGTTCATGGTTGAGGCTTCCATTTTTTTTTTTTTTAAAGAAAATCCAATATATACCATACAAAATACGAGTCTCTTTGCCTTTGATCGAACAAAGCCCATCTAACATTTAAGAATGCCAGCTCCCGTTTGTAGATACAGCCATTTGCATTATCCAAGGCTCAGATAAAAACTAAAGCTCACGTGTCATTTGTAAGTCACAGCATGGTCTGTTCGTTCCTGCTTCATTTTACAAAATCTGTGAAACCCATGACCAGCATTTTTCAAGGGCTGTGTTTTTGTCAAGGTGGTTAAAGCAGCTAGCCAGTGATGCTCTTTCCAAGCAGAAGGCTGCATCTCACAGAGATGTTGTTTCAATAACAGCAGTTTACTGGAAAGCAGAGAGCTGTCATTTCAAATAATGGTTTCTGGCACCCAAGTAAGTCAGGGAAGCTGTGTTGTGTCTTACTCTCCACCTACACAGCATAGACGGCTCCCATGCTGATTTGAGGGAAATCAGACACAATCGTGTCTTTCTCCCATTTGGTAAGTGGCAATGTTCCAGCAAAACCACATGGAAATCATCCAGAGTAGAGTTTAAGTTGATATGTTGTTCCCTTGCTTCATGTTCTTCCCCATTGGCCCCATAGCATTTTTGTTTGGTACAACTTCTGCACCAGATCTCATTCCCATTAGCTCTCTCTGTAGCTACAAAGACTATAAAAATTGCTCTTATGTTTGTGAAACAGCCAAACATACACCACAGTCCCCAGATTAGGATCAGTCTGCTGCATCTAAAAATGTGAATTGAGAAGGGTTGGAAGAACATCTTTCCCTGGTGGGGCTTGCTTTAGAAACACCCATCTCTCTAATATTCTGACTTAATCCAAACCTTGGCTTCCTCTAGCTAGGGATGCGGTGCTTATGTCCCCGGGGTTGTGAGGATTAAACAGGAACTTGGCCCAGGGCCTGGCACATGGCAAGCCCTTGGTTTATAAGCTCATATTCATTTTTAGTACAAGTTCCTGGTCCTCTGGTAAAAGAACAGAGCTTTTGGCCTGTAAAATCAAATTCCCAGAAATGAGAAGCACTGAAAGATGGGGAGGGGAGAGAGAAGGAGGGGGAAGGTGCTGGGAAGACTCCTGTTTTATCTTGTTTACAAATCCATCCTTAGCCAGCATTGTGCGGTCTAGCTCTCTGCATTCGGGATGCTCACGAACTCCCTGCATCTCCACAGGGGAGGTTAGGTTATCTTCCTGTGCCTCCTCTCCCTTCCCCTCGCTCCCCTCCCCTCTCTGACTCTCCTCCCCATCCCCTCCCCTAGTCAAATACTAACCAGCGCCCTCTGGAGTCCAATATCGTTTTTCGTACCTTCTATCCCCAAGTGCTTCCATGCCAAAGTCTGCGTGGACATCGTTACCCTACCCCTTCCCTGACAACCTCCTCCCCATTTTCATCTCCTTTTTATTTGCCACCTGCAGCCTCCACAGGGCTGCTCAAAAATGAGCCAAGGCAAGTGAGGAAACCAGGACATTGTGACACCCAAAAGATATCTTTGTGACAGCTCCAATTGTTGAAACACAGGATTGGGAAAGAGTGAGCATGTGAAGTGGATTCCAGCCCTGACACTCTGGGGCTTTGAAAGTGTTGAGGGAGAAGCAACAAGCTTCACAAATAAATCCTCTATTGATTTAAAATATCCCCAGTGGTGGGAGAACCAAAAAGAAATTAGTGTTTGCTGATTAGTAGAGATGGAAATGTGCTATTTTGGTATTTTCAGGTCAAAGTGGCCAACTGGTAATAGGCAGAGATATCTCACAAAAAAGTACCCTGAAAGCAGGCAGGCTGTTTTTACAATTATTATTCGACTCACATTGCAGCCACAACTCAGAAATTCACTTGTGTTCTGACTGTGAAAGCCCTTCCCTGGACTCTGTCTATATACTCTCATCGATTCGATGATGGTGTTCTTACTTGCTACAGAATAAATTAGCGTAGGGATCCAAAAAACAAAAACAACAAGAAAAAATGAGTGGGCCAAAATGACCAAGCTAAACTTGTGTTGACGTCTGAACAGTGAACAAAGACATTTACCCAGGTGACTAATTGGAGAGGCTCTGAAGAGTTGTAAATTGAAATTGTTAGAAATTGGTCCTCTAATTCAAAAGTAGCTAGTAACTGCTCACCAACGATGTGGCTCACTGATGAATGAGACTAATAAAGATATCATCAAGTGCTTGGGAGACTGTAAACCTCTGATTTGTTTTCTAGACCAGGAATTGTTTGTTTTATTGCCAGTGTCACCCTAACCTGTAAATATATAAAACAAGTAAATCAAGCCCCCTTAGCACCAACTGTAAATATCAAAACACAGTCCTGAGAAACACACAGTTGTAATTAAAATGAAAAAGGCCATAACGAAGACTGGATGCTGTGCTTAAAAAACACTGTTAGAACCGGAAAAGAATGGCATCCTCCACAATTAACCTATACTCTCTGAGGCAAAGGTCTCATTATCAAAACATGTATTTATCTTTGTGCCACAGGATAAGGAGTTGTATGTTTACTCCCAAGCCTAAATGACAAGAAAATGTATGGTTTCTTAACAGAAGAGTTCCTCCTGAAAGAAATGAAAATGCTGGATGTATTTTTAGAAAAAGAAAACTCATCTAATGGTTATTATTCTATAACAAGCCTATCTCTCATGTTTGGGGTGTTTGGGGCTCCTCTCATCAGTGAAAAGAATAAAATGCCTTCTGTATTATTTTCGGGCTTGGAATTCAGGTGGGATAATTAGGACATTCTCCCAGAGTCCTACCCATCTCTCTCACACAAGCTCTATAATTGTTCTAGGACCTTGGTTGTTTGTATTCTTTTTGCTCACTGGCAGATATGACCCAGCATAATCTCATTCCACCAGCACATTGCAAGAGATGGTGCTCTCTTTTAAATAGGAAGGGACTAAATATCCATAAAGCATAATAATGCTAATGAGAATTATGGGCACTTAACACTTATTCATCCCTGGGAAGGTAATAGGGATCCTAAGACATAATATAAAAGCCAATTTACTTGAACCTTTCCTTGTGGAGTACTTTCTTTGAGCAGATTTTTCATGCATGGATCTGTGGCTATTTTTTTCAGCGTCCTTTGTCATTGAGGGGCTGAGAGCAGTATAATTCACTGTTGCTGGCACTCCACAGGGCATTAGAGTTTCTGCCTCCACTCTCTAAATGCCATTAGCACCCCTAATTATTGTTATAACCCAGGCCACCCACGCACATTTCCAAATGCTTCCTAAGGGGTGGCACTTCCCCTGGTTGAGAACCATAACCCGTGGGTCTAGTGTGGGGCTTGGAGAATAGATTGAATCCCATTTGGAATTTCCAGAGGGTAGATTGTTAGAATTTTGAAAAGAGATCTTGGCTATGGAATTCTGAAAGAATTAATCTGCAGCAGTATAGTTCTCTGATTCACATTCGGAGATGTGTAACCACCCGTTTCAGTACTTGAGAGGGGCTACCAGTTGCTGGGCTGAAGACGGCTTGCTGGACTGAACAGTGTCACTCCAGCACCACTAACCTTTGATCCTCACCCCAGCTGATTCCCAGAGATGTTTTGAGGTTCCAGAAATGAGCTCAGGAATCCAGAGTCTCCCCAGGAGAACCAGACTCTGGCTCTGTTTCCCTCTGCCCCCCTGAATTCTATAGAGTCCACAGCTGGGTGCATCTTTGAGGTGAGCCTCTGATGGTTCCGGGGCCAGGCTGGGCCCCTGCAGAGGTAAACTATGGTGTATCGCAAGGCATTCCAAAGACTAGCTGATGGGGTGAGTGGGGAGTGGTGTATAGAAATTAACCACCCTCTCTTTTTGACTAAAAGGTTTTGTTGTTTGTTTTTTAAAAGGTGTGTGTGTGTGTGTGTGTGTGTGTGTGTGTGTGTGTGTGTGTGTGTTTTAAAGCTTTGTCTACGTGATCTTTTCAGGAGAATTTTACTTTTTCTTTTAGCTATTTCAGTGGTTGGTATATTCAAACCATTTCCTTCCCTCTTAAAATAATGTCTGCCCAGTTTCTGTCAGATGTAAAATGAAACAGGAACATCAGCAAAGGATATCTGATATGCATCTATGCTTCTGCCTAAACACCTAACAGGACTCTGTCAACACCTTCTCTTGGCCCCATATGCTCACAAGGCGCAACGCCCTTTTCTCAACAGTACTTCTCATTGGGTGCGATCGCTCTCGGCTCAGGTAGGGACAAAAGACAAAAGTTTTGTCTCCCCCATTAGGAATCTGTGATGTAGCACTTATATCCACTAACAATGAACAATCTGGAAAGGATATTAAGGAAACAATTCCATTTGACAATTGTGTCAAAAATAATAAAATATTTAGGAACTTAGAATAGAATTAACTTAGGACTAGAGAGCCCAGAAATAAACCCTCACATAAACAGTTAAATGATTTTCAACAAGAGTGACAAGACCATTCAACTTGGGAAAGACAATCTTTCCGACAAATGGTGCTGGGAAAACTAGATATCCACACGCAAAAGAATGAAGTTGAACCCTTATCGAACACCATATACAAAAATTAACTCAAAGTGCATCAAAGACCTAAACGTAAGAGCTAAAACTATAAAACTCTCAGAAGGAAACATAGGGCAGAAATTTCACAACATTGGATTTGGCAATGATTTCTTGGTTATGACACCAGAGGCACAGGCAACAAAAGAAAATTGGACTTCATGCAAATTAAAAACTCTTGTGCATCAAAGCACACTATTAACAGAGTGAAAGGCAATCTATGGAAGAGAGAAAATGTTTCCAAACCCCATATATCTGAGAAGAGATTAATATCCAGAGTATAGAGAAAGCTAAAACTCAACAACAAAAAACATGATTCAAAAAAAATAGGCAAAGGCGGGGGGCGCCTGGCTGGCCCAGTTGGTGGAGCGTGCTACTCTTGATCTCAGGGTTGTGGGTTTGAGCCCCACATTGGGTGTGGAGATGACTTAATAATAATAAAATATTTTTTTAAATGGGCAAAGGACCTGAATAGGTATTTCTCCAAAGGAGATATACAAATGGTCGATAAATACATGAAAAGGTGCTCAACATCACTAATCATTAGGGAACGCAAATCAAAACCACAATGAGATACCACCTCACACCCATTAAGATGACTGCTACCAAACAAAACAAAACAAAACAAAACAAAAATGGAAAATAGTGTCGGGAAGATGAGAAATTAGATCCCTTGTGCACTTTGGTGGGAATGTAAAACGGCATAGCTGCTACTAAGGATGGCTGTTCCTCAGAAAGTTAAAAATAGGTTTACCATATGAGCCAGCAATTCCACTTCTAGGTGTACACCCAAAAGAATTGAAAGTAGGGTCTTGAAGAGATATTTGTACACCCATGTTCCTAGGAGTATTATTCACAGTAGCTAAAACATGGAAGCAATGGAAGTGCCTCTCAACAGATGAATGGATAAGCAATACATGGAGTGGAATATTATTCAGCCTTAAAAAGGAAGGAGATTCTAACACACGCTACAGCATAGACGAACCTTGAGGACATTACACTCAGTAAAATAAGCCAATCATAAAAAGAGAAATACTGTATGATTCCACTTCTACGAGATGCCTAGAGTAGCCAAAATCATAGAAAGTAGAAGGTGGTTTCTAGGGCTGAGACGAGGAAAGAGTGGGACTAACATTTATTAGATACAGAGTTTCAGTTTTATAAGATGAAAAGCGTTCTGAGTATGTGCACGTGGGTGTGCATGTATGTGATGCATTGTCCAAATACCTCAAGCTTAAAAGACAGGCTAATCTTTTCTTATTTACCATAGCCACTTTTTAGGAAAACACATATCTCTTTGGAACACTGGTCTAGGAATCTATAGCACTTTCAGTCTTCCGGAGGAGGATTTTATGGGAAAGCAGCTGGATGTGAAGAAGAAGAAGATCCACAAAGTGATTCTGAAAGTTTGGGTAGCACAGTCGGTTAGGTGTCCTGCTCTTGGTTTTGGCTCAGGTCATGATCTCAGGTCCTGGGATTGAGCCCCGAGTCGGGCTCTGTGCTCAGCATGGAGTCTGAGATTCTCTTTTCTTCTCCCTCTGCCCCTCCTGCTCATGCTTGTGCACTCACTCTCTCTCTTGCCCTCTCTCTTTCTCAAATAAAGAAATAAATCTTTTAAAAAATAAATAAATAAGACACTAGATTTTTTAAAATTTAAATTCAATTAATTAACATAAAGTGTATTATTAGTTTCAGAGGCAGAGTTCAGTGATTCATCACTTATATAACACCCAGTGCTCATTACATCACATGCCCTCCTTAATGTCCATCACCCAGTTACCCCATCCCCCCACCCTCTCCCTTCCAGCAACCCTCAGTTTGTTTCCTATGATTAGGAGTTTCTTATTATGGTTTGTCTCCCTCTCTGGTTTCATCTTGTTTAATTTTTTCCTGTCTTCCCCTATGATCCTCTGTTTTGTTCCTTAAATTCCACATATCAGTGACATCATATGATAATTGTCTTTCTCTGATCGACTTATTTCGCTTAGCATAATACCCTCTAGTTCCATCCACGCATTGCAAATGGCAAGATTTCATTTTTCTTTTTTGATGGCTGAGTAGTCTTCCATGGTACATATATACCACATCTTCATCCATTCATCTGTCAATGGACATCTGGGCTCTTTCTATCGTGTGGCTACTGTGGACATTGCTGCTATAAACATCAGGGTGCAGGTGCCCCTTCGGCTCACCACATTTGTGGCTTTGGGGTAAATCCCTAGTAGGTGACACCAGATTCTTTTGAGCCATATAGTAAAACTAGAACATTGAGGATGTAGCTTCCTAAAACTAAAACCAAAGACTGTGTTTACTTTTTCTGCTCAGTCCATTTCAGTTTCAAATGTTTTCTCTCCCCAGCATTTCTAGACTTACATCCTGCCCCTCTCCTCTTCTTTTTCCATCTCAGCCCCCATCTCCCCACTTCTCTTTTCTGCCTGTGCAGAGGTCTTCTTCCATGGTAGGTAGAATGAAGTCCCCCAAAGATCTCCATGTCTCTCTTCCTGGAACATGTGTCTCTGTTATGTTACATGGCAAAGGGCAATTAAGGTTACAGATGGAATTAAGGTTGCTAGTCAGCTGACCTACAGATAAGGAGATTGTCCTGGGTTATGGGGAGGGGGGGAGTAGAGTTGCAAGGTTCTTAAAAGGGGAAAAAAGGGAGCAGAGTCAGAGGGGGTATGACAACAGAAGACGTCAGAGTGATGTGATGTAAGAATAACTCAGCTCACCTTTGCTGGCTTTGAAAATGAGGAATAGGGCCAAGATCCAAGGAATGCCAGTAGCCCCCAGAAGCTAGGGAGAGGCAAGGAAACAGATTTTCCCTTACAGACCCCAGAAGGAATACAGCCCTGCTGGCACCTTCATTTTAGCCCAGTGAGACCTATTTCAGACTTCTGACCTCCAGAACTGTAAGATAATAAATTTCTATTGTTTATGCTCCTGCATTTGTAGTAATATGATATGGTAGCAATAGAAAACTCATACACTTTCTATCTTAGTCTCCTTGGGGCAGCCATACCTTTCCCGGGAACATGAACAGACATTAGAACATAGATTTTCCTAGATACTCAAATGAAAATAATGGGTCAATTACTCAGTTTATGGCAGATCTGTCGTCCAGTGGCAGAAATACTCTGACTCATGGTGGTGTAAACAAAGTAGGTACTTAATTTCTCCTCACAGAGCTGATAGCCAGTTCACAGCTGCCAGGGGGCTCTACAGTGTCAGAACACACCTGCATCCTTCCTGCTCACCCTGGAGTATAAACCTAAAGGTTCCAGGTGGAGCATTGTGGTCAACAAGACTGTCTTCCAGGCCAGTATCAGGAGGAAGGGGAGGCAAAGAGCACACCCCCCTCCTTTCAAGGGCACTTCTGCTTATACCTCATTGGTCAAAACTTGGTCATATAACTGTACCGACCTGCAAGGGAGGCTAAAGAATGTGTATTTCAGTAAAGTATGCCCAGCTAAAATTCAGAGTTCTTGTGGTCTTTGTTAAAAAGAAAAAAAAAAACATTGTTATTACTAATGAAGAGGAGGAGAAGTGGTATTTGGAGGCAAGCTATGGTTTCTGACATAGGTGTGATCTGGTTTAGATTCAAGGGCAGATGAATAGCTGGGCAGACGCCCAGAGCTCCCTCAGGCCCAATGAGGATTCGGTAATTCTGTGATAATCTGTATTCTAGTGCGATAAATTCTAGTTTGGAAGAAATGTGACGTTCACAGAACAGTGTCCAGGGTCTTGTAGATCATGACTACTTCCAACTCTGGATGAATGAAAGCGTTAGGCTACCCTTCTGGGTAAGTCAAGATTCCATCTTGGTCCTGTGACGTTTTGCAAGGGGGTTAGATTTTTGTTCAATTTGGGGACATATAATTTCCCTGTGGGGCTGAGATGATTGGGTCCCTAATTATGCTGATGAAATCATAGTTGTTAAAGCCTCTTCTTGTTTTTTTTGTTTTTACATAAAGATCCCTCCACTGATCTTCAAGCATATGAAAGTAGAGCTCAGAGATCTTTGTGGCTTCAAAATCCCTTCAGCCTTCCTTTCCATTTTATTGTCTCTGATGCCTTTGAAAATAAGTTGAGGGAACAGTTAATTATCTTCCAATTATACTGTAAATGCTGTTGGGGTGGCTGATTTTGCAGTATTTGTTATAAAATAACACTCACTGTGAAGGGACCTCTTTGTTTACAGAGAGTTACACATAATTTCTTCTTTTGTCTTGAAGAACAAGATATAAGAACCAAAGAAGATAACTTACATATTTATGCTTTTTGGGTAATTAAAAATTGTTTTTTGATTTTACTGAATAAGTAACAGTCTTGTGTTGAACTTACTATGGGTTATATTTCCTTCCCCAGGTTTTCTTTGTGTCTTCTTTCCTTTTTGACATGGTAGCCTGGTTTTACTTTATCCCTGGATAAAAATATTCCCCAAAGCTAGCAGAAGTCATGGTTTTTAATATGTCTTCAGAACAAGATTCAACTGTTGACTAAAGCAAGGCTTTAATGCCTCTCATTTCTTGGGTCATGCACTCCAGCTAAATTGCTGCTCTCAGACATTGCTTCACTGTTGGGTGTCAGTGACCTCAAAGGGCGCATTTACACAGACAGTCCTGAAATAGCATATGGCACCTTGACATGGAGCGAGACCTGATCAGAATGTGAAGGAAATGGGCACCAAAAATAAAATTGGGTATTTCCGAGATGAACAACAAAAATAAATTGAGATGGTGGGTCAAGAAAGAATTAGAAGAGAAATGAAATTGGTATTGGATTTGAAGGGGGTAGGGGAAAGGATGGGGAGGAGATCTGGCAAAGCCAGAAGCAAAGAAACCACCTCATAATTTACGTAAGTACAGAATTCCACTCTCTAAACATTTGTGTTCCATTTCCGGATTTATAAAAGTAATAAGTCCGTTAGACTAAATACAGAATTCCGCTGGTGAACTCACTGATGTAATTAACAATTTAGACATGGCAGTCCTTCCCCCTTGACATTACAGGTGAAGAATTGTGAGTTAAGTAAATAGTTCTGTCTAGCCATGTTTCAAATAGAATAGAGAGAAACGGCTATTTTTTTAAAATGCTGGATAAACAACACTGAAAAGCCACACATCCTAGGCAGTGTCTCGGCAGTATGATAGACTGAGGTGGTTACAGTTAACTAGAAGGTTGGTGTTGGAGCCCATCAGGAGAACCTTGTAAACTTGGTGTCTGTAGTCCTAAAGGATTATTTAATTTCCATTCCTCTCTGCTTGCCTTTCATTCTTCATCCTCTGAGGGCACTGAAACAGTGTATCTGACAATAGTAGTACCTGAAAAATAATGACAGTTATAATGCATACTGTCACCCTTACCATTTTGAGCTCATTTCATACATTAGGATAAATTTAATGACTTACTTTCTTAATTCAGCGGCACATCTTAGTCTAACTGATTTGGTAAACATTCTTCATTGTTTTTCCCTGAAGAAGGGATGGAAGTACAGAGAGGTGTGGGGGTGGGGGTGGGGGTGGGGGGATGTTTGGTAAAGCACACCTCATCTCTTGATCTGCCTGCAGTCAGACTCAGTGCTGGATTGGGGATGTAGAGGGCTGGGAGAAGCAGGCCAGACCGCAGCCACTCTTTCGAAGTTCCCCCATGATGATGAGCCTGCACGTTTGGCAGCTCCTGTATTCCCTGATGCATTCTTTCTTCCTGTGTTCTTTCCTAGTGTATCTGAAAAACCCACCCAGCATTCCAATGGCCAGCAACAACACCGCCAGCATAGCACAAGCCAGGAAGCTGGTAGAGCAGCTGAAGATGGAAGCCAACATCGATAGGATAAAGGTGAGGACCACATAACCCACACAGACCCTCCAGCCTTGATTATAAGGAGCGTGATTTGCAGCGATCTGTCACTTGACTCCCCTTCTCTAGAGAGTAATGAAAGCAGCAAGGGCAGGAGAGACGCTTAATAATTGGGCAAAAAGTTCATTTTTCTAATGTATCTTTGCCTTCTCCAGATTTCTGCAGAATAGAATGACAGCATAAATTAAAACTGGTTTTCCACGTAGAATTCAAAACAAAACAATAACAGCAAAACAGACAAATGAAAAACAAGCTCATGGTTGAATTCTAGCCAAGGAAATTGGAGAACACACAAAACTTACCAGGTCACCAGCTGACCTCCCTGACTCTGTAGAGACTGTCTTTTCATTTGGGTTTTAGTTTTTCTGTCTTGGTTTAGGTTCTAAGTTTAAGTGTCTATCCATCATGATTAATCTTTCTCTTCACCACTGCAGGTTGTAATTATCTTTTTAATAATTTATTGGATTTTTTTTCCTTCAAAACACAAAAATCACACATGGTCTCCCTAAGAAGTCAAACAGCATAGTGGGTTAATGAAAGTATTTTATCAAATGGAACTCAGAAACATATCTCATTTTATTAAAATAAAGCTAGAACATTCATCCAAATGCCAAATTCTTTTTAAAACTAGAATATTTTTCCTGTTTTCTCCATACCAGAGTTAGCAACCTGAACAACCCACCCAAGCTTTGGAGTATCTTCTAGAGCAAAGGTCAATAAATTAAGGCTCATGAGCCAGATCAAGGTTTTATTAGAACATAGCCATTCATGTGCATATGGTCTATGGCTACTTTCTCACTACAGCAGCAGAGCAGAGTCCTTGCAAGAGAGACCATGTGGCCTACAAAACATAAAATATTTACTCTCTGGCCTTTTACAGAAAACTTTGCTCACCCCCAGTCTAGAACAGTGGTTCTCTGCCCACCTGTACATTCAGATTACCCAGGGAACTCTGGAAAGATCAATTCCAAAACCACACTCTAGGCCAATTAAATTAGAGTCTCTTGGGGTATGATTCAGGCATCAGGTTTGGTTTATTGCGTTTTGTTTTTCATTATCAGTTAGTTTCAATGTATAGCCAAGGTAAGGAACCTAGGGGAGGGGCACCTGGGTGGCTCAGTGGGTTAACTGTCTGCCTTTGGCTCAGGTCATGATCCCAGCACCCTGGAATCAAGTCTTGAGTCGGGCTCCCTGCTCATCAGTTAGTCTGCTTCTCCCTCTCTCTCTCTCCCTCTGCTCCTCCCACCTGTTCATGCTCGCTCGGTCTCTCTCTCAAATAAATAAATAAAATCGTAAAAAAAAAAAAAAAAAGAAAGAACCTAGGGGAAAAGATTTGCTCCTCCTCCTCCTTCTTTTTCTTTTTTAATTTAAGTAGGCTCTACATCTGATGTGGGGCTTGAACTCATGACCCTGAGGTCAAGAGTCATGTGCTCTACTGAGCCAGCCAGGCACCTGGGGTTTGCTCCTTCTAACTCCCATCAGATATGGGCTAGAGAGTGAAGGGAAAGATGATCTTCCTTCATAAATAAGCTGTGCAAATATCCGTGGGCATCTATCTGTCCTCATCTTTTTTGAGTTCTGATAGTGGGGCCGTGTAAACAGCTTCTCTTCTTTCAACAGCTTTAACTCTTCTTATTCATGAATGAGATAAATACAGGGTCCTCACCATCTGCCTTGCTCCTTTGCAGCACCTTCCTCTTCTCCTCTTTGCCTCTTCTTTTTCACTCCCTTGCTGAAAAAGTACAGTGCAGAAGGTGGGCACAGAACGTGCTGCAAGAAGTGAGGTGGCTCAAGGACCGTGGCATCAAAAAGTGTCATTTAGTGCTTCTTTGGGAGAGGTGGGGAGAGAGGAAGCTTCTGCCCATGGACCTTCTGGAAAATGTCACTTTGCCTTTCAGGGTGGCTCAACTAAGATGAAAGTATTTGTGAAGCACTGTTGTGGTTGGCATTTTCTGTTACTCCTCAGCATCCTCAGATCTGGCTCCTGAAGGAGGATGTGATGGTGTTGGAGGTGATGAAAAGCTGGCAGTGGGAGGAAGAGGACAGAAATAGGCCTTTTCAGCCATAAGTCAGACCTCCATCCTGCCTCACCTGAATTACTGACTGTAGGGGGCTCCTAGTTGATCCCTGAAATCCATCTCAACCCTTCTCCATCCCTGCCATCAATTACCCTCCACAGTGCTACCAAAGAAAATCTTCTCTAAGAAAATCTCATTATGTTCCTCTCCCACAGAAAATCTTTTCATGCTTCCCATCACCTGTAAAATAAAATTCAAACTCTTTAGCAGAGTATGCAAGGTCCTTCTGGCCTCTGCCCCTCTTCTTAGCTTTGTCCCCTTCTTTTTGCCCACCTGCCATACTGAGCCACTTCTGATGCCCTTGATGAAAATTTCAAATGCCTGGAACATACGCCTCCTCTCCATCCTGCTTTAAACTCTGGCGACTCTGTGAAGACTCAGATCAATCATTACATCCTTTGAGAAGCTTTCCCAGACCCTCATCATTAGGTTGGATTTTTACCAATTTTCAGTTGTTCATTTAGTCTTTTATCCAATACATATTTTATTGACAACTTTTTAAATGGCGAGACCTTGTTAGGTCCTAGAGGTACGGAGATGGAGAAAGATGAAGACATGGCTCTTGCCCTCAAGGATCTCCTAGTCTAGGAGGGGGTTACAAAAAATATGAGCAAGACCTATCACTGACATAAATAAGATATCCAAGAAGCATAATCACCAGATATCACCAGAAGAAGGCAGCACCACACCCTGAGTCCCGTCGTATACTACTTCTGAAGACACCAAAGGCATCACCACTGTAAGAGAGAAGGCGTTCATTGAACAAACAGCGCTAGGTGGTGATCTTCCTAGGCGATCTTCACATCCAAGTCTCTGGACCCTTGCTATGTCGTGAGACCTCATGTTGTTGGCAATACCGCAGCAGCGTGTCATTCAGCATTTGTCCTGCACATCGGAGACAGGCAGGCATGCTGTGGCGGAGTGGCAGATTATTTTTAGTTCAAGCTGTTGGCTAAACTGCAACAGTGTTGACAGAGTTTTGAGCTAGCTGGTGTAGGGCTTGGTTATTTGCCTTTAGGAGTCCCTTCAAAGGCTTTTGAGCACTTAGTCTTCTCCACCTACTTTCCCTGCATGATCCTGTCAGCAAGAAAGGGCTTCTCTCTGAAGATCCCATGTGTGTGATTCTGCAGTCAGAGTAGTGACCTCTTCAAGCTCTATAGGGCGGCCGTGGTGTTATATACGTCTGGCAGAGCCCACTGTAACTGAGGCCATGAGAAGCGGGGGGCAGGGCAGGGCAGGGCTGGCACTGGAGCTTTGAGAGTCCCATCAGCAGGGGTGGCTATATGCCTCCTGTGCCCCCCAGAATAACTCGGGCTGCAGAGAGAAGCTGTACTGTGAGAGGATCTGAGTAGCGTATTCATTTTTAAACCTTCTTGTGTCCTATCCCTCTGCATCACAGATCCCAGGAGAATTGAGCTAATGAACCCATTATCTGTTCATAAGCCTCAGGCATATATAAATTATACTTCCAGCCTTTCTGTGTTTCTTTGTTAGCATTTCATTCAAGGACAGAAAGTAAAGAGAATTCAAAGGAAGCTGGGAAGGGATCTAGGGACAGGGACAGAGAGGGGCATAGAGACTGTGACACTCAGATGTATGAGACCGCAATATAGTCACACTGATGTCGAGCAAAGACAGATGAAAGGAAGCTTGTCCTTAGAGCACAAGTTGAGAAACCATGTCCAAAAGCAAAGGACAGCAGGGTTCAGTAAATCTATTTATTCACCACTCTATTAGGGCTCATTGGGTTTCTAATAATAGAAGCCTAGCCCAAGTTCACTTAAGCAGGAAGAGGGGATTGATTATAAAAGATACAGTGTGTCTCAGATTCCAAGAGCAGAAATGTAGCTGGGTAAGCAGTAGAAATAAGAGCTGGAAGACCATCAGAAACCAGGAGAGCTCTGTTACGTGCCCCTGCCTCGCTCTGTGCGTCTGCCTCTCTCTTTTCCCAGGAAGAATAGATTTCTCAGCTGCCTGTTCCATGTGGAGACATGATGACTGCCCACAGCTCCCAGGATCTCATGTCACTTCCAGCTCCATGAAGAAAGAGATAGATCGATTCAGTTCCTTTTAGTCTCAAGTGTATATTGCTAGAATGGCATCTCTGTTCTAGTAAGAGTGAAGCATCTGCAGTTCAATCAACAGACATTAGAATCAAACCACATTGCACAAACATTGCTCCTAGGAATTTACCCACCCCTATGAATGGGGAAGGGTTGGATAGTTAAGGAGGAGTGAGAATCATTGTAAGCTGGAAAGATGATCTTTTACAGAGGGCTTCGTTAGCATCATGAAGAGTAATGTAGATGTAAGAACAAAAGAAAGCCAAGGCCAGAAGCATGGGTGAATAATCTTAACTAATTGGATGCTCCATAAATTGACCCCACATAAAAATGTCAAATTTATTTCTCATTGCTCCCAAATATTCCTAATAAACCTTTCCAACTTGCTCCCTTTATTATCCCAAGAATATGCTATGTAAATTCCCACCTCTCTGGTTACTCTGGGTCCCTCAGCGAGAATGCCCTTCCCCTCATTCTTTTCCTGTCTACTACAGACTTAATGGTTGTCTTCCCCCAACCCCCCAAAAAATTCATTTGTTGAAATCCTAACCCCCAATATAATGGTATTTGGAGGTGGGGCCTTTGGAAGATGATTTGTTCAGGAGGGTGAGCTCTCATGAATAGGATTAGTACCCCTGTAAGAGAGACCCCAGGGAGATCCCTCATCCCTGCCACCATGCGAGGTAATAGTGAGAAGACATCAGTGCACCAGGAAGTGACCCCCACCAGACACTGACTCTGCCAACACCTGAATCTTAGACTTTCCCGTCTCCAGAACTGTGAGAAATAAATGTCTGTTGCTTCTAATGCACCCAATCTGCAGTATTTTGTTACAGAAGCCTGAACCAACTAAGATCCTATCCAAATCTCACTCCACCATTAGGGGTCAGCTCCAGTCCCCACTTGTCCATGAATCTCTTGCCGTTCTGACCATATTTACTAATTGGTTTCATTTTCATCAAGTACATTTTTCCAGTTAGAATACACAGTCTTCAGAGTCAAAGACCATGTCATTTACTTCTCTGTATACTTCAGGGTGCTGGGGTACAGGCATTCAAGAAACTTTTTTTAGTGGAGAGCTTGAAGTTCATGTACTTAGAGTGTCATGTAACAGGATATCAGGAGCTATGTTTCACATGACATTTCCAATGACATTTATGGTTTGGGAAATTGCAAGCATGAATATAATTGGCCAAATAAAACTATGGTCATAGGGGCGCCTGGGTGGCTCACTCGTTTAAGTGTCCAGCTCTTGACTTCGGCTTAGGTCATGATCTCAGGGTCCTTGGACCAAGCCCTGCATTGGGCTCTGCATTCAGTGGGGAGTCTGCTTGAGGATTCTCTCTCCCTTTCTCTCTGCCCCTCTCCTCTTCCCCTGGAAAAATAAATAAATCTTTTAAAAAAACTGTGGTCATAGGAGAAAATTCATTGAAATACAAAAATGAAGAGAGGACAAATAGTTTCATGATTTGTGTTTGATTATAAATAGCCAGCGTTTATTGTATACTTTCTTTTTAAAACAGTTCAACATAAAAACAAGCTGATTTTCATAACTGACAAATATGTATAAATTATTAAATAAACACAAATGTTTCTAATGATTGAATCATCTTTTTGATGATTGACTCATAAAAGATTGGAATTGAACTTCACAGAAAATGGTAGTGAGAAATGGACCAGTTAGACATCATCTTTGGTAGTAGAGAGGGGACTTATATCCTGGGTTTGGGACTTTTGAAGTATTTTTCCAGAATTTGAAATGAAAGTTTTAACATCTCTTCCTGAAAATGCTTGCATTTGCAGGTTATCTGGGGGGTCAGTCGGCTGAGTGTCTGACTCTTGGTTTCAGTTCAGGTCATGATCTCATGGGTGGTGAGATTGAGTCCTGCACCCAGCTTCATGCTCAGTGGGGCATCTGCTTGAAGATTCTCTCCCTCTGCTCCTCCTGCCACTCACTCACTCTCTCTCTCAAATAAATATATAAATCTTTTTATTTTTTTTTTTAAAGATTTTATTTTATTTATTTATTCGACAGAGAGAGACAGCCAGCGAGAGAGGGAACACAAGCAGGGGGAGTGGGAGAGGAAGAAGCAGGCTCATAGCAGAAGAGCCTGATGTGGGGCTCGGTCCCATAACGCCGGGATCATGCCCTGAGCCGAAGGCAGACGCTTAACCGCTGTGCCACCCAGGCGCCCCTATAAATCTTTAAAAAAAAAAATTCTTGCATTTGGTTTATTAGGAAGAATGAGATACTATCCTCCTCATAGGCCAGTTGAGAGTATTTTTAGGGATAATAAAATCAGTATAGTATGTCAAAGGACGTAAAGAGGAAAGGGTCGTATTCACAGTTGGCCAGTCCTAATTCATTCAATTTGCTGAAAATGAAACAAAAAATTTACAGTTGAATTCACACATACATTAGTAATTGAGCTTGACACTTCATTTTTATGAGAGTTGATATAACTTTTAAAAATTCAGTCGACATTTATTAAGCACCATGAATACACTTAGCTTTATGCATTGTGTCTAGGAGCTATGGTAGTAGTACTGTTCAACCTTGATAATTTGAAATCCCTAGGAAATGAATTTTTCTGAATAGCCCAGTTTTCAGGGCAGATGAAGTCTCCCTTCTTAAAAATATAACTATTTTGGATGACACTTTGAACGTCTTTCTTTTTTTATTAAATAGAGTAAATTAAATGATTCTTTTGAAGTTATTAATTTCAAAAATTTTATCCTATTTCCTTTTTTAGAAAAATCCTATTGATATACCATTAGTTTAATACCACCTTGGAGGAGAGGGGAGGGGAAGACTACTTAGAAGATTCACTCATTATTGTATAAATAAAAAATAGTCAATATCTATTCATACAATTTTACTTCCTCTAGTATCACAAGTTTGATCCTGGCTGCTCTTGACACCCAGGAAAGATCCTTTAGACTCAATTTTGGCCATCAGCAGTGATGCAGGCACCATGATGATATGAGACATCACGGCAACTCGCTGCCCTTCCTTCCCAACATTAGTAATCTTGCTGTCCATAGCACCTCTCATATTTTCAGTCTGGCTCCAAGGCATGTCAAAGAATCCTAAGGTTTCTTGTGCACTCACTAGTGTTTAAGCTGGATGTTTTCTTTTTTTCTTACTTGAATTACATATTAACAATTCAAAGAAAAATGAAGACTTTAAAATAGCCAGTTGCTTCTGACCTGAGCAAAAGACCTTTCTAGACAAATGTCAGACCAGTCTCTCCTAGTCTGGAAATTCTGTCTCTTCCCAGAGGTTTGGCAGTTTCTTTTGCCTTCAGCTGCATCACCAGGCCCATGACAGACGGTGAACTTCCCATTTCAAGCCTCCATCCCAGCACAGATTTTGAGGTCCTTTTAAGCAACAAATTAAATTAAAGTCAACCCTGGTGGTGCCTTTAACGTAGGCAACTCAGCTGAAGGACTTAACCGATTCCCTTAACACACATGTGACTTCCCACACATATAGGCAGTGACCACCTGTCAGTGCTTATTTCTTTGCCTGATGGCTTGCAAGCATTTTGCAACATCAATTTTAAAATGTGTCTTCATTTCAGAATGTAATGAAGGCAGAACTATATCCTGACATACTGTTTAAATTCTGAGGTCTGATTTTTATCCTGACAACTGCTTCTCAGAGCTGTCAGGATGTCTGCCTAGAGTCGGTTCTTATTTTTTCAGAGCCTAAAATCATAGTTTGGTGGCCTTTATTGGGACGCTCCATTCACCGTTTCTTTACTTCCAGGTTCTCAGGCCCAGTCTAGTTTGGAGAGGCTGCTGGATAGTTGGGCTTCAGCAATGGTCAATCTGAGGAGATCCACTCTCTTATCAAATATAATTCCTTCACATGTGCGTCAGATCTCATCTCCATAAATCCAAAGTCACACTCCACCACCTGTCCATCCTGAATCATCAGTTTTGGTTCTCTATGTCATCGTTTCCATCAGTGTACAAACATAGTGTTATTTCTGCATCTTAAATAAAATTTTATTTTTTTCTCTGAATCGCCCACTTCCTCTTCCAGCAACTGCCTCATTTGTTTGCTCTGCTTTGTAGAACTTCTTGAAAAAGTTGTCTATAGTCACTGTCTGTAATGGCTTTTTTCCCTTTCTTTTGAAAAATTATTTTTACTCTGGAAATAATCTCAAAGGTACAATAGGGTTGCAAATGCAGTACAAAGAATTTTGTTTTCCCCTGAACCATTTGAAAATAAGTTCTCAACAGTTGCCCCATCACTCCACCAAATACTTTAGCGTGCATTTCCTGTAAGTAAAAACATTCTTCTACATAATGATAATGCAGTCATCAGAATTAGGAAGTTAACACTGATATGTTACTACTTTTTAATCCCCAGACCCCATTTAAGTATTGCAAATACCCTAGTAATATCCTTTTGGTTTTTTTGTTTTGTTTTGTTTTTTGTTTTGTTTTTTTTAAAGATTTTATTTATTTGACAGAGAGACAGCCAGCGAGAGAGGGAACACAAGCAGGGGGAGTGGGAGAGGAAGAAGCAGGCTCCCAGCGGAGGAGCCTGATGTGGGGCTCGATCCCAGAACGCCGGGATCACGCCCTGAGCCGAAGGCAGATGCTTAACGACTGCGCTACCCAGCCGCCCCTAATACTATCCCTTTGAGTAAAAGAACCCAGTTCAGAATCATGTGTTGCATTTAGTTGTCCTGTCCATAGAATTCCTTGACTTTCATGGCCTTGACACTTTTGAAGGTTACGGGCCATTCATTTTGTAGAATACCGCTCAAGTTGGGTTTGTCAGATAACTCCTTATGATTAAATTCAAGTAACAAGATGGGAACATTAATATAGAATTGATGGAGATATTTGCCTCATTATATTTTATCAGTGGCATATGATTTCAAACTGTCACTTACTGGTGATGTTAACTTCAATTACTTAATTAAGGTGTTATCTTCCAGTTTTTTCATGTAAAGTTCTTCTTTTGTCTTTTGTAGTTAATAAATATTTGGATCTTGGGAGACGGACCTTGAGACTATATTCACTATCCCACTCCTCATCAAACGTTCTATTTTTAAAAACTTATTTAATTATATTGATATAGACTCATGCCTTCCTCTTTTATTTGGTGGTTTATAATCTATCATCATTTATTTTGATGTTTTAATTGGCACAGACTAAAAAGGTAGCTACTATGTCCTTTTTTTTTTACTATTTTTTTTATTTTTTTATTATGTTATGTTATTCACCATACAGTACATCATTAGTTTTTGATGTAGTGTTCCATGATTCATTGTTTGCGTATAACACCCAGTGCTCCATGCGATATGTGCCCTCCTTAATACCCATCGCTGGCCTATCCCAATCCCCCACCCCCCTCTCCTCTGAAGCCCTCAGTTTGTTTCCCAAAGTCCGTAGTCTCTCATGGTTCATTCCCCCTTCTGTTTACCCCATCTTCATTCTTCCCTTCCTTCTCCTACCGATCTCCCTGCTATTTCTTATGTTCCATAAATGAGTGAGACCATATGATAATTGTCTTTCTCTGCTTGACTTATTTCACTTAGCATAATCTCCTCCAGTCCCGTCCATGTTACTGCAAATGTTGGGTAAACATTCTTTCTGATGGCTGAGTAATGTTCCATTGTATATATGGACCACATTGTACTATGTCCTTCTGACATGACTCTGTCTTTCCTTGAGTGCTTCCTTAGTGCTTGGCACAAAAAGATGGTGTAGGGTCCTCTTATTATTTCCCTGCCCCAACCACCCTTTTCTTTAAGAGCAATACTTCCTTTGAGGACAGTATTTAGAAGTGAAAATATTCACTCCTAAATTAGTGTTTTAGTTGTTCTCACTGCTGAAGTGTTTGAAGTGTTGCTGCTCCAGGTTCCTTTCAGTGGACAGAGTTTGAGAATAGCATACATGTCTATTTATTTCTTTATCTTTGTATCTGTATATATGTAACCATGAGTTCACACCAACACCACCAGGTCCTGTCCTACACAGAGTATATTCTGGCTTTCTGCTTCTCATATTTGTAACTCCTTCACTGACAATGAGGATCCTAGCTCCCCTGGTCCTTATTTGGCCAACTCTCCTGTAGGGAACCAACGTCCCATTCCACGACCTCTCCTCCTGACATGGATGCACTCGCATCCCACTCAGGCCCCTACACTCCTCACCAGGCTATCCTCCTTAGAGATGCTGTTCTTGCCCGGCTCAAGCTCTGACCTCCCACCATGGGCCCCTGACCTAGTGTGGAGCCCACTTTGCTTAGTCTCACCCAATCCCTTTAAGACTGAATTGTTCATGAAGAAGAAGGAGGAGGCCCCATTTGCTCGTAAACCCATTTGCTCGTAAACCCATTCTCTTGAACCTTCTCTCACCAAGGCTGCTGATGACTGCAGATAGCTAAAACTAATAGTTCTCCATTTCATCGTACTTGACCTACTGGCAGCATTTGTCATGGTTGATGACTCCTTATGCCTTGAAGCATTTTCTTCAGCATTTGGCTCTCAACAGTCCCTACTCTCACAGGTACCTATATCTAAATTTCCTTTTCTGGCTCCTCTTAGGGTCCCCAGCTTCTTACATTGAAGCGTTCCAGGGTTCAGTACTTCTCCCTCTCTTTTCTATCTAAATATACTCTCTTGATGATCTTGTTCATTCCCAAGGCTTTACGTACCTTCTATATGGCCTTGATTCCCAAATTTATAGCTCTAGTCTACACCTCTCTCAAACTCCAGCATTGTATATCTCACTAACAGACATTTTAATTCCAAACTTAAACTGTATTCCTGATATCACCCCCAAAACTTCCCCTGCAGCTTTCACCAGCTGAAATGAGAACAGCTTTGTCTATTTGTTCAGTCCAAAAACTTTAAGAGTTAGCCTTTAGAGTTCTTTTGTATTCATACCCTTTCTCCAGTCCATCATAAATTCCTGGTGATTCTACATTCAAATACTGTTTATCCAGAATTATACCACCTTACACCACCTCTGAACCACTGCCATCTCTCTCTTGGATTATGGCAGTAGTCTCCAGGGCAGTCTCTACTTCAACCCGTGACTCCCACAAAGTACTTGCTGCTTTCCACAGAGCATTCAGAGTACTCCTTTACAATGCAGATCAGTGCCTCCCCTTCATTCTGTGAGTTTTCACCCAAAGATTAATTACCTTCTCATTTAAGCCTAACTATTGCGATCTGTTCCCCACCGCCCTACACACACACACATTCTTAATCCCTTTTACCCTGTTCTACTTTTCATTTCCTTATAAAACTTACTACCCTCTGGGGCACGTGGGTGGTTGATTTTGGCTCAGGTCATGATCTCAGGGTTGTGAGATTGAGCCCTATGTTGGGCTCTGCACTGGGTGTGGAGCCTGCTTGAGATTCTTTCCCTCTCCCTCTGCCCCTCCTGCCTGCTCTCTCCCTCTCTAAATCAATCGATCAATCAATCAATCTTACTACCTTCTAACATTCTCTATAACTACTATGCTTTCTTTTCTGTTCTCTTTACATTTTCCCGTTCAAATACTGTATAGGCAATTGGATTATGCTGTACATCAGTGTATTTTGATTCTTGTTTCTTCATCTGGGGTTTGTTGAGTTGCTTGAACCTGTGGGTTTGTTGTTTTCATCAACCATTAAGTCTTTTCAGCTACTATGTCTTCAGATATTGTTTTTTCTTTCTTCTGTACCCACAACCTTTCTCCTGTCCTTCAGAGACCCCAATTCTATGTGTTTTCAGGTCCTTAAGTTATCTTCTAGCTTAGGTGCTCTGTTCATATTTTTTCAGTCTATTTTCTCTCTGTACTTCATTTTGGAGAGTTCCTATTATTGTCTTCAAGTTCACTCATCTCTTCTTCTTCAGTGTCTAAATCTGCTGCTAATTCCATCCAATGTATTATTTATCTCCAGAGATTTGATTTGCTCTTTAAATATCTTCCATGTCTCTTTTTATCTTCCTCTACCTTCTTGATTTTATGGACAGTATTTACAATAGCTATCTTAACAACATCCTTATCTATTAGTTTTATCATCTGTGCCAATTCTGGGTCTTCTTTGTATTAATTTTTCTCCTTATATCGAAGAGATTTTTTTTCCCACTTAATGATGTGCTTGAATTTTTTTATTGGATTCTAGATATTGTGGCATACTGGAATTTTTTGTATTCTTTTTAATATTTGGGGGTTTTGTTCTATGGTGCAATTCAGTTACTTGGAAACATTTTGATCTATTTCAGACTTACTACTGAACCTTGACAGGTGCACCCATAGCAGCCTTTAACCTAGGCCAATTTGGCACCACTCCTGAAGCAATACCCTTTATAGGGCTCTACTCAACCCCCCATATAGGGCTCTACTCTGCCAATGGAGGCACAAACTACTCCAGCCCTGTGTGATCACCAGGGATGTTCCACTTGATCCTTTCTGAATATTTTTGCACAGCCTCAAGCAGTTTTCTCCCACATATGTGCTCATCTGTATTCAGCTAAAGACTCAAAAGGAATCCTCTGGAGGCCTCCAGAGCTCATACTTTCTCTCACCTTCTTTCTATGTCTATGTAGCCCTTTCTTCTCTATTACTCTTTCCTCAACTCAAGGAGATTCCTTAACTCTGTTGTGGTGGCTTTTCCCTGTGCCATGGCCTAAAAACCCTTATTGCAGAATCAGCTGGGACAATCATGGGGCTTATGTTATCTCCCTTCTCTCACTGATCACTGTCCTGTGCTGCCTGTTGCCAAACATTTATAAACTACTTGTTCCTATATTTTTTCCAGTTTAATTAGTGTGTGTTTTTTTCATCATAGTCTGAATTAGAAGTCTAGAAAATTATGTAAGTTCAGCAAGGACAGAAGTCTTTGGTATTTTGTTCCTTTATTATTCCAAGAATGCAGACCTAAGCCTGGCTTAAGATATTCAGTAAATATTAGTTGAATAGAATATTAATTGAATAAGATTATGTTTGAGAACTCCTTCAGCAATTATCTGAGTGTCTGCCATGTGTCTGGCACTGGTGATACAGTGGTAGATAAAGCAGATATGGTTTTTGCCTTCCTAGGGTATAGTGCCTAAAGGGAAAGACAAATATCAAACAGCAAATAAACAACGGTTGTCATTATAAATTGTGAGAAGTGTTTCTCTATAAAGGAAAAGAATGAGAAGAAAGAACATAACGAGGAAAGTCATTATTGGATGAAGTGGTCATTAAAGACATAGAGAGGCAATATTTCAGCTGACTCCTAAAGGAAGAGAAGGAGCCAGGCTATTTAGAAAATGGGGAAGAGAATGTTCCAGGGAATTGTATATGTGAAGTTCTGAGGCAGAAAAGAACTTGGAGCTTCCATGACATTAGCAGAGATGTGTGGGGAGGGAAGAATGCCACACATGAAATTGGAAAGATGGGCAGGCCCAAAGCATACGGGACCCACAGGCTGTTTTTGTTTTTGTTTTTTTTTAAGATTTTATTTATTTATTTGACAGAGAGAGAGAGACAGCCAGTGAGAGAGCGAACACAAGCAGGGGGAGTGGGAGAGGAAGAAGCAGGCTCCCAACGGAGGAGCCTGATGTGGGGCTCGATCCCAGAACGCTGGGATCACGCCCTGAGCCGAAGGCAGACGCTTAACAACTGAGCCACACAGGCGCCCCCCCACAGGCTGTTTTAAGATGTTTTGGTTCTCTACAAGGTACAATGGGAAACTATTAGAGGTTTGAGTAAGACAGTGGTATGAGCCAATTTATATTTTTAAATTAACTTTCTAGCTGCAGTATGGAAAATACTACTCTTGGCACAGTAGCGAAAGCTGGGAATTCATTTACAACTGAGATTCTTAAACTTCTTTCTGCCCTAGACCTGTTTGGCAGCCTACTGAAGCATATGGTCTCCTTCCCAGAGTAATGTTTTCAAATTACAAAGGAAACTAATCATATTGAAATACAGTTTATCAGAATAGTTTTTAGCAGAACATTTGTGATAGAGTTATATATGTTTTCCTTTATTAACTGATTATATAAGATCTAATAGTGGTGGATGAACATTAATGAAATGTTGAGATGTTTGGAATAACTTGTAATGTGATGGGAAATATCTGATTTCTATGGCTAACCAAGTCAGAGGGACTGCTAATGCTACTGTTCTGTGATGTCTACATCTGGGAATGTAATGGACAGAAATGCTAATAAATCTCCATTTGAGGTTAGTGAAGATAAAGATGTAATTTTGATCATTGATATTCACAGACCACCCCCTGAATTCTATCCATTGACCCTGTGTCAGTCCATTTGAGCTCCTATCATGGAATACCATGCTGGGTGGCTTATAAACAACAGACATTTTTTTCTCACAGTTTTGGAGACTGGGAAGTGCAGCATCAAGGCACTGGCAGATTCCATGTGCAGTGAGAGCCTGCTTCCTGGCTAATGGAAGGCTGACCTCACACTATGCTCCCACATGGCAGAAGGGGCGAGGGAGCTCTGGGGTCTCTCTTATACTCTCTCTTATAGCATTAATCCCATTCATGAGAACTCCAGATTCCATCACACTGGGAAGTAAGTTTCAACGTATAAATTTGGGAGGGCGTGAACGTCCAGTTTATAGCAGACCCCTTGGAAAAGCCAATAAATCATTTTTATTTAAGAGGTTATTTCCATAAGCATGGAGAAAGAAAATGGGGGCTTAAACTTGGGTAGTCAATGACAATGACAATAAGGAGATAAATTTGGAATATTTTTGGAGGAATAATCAACAGGACAAAAAAGAGAGAGATTGCCCAGGGTTATTGGGGAAATCTTAATGGAAGCAGGCCTAGGAATATATAATGTAAGGGACGCTGTGTGCAGAACGTTAGCAGGGATAGTCGGAAAGACTTGCCAGGCAGACTATTGCTGTGACTCATTTAAGGTAGGGGACAAGGATGAGGCTATGGGTTAGAAAGGAAGAGTATTCATAGGTTTAAGTCAGGAACACTGACCTCTACTCAGCCACTCATGAGCTGTGAGACCTACATACAGCAAACATCTTCCTAATGAAGCCTCAAATTCACATATTTAAGATGAGGACAATAATAGCTTGTGACCCATAATATTGTTGTAAGGATTAAATAAGATACTGTATGTAAAGTGGCTAGCACAGTTCTGACATATAGCAAGGGCAGATAAATATTAGTAATTATTCTTTCTACTGCTAAGATTCTGACAGTGTGTTGGACTGTCACCCACAGGGAGCTGCAGTCTAGTTAAGGAAACAAGATAAAACTCAGAAAATACTTTGAGAAAGAAACCATTCAGAATGAAGTGTTCAAATATGAGATATAAGCAACTCTTAAGCTATTCATTTTGCCCAGTGTAGCACTTTATGTATTATAAAAAGATTTTGAAAGTTGCTGCAACACACAGGCCTACCTTGTTCTGTTGTGCTTTGCTTTAGTGCGTTTCTCAGGTACCGCAGTTTCTACACATTGAAGGGTTTTTGGCAACCCTGCATTGAGCAAGTCTATTTGTGAAATTTTTCCAATAGCATTTGCTCCCTTCATGTCTCTGTGTCACATTTTGGTAATCCTACCAATATTTTAAACTTTTTCATGATTTGTTTTGGTGATCTGTGACTAGTGATTGTGACTTGCTGAAAACTCAGATGATGGTTAGCAATTTTTAACAATGAAGTATTTTTGAATTAAGGTATATACATTGTTTTCTTAGGCATAACGCTATTGCTCAGTTAATAGACCACAGTATAGTGTAAACATAACTTTTATATGCCCTGGGGAACAAAAATTTCACTTGACTCATTGTATTGTGGTATTCCCCTTATGGCAGTGGTCTGGAACTGAACCTGCAATATTTCTAAGGTACGCCCGTGTTTGTGTGTGAACATTACAGATGAGTAGGGGTGGAGCTGGATCTCTTCTTAGCAAGTGAGTTTTAGATATTGTTGCCTAGTCTTTGCTGCTTACAGCTGAGCTCCTGTTTGGGGTAATAATGACTATGGCTCAACAAGTAAAAGGCACACACACAAAAAAAGTAATTGAGATTCAGTCTGAAAGTCTGTCCTTTGCTTTCACTTAGAGGAGCTAAGACAAGAACAGGCTGCTTCCTTTCATTCCATCATAGTAGCATTTCATAAAGATGCACAAAGAATTTCAATTTCCCCCTTTGGAACCAGCCCTGCATTTGAGTAGCTCGTATGTAGATAGCTGTGGCTTAATGGCAAAGCATCAAGGGTTCAGTTCTTTTTCTGCCAAGTGCTTTGCTATGTGACATTGAACAACTCAAGCCATCTGCTGAGGCTTAATTTTTCACCTGTGAAAGGAATTTAATGCTTCTTACCTCAGGATTATTGTGTAGAGCAAAAGAGAAAACCCAATGTCTGAAATAATAGGAGCATAATAAAAATATTTTTATAAGCAGTGTAATGTCAATTAAAGAGCAACGCTTTAAGCCAAAAACTGTAACAAGAGACAAAGGTCCTTATATTAATGATAAAGGGGTCAATTCATCAAGAGGATATAACCATCATAAATATATATATACCCAATACAAGAACACCTAAATATATTAAGCAAATATTACCAGACCTGGGACACCTGGGTGGCTCAGTCGGTTAAGCATCTGCCTTCGGCTCAGGTCATGATTCCAGGGTCCTGGGATCAAGTCCCACATTGGGCTCCTTGTTCAGTGGGAAGCCTGCTTTTCCCTCTGCCTGCCACTCCTCCTGCTTATGCTCTCGCTCTCTCTTTGACAAATAAATAAAATATTTTTTTAAAAAAAGCAAATGTTACCAGACCTGATAAGAGAAATAAACAACAATAAAATAATAGTAGGAAATTTAATAGCCCACTTGAAGAATGGATAGATCACCCAGACAGAAAGTTCATAAGGAAACGCTGGACTTGAACTATACTTTAGACCAAATGGATCTAAAAGACATATACAGAACATTCTCTCCAACAGCAGCAGCATACATGTTCTTCTCAAGTGTACATTTTATGTTCTTCAGGATAGGACAAATAATAGGCCACAAAGTAAGTCTTAGCTAATTTAAGAAGACTAAAATTGTACCAAGAATCTTTTCCAACCACAGTGGTATGAAACTACAAATCAATAACAGGAGGAAAACTGGACAATTCACACATATGTGGAAATTAACACACTCCTGAACAGCACACCAATGGACCAAAGCAGAAATTAGAAAATAAAAAAATATCTGAAAACAAAAAAGTGGAAACACAACATCCCTAAACTTAGGAGACGCAGCAAAAGCAGTTCCAAGAGGGAAGTTTCCTTTTACCTACATTAAAAAAAAAGAAGAAAAGAAAAGAAAAAAGAAAGGTCCTAAAAAACCTAACTTTAAACCTCAGGAACTAAAAAACAACAAATTAAGCCTGAAGTTAGCAGAAGTAAGGAAATAAAGATGAAAGCAGAAATAAATGAAATAGTAACAAAGATAAGAGCAGAAATAAATGAAATAGGGACCAGAAAAATAAAAGATCAATGAAACCTAGAGCTGGTTTTTGAAAAGATGAACAAAACTGACAAATCCTTAACTAGGCTAAGAAGAAAAAGAGGGAAGACTCAAATAAAACCAGAAATGAAAGAAGACATTGCTGTTGATACCACAGAAACACAAAGGGTCATAAGAAACTACTATGAAAAAATTATGTGCCAATAAATTGGATAACCTAGAAGAAATGGATAAATTCCTAGAAGCATATCACCTTCCAAGACTAAATCATGAAGAAATAGAAAATCTGAACAGACCAAGAAAGAGTAAAGAGATTGAATCAGTAATCAAAAAGCTCCCAACAAGGAAAAGCCCAAGTCCAGATGGTTTCCCTGGTGAATTCTACCAGACATTTAAAAAAGAATTTATGCTAATCCTTCTCAAAGTCTTCCAAAATCAAAGAGAAGGGAATACTCCCAAACTCATTATAAAAAGGCAGAATTACCCTGTTACTAAAGCCAGATAAGGATACTACAAGTTAAGAAAACTACAGACCAATATCCCTGGTGAAAAGATGCAAAAATTCTTTATAAAATATTAGCAAACCAAATTCAAGAGCACAACGAAAGGGCCATACACCACAGTTAAGTGGAATTTATCCCTGAGATGCAAAGATGGGACAACAGATCAATAAATGTGACACATCACATTAATAGAATGAAAGGTAAAAATCATATAATCATCTCAATAGAGGCAGAAAAAGCATTTAACAAAATACAACATTGTTTTGTAATAAAAACTCAATAAATTGGGCATAGGAGCCTCAACATGGGCAATTGGGCATTGGGCCTCAATAGGATAAAGTCCATATATGACAAGCTCACAGCTAGCATCATCCTCAATGATGAAAGATTGAAAGCTTTTCTTCTAAGATCAGGAATAAGACAAGGGTTCCTGCTTTCACCACTCCTATTGAACATAGTACTGGAAGTCCTAGCCAGAGCAGTCAGGCAAGAAATAGGAATAAAAGGCATCCAAGTCAGAAAGGAAGAAGTGAAACTGTCTCTGTCGGAAGATGATATGATCTTATATATAGAAAATTCTAAAGATCTCACACAAAAAAAACTTAGAAACTAAGCAGTTAAGTAGCAGGATACAAAATCAGCATCAGACATCTATTGTGTTTTTATACAAAAAAATGAAATAGAAAAAGAAAATGTCATTCATAATAGCATCAAAAACAATAAAATACTTAGACATAAATTTACCCAAGAACGTGAAAGGGTTGTACCCTGAAAACTAGGACTTGGATGAAAGAGATTGAAGACACAAATAAATGGAAAGTTAGTCTGTGTTCATAGATCAGAAGAATTAATATTGTTAAAATGTCCATACTACCCAAAACCATCTATAGATTCACTGCAATCCATATCAAAATTCCAATGGCATTTTTCACAGAAATAGAAAAAAAAATCACAAAATTCGCATGGAACCACAAAAGAACCTGAATAACCAAAGCAATCCTGAGAAGCACAAACCTGGAGGCATCACACTTCCTGATTTCAAACTCAGTTACAAAGCTATAGTAATCAGAACAGTATGGCATAAAAAGTAGACACACAGGCCAATGGAACCAAATAAAGAGCCAAGAAATAAACCCTAATATATACCATCAACTAATATTTGACAAAGGAGCCAAGAATACTTAATAGGGAAGAGCTCATCTCTTCAATAAATGATGTTGGGAAAATTGGATAATCACATGCAAAAGAATGAAACTTGATCCACATCTTACACCACCCACAAAAATTAACTCAAAATGGATCAAAGGCTTAAATGTAAGACCTGAAGCTGTAAAACTCCTAGAAGACATAGGGAGTGAGCTCCTTGACATTGGTCTTGACAGTGATTTCTTGAATATGACAGCAAACATACCTGCAACAAAAGCAAAAATGAATAAGGGCTCTACATGAAACTAAAAGGTTCTGCACAGCAAAAGACACAATCAACAAAATGAGAAGGCAGCTTATGGAAAAGGAGAAAATATTTGCAAGCCATATATATGGTAAGGGGTTAACATCCAAAATATATAAAGAACTCATGCAAGGAAAAAAGTCTGATTAAAAAATGGGCTGAGTAACTGAGCCAACATTTTTCCAAAGAAGACATATAAATGGCCAACAGGTATGTGAAAAGATGTTCAACAACACTAATTACAGGAATGCAAATCAAAAGCACAATGAGCTATCTTCTCATACCTGTTAGAATGGCTGTTATCAAAAAACAAGTGACAACAAGTGTTGGTAAAGATGTGGAGAAAAGGGAACCCTATGTTCTCTTGGTGGGAAAGTATGATGGTGCAGCCAGCATGGAAAACACTATGGACGGTCCTCAAAAAGTTAAAAGTAGAACTACCATCTGATCCAGCCATCCCGGTTCTGGATATATAGCCAAGGGATATAAAATCAGAATATCAAAGAGTTATCTGCACCCCCATATTCATTGCAGCATTATTCACAATAGTCAAGATATGGAAACAACATAATTGTTCATCTGTGGATGAATAAAGAAGATGTTTTATGTACATACAATGGAATATTATTCAGCCATGAAAAACGGAAATCTGGCCATTTGTGATACTATGATGGGCCTTGAGAGCGCTACGCTAAGTGAGATAAGGCAGACAGAGAAAGACAAATACTGTATGATATCACTCACTTATGGAATCTAAAAAGTCTGACTCACAGAAACAGTAGAATGGTGGTTGCCAGGGGCTAGATGGTGAGGGAAGAGGTTAGTCAAAGGTTATAAACTTCCAGTTATAAGATGAATTAATTCTGGGGATTGAATGTACAGCATGATGACTATAGTTAACAATACTGTATTATATACTTGCAAGTTGCTAAAAGAGTAGATCTTAAATGTTCTCACCACACACATACAGAAAAAGCTAATTATGTGAGGTATTAATTAACCTACTACAGTTATCATTTCATGATATAGTAGTGTATCAAATCATTGCAATATACACCTTAAAGTCACACACCATCGTATATCAATTATATCTCAATAAAGCTGGAAAAAAGGTTAGTAAAAGATCTTAAATGAAAAAAAAAAAAAGTTGAGACTGACTTTTACACGACTCTACTGTACTGCATTGAACAGTGTCCCCTAAACCTACCTGGAACCTTAAAATGTGATCTTATTTGGAAGCAGGATATTTGTAGATGTAATCAAGTTGAGATGAGGTCATACTGGATTAGGGTAGGCCCTAATCCAGTGATTGGTAGGTAGGAAATTTGGGCATAGACAAGAGAATGTCATGTGAGGACAGAGACACACAGGACAGAAGGCCATGTGAAGATATGGGCAGAGATTGGAGTGATGCATTTATAAGCCAAGGGACACCAGGGATTGCTGGAAATGACCAGGCGCTGGCTAAGAAGCATGGAACAGATTCTCCTTGGGCCTCCAGTGGGAACCAGCCCTGCTGATAGCATGATTTTGAACTTCCAGTCTCTAGCACCAACTGTCAGAGAATAAATTTCTGTTGTTTTAAGTCACCCAGTTTGTGGCAGTTAAGGCAGACCGAAGAAACACACACATACTAATACCTATACCTCTTTATATCAGTCAGGGTAGACTAGGTTTTGTTGCAGTAACAAAAGGTCCTCTCCTCCCATTCTTAGGGGCTTACAACAACAAAGATAGACTTCTTATTCCCACCACATGTCCTTTACAGATCAGCTGCCCCTCGACACCATATCACTTTGGGCAGGGACCCTGGCAGGTGCAGCAGCCTCTATCCAGAATATTGCCTCTGGCCTGTGATGAAAGGAACATAGAGTCCGAAAATTCAAAGACTTATGGGGTTAGAAGATGAAAGCAGTAAGCCATAAAATTGAAAGGGCTTTAAGGGACAAAGCTCTAATCAACTCGCTGTTAGGCAAGGACCAAATCAAGGGTGTGGCCCCTGTGCCTTTTGTTAAAACCTCTGAATCAATTAAGAGGTTCTCAGTAAATTATTTCAGTCGGACAAATTGGCAGAGCAAGAGCATGGCAAACTGCATCGGTTCTTGATGCTTCTGCCACAAAGTGACCCAGATCACTTCTCTTACATCTCATTGGCAGAGCAAGTCTGATGTCATCGTGTGGGTATGTGTAATCCACCTGTGGGGGGGAGGGGGCAGGCAGTGAATATTTTTAACAATGATATCATCCGTCCTACTCTTAGAGGATTGTCCTTTCAGTAGTCACTTTGAAAGACTATCATAGTAGTACAGTGATGTTAAAAGCTCTTCTGGAGTGATCTCCAGAGCAAATCTATTATGTCATGTAAGGAAGTGACTCTAACTTTATGGTTTTTGAGCCCAAATTGACATTCTTCAGGTGGATCGTCCACCTAGCCCCCAGATGTGGTTATAACTGACCTTTAGTTTATTCTCCCAAATGAAGTCCACCCTCAAGTAGTGAAAATTTGCCATTCTGAAGGCTGGTTGTAGGAAGGTATTTCAGACCATTCCCAAGAAGAAGCTACAGAAATGTGAGAAATAACTGCACCCCTGAAATCACTGACCAGCCTCGCAGTGGGACTCCTTAAAAGAGACAGTGCCAGACTGAAGCAATATGTATTTCAGATGCATAATAAATTATAATGATATGTAATATATAAACATATAAAAATAGTACTGAAGTTACATATTTTATATATGTGCATTTTTTGTTTTATATAAAACACACACATGTATGTGTGTGTATATATATATATATCCTGATGTGTTTGTTTAAAAAGGAAATGGGGGCACCTGAGTGGCTCAGTGAAGCCTCTGCCTTAGGCTCAGGTCATGATCTCAGGGTCCTGGGATTGAGCCCCACATTGGGCTCCCTGCTCGGTGGGGAGTCTGCTTCTCCTTCTCCGTCTGCCCTTGCCCTCCCTGCCGCGCACCCTGCTCCTGCGCGCTCACTCTCTCAAATAAATAAATACAATTTTTAAATATATATATACATACATACATAAAAATAAAAAGGAAATCAACATGGCTTCACCCATCCTGTGTGGAAAGCCTACTGTGTGCCAGGCACTAAGCGATTTGCGTGGATTATCTCGTTTAACCCTTGCAGCCAGGGCTGGGACTAGGGTGAGGTAAGGGGCACAAAATTGAGGGAGAACCCCCATTGTCAGGGCTGTACGAATGCAGGGTTGAGCCTCACGTGACCCTAACAGTGAGCACCCCAGTCCGTGTGCGCTGAGAGCCTCGCTCCCCTCGCCCTAGTCCGGACCTGCTGCAGACAGCCCCGTGAGATCGAGCTCACCAACCCCCTTCCTTCCCACGAAGGAAACGGAGGTCCTCGGGAGGTTGGGCGCCCCACCTCCCTTTCCGGCGAGCTAGTGACCCGTGCAGCGCTCGGAGCTGAGCCCAAGTCCCCGGTGGGGGGGAGGGGGGGGCAGCTGGACCCGAAGTCCGCGCTGGCTGCCTGCGCATGCGTCAATGCTTCCGCAAGTGCTTCCTCTTAAGGTCCGGTTGTTTTTGTCCTCAGGTATCCAAGGCGGCCGCAGACTTGATGGCCTACTGCGAGGCGCATGCCAAGGAAGACCCCCTGCTGACCCCCGTCCCGGCTTCAGAAAACCCATTTAGGGAGAAGAAGTTTTTCTGCGCCATCCTTTAAGTCTTCACGAGGAGCCTGAAGAGCCTCAGGGCTCCTGGGACACTGATGTCGAGGTTTAAGCGAAGTGGGCGCCTTTCTAGTCCACAGCATTTAAAGAGAGGGAGGAGAACCATCCTGGAAACTTCAGGCCATGCATGTTTAAAGAACCGGTCCCCTTGATGAGAATGAAAGCCAAACCACATCCGAGTTAAGAGATCTGATATCTGCAGAACTGCCTGGAGCAAGGGAATATGTAAAGATAAAATCCGCCTCATTTCTTTTCTGCTATCCCTCCCCAAACCTTATGTTTCTGCTTCATATTTAAAAAAAAATAATAAAAAAATAAAAACAGACAGCTGTACTGAGCTAAGATATGTATGACCTTCTTGGAATGACTATTGCCTTTAGAATACCCTTCGATAAGCTGAATTGTCCAGTGTAGCTGCGGTTTGGTTTAATGGCATTGATGTTTAGTCTTTGTGCCTTTTTTTTCCTTCTCCCCTGCCTCTCCTTCCACCCCTTCCCATTAGAGTAGTACAGAGAGAAGACTGAACTCCAAGGATGAGCACCCAAATGTTTAGGGAGCTGTTCCCCGTGGTTTGTCCTCATGGTAATAACAAAAAATGCCGGTTGTCTGTGTTCTCTTATCACAATCCCTAACATTTGTACATGATAGCTTTGATTCTGCAAGTAAAAGTAAATCATGTGTTGTGACTGGTGCTTTCATATATTTGTGACAATTTTTGAGTAATACTGCATGAAAATGTCCCTATGTTACATCCATTCAGAAGGTTTGTTGTTTTACTAAAGTTTGGAACAGGAATGAGAGAAAAGAAGCTAGAGAAGAAAAAACTCAGTGTCTTGAAAACTGAGATTACTTCAGAGCCGTAGCCATGCCTAAAATACCTCTGAGTTCACAGCGGCGTAAACGCCTCTTCAACGTATTTTCCAGAATCCAAAGCATTTTGGCTGTATCCAGGATCCAGGGCAGCACAGGAACCACCAAGCAGGAGAGGGAAGGAGGGATTCACCATCAATGGGGAGGCATTTCTGTCATAGAGTAAGAGCCAATTTCATCTTTCCCTGCATCGTGGAAATTCTAGATTGAAAGAACACTTTCTGTTTGTTCAAGAATCAAGAGAAATAAACCAATGGCTCCAGAGAAGACATATTTGCAGAATCCTGGCTGTTCACCTGCCACAGAGAAGAGGTCAGGTGCGCCCCTACCCCCAGCCAGCAACACCAGAAAGCGTTCTGGCTCTCTTTTGCCACTGGGATGGTCTTTGCTTTTCACTCACCAGATTTTTCAGTAGAACCTTTTCTGTTGTTCTCCATCTTGAGTCTCTCAGTCCTTATTTACAACTTCCTTGCAGCTAGAGCTCTCTCTTCCTGAGAGATGATAGTGAAAGTGATTTTTCATTACAGCTCTAGCCTTCATCAGTAATGGAAGGTCCTGGTAACCTGCATCAATTTTTTTCTGTGTCATTCCCAGGCAAAAGAGGACCAGTCTTAGAGCTTGCTGTGTACTTTGAAATTGCAAAAGACTATTTCCAAATTAATTCTATTCTCTTTCTGTTCTCTTCCTTCTGTTTAAAAAAAAAATGAAGAAGGAAAAGAAGATGTAAAAGCTTCGTATGCCAAGGACAGATTTTGAAAGAGTTAGTAAATACTTTCCCTAGCGCCTTTTATGGGCATGATGGTAAAAGAAAGCTCACACCTGGGGTGGGGGCAAGGGAATCCTGAGATATTTGCAAAATGTGTGAATCTAGTTCTATAACCAGATACTTCTGTTCAAACCTTGGGATGTTATTACAATCAGCGAAACGCTAATGAAGATTTAGTAGGAAGACCCTGGCAGAGTATTTATTAAACTAATATGGTATTGTACCATTAGCTTAGTAATACTGTGGAATCAGCTAAAACCATATCACATTTTTAAAATTAAGCCAAAACATGAATTGAATATGTGGTCACATAAAAACAACTCTGAATAAAGCACCTTTTGATGGTGATTAAGGCATCATTGTAAGACCCCAAGGATTTTCATAATCCACACCATTTATTTTTCTTGGATGCTTTATATTTTTATGTAAATCTAGATCTTTGGAGCAATTAAAATGGAATTAAAACTTGAAGGAAGCACTGTATTACGGCTCTGATAATTAAAAGTTAAGGAAGTTCCAAACTTGTGACCTTGTTTACAAAAGAGAAAAAGCAGAAAATACACAATCAATCTGAAATTAAGGAAAATGTTTGGGCTTTTTCATTACTTCATGTCCTGTAGTATGGTATATAATACCAGAGTCTTTATATGAGTTTTTGCTTATCGGTATTTTTACTTGTTGAGGGGGAAAGAAATCTTTTGATGACTTATACCTCTAAAGAGCTTTAATTCTGTTAGAAATTCAACAATCATTTCCACCAGCATAACTTTATCTTAAGGAATAACTAATAGGAAAATTTAACTTAATTATGCAAGGCCCTAATTTCTGTATATAATGTATTGGATAGTAATGAAAATCTGTCATGCAGTTAAACTGTAACAGTAACCTTCATATTAAGAAAAAAAATTGTATCGTCCTTAATATTAACTCTGGTTTCTTTTTTTCTTTCTTTTCCAATTTTAAACCAAGTACTATTTAATTTGAATTAGAGATTGCAAAACAGTGCTTTGATCTGAGGTTAATTTCAATAATAATATTTGAAAGAGATTGCTTACCAAGGAAAAATTAAAAACCATTTCTCCACGTACTCCTATTCACAAATGGGATTTGGGGAAATTAGACAGCATGCTAAGATTTTTGTAGTTGGTTTGTTTTTTTTTTTTTAATATTTGCTTCAAGCTGGCAATGGTGAATTGTTACGTATCAATGTTTTCCCAACCCAAGGATTGTTCACATTTTTCCTATATAAGATCTATGGAGTGTGTCTTTCAGAGAGGAAACACAGGAATGTTAGAGCAGGGAAACCTGAATGTGATGTGCACATTTTCATCCCACACGGACAATGTATTTGTTTTAATAAATGGAATTTTCAAATTCATTTCATATGCAGTCAATTTCATGGCGAGGGCCTGGGGGCCAGCTCACCCATCGATTTCATGGTTAATTTGAGAAAGATGATGACACATAACAGGATGGGTGGGGAAATAGGAATCCATTGATTTTCTTTAGGACTTTGTTAACAGAGGTCCTCTAAGGAAGGACTCGTGAGACTCTTTAAAAGCCGTTCTCCCTGGGTCCCTACATCTTAGAGGCCCATGCGTGGGGACAGACAAAGGTGATGGGGAAGAGCGCAGGGCTCTGGCAGCCTGGACCGTGCGGACACGTGAGCTGCGGTTACACTCTAATGTGCTGTGAGTGTGCCGCACTGGGATTTGTCCCTCACCAAAAAAAAAAAAAAAAGGACACAGAGAATGCTGTTCTCCATAAGTTGTTCACGATTTAAAAGGAGTACTGGAGAAGGCAAAATGCTTAGCATTCTAGATTCAGCAGCTCCTCAGAGATAGTCAACAAAACCTTCCATAGGTCCCTCGAATGATGCCAGGGAGTGATAGACCCTGGTCATAAGGAAATGCTGCCTCTCCCAGGACTCGTGTCAGGAACAGCAGCGCCTCTCAAACTGATAGGGGCCGCTGGGAGTTAGTGCACTCGTCCACTTACATCCCTGCTTCGCAGACAATGGTCCCTGGACCACCTGCATCAGAATCCCAATTAAAAAGGCAGATGATGGGCCCCAACTAATTCAGAATTTCTGGCGGTGGCACTTAAATGCACGCACTCCACTGAGTGCTGGAGCCTGAGGACCACGTACTCACCACAGGTAGCTTTTCACGATGCCTAAGGAATGGCACAAACCAATCATGCATGCTCTTATTCCCACAGCCGCGGGAAGTGCCTGGCTGGGAGTAGACCTAGAACCCGTGGGTGAAAATGTAGACAGATTCTGGACATGAGATGCTGTGAGGAGGCAGCTGGTGAGTTTTAACTCTGCTCCTGCTTTGTTGAGCCCATGTGAAAGGACTGCCTCCAGCCCTGGTTCTTTAATAAAGCTGGTCACATTTTAGCATTCACAATGACGTGGGAATTGGAGCTGGGTCAGCTCCAATCCACAAATTGCAAATAATTTGCCAAGGGAAATCCCTTTCCCTTCGGTTCTGCCCCAAATCTACATTTTCTTCTATTTAGAACCAGGAGACTCAGGCAGAATTTATTTTTAATGAAAAGGGTCATGGGCTCCCGGGCCTTTCCTCTGTAAGAACTCCTACTGTTTCTCCATGTCCTGGGGGTGGGGAAGCACCTCCATCCTAAAGTGACAGAAAGACAGTACCTGGTGACTTCATACCGTACCCACGCAAGGGCCCATTTAGCATGAGCTAGAGAATCCAAAGTAGGCCCCAGGGTTCCCCTATGACCTTGGGCAAGTCCTTTAACTTCTCCACACTATAAAATGGGGACAAGAATACCTGCTTCATTTGCTTCACCAAGTTGCCAAAACCAAACGAAAGAGAGAAGGTACGGAGGCATCACGAAGGAAGAGGTGACAAAGAAGCATTAGACACTGCTTGTACAACTTTGGAAGAGAGGAAAATTCTTAGTAGTTCCTTCCCACCGCTTCACTCACCTCCTTTCCTCTCAACCTCCATATCCCTCTGGTTTGGACCTTCGGTACCTCACATCTGAATTCCTGCCACATCTGCTGGTGTGGCCACTCTGACTCATCTCCTCCCACTCTGAGCATCCCACTTACCCCGGGTATTCATTAATCAGGACTCCTTTGGTTGCAAGTGAAACTGGCTAATAACTGATGAGCTCAGAAATAGGGCCCACTTCAGGCTCAGCGGGATCCAGGTGCTGAGATGATGTCATCAGATGTCTTGCATTGTCCTTTCGGTCCTTCTTGCCCCGGCACTGGTTTAAGTCTCAGACAGACTCTCCCCTGCAGCATCAGTATAGTGTCAGCAGTTCCAGGCTTGCTTTCACCAGTTTAGCAATCACAGAAGAAAGGTAATAACAGCTCCAGCACAAGTCCTGACCGTATCCCTGCAACACTTCCTAAGACTCTCATTGGCTGGATCTGGTTTGAGATCTCACCCACCCCTGAACCCGGGGTGGAGGTGGGGTCGCTGTACCATAGGGGGAGAACAGTGAGTCTAGGGAGATTGAAGCGCTAGGGCTAGAGGAAGAGAGAAGGAAGGTTAAAAGCAAAAACAACTGAAGCCAACCCCCCATCTTGTCAGATTCCTGGAGGGCACCCTCCAGTTCCAGAACGCTCAAGACACCCAGGGTGCACGGCGTCGCGGTGCTCTTACCAACCCAGGAGATCCACACTCGGGCCGGGGTGGCAAGCTCCAACCTACTACTTCCACCTTGTTTCTAAACTTTCTTGTAGTTCATCCTGTCTCCCATAAATATAATATTTTCAATCCTACCTTCATGTCTTGGTTTATGACGTTACTCCCCTGGAATGCCATTACTCAATTCCTTGAGTAAATACATCTTGCTCATTTTTCAAACCTCATCTGAACTCCATATTGTCAGTGAATGACTTAAGGAAATACTTGTCTCTTTCCTCTCAACTCCTATTGCCCTTGTCATCAGCCTCAAATAATTGAGTATTTGACTGTGTCTGTGGCCTGTGCTGGGTAGACACTGCATCCCTGCCTTCACGGACTTGGCAGCTTAGTGGGGGAAGGAGACCAGGAAATAGTCAATTACCCATCGGAATGAACAGTGGTAGAACACAGGAAGCTGGGGGGAGGAGGGCAGAGGAGGTGATGCTGGAATCTGTGGTTTATTCCATGAAAATCTTGGCTTTCTGGGTAAACCCTAATTTCCTTGGGAGTAGAAAACAGCAGTACCGCCCTTGGGAACGTTAATGATCATTGCCGAGTCCTGTGGGTTCCGCACGGCGCACGTGCGTGCACAGAGAAATGGGACAAGGCGGAGGCACAACTTGCAAATGCTCGTCTTGCGAACTTGCCAAAGGCAGCTCCGAAGACGGCTCCCTGCCTGCTGCACGACGGTCAGCAGTTGGCTCTGCGCACAGAACAACGATCTAAACTGCACTGCGCTTGTGGCCTCTCTTCCCCCAACCGGTGCCAGCTCGCGTTGCCGGGACTTCACTCCCTTCAGTCCCCAGCTCCTCGGCCCCAGTGACACCACCACCCTCCAAACCAGAAGCGAGATCCAGTGGGCACCTGCGTGCCTGGGGGCCAGAATAATTACACCGCTGGGCACATTGCCTTCATTTTAGCCCCAGGGGCAGGGTCTTTTCCACGATGCACTGGGAGCACGATCCTTAAGTGCCCTCGACTGTGTCTACATGTGGCTATTTAAACTGAGACCGAAATTAACGAGAATGGAATAAAAGTAAAAATTCAGTGCCTCGGCCACACTAGCCTAGCCATATTTCAGTCATCCAAGACCCACAAGCAGCTAGTGGAATAGCAGAGGTCTAGAACATTTCCATCGTTGCAGGAAGTCCTATGAGACAGCGCTGCTCCAAAGCAATGGTTAGCAGCCCTTTTTCCACCCCATCCAACTGACAGGATGTGCCCTATCTTCGAGCCCGAATTTTGGCAAAACACATACACAAAAAAGGAGAAAATAAGAGTACTGTGATAATCACAACAATGGGCCATAGGTCATGGCAAATCATACAGGCTGTGGTATGGAGGAGGTAAGCTGTGGATTATGTATCGTTCCTGGAGTCCCCTAAGCCATCAAATTACCCCCGCGTCTCTCATTCAAGAGTGCAATGATCGCGGTCATGATGATGACCGCCATAGTAGCGGCGGTAACGATCAAACGAACACTTACTAGCCACTTAACCGTGTGCCAGGCACAATGCTCAACATTTTAAGACACCGTTGCATTTCATGCTCACAGTGACTCTATGACACGGATGTCATCTATCTCCGGTAGCAGATATCTTATGTGCCTCGCGTCACATCTGGTGATCCACTTTGATTTCAGCCATAGTTGTGGTGGAGATTCATTCTTCCCCAGAGAAATTCATTTCCCCCAGGGGCAATCCTCAAACAATGAGGGATGAAATTAATGTCTCAGGCACCCACCCTTCAGAGGATAATTCTGGGATACATTTCATATGGTTTCTCAGAGGGTCTCTGACAGGATTGAGCCTTAATTGTCCAGAATAGTAACCAGCCCAGGAACACACCCTATTGATTTTTTTCCTTCTAATCTGTCTCATTTATTTTCTTCCTACGTTTCTGCTTTCTGAGGTCACCCTCACCATCATTAAACTATGTTCACCCAAGGTCTAGATCCAGGCTCTGCTTCAGGGGATACTCGAACTCATTCCCCTCCATTTTACAGCTGAGAAATTTGAGATCTGGAAAGGTTGGCATTTCCGCCAAGTTCCCATTGCTGTGAAGTGGAGATCAAGGATAAGAACCTAGCATGAGAGACTATGGACTCTGAGAAACAAACTGAGGGCTTCAGAGGGGAGGGGGTGGGGGAATGGGATAGGCCGGTGATGGGTAGTAAGGAGGGCACGTATTGCGTGGAGCACTGGGTGTTATACACAACTAATGAATCATCGAGCCTTACATCGGAAACCGGGGATGTACTGTATGGTGACTAACATAATATAATAAAAAAACATTAAAAAAAAAAAGAACCTATATCTGTCTCGATTCCAAAAATTTAACCCTTAATTACTATCCTGTCATGGAAATTGGAATGCAAGTACTTGAGAAGTAGGCTATTAGAAAGTTCTGGATCTGTTCTCATTTGTAGAACAAGTAGATTGTAGACCAAACGTCTGGATCGCTTTTCTGAAAGGAAGAAATCAGGGAACTCTTTCTTGTCGATATTTAACCTTTTCTTCACTGTGGTCACTTGGTGCCTAGAAAGTGGTCACTTGCACAAGAAATCTTTCCTGGTATCGAGGAGCCAGTGCAGGGGAAAAACCACAAAGGAGGAGTCTGACAGGGAAGGTCCAAAGTGTTTTGTTTTTCTTTTTCAGGACTTTCAGGAGGGGAAAATCCCTTCCCTTTCCAACTGCTCTTCTGACAACTGCTTCCCTGTAATCTCAGAGCCCAGTGAACCCTCCAGGCATCAGAAGCAGGGTCTGGGTGGCAGTGGGGGCTTCCAGGGCTTCCAGAAGCCCTGATTTGAGAAGGGATCGGGAAGAATCTCAGAACAGAGACCGTTGCAAATGCAGTTTCTAGAATTCACCCAGAGCTTCTTGGGAAGAGATAAGAATGGTGAGCTTCTTGGAAAGAGGTAAGAATGGTGCGCATTCCCTCTCCCCTCCACTCCCCTCCCCACCGCCACCCCATTTCCTGTCCCTACTCCAGGAATATGCACTATCCCACCAGAGCTGGTCACACAGGATCCCAGCACAGAGCAACAGATGCTCCTGCATTTGCAGAAGTACGCACAGGAGAAAAATCTTACCGTTCCAGACTGCTTGCAAAAGCAAACTGTCACTTTAAGAAAGGGGTTGGCGTGATGCACTGGGACATCCATCCCTTCATCAAAAAAATCACTACTTCCACCTGTGGGACATCTTAGTTTACAACAGCAGGTCTCAAAGAATATTCCAGAACTCCTGAGGATCCTGAGATCCTTTCTGAGAGTCTGATAGCTCAAAATTATAATGCTATGATATTATTTGCCTTTTCTATTCTCATTCTCTCATAAGTGTACAATGGAGCTTCTAGAGCCTACGTAATCTTGACATCACAGCCGACTGAATGCAAATGCACAGATGAGAATCCAGCACTTGTGTTAAGCCAAGCAATAAAAGGATTTGCAAAAATGTAAAACAATGCCATTTGTCTCACTGTATTTTTTGTTTTAGAACAGTTATATTTCATAAAAATGTTATTTATGTTAACATGCAATGTGTTTGCTACTTCAATGAATTAGTAAGTGCATATTTTTAAAGAATTTCTGTTTTAATTTCCAATGTGATAAATGGCAATAGATATAACCCGCATAAGACAAAGCCTTGATAATTTAAGGGTATTCTTAGAAATTTTAAAAGTGGAAAGGGGTCCTTCGACCATAAAGTTTGAAAACTGCCATTTTATGAACGGTTTTCTCCTCCAACTCCTTATTTTGCAGATGAGGAAATGTGTCCTTCAGTGTTACAGCTATTTAGTGTCCTAGTCCTGACTAGAACATAAAAGCAGATGACCCACAAGGGCTAGACAGAAATGTGAGGTTGTCCCCTAGGATGCTGTTCAAATGTTTTCTAAGAAGACATTCCTGAATTCAGTTTCACAATTCAATGGTGTGTTAGGAGACAACTTTCCACAAAATAGTTGAAAACCATGACTGTCCCAGAGATGTAAAATAAACACACGTCGAAGGTTTTATTTAAATCATTATTGATAAAGAAATCAGGTTGATGTTACAACTGGTTCAAGGCAGAAGTCAAAAAGCAGAGACGCTTGCAGATCAGAAATACTGAAACGAATTTGCAAATGATACACAAAGGGAGAGAGAAGTCAGTTGAACCTCCCCAAGACAGAATTTAGTTGCATATCTCAAGGAAGAAGCATTTCACATGGCTATCAGTTATCCGTAACTCGCGGAGCTATAAAACAGCTCAAAGGTAAGAAAAAGAGCAGAGCCCGCATGGGAGGAGAACCAGATAACCGGGAAGTGTGTGCTCAGGGCGGTGCGTGGCTCTCCATCAGGCACAGGTGTTCCCCAACAACAGAGGCCCTCATTAGGAGCCAGGCACTGACTAAGTGAGTCAGAAAAAGAGGAATTTTGTGTGTCCCCTGCTCTCAAGGATCTTACCATCCATTCGTATTACCATATTCTGTACATGGAATGTCTGTGTTCCCCAAAATGCATCTGTTGACATCTTAACCCCCAATGTGATGGTATTTGGAGGTGGGGCCTTTAAAAGGTGATTAGGTCATGAGGGTGACTCCTCCTCGTGAATGGGATTAGGGCCCTCCCTTAGAAAAGAGACTCCAGAGCAATCCCTCACTCCTTCCACAGAGGACACACAGAAAAGACAGCTGCCCGTGAACCAGGAAGCGGGTCCTCACCCGATACGGAATCTCCCAGCACCTCGATCTTGGACTTCCCAGCCTGCAGAACTGTGAGCAATACATTTCTGCTGTTTATAATCTACCCAGTCTCTGGTTTCCAGCCCACATGGATACTATATTCTGTGATAATAGCAGCCCAGATGGACTAAGACACTATCTAACCCATTACTAACGTTGGCGCATATGCTGGTTCTCACACACGGATGAAGTATTTCTGAGGGTTCATTTCTGTCTTCTCGGTAATAAAAGCTACTGTCCGTTTAGCGCCCACTATGTTTCGGGTTCTTGGCATCCTCCTTAAAGGCCCTTCGGATAGAGAAGATTATCCCGTCATTTTACAGAGAAGGAAAGAGCAACTGAAGAAGTTCCGTCACATCCATGTCCAAGACCTCCTTCTGGGGTCAGCCCTGGCTTACCTGGCTTCCGCTGCACTCTGCCAGCTCAGTGCCCATCCAGCACGGCCTCCCTGGCAAAACATGCATTTTGCAGTAAATGGTCACACCAGAAAAAGCAGTTAGTGGTGTGGACCCTTGAAAATCGTGTTTTTATGAACCCCTGAACCCAGTGCAGAATTTTCAACAACTCTCTGCTCTGTAATAAGGAGTAACTCTCCTTCTAGTAGGAGGACCTCAAAAAGCTGTTTCCTTCATTGTTTTTGGAGGACATTTCTAGATGGTCTCGGGGAGAAAAATTTATAAAGATAATCTCTCAGGTGCAGCAGTTACAGATGGAGTTACAAGTTTGGGCTGATGGAGGGCTTAGAGCAGGAGTTTGGCAAACCACAGGTTATGGGCCAAATTTGGCCTTTGTAACAGCCTACAAATTAACAATGGTTTTTACATTTTTAAATGGCTGGGGGGAAAAAATCAAACGAAGAATGACCTTTGTGACCTGTGAAAATTAGACAAAATTTAAAATTTCAAGGTCCATAAATTAAGTTTCGTTAGAAAACAGCCACACCCACTCATTGTGTCATTTTTGTGCCCGCTTTTGAGCTACAACCCAGATTTGGGAAACTGTGACAAACTGCATGGCCTGTGAAAGTGAAAATACCTATTATTACCAAAAGAAGTTTGCCAGTTCCTGGCTTAGGGGGACTTTCTGCGTGAATGTAGAAAGTAATTTCTCAGGAACCCCAAGTAAGTAGTTCTGACTTCGACGCGGCGTGAGCTAAATGTGGCAGGTGTCAGAATTACTTGGGGGAAAATTCTCTTATTGCAGGAGGCAACCCCCACTAGAGGCTTTCAATCTCACCTGAGCGCGACTTTGGGAAGGTTCTCCGCTGGGTTTCCCGCCGTTGGCACCTCTCTCACTCTGTGCCTGTTCTGCTTTATGTCCTGTGGAAGCTGCGCTGGCTTTTACCATTAATTACAATAATTAAAATTAAGCGGTGCCTCCTGTGGGGGAATTTTCCAGTCCCTGAAAAGCAGCTTCCAAATAATTCTTTTTTCAAGAGCGCCCTCTGCTGGTAAATTCTCAGAAGGCACCACATCATGGCGTTTCCATCTGCAGGTGGGTTTTGCCGCCAGGAAGACGCCAAAGGGCGATTTTGATCTAGAGAGAGGAAGCACCGTCTCAGTGCCAAGGTCAGGTTTTTCGCAGCACAAGAGCATTACAGCGAAAGAGAATTTCACTGTCGAACATTTTGAGAGAACGAAGCTCCCTTTGAACGCAAACTAACAATCTCCTCGTTAGGTAGGAGAAGCCTGGAGAAGACAACGCCTTTGCTGCTAGCTTCCCAAACAACCTGTTAATAAGGTGAAGCTGGGTTTCTTGCTAACCACCATACGGAGGTCTGATAGTGTCTCGTTAGGGAAAGGGGAAGGTCTGATTGACTTCGAGGTCTGGTTTAAGGTAAGTTTTGGGGTTTTTTTTTTTAAAGATTTTTTTTATGTTTAAGTAATCTGTACACCCAACATGGATCTTGAACTTACAACCCCCAAGATCAAGAGATGCATTCTCTACTGACTGAGCCAGCCACGTGTGCCTAAGGTAGATCTTTGGGGAGAAGGAGGTTTGGTTAGGCCTGGGTAAGGATTGGGCAAGGATTGAAAAAGGATTATAATAGCCTACGACTGGGGGACGCAACAAGGTAAGGCAAATCCAGGATGTAAACTATCTGCTGATGATTTGACAAGACTTTCCAGAACTTCTAGAACGAAACAAAGTTTTGCAACTTTGCTCTTCCAAGGTAAGAGTCTCTGGACTAGTGAAGTAACCCTAAGGAAGGTGACAGAATAGTGAGGTCGAATTACTGTAGCCAGTAAGTTGTGGGGTTTGGGGATAGAGGGTTTGGGTTCTCAGCTTCTTAAGAGGGTGAATATTGTCTAAGAAGCCCAGTGTGGATGGGATGGCAGCACAGCCAGTGCCCTGGTGACTCGAGGCAAAACGTTCGGCCTGCTCTGGGCTTCCAGATTTGATAGGAGTTGGGACTGTGTTTACAGCTCTTTTGTTGACCTCCAAAGGCTGCCGCAGTACTGGTTAGTCCTAAGTGTCTGCATTGGGCCCCAGGGGGGGCAAGGCAAATGAGAGACCACCATATCCGCTTCTAGTAGGGAGGAGCTCTGCAGGGGCCCTCACTTAAGAGCTGTCGAAGGTGCACAGGGGACAGGGACCAGGCTTGGCTGGATGTGGGGAGAAGTCAGGGAAATTGTTAAAGAGTTGACCCTTGAGCTGGGATTCATGGGCTGGTGGGAAATCACCAAACTGGGAAAGGAGGGCCCACAGGGAGGCCTCCCAGGCCCAGAGGCAGGAAGGCTCCTGTGTTCTGGGAATGGCAAATGGTTCTGTGCGGTTGGACTCCAGCATGCTTTGGGAACAATGCAGGAAAGAAGTTTGGGATCAGGTGCTCAAGGGCCTGCTTGGCGAAAGGGTTGAATTTTATCCAGGAGGTGGCAGCAGAAAAAGTTTTCACAGGAAAGTGACATGACTTGATTTGTTATTTAAAACCTACTTCAGCTGCTGACTGGTGAGCAGGTGCAGAAAGGACTGACCAGCCTGGAAGTTGTTGTCTCAATGGACTGAGGACCTTCACTAATGTGGCTTCCAGGATACAAGGAGGAAAGATTGAGGATGAAGGGATAATTCCCATGCCTTGCTGACCCACTGAATGTGTCTGAGGAAAAGGCAAAGTTTTCTGGCTTGGACGATGCAGCAGCCTTTGGCTCAATTAACTGAGATGGGAAAGGCAAGAAAACAAGGGGGTTATTGTGGAAGGTGAAGGGTGAGAATTTGCCATCCCCAAAAGGGCCCCATTGGCATATAGACTATTTTGAGTTGATTATTTTAAGAAACAACAGACAGAGGAGAAGCTCTGAAAACAGAGAAGTTACCCTTTTGTAAGGGAAAGTTACATTTATAAAGGAAATCTGCATTTGTGAGGGTTTCTCCCTTCTGTACCTGGAAGGAGAGGGATGAGTGAATCTTAAGAAACTCTTATCAGTGGGGAAGCCATGACTTAAATCTGCATAATAAAACTCTGATTGACCAAACTTTCCCTGGTCGTCCTGTACAGTGGCCTTCCCCATACCCTTTCTTGTTTCTAGCTGAAGATGATAGTTCAGCCTGAATTCTAAGCCCTGTCTTGGAGAGTTTCTCATTTCTCCCCCTGGGTGTGTCCCATGTATACATGAGATATACATGCTCATAAACTTGTTTTTCTTTTGTTAATCTGTCTTTTGCAACAGGAGCCCCAGCCAAGAATTTAGAAAGGTAGAGGGAAAAATTTTTTCCCCTCCCCTTGAAGGTGGTACATTCAGCTTTGGACCTGTTGGCCGAGAGTTTCAGAGGAGGGGGCTAGCCCAGGAAATGCCACAGGAGAGCTTCTCTGAGAGGTGAGGGTGGAACAACTGAGAGGGTTAGGCTTCCCTGGCAGGTGGGAAGCTGAAGCACGTGCTAGCTGTAATCAGCATAGTTGACAGTGTAGGTGGAGAAGAGATGAGGAAGCCCCCTGCAGGAAACAGTGGCACTGAGACAGAGAAACTGAAGGGACCCCAGGAGGGGAAAAGTTGTTTTTTCTCCTTTTGCTTCTTTTCTGACTTCTGTTCTTGCCAGGACCTGCACCCCCATCCCACTCTACACATGCCTTGTAATGCAAATAGTATTTGTCCTCCTTGTAAGGGACAGGGATTAATGATTTCTCTAGAATAGATAACGTCTAAGGAAGGCTCAGCTGAGAAAGACCAGAGGAAGGAAGTTATCCTGCATATTCCAGACCACTGGTGCTAGACCTTTCCATGCCAAGACGCCTGGCTTTAGGGAATAAGGGACTTGGACCTTGTCCTCATTCTGACAGGTTTCTGGATGCCTGAGAGGACAAGTGCACCAGACAATCATCAATAACCACTCCAGAGCTCAAGCGATGATGAGACTCCCTCTTTTCCTTTCTGAGCGTCCCAGATGCTCTGTGTGTATCTCTCACTGTATATATCTTCAGTATACTCTGCTTTCACCTCCTGCTGGCTCACATTTGGTTTCCATCCTGCACGAAGCCAAGGACCCTCTTGGCTGGTTCTTTGGGTCCCCACTCTGGGTGCTTGGACTTGTTCTGCCGGCATCGATATTCATGCTGCAGTATCAATGGCCAAGCAAAGCAAGATGGCGTACCAGCTCCTATGCTTCTCCCTTCAGGGATAGTGGTTCCTCTCAGAGGACCAGAGACTCCTCTTAGGGCACCTACACACCTCTGAGGGCCTCATGCCACCCTGCCCCATGGAGAGCACCTTGACAATGTAGAAGACCATGCTGAGAAAAAGGAAAAAGACTACCCCACCTCACAGGACACAATGAGGAGGACAGAGAAGGTAATTAGTTTTTATGGAAGAGGATTTGACCCATTTCTTCCTCTGAATTTAATCAACTCAATGCCTGAAAGATTGGGAAACTATAATAAAGTGGGAAGGAAATTGTCCCGATGAAGGCTATGCCAGCTGCAGGAAAAACCGGTGGGTCTGCACTGTTGCGCATGTCTCAGTGGCTGAACGGGAACGATGAGTGGTCCTGCAGGGAGGCAGGGCTGAGCCAAGGCTGGGGAGAGGGTCTGAGTCCGAGACTCCTGGGTAGAGGAGGTGAGCTCTCAGGAGTGCACCAAGTTCTCTGACAGCCGTTCTCAATCTTGAGCACATCACCTGGGGGGGGGGGGTGCTCGTTAAAACACAGATTGCTGGCCCCACCCTCAGTCTCAGAGTCAATAGCTCTGGATGGGGCTGGAGAATAGCATTCTTAAGTTCCCAGGTGGTGCTAATGTTGTTGATCCAGGGATCCCCCTTTGAGAACCACCGATGTCTGAGATTCCCTAAAGGGTAATGGGCATGCCATCTAAAGGGTAGAAAGCACATAAAGGAATATTATACATTGTAACAGTTATATTTTTATTTTTACATGCATTCAAAAGAGCCACTTGCATATCAAATTCATGAATTTAAGAATATTTTTGCTTAGAAAAAGGCTAAAGTGGGCATAAATAAAAAGTGATGAATTTAAATAAAAATGTTAAGTAAAAGAGTGTAGGTAAAAATGTGAATATAGGAAAAATCAGAAAGTGGTATTCAAATGACTAATATTTCAAAATATGAGATGAAAAGGAAAGCAACTTTACATTTATATCTAGCATGTAGGTAGGGGCTATGGTGGCTGTTTGAAGTTACCAACCAGAAAGGCATGGACACTGCCCAGTCAGAACAGACGCAGCCCAAAGTAGTCTGTTCTGCTGCAGAGGTCAGTCCAGCTCAGTGTCATCCCAGGTAGAGCAGTTAATTGGGGATGAGGAAGTTGGAGTTAAGAGAAGTCGTTTTCCAAGATCACAGTCAAGTTAGGGGCAAAGCTATGGCTGGAACCTCCAGCACTACAGAGATAAGAACAGCAAAATGTACCAGGGCACCCACCTGCAAAGCTGGCCATACTCCTGCTAACCCTGCCCCCTTCCTCCACCCCCCAGGGAAATAGAGGGACTTCTCCCATCCTACCTACACTGCGCCCCCTTCCTCTCCTGTAGATGGCCCAGGCTCTCCACAGGGGTCACTGGCCCACACCTACATACGTATATATGAGCCCTGCCTGTAGACTTTTTAGATTGCACCTGTTCAACAGGTATCTTGTGAGCCCTGCTCTGTGCCGAGACACTGTGCGAGACGATGAGGATACAAAAGCAGTAAGACACGAACGCTACCGTCAGGGAGCTCACGGTCTCGGGATGGGGACAGATGAGAAATAACTACGTGGAGTGGCGATACGCTGAGGGGAGTTGCACACGTGGAAAGGACACCTGACTGGAGAGAAGGTGATCTAAAGGTGGTGACCTGATCTGAGTCAGGAAGACCGCCAAACGCAAGGACGATAAGAGGCTATTCTAGGCTGAGAGGAGAGCAAGGGCACAGGAGCAGAGCGGAGAGGAACCCACGGTTGATTCAGTGTGGTTCAAGCCCCGAACGTGAGAAGAAAATACTGTGTACTGTGTTGCAAGCACTTTACATACACAGAAACACACGTTCCGTGTATATTCATGTATACACATGTACATATGAATTAACATACAAACCTACACACACATACATAAAAATTCATACGGTATGTATGTCACTGCATGCAGATTTGTACTGTGTATACATATATGTACATGTATTCATGTATAATATACATTAGTGCATGTATTAATGAAATGTTAAACTTCACGAGCCTACCAGGTACGTGCCATTGTTATTCCCATTTAACAAATCCAGGAACTGAGGCATAGAAAATTTAATAATTTCCCCAGACCTGAGGGTATATGTTTGAGAATAAGCAAACATATGGCAATTAAAACCGTAGAAATGAATAAGAATGTTGGGGATGTTTGACTATACAGGGGGAAACGGCTGCAGATGGTTCCCAAGACAGACGAAGAGGCAAATATTCAAAATTTGTGGGGCAGAAAGAAGGGAATATCAGCCACAAAGAACCTGAACCCCCATATCTTGGCTGAATCCCAAACAGCCTCACATACAGACTTTTAATTTCCACGTCAGGCTACATATGCTGTGTGTGTGTGTGTGTGAGAGAGAGAGAGAGAGAAAAGTATTAATTCGGTATATATTAAACAATATATACCACAATTTTTACAAGACTTTGAGTTCCTTAATTTTCAGAATCAACCTAAAACCTCAAAAACTGGAAATGGTCTGACCTCCCTCAACTTCAGGGAGGCCCTGAAAGGGAAGTCAGGATTTAAATATGTCCTCAATATCCCTCCTGAGCTGGCTGGTTCCTTCCTTGTTCTTTTCCAAGAACACTCTCCTTGAAGCTGGGTGATCTCCCTCTGGCACCCCCCTGAGTAACACCCCTTTTGGATCTCTTGATTCTCTTGATTTCCTCTCCCCACCCCCCCCTTTTTTTAATGATTTTCTATTATATTATGTTAGTCACCATACAGTACATCCCCGGTTTTCGATGATTCATTAGTTGCGTCCCCACCCCCTTTTTTAAGCCAGAAAAAGAATCAGGAATTCGCATTCTAGGGTGAACATGTACCAAGGTCAAAGAACATGTGAATTCTAATTCTGAGGCTTTTACATGTACTTCTTCAAGATATCTGAGCATTCATTATAATTCAGGTAAGATACTCAGACTGCCAAATTTCGCTCGGCAACAATAAATAGAGCTGTGGTTTTCTTTGGTTCATCAGACTTTTCTGTGCTTCTCTCTCATAGAGAGCTCAAGTTTTTTTTGTTTTTATTTTTGCTTCTCAAATCGAGAGCTACCATAAAACACTGTGTAAGTTGAAGGTGTGTAACTGAACCGAATGAGAGTTTGTCTCCTCGTTGTGATACTGAGCTTCCGCGGAGAAGAAAGAGAGCCTGTTTATTGGTGTGACATCACCCAGGAGAGCAAGCAGCTAGTGCTCCGGAGTCCTGAACTCCCTGATGGTTTGCAGATGGAGGGGTTTTAAGGGCAAAATTTGGGCAGGGGTCTTTTGGGAAGGTGCACATTGAGAAGATGCTGTTGGTTGGATGCCCATGATATCATGCTAGCAGGTCTCTGGTGCTGCTTTGTCTGGCCCCTCAAGGTCTTTTCCATCTCCAGAGATTTGGAATCTGAAAAGACTTCTTTATTCTTTATGTTAGAGAATTCCTTAGGTATACTTGGTGATTATATCTCTGAGGTCATGCTGGTTACCTACTCGTAAGCTGGTGGGGTTGCAATTCCTACAGGTTCCTTGGTCAGTTGGACTGAGCCTGCGGGTCATAGGACATCGAGCGTTAATGCTTCCATCTGAAGGGACAAGATGGCCGCTGGCTTCCGGTGTGCGGGACATGCTGGTTTGGTGCACTTATTGTATGCAATGGGATTAGCTCTATCACCTCTGTCACGTCACGTAATTATCACTTCTTTTTTGTGGTGAGAACAATTAAGATCTAGTCTCTTAGCAGCTGTGAAGTTTATGATACAGTATTACTGACTCTATTCACTGTTCTGTGCATTAGATCTCCGGAACTAATTTATCTGCTGGCTGCAAGTTTGTACCCGTCGACAACATCTCCCCGGTTTCCCTACCCCCAGCCCCTGGTAACCACCACTCTAATTTCCATATGTATGAGTTTGGCTTTTTGTAGATTCCACGTGTAAGTAATGTCATACAGTATTTGTTTTTCTCTGTCTGGGTTACCTCACTTTTAGGGCTGACTTTGTGAGAATTCATGGTAATTAAGAGCCCAAAGCACTGAGTTTTGTTTCTACTTTGCCAGGAACACTCTGTGACCAATCCAATGGCATCCTGGCCTTTTTTTTTTTTTTTTTTAATTGAAGTACTTCAGCCCAGCAGCCATGTGTTGAAAGGCTCCTGTATATATACAAGGCTTTGGGTTAGCAGCGTGGGAAAGTGCTTGAGCCGAGGGAGTTTAACATCAGGCAGGGGTGTGAGCACACAGTGCACAAGGATCGCTATACGATGCCAAGGGGATGACGGTCAGTCTGTGCCTGATGGAGGCTCCCGGAGCAGGTAAGATGCCTCCTACCAGGCGCTGCCCTTGGAAGGGCCGTGAAGGATCAGAAGGTCAGAAGGTGAGCATGCGTCACGTCATAGTGCATTTCGCAAATATTAGATGCAAGGATACAGTATTGAAAGCAGCCAGGGCAAAGAAATTTCTCACGTACCAAGGCAAAAGCATCAGAATTACGTCAGACCTGTCTACACAGACCTGGAATGAGAGAAAGGGTTGGGGGAGCATATTTAAAGCTCTTTCAGAGAAAAACATGCAGCCAAGGATCCTTTATCCAGCAAGGCTGTCATTCAGAATTGATGGAGAAATAAAGACATTTCAGAATCGCCAGTCACTAACCAATTTTGTAACTACGAAACCAGCCCTACAGGAGATATTACAGGGGGTTCTATAAAAGTAAAAAGGCCCCAAGAGTGATACAGAACAGAAAGTCACAGCCAATACAAAAAAAGACTTTACTGGCAACATGGCAACATTAAAATCATATCTATCAGTAATCAGTCTTAATGTAAATGGTTTGAACTATCCCATAAAAAACCACAGGGTTGCAGATTGGATAAAAAGAAATGACCCATCCATTTGCTGTCTACAAGACACTCATTTCAAACCCAAAGATGCATTCAGACTGAGAGTAAGGGGATGGAGTACCATCTTTCACGCAAATGGTCCTCAAAAGAAAGCTGGGGTAGCAATTCTCATATCAGATAAATTGGATTTTAAACTACAGACTATAGTTAGAGACGCAGAAGGGCACTATATTATTCTTAAGGGAAGTATTCAACAAGTGGATATGACAATTATAAATATATATGCCCCCAACAGGGGAGCAGCAAGATACACAAGCCAACTCTTATCCAGAATAAAGAGACATATAAATGAAAATACATTAATAGTAGGGGACCTCAACACTCCACTATCAGAAATAGACAGAACACCCTGGCAAAAACTAAGCAAAGAATCAAAGGCTTTGAATGCCATACTCGACGAGTTGGACCTCATAGATATATATAGAACACTACACCCCAGAACCAAAGAATACTCATTCTATTCTAATGCCCATGGAACATTCTCAAGAATAGACCATGTTCTGGGACACAAAACAGGTCTCAACCGATACCAAAAGATTGAAATTATCCCCTGCATATTCTCAGACCACAACGCTCTGAAATTGGAACTCAACCACAAGGAAAAATTTGGAAGAAACTCAAACACTTGGAGACTAAGAACCATCCTGCTCAGGAATGACTCGATAAACCAGGAAATCAAAAATCAAATTAAACAATTTATGGAGACCAATGAGAATGAGAATACAACAGTCCAAAACCTATGGGATACTGCAAAGGCAGTCCTAAGGGGGAAATACATAGCCATCCAAGCCTCACTCAAAATAATAGAAAAATCTAAAATGCAGTTTTTATATTCTCACCTCAAGAAGCTGGAACAGCAACAGAGGGACAGGCCTAATCCACGCACGAGGAAGCAGTTGACCAAAATTAGAGCTGAAATCAATCAAGCAGAAACCAGAAGTACAGTAGAGCAGATGAACAGGACTAGAAGCTGGTTCTTTGAGAGAATCAATAAAATTGACAGACCACTGGCAAGACTTATCCAAAAGAAAAGAGAAAGGACCCAGATTATTAAAATTATGAATGAAAAAGGAGAGGTCACGACGAACACTATTGAAATTGGAAGGATTATTAGAAATTTTTATCAACAGCTATATGCCAATAAACTAAGCAATCTGGAAGAGATGGAATCCTTCCTAGAAACCTATAAACTACCAAGATTGAAACCGGAAGAAATTGATTCCTTAAACAGGCCAATTAATTATGAAGAAATTGAGTCAGTGATAAACAACCTTCCAAATAACAAAACTCCAGGCCCGGACGGTTTTCCTGGGGAATTCTACCAAACATTCAAAGAAGAAATAATACCTATTCTCCTAAAGCTATTTCAAAAAATAGAAACAGAAGGAAAGCTACCAAACTCATTCTATGAGGCCAATATTACCTTGATCCCCAAACCAGGCAAAGACCCCCTCAAAAAGGAGAATTACAGACCGATTTCCCTAATTAATATGGACGCCAAAATCCTCAACAAGATACTTGCTAATAGAATCCAACAGTACATTAAAAGGATTATCCATCACGATCAAGTGGGATTCATACCTGGGATGCAAGCGTGGTTCAATATTCGCAAATCAATCAGCGTGATACATCATATCAACAAGAAAAGACTCAGGAACCATATGATCCTCTCAATCGATGCTGAAAAAGCATTTGACAAAATACAGCATCCTTTCCTGATTAAAACCCTTCAGAGTGTAGGAATAGAAGGTACATTTCTCAATCTCATAAAAGCCATCTATGAAAAGCCTACTGCAAATATTATTCTCAATGGAGAAAAGCTGGAAGCCTTTCCCTTAAGATCAGGAACTCGACAAGGATGCCCACTCTCGCCACTATTATTCAACATAGTACTAGAAGTCCTTGCAACAGCAATCAGACGACAAAAAGGGATCAAAGGTATTCAAATTGGCAAAGAAGAAGTCAAAATGTCTCTCTTTGCAGATGACATGATACTCTATATGGAAAACCCAAAAGAAGCCACTCCCAAATTATTAGAAGTTATAGAGCAATTCAGTAACGTGGCAGGATACAAAATAAATGCTCAGAAATCAGTTGCATTTCTATACACGAATAACGAGACCGAAGAAAGAGAAATTAGGGAATCCATCCCATTTACAATAGCACCAAAAACCATACGTTACCTTGGAATTAACTTAACCAGAGACGTAAAGGACCTATATTCTAGAAACTATAAATCACTCTTGAAAGACATTGAGGAAGACATAAAAAGATGGAAAGATATTCCATGCTCATGGATCGGAAGAATTAACATAGTTAAAATGTCCATGCTACCCAGAGCAATCTACACTTTCAATGCTATCCCGATCAAAATACCAAGGACATTTTTCAAAGAACTGGAACAAACAGTCCTTAAATTTGTATGGAACCAGAAAAGGCCCCGAATCTCCAAGGAACTGTTGAAAAGGAAAAACAAAGCTGGGGGCATCACAATGCCGGATTTCGAGCTGTACTACAAAGCTGTGATCACAAAGACAGCATGGTACTGGCACAAAAACAGACACATAGACCAATGGAACAGAATAGAGAGCCCAGAAATGGACCCTCGGCTCTTTGGGCAACTAATATTTGATAAAGCAGGAAAAAATATCCGGTGGGAAAAAGACAGTCTCTTCAATAAATGGTGCTGGGAAAATTGGACAGCTACATGCAAAAGAATGAAACTTGACCAATCTCTCACACCATACACAAAAATAAACTCCAAATGGATGAAAGACCTCAATGTGAGACAGGAATCCATCAAAATTCTAGAGGAGAACATAGGCAACAACCTCTACGACATCGGCCAAAGCAACCTTTTTCATGACACATCCCCAAAGGCAAGAGAAACAAAAGATAAAATGAACTTATGGGACTTCATCAAGATTAAAAGTTTCTGCACAGCCAAGGAAACAGTCAGAAAAACTAAGAGGCAGCCCACGGAATAGGAGAATATATTTGCAAATGACACTACAGATAAAGGACTGGTATCCAAGATCTACAAAGAACTTCTCAAACTCAATACACGAGAAACAAATAAACAAATCAAAAAATGGGCAGAAGATATGAACAGACACTTTTCCAATGAAGACATACAAATGGCTAACAGACACATGAAAAAATGTTCAAAATCATTAGCCATCAAGGAAATTCAAATCAAAACCACACTGAGATACCACCTTACGCCAGTTAGAATGGCAAAAATAGACAAGGCAAGAAACAACAATTGTTGGAGAGGATGTGGAGAAAGGGGATCCCTCCTACATTGTTGGTGGGAATGCAAGTTGGTACAGCCACTCTGGAAAACAGTGTGGAGGTCCCTTAAAAAGTTAAAAATTGAGCTACCCTATGATCCAGCCATTGCACTACTGGGTATTTACCCCAAAGATACAGACGTAGTGAAGAGAAGGGCCATATGCACCCCAGTGTTCATAGCAGCAATGTCCACAATAGCTAAATCGTGGAAGGAGCCGAGATGCCCTTCAACAGATGACTGGATTAAGAAGTTGTGGTCCATATATACAATGGAATATTACTCAGCTATCAGAAAGAACGAGTTCTCAACATTTGCTACAACATGGACAGCACTGGAGGAGATAATGCTAAGTGAAATAAGTCAAGCAGAGAAAGACAACTATCATATGATTTCTCTCATCTATGGAACATAAGAACTAGGATGATCAGTAGGGGAAGAAAGGGATAAAGAAAGGGTGGGGTAATCAGAAGGGGGAATGAAACATGAGAGACTATGGACTATGAGAAACAAACTGAGGACTTCAGAGGGGAGGGGGGTGGGGGAATGGGATAGACCGGTGATGGGTAGTAAGGAGGGCACGTATTGCATGGTGCACTGGGTGTTATACACAACTAATGAATCATCGAGCCTTACATCGGACACCGGGGATGTACTGTATGGTGACTAACATAATATAATAAAAAATCATTAAAAAAAAAAAAAAAGGTGAGCATGATGGGGGGAGGGAGGAAGGAAGGGAAGGTGGACAGCAAGCACAGCATGCTGGTAGAGGGAACAGCATAAGCGAAGCCAGGAAAGCAGAGAAGTTTGGGAATTGTTTAGGGTCATGCTTACAATTGTTATTGATCGGCAGTGAGGGAAGTACAGAAACTCAGAGTAAGCATTTAAAAAGCGTATATAACAATTTTATAGAGTAATTTTATTTCTGTTCAAACTAAGAATAATAATAAATTGAGCTTGTATTTGCATGTACTTTTTAATTTCATTTTTTTGGTATTACATTTTTATTTACTTTTTTTTTTTTTTACAAAAGTATTGGTCTATGATAGATTGGAAATTTAAAAATCGGTCCTTCACCACAAAGAGTTTGAGAAACACAGGGTTTAGGGAATGTTGAGTCCTTAGTGCCATACAGTGTCCCTGTGACGCAGACCTGGAAAAGAAAGCTTGAAGTGATTGAGGCATGTTGTGGACGATGATTTTTTCTAAGGTGATATAGGCCTCTCTGTGGGCTCAGAGAACACCAAGAGACAGAAAAGGATGGGAGAAAGACCTGAAATATGTGAAATCTTCTGCTTTATGTGATGGCTGTAATTTTTTATTTTTTTCATCAATCAGGACATATCAAACAAAACACATGTGAGGGCCGCATGTGGGCCACCAGGTGCAATCTTCAACGGAAGCAGGTCGGGCTGAGTTACTCTGTTTCATAGGCTGTGGCAGAGGATCAATGCTAGGTCCCAGGAGTCCCAGTGGCCATGGAAATGGAGTTCCTGTCACTTAGATGGGGCGGGAGCCCTGAGATGTTCCCCAACAGCACAGGGCGGCACGACACAGAGAAGCCAGAGACCCAGTAGTGGGCATAAGGCAGACACAGCAGTGACTCGGGCACCAACAAAGACTGACCAGAAAGAAGAACATCCCAGGAGGTCGGTGAGGACACTGAAGCCATCTGCCACCTGCCCCTCGCTCCTTGGCATTAGCGAAGTTCCCCCAGATTTAGGTGCAACCCCTAGGAAAGAGATCCTACGTCTGATTTAGCTTCTACCTTGTGTAGAAAGGGGGTTCAAAGCAGAAAACAGGTTCACATTCGTGGACTGCTTTTAGTTCCCTTTCTTCAGCGATGCTTGGAGTGGACTGGCTGGACCTACTTTATTCCCCAGGGGCACTATCAAAGAGACCCACATAAAAAAAAAATAACAAAACCAAAAAACCCAAATTCCAAATATTTCCTGACTCTGAGGCAAGGGTGTGAAAATGACAGCAGCTGCCAGAAAGTTGGACTCATTGGGAAAATAACTCAAACCCTCATTAACAATCTCAATTATTTATTCCTATGCAGTCATTAGCGAGACCCAGGCGGTCAGGCCTCAGGATGTAGCACTGCTTCCAGGAGCCGGCTCGATTTCAGCTGGAGAGGACAGGATGGGAGAGACGGCCTGTGCCCTGCACTTGCCCAGCATGGAATATTAGGTACTGAACGCTAACTTCCCAGGAGGCTGCTTGCTGTTCTCATTTGCCAAAACTAAAAGCAGGAATGACCCAGCAAACATGAGAAATAGAGACCATGTTCAAGTGGTAGAGGAAAAAATTTGCTCTTAGCGCATTGGCAATCTTTTCCAGGGGCTTTGTGAAAGAAAAAGCATATATAGGGAAATTACGGTGCTTTCCCTGAGCCTAGGAGAGGAATGGGAACCAGCATCTCAATGGAAAATAGGAAAATCTGTTTGAATTAAGAGGCACAGTGGGAGAGCTGGGAAATGTGTGTCCTGACTGATCACAGCTGTATTTCTCCCTTTCTTTCTAACGTTCTCTTTCTCTCGGCCTTAGAATTTATTTTTCTACGTTTGAAAAATTACCCAAACGGCGATGCAACTCTTCCAGCAATGCTGAGTAATAAATGGGAGGTATGGCGGCAAATAGATCATGGGAATGACTCTCACTCAGCCCCAGTGATGGCAGAAAAAGAGTAAAGGGTAATTTGCAGCAGCTAACCCCCTCTTGATAGATGCTGATACACGAGACACTGTGCATGGCTTGGGTGTTCACCCACCCACTGCAGTGGCCTAACTGGCTTCTGACTCTCATTCTTTCCCAGCTACATTCTATTCTGCATGCAGTAGCCAGAGGGATCTTAAAACCCAAGCCACAGCTTGTCACCCCTGTTTAAACTCTTCACTGACTTTGTTACACTTAGAATAAAACCCAGACTTCTCGCCGTGGTGGCCTCCGAGGTCCTGCTGGCCTGAGTCAAAGATAACTAAAGCTAGACACTGATGAAAGTGGTAAGGACAGATTTTAATCAGAAATAACTACTGCAGGAGGAAAAACGAGTCCACCCTGAACGGAACTCAACCTGGATTTGTAGAGGTGAATGGACCAATGAGGGAGTAGGGAGAGGGGGGCAAGTGGGGCCTTAGTATAGTCGGGAAAGTGACAAATTGCAAAGGGATAGTATAAACGTGATCAGGCCAGCTATGTAGGCTGGCTGGCAACTATCCAAGTTTGGATTGTGTCCTCCCGTGGAACTGAGAGGCAGAGGCCCTATCCTCAGGTGATGGCTCAGGAACAAACAGTGAAGTTTTTTGACAGCCTTGAGTTTTCTCAGGCAGGTACTTTAAGGTGGGGGCAGGGGGCTGTCATCCAGGGATGTGCCTGTCAGCTGTTAGAAGCTGGTCTTTATACACCAAGGTTGAGGGCTAGTCGAGAAGAGGGCTCAGAGGACCCTGGCTAGAGTTGGGCTGCAGAGAGGGACTTTGTCACTTGCCCTTCCCCTGTCCTCACTCCCCCCTCCCAGAACACCACCCCCTACCTTTGCTCTTGCTCACTGCCTTCCTACCACGCTGGGTGCCTACAGTTCCACAGTATCACACCCTTCCTACCAAACGGCCTTTGTGCTCACGCTGGTTTGCGTTTTTTCCCCTCACTTTTACACCTAATAACAGCTCATATCTATGACTTTGCCTAAATGACACCTCCTCCAAGAGGCCCCCTCTGACCACCCTAGCTAAAGTAGTCCCATTGTGTTCATCTCCATCTCCTCTGCCCGTTGCTGTTGTTTCCAGTCTCCCTGTTGGGCTGTAAACACCATGAAAGTGAGGACCAGGTCCGTCTTCATCATTATAATCTCAAGTGACTAGCATGGTACATAACAGATGTTCAGTAAATATCTGCTGAAAGAATGAATGAATGTTCTCGACCCTCATCCAGGTCTGCCTTCTTCCTAAACTGCCCTAAGCTGACAAAATCCAGCCCAACCAGGCCCAGGCACCAAAAGGCATTCATTGGCTTACGTATCTGAATGTCATCTGAGCACAGAATAATTCTGTGATGCTTTGAAGCAAAAGGGAGAGAATCTTGTATTCCTGCATCCAAATAGAATTTTCCCTAAAATGTCCTCCTATCTGAGAGCCAGTGTGAGATCCGGGCAGATCTGGAAGTGTTCACCCTCCCCTGCCTTCTTTACAGGCTGAGCTCCAGTGCTGTGGTTTGCAGGGAGCTGCCTGGGAAGTCTGGTCTCAAAGGGAAACCTGAATTTGGAGCCTACCCAATAGGACAGTGCCTTTTACAAGATGATCATGGTCCTTCAAGAAACCTGACTTTCCAGCACCACCAGGATCCCTGCAGTAGTAGCCTGGGGCCAACTCCCAGCATCTGGGAGAAAGACCAGTTCTCAGAAATCTGAAACAGGGGAAGTGGCCAAGCCTTTGTGGCTGCCTCAGAGAGTTAGCCCATCTGTCTGAGGGCTCACTGGGGTGTGTGGGGAGGTATCAACGGGAGTCTGCAAAGCAGATTATCGAAATTTGACTGTATGTTAGTTACAATATGATACCATAATCTCTCCCTTATTACCTACTTACAGGCCCTCAAAGGTGGCTTTTAAATAAGGAGAAGCTTCCAAAAAATTCTGTCCCCCAAATGTTGATCTCCATTGCCCTGCCTCTCCAAAACCTCCCCTCTCTGCCTTTTGGGACATGATATATTCCTTGTACCATTTATCCTTCCAACCACTTTCTCATGACAATTTTTCCATGACTCTTCTCCTACCCACTCGAGTGGGAATACTGGGTTTTCCTGAGATGCAGTCATCATCACCCCTCTTCTCTTCCCATGGCTTCTCAGGAAGCTCATCCTAGTGGTTTCCGCTACAGCTTGACATGGATGCCTCCCCCGCTGACATCTCTAGTCTGGACGATTCACTCAGGCTCGGTCCTGAGCCTCAGAAGTGTGTATGGGTGTATGAGAGAAGACGTAGTTCTCCCTCTACCCTCCGAGTTCTTGGCTGAGACCCTGGTAACAAAAAGATTAACAGAAGAACAGCTCACGGGAATATCTTGTTTGATTGTGCTCCACTTAACTGCACTTCACAGATGCTGTGTTTGTTACACATCCAAGGTGTGGGGCAGCCCCGCATCGAGCCCGTCTGTCAGCACCACTTTTCCAACTGCATTTGCTCCCGTCACGTCTCTGTGTCACAGTTTGGCAATTCTCACAATATTTCTAACTTTAGTGTATTTGTTATGGTGATCTGTGTTAGTGATCATTGGTGTTGCTAAGTGTTGCGGGGCACCTCAAATCGTGCCCACAGAAGATGGCAAACTTTTTTTTTTTTTCAGATATCTTTATTTTTTTTTAATGATATTTTATTATATTATGTTAGTCACCATACAGTACATCCCCGGTTTCCGATATAAAGTTCGATGCTTCATTAGTTGCGTATAACACCCAGTGCACCATGCAATACGTGCCCTCCTTTTTTTTTTTTTTTAATAATTTTTTATTATATTATGTTAGTCACCATACAGTACATCCCCGGTTTCCGATGTAAGGCTCGATGATTCATTAGTTGTGTATAACACCCAGTGCACCATGCAATACGTGCCCTCCTTACTACCCATCACCGGTCTATCCCATTCCCCCACCCCCCTCCCCTCTGAAGTCCTCAGTTTGTTTCTCATAGTCCATAGTCTCTCATGTTTCATTCCCCCTTCTGATTACCCCCCCTTTCTTTATCCCTTTCTTCCCCTACCGATCATCCTAGTTCTTATGTTCCATAGATGAGAGAAATCATATATTTGTCTTTCTCTGCTTGACTTATTTCACTTAGCATTATCTCCTCCAGTGCCGTCCATGTTGCAGCAAATGTTGAGAATTCGTTCTTTCTGATAGCTGAGTAATATTCCATTGTATATATGGACCACAACTTCTTAATCCAGTCATCTGTTGAAGGGCATCTTGGCTCCTTCCACGATTTAGCTATTGTGGACATTGCTGCTATGAACATTGGGGTGCATATGGCCCTTCTCTTCACTACGTCTGTATCTTTGGGGTAAATACCCAGTAGTGCAATGGCTGGATCATAGGGTAGCTCAATTTTTAACTTTTTAAGGGACCTCCACACTGTTTTCCAGAGTGGCTGTACCAACTTGCATTCCCACCAACAATGTAGGAGGGATCCCCTTTCTCCACATCCTCTCCAACAATTGTTGTTTCTTGCCTTGTCTATTTTTGCCATTCTAACTGGCGTAAGGTGGTATCTCAGTGTGTTTTGATTTGAATTTCCCTGATGGCTAATGATTTTGAACATTTTTTTCATGTGTCTGTTAGCCATTTGTATGTCTTCATTGGAAAAGTGTCTGTTCATATCTTTTGCCCATTTTTTGATTTGTTTATTTGTTTCTTGTGTATTGAGTTTGAGAAGTTCTTTATAGATCTTGGATACCAGTCCTTTATCTGTAGTGTCATTTGCAAATATATTCTCCCATTCCGTGGGCTGCCTCTTAGTTTTTTTGACTGTTTCCTCGGCTGTGCAGAAGCTTTTTATCTTGATGAAGTCCCATAAATTCATTTTATCTTTTGTTTCTCTTGCCTTTGGGGATGTGTCATGAAAAAGGTTGCTTTGGCCAATGTCGTAGAGGTTGCTGCCTATGCTCTCCTCTAGAATTTTGATGGATTCCTGTCTCACATCGAGGTCTTTCATCCATTTGGAGTTTATTTTTGTGTATGGTGTGAGAGAGTGGTCAAGTTTCATTCTTTTGCATGTAGCTGTCCAATTTTCCCAGCACCATTTATTGAAGAGACTGAGAAGACGGCAAACTTAATCGATGATGTTGCTTGAGTTCTGACTGCTATGCCGACCTTCTGTGTTCCTGTCTCTCTCCCCCTCCTCAGGCCTCCCTATTCCCTGAGAAACAGCAATTGTGAAATTCGGCCAATAATCACCCCACGATGGCCTCTAAGCGTTCAGGTGAAAGGAAGAGTTGCATGTCTCTCTCTTTAAATCAGAAGCTAGAACGGTTCATCTTCATGAGGAGGGCACGTTGAAAGCAGAGATGGGCTGAAAGCTAGGCCTCTTGCACCAGCTAGCCGAGTTGCAAATGCAAAGGTCTTGAAGGAAATTGAGTGCTTCTCCAGTGAACACATGAATGGTAAGAAAACAAAACAGCTTTGCTGCTACACGGAGAAACTTTCAGTGGTCTGGATGGAAGATCAAACCAGCCACAACATTTCCCTAAGCCAAAGCCCAATCCAGAGCCAGGCCCTCTCTCTCTTCAGTTCTGGGGAGGCTGAGAGAGGTGAGGAAGCTGCGGAAGAAATGTCTGAAGCCAGCAGAGGGTGGCTGTACTCCACTCCTGGTAAGAAGTTGTGAAGAAGTGGACGTGATAACACAGGACGTAGACTACGACGTGGGCCTGGTTGACAAAGCAGCAGCAGGGTTTGAGACGACGGACTCCAATTCTGAAAGAAGTTCTAATGTGGATAAAATGCTACCAAACAGCAAGCATGCTACAGAGAAATCATTTGTGAAAGAGGAATCGGTCAGTGCGACAAACTTCATCGCTGATTTATTTTAAGAAGTGGCCACAGCCCCCCACCCTTCAGCAGCCATCAAAGCCAAGGCAGGACCCTCCACCAGCAAAAAAAAGTAACCTAATGGTCACATTCAGTTGCTGGTTAGTATTTTTTAGCAATAAAGTATTTTTTAATTAAGATTGTACATTTCTAGGGGCGCCTGGGTGGCTCAGTCAGCTAAGCGTCTGCCTTCCGCTCAGGTCGTGATCCCGGGGTCCTGGGATAGAGCCCCGCATAAGGCTTCCTGCTCAGCGGGGAGTCTGCTTCTCCCTCTCCGTCTCCCCCCTGCTCATGGTACTCTCTCTCTTGTTCTCTCTCAAATAAAATCTTTAAAAAAAAGATTATACATTTTTTAGACATAATGCCATAGCATATTCAATAGACTACAGTATAAACATAACTTTTACATGCACTAGGAAATGAAAACATTCATTTGCCTCGCCTTGTGATATTTGCTTTATTGCAGTGGTCTGGAATCAAACCTGCGATATCTTCAAGGTATGCCTGTATTCATGCATGCCACGCACATCACGCAGCAGAAACCTAAACCGGAAGTAACTCAGAATGGAGGCTTAGAATTCCAGCTCATGTAGCGTCTTCCACGAGGAACAATACGTTTGTAAAGAAATGGCAGGACAAGGCAGTTTTACTCTCCAAGCGCAGCAAACCGTGGGGAGGTAAATATATGAGCGGAAACAAATGGAGTGAGGTTTGTTTGCAGATTCCTCTGTTGCGTCTCTAGGCTGGTAAGAGTCTGTCTCTAGTAAAAGGAGAATGTATGCCCTGTCTTTAGGCACAAAAGGGGGAGATTTTGTTAGGTTTGCTACTTCTAATTGCTTTCAGCTCAAAATAATTTTTATGTTATAACAGCATATGTAGAGGTTTCCTACATAGGCTACACCTACCATCACCCCAAATTCAACTTGAACTTGATTCCTGAGCCTCCCCAGCTGGTTCACTTCTACCAGTGTCCCTGTTTCTATGCCTGCACCCGCTGTTCTTCAAACCTCTGATGTGTGACATTTCCAAGGTCACATTTAAGTCCTCTATCTCCTTCTCATCCCTCATGAGTCCCACCAACTCTGTGGATCATCTCTTTTAACTCTTCCTGGAATCCGTCCTCATGTTAGGACTACTTTTGTTTTGTTTTAAGATTTTATTATGAAGTAATCTCTATACCCAACACGGGGCTTGAACTCACAACCCTAAGGTCAAGAGTCGCATGTTCTACCAACTGCACCAGTCAGGTGCCCCGGGACTATTTCAGTTGTAAGTGACAAAACCCAACCCAAACTGGCTCAAGAACGAAAAGGACTTTATTGGCTCACATATCTGAAAAGCTGGGTCTAGGCCCTCATAAGACATTTTCAGAAATTGCCTTTCTCCACCTCTTGGGTCGGTTTCTTTCTTTTTTTTTTTTTTTTAAAGATTTTATTTATTTATTCGACAGAGATAGAGACAGCCAGCGAGAGAGGGAACACAAGCAGGGGAGTGGGAGAGGAAGAAGCAGGCTCATAGCAGAGGAGCCTGATGTGGGACTCGATCCCAGAACACCAGGATCACGCCCTGAGCCGAAGGCAGACGCTTAACCGCTGTGCCACCCAGGCGCCCCGGGTCGGTTTCTCTTTGTTGTGTTCATTATCAGGCAAGCTCTTCCCCTGTTGTATCAAATATGACAGGTGAATGCTTCATGATCCTCGTATGACTGAGGAAATTCCTATTCATTCCTATTCTGTTTCTACTATTCAAATTAAGCTGTATTGGCTTGCTTTTTGCCTTTCATGCTTAAATCATGAAATTCCAGTGCCTGACCTAAATTAAAAAGAAAAGGAAAAAGCAAGTCTTCATAATTAACAAAAAAAGTCTCAAAGAGATGGAGATGTTTGCTCTTCGGTAAGCTCTGAGGAAGAAAGACCTTTTTACATTTACAACTTGTTAGGAAAGATCTGACTTAATGGGGCGTTAAACTGATAGCATTCATTAGAACATCAAACTTGTTTTTCTGTGCAATATAAAGACGTCTGTGGATATTCCTAAGTGTTACCAACTTGTTCTGTTCACTGTCTTTGGAAGAATAATTCGAACAAAGGGGTCTAGTAAAACAGCTAAGACTTTAAGAAATGTTGCGAAAATAACCTTCAAAGAACAACCTGTATCTCTGATTTGTTATCTTACTTGATAATGTTTTGGCCTGGTGATAATGGTGAAATCGCCACCACTGCATTTATGAAACTACATAAACTCTTGCAAATATTGTAGCGTTTGTGCGCTATGCAGTTTCTGTTACAACTACACCACTCAGCCCTTGTAGCACCAAAGCAGCCAATAAGCAAATGGGTGTGGCTGTGGTCCATTACCACTTTATTTAAGGACATTGAAGTTTGAGTTTCATACAACTCCCCTGGGTCACGAACTACTATTCTTTTGATGTTTCAACTATTTAAAAATCTATATACCCTTCTTATGTCTCATTTGCACCAAGTGCTTGATCTACAACCGTCTTCCTCCATTCATGTAGCTAACTCCCTTATCTTCTTCAAGCCTCTGCATTTCCCTTTCTCAATGAAGCCTAACCTGACCATCCTGTTTAAAACTGCAACCTGCCTCATTTCCCGCTGCCTCCCACCGTCCCCACCTCTACTCCACACTCCTCTTATTTCATTATGATTTTCCCATAGGACTTATACATTCTAAAATACTAAATAATGTACTTATTTATAATAATATTGTCTTCCCTTGCCAGATGGCAAGCTGTCTGGGGGCAAGGTTTTCCATGTATAGGTTCACAGGTGCGTCCAAAGTGCCTGGAAGACTGCCCGGCACACAGATGACACTTAACAGCTTTGCTGGATAATTAAGCAGATGGATTCATGACCCATGAAACCCTAGATCAACCACTAGGTTGGAGTTCAGGTTATTTGATGGTAAAAGTTGGTTTCTCCTTCTTGAAGCATAGAGGGCTTAGTCTTCAGAGATGAAATTGTCTACGATTCATTTCCTGTTGGACACTTCATTCAAGATAGGCCAAAGGGATCCTTCCAATGCAAGAAAAAAAAGGCAAAAGATTTTTTTGTAAAAAAGAGATTGAATGCTTACAACCTATTATACTTCTCTTCCAAAATTAGCTTTATCCCTTACTCAAGTCTGGTGGGTCCCTTCAGCCTTCTGTCTGAATCTTCTTCCAACTGCCCCACACCTGGAGGTGGCTGGGGCTGATGACCAGAGACAGTTCCAAATGGCTGGATACTTAGGGCCTTGACATAGACAAAGTCAGGTGCAAACAACTTAGCTTTTGTTGTTGTTATTGTTGTTTTGCATTAAAGGGTCAATTCCAGAAAATAAATATTAACAGCTGCTTTTCCCCGCTTGTTAAAGAAATGCATTATCCGCAACTGCATGTAAATATTTATTATTTTCCCTGTCTTGTCTGGTTCATTTTTTCTATATTTTTTCCACTAGTATTTCATTAATTATACAACTAGTGAGCAGCACAGTATATGCCTATGGCTGCAGCTTTGATCAAATTTCAGTCAAGGCAAGACATTCTTTTTTTTTTTTTTTTTAAGATTTTATTTATTTATTTGACAGAGACAGCCAGCGAGAGAGGGAACACAAGCAGGGGGAGTGGGAGAGGAAGAAGCAGGCTCATAATGGAGGAGCCTGATGTGGGGCTCAATCCCATAACGCCGGGATCACGCCCTGAGCGGAAGGCAGACGCCTAACCGCTGTGCCACCCAGGCGCCCCAAGGCGAGACATTCTTGAAACTGGTTTTCTCGATTCCGTCTTTGAGCAGCTGAGTTGGAAAGTACAGACTGTCCCACAGGGCCCCCTTAAAGCTGTACAGGTACCCCCTGATTTGCAGAAGTTTGCATTACACTACTTCACTTTTACAAAAGGCCTCTCTCTGCCCCTCTTTCTGTTAACTGAATGAAATCTGAAGGGGATTTTTGCTTTTACAATAAAAGGCAAAAAGCAAAAATAGTTTGCTACATTTGTTTTGCAGGGAGCCATCCTAGAGACAGCAGCACCCGCAGCAGCAGCAGGGCCATAGCCGAGCCCCCATCCACAGAAACTACACTCAGCATCTCTGCATCAAGCCTCAGAGCTTTGAACTCTGTGAGCATCTGTGCTTTATGGTGGTTTATTTTGTGCATTCATTAGCGAGATGTGTTTTAAAGTATCAGAAAAGCCTAAGAGAGGTCATTTTTGAGGTCTGGGAAGACTTAAAATTTTTTTCCATATAAATTCATGGTAATTGCTTCTTCACTTACACCATTTATAGCTTATGAAAGTTTTCATAGGGACGCTCTACTTTTGGATAGCGGGGGAAACCTGTATTTTGATCTGATGGCATATTTTGTATTTCCCATAAATTATTACTTTCTAACTCTAGATTACTATCTTTGCTATTAAACTTCCTCAAAATATCTTCTTTGTATGCCCCCCCAAGTGCTAATACATTCTTTAATAATAATCTGGTGAAATGAAATGAAACCTATAGAGTTGGCTTACCCCCAAGAACTTCAGTAGCTCCTCTTTGCATGGCATGAAAGGCCTTTCTTGATCAGGCCCCTGCCTCTGTCCACTGTCACACCAGCTGTCATTCTCTCCTACCTCCCAGACCCCATTAGCTCTAGGCCCTCTGGATCAGGGCCCTGCGCACTGCTTGCCTCTGTACATTTGCCTCCCTCAAAACACATTACCCTTTGACTGCCTGGTGAACTCCTTGCCATCTTCAAGCCGTAGTTCATACTTGTTTGTGTATTGTTTGTCTTCCTTCATTGGCCTTTTAAACTTTATGAAAGTGGAGGCCTGTCTTGCTCACTGCTGTCTCACCAATGTCTGAAAACAGATAGGGACTTGATCAGTCTTAAATAGAGTAAGTTTTGACTATTTCCAAAAGGCAACAGGGAATCACCCAAAGATATTAATCATTAAAAAATTATAAACAGGTTTTTGTTTTAGAAAGGCACTATGGTTGCTTTAGGGGGTGGGAGGGAATGGAGAAAGCAAGACTGACCCTAAGAAATCTGATCATTGGAGTAAACAAAAATGATGAAGGCCTGATTTGAGGTAGCATCAGTGGGGTTGGGAGGAGGTGAGGGATGTGAGACATGAGAGAACAGCAGGAATGGATAATCTACAGGATGCTATGACTGGGGGTGAGAGGTAGTGAAGGATGCCTCCCAGTTTCCCGCGTCAGAGATTCCGCAGCTGGTGGTAATGTCTGGAACAATCACACAGTGTTACAGTTGTATGTTTACTTGTGGGTCTCTCCCCACTAGTCTGAAAGGGACCTTGCTAAAAGTCTTTGAATTAGCAGTGTAAGAAGAGCACCTATTGGGCACCCGGGTGGCTCAGTCGGTTAAGCAGCTGCCTTCAGCTCAGGTCACGATCCCAGGGTCCTGGGATCCAGCGGGCAGTTTGCTTCTCCCTCTCTCCCTGGCCCCCCTTATGCTCGCGTGCGCTCTCTCTCAAATAAATTAAATCTTTTTTAAAAAGAGCACCTATTATATGGGAGGCATATAATGAATGAACAAACACATGGAAAATACTAAACAGTACTTCTATGGCCCAATGAGAGGAATGCTTAATAGAAAGTCTACCTTTACTATTTTCTGCCTGCTCTTTCAAGAAGGCAAGGAAACAAGAGGAAACTGGCTTGGAAAACGAGATCACTGGCTTCTCAGCCGCTTTCTGCATATTGTACAACCAGGAAGCTGACAATAAAGTTTATTTGAGCGTCGACGTGCCCCGACGTGGCCCCGCCTCCCCCAGCCGGAGCCGCGATTGGTGGGCATTGGCCGGCTCCGCCGTTCCTAAGCCCCGATTGGCGAGGGCCGCCGTCATTTCGGAGCGTCCCGGCGCCTGCCCGCCCTTTCGCCGCGTCGCCGGTGCCTGCGCCGCCCGCTCCTCCTCGCCTGTCCTCTCCCGGCCGAAGCCCGGGAGACCAGAGCGAGACGCGGGGACCATGTTCCGACGCAAGCTGACGGCCCTCGACTACCACAACCCGGCTGGCTTCAACTGCAAAGGTGAGGCGGCGGCCCGTGGCCGGCCGCGCGTCGTGACCCCGCCGGCGGCCCCTTCCTCAGCGCCCCCACCCGGGCTCCCCACCCGGACCCTCCGCGGCCTTGTTTCCCTCGGGGGCTCCCCTGGCCCCTCTCTTCCCGGCCACCAAGCACGTGCTTTCCGCCCCCCGTGCTTGGCTTCGGAGCCCCCTCACCCACTTCTGCCTGGGCATTGCCACTGTGTGCACTTGCTAAACTCCAACCCCCCAGCCCACCCCCTCAGCACACGAGTATTCACTTTCTCACTTAGCTCTTCAACTCCATGGCTCCCCGGGTAATTGGGCGATACTTTAAGCACATGGCTGAAATCTGAGGAAGGTGCCGAGTAACTTGAAGACTAGTTCACTGTCCGCCAGGAACTAAGGGGTGACGGGGCGGGGGGCGTGCAGTCGGAGCCCACCCAGCAGTTTGAGATCAAGAGAGTGCACAGTTCAGTTCAGGACCAGCAGTGTTGGGATAAGCACACACAGTAACAGGCTTGTGGAGTCGTGCAAAAAAGTTAATGGCAGGTGATCAGGGCGGTTGAATTGTAAATGAAAAGGTATTGGGGATTTCCCAGCATTAAAATTTCAAAATGCGTTAATATTGCTACCCAGTGCTTCTCACCACTACTCATGTCTTCCAGAGTTTCTGGCCTGTGGTAGACTAATAAGTGTGAAAGTGATCCCCTACAACGCAGGGTACTAAGACCATTGTATAGTTCTCAAGACTTCCTAATGGAAGCCTGAATTTGACATTGGAAATAATTTCTGAGCAGTATAAGGGTGTTTTGTTGATAGAAGCATATCAATGTATAGAACCTTGTTTTTCTCCTTTGCCTTTATTTAATAAAAAAGGGTCAGTGACAACAGAGCTTCGATATAGATTTGAATCTTTGGACTTCAGTTTTCTCATGTGTAAATTGGGGATATTACCTTCCTCAGGTGTGGGAGGATTAAATGAAATGAATGAGCTTTTCTGGTGTATGCCCTTATGACGGTAAATGACAGTGATATCTTCTATTCTTCTGTGTTGTCATTTAGTTTCTTGTATTTCACTATTACTTTGCTATAAGTTTAACTTTGCCCAGCCCTCCCTCATTCTCCCCCTCAAAGGAACTGGAATAATAACCAACACTTAAATAGCAAAACTATGTGCCAGACGCTGTTTTTATCTTTATTTTATCCTCATAACAACCCCAAGAGGTAGCTCCTATTATTCTCATTTCGTAACTCAAACTGAGGCACAAAAGTTTAAGGTGATTAGCTCAAGTTCGCACAACCACTGAGTGTAGCTAAAATATGAGCGCAGGCCAGAATTTGAACAGAACACTTGTTAATCTGTTCATCCAAAACCTGCACTTCAACTCCTGCTTCAAGCAGCTCAGTTAATTTACTATTTTTAAAAAAAAATCCATGAGACCATTTGTTTGTAAGAAGGAAGTGTTTTTATCTAGTGCTTCTAGAGATTTATGAGATATTTTTGTTGCAGATGAAACAGAATTTAGAAACTTTATTGTTTGGCTTGAAGACCAGAAAATCAGACACTACAAGATTGAAGACAGAGGTAATTTAAGAAACATCCACAGCAGTGACTGGCCCAAGTTCTTTGAAAAGGTAATGAATTAGGAAGTTAAATAATAGTAGTACAGAGAGCTTTTCTAAAAATTATATGATGACGGTTAAGCTTAAAATTAATTTGTTCTTTTAAAATAAGTAAAAATAGTAATGATCAGTGTTAGAAAAGCTGGATTTCAGGGATTTAACTTTTTAAATTATATTTGTATTTATTTATTTATTTATTTATTTATTTATTTTTAAAGATTTTATTTATTTATTTGACAGAGATAAGAGACAGCCAGTGAGAGAGGGAACACAAGCAGGGGGAATGGGAGAGGAAGAAGCAGGCTCATAGCGGAGGAGCCTGATGTGGGGCTCGATCCCATAACGCCGGGATCACGCCCTGAGCCGAAGGCAGACGCTTAACCGCTGTGCCACCCAGGCGCCCCTATATTTGTTTTTAAAGTAAATCATATCTTTTACAAGCTTTCAGTGTTAGAAAGTTTTGTCTGGAAACACTGTGAGGTTTCTTAAATAAATGGTGACTTGTATTCTGTAAATGGTACAGGTGGCCAAAATCAGACTTTTCCTTAAACCAAAAGGTAGCAATAACATACTTACTTTGTTAATAAGACACTGATGTGCTTAAAAACTAAGATTATTTCTCGTTTGTGGTTCTGTTAAACATACATAGATGTCCATTGTTGTGTACAATATAAATAATCCTGAAAAGGTCTGTATATGTATCTTATTTTTGTGGCTAGAATAATTTTCCCTTTGATTTAGTTTAATTGTAGTAACATTTTTGCAGAAAAGGCAAGTGTTTTCAAATTAGAATAAAAATCACATTTTCCAGTATCATTAATTACATTAAACATTTTAATCAGCTATATTACTTTGAAGAGTAAGATATTTTCCTTTAAAAATACAAGAAGTAACTGAATTTTTTATTTGCTATAGCAAAGTGATCAGGAACTTTCTCTTTAGAATCAGAGAGTTTATGAATTATGGAATTGTGTAAGTTACACACTAGCTCTATGACCACAGGCAAATTGTATTAAGCTTTCTGTCTCAGTGTTTTCATCAATAAATGGGATAACAGTGGTTCCTATGTCAGAGCAGTGGTGTGTATTGTTAATAAGTGATATATAGTTATGCCTGGCCCATAGCAAGTGCTATATGCTTTATTACTTCCCCTGCATATACTACCATTATTGCTACTACTGGATTATTTTCTTTTGCTCTTAAAAGGGTTTTTTGTGGGGTTTTTTGGTTTTGTTTTTGAAATTTTGGTATGTTTAGACTTATAAATATGTTGTTAGGATTTTATATTTGCTTATATCACATCTCATGACCCATTCATGTGTGCAAGACAGCACATAGTTTCACAGAAGGGTATTTGAAGAATATAAAAAAATTCTCTAATGAAAAACACCTAGAAGTGACAGTAAAGTAGGATAACTTAAATATATTGGACTTACAATCCAAATGGACATTATCTTTCAAGCTGGTCTCTTTGGAATGATGATGTCATTGTTTAAAGCATATTCATAACTTTTGGAATTACTTTTAGATCATGAGACATATTTTGAATATCTTTAATATTGGTAATTTTTTATAATTTGAAGGTGGATTTGTTTTTTGCACCATTACCAAATCTTGTGAATGAGGTGTTTTCTTTAAAGCAGCGGTATAAAATTTGGGGTTAGAAAATGAGTTATAGCTAGGGGCACCTGGGTGGCTCAGTCGTTAAGCGTCTGCCTTTGGCTCAGGGTGTGATCCCAGGGTTCTGGGATCGAGCCCCGCATCAGGCTCCCTGCTCTGCTGGGAGCCTGCTTCTTCCTCTCCCAGTCCCCCTGCTTGTGTTCCCTCTCTTCTCTGGCTGTCTCTCTCTCTGTCAAATAAATAAATAAAATCTTAAAAAAAGAAAGAAAAGAAAAAGAAAAACGAGTTACAGCTAAAAAGTACTGATTTATTAATTAGGCCCAGAGGGATTTCCAAAGGGGAGTTGCAGAAGTTTTGACTAATAGCATTATTCCTGGAATGAGATTTTAAGCTCCTAAAAGACCCATTTGAAGGACAGTGGTCACTTGGACATACAGCTTCTGGCAATCATCTAAAACACTTGGTTACATTCACCTGACTTACTCTATTCAGTGGCATTTCCATAATATGAAAGCTAAGGTTTAGATGATAATTGGTTTATTTGTATATTCTTCTTTTTAAAGTTTTGCTTGTTTTTTTTTTTAACTGTTCCATGTGTTTTCAGACCTAGAATCAGAACATTTAGGTTCAAGTCCCAGATCTAAGTTGTGTAACTGTTTGCAAGTGTTAATATCTAGGCCTTTTTTCCTCATCTGTAAATTAAGGAAGTTGTTTTAGATCAGTGGCACCCTACCTGGAATCTGCAAAAGTAATTTCAAAAAGCATGATGGAAATACTTTTTTTCTTTAAGTGGTACACTTCAATGTTTCCTTCCTTTGGATTATATAATTGCATCAATAGTTTAGTAGTGTAAGTGTTGTTTATATTCTTTGAGATCCAAACCAAGATCTGTTTCAGCCCTACCATTTTTTTCGTTCTATAACATTATAGTAATAATGAAACTAGATATTTTTTTTCTTCACAGTATCTCAAAGATGTTAACTGTCCTTTCAAGATTCAAGATCGACAAGAAGCAATTGACTGGCTTCTTGGTTTAGCTGTTAGACTTGAATATGGAGATAATGGTATGTTTTGTGGGAAATGCGTGTTTTAAAGAGAGGAAGAGGAAAGGTGGGCAAAAGGAGTGTTAAAATGTAGGGAACTTAACAGTTTGAGTTTCTTTGTCTTACATTGTTTTACCTTTGGTTCATTATAAGTTTTATACATCCTCATTTCCCTTTTTAGCATCTATTGAAAAGCTTACTTTTGTAACCAGCCTCCCCCCCCCACCCTGTAACTCCCAAATTGTCTAGGAAAGAATTTTCTTTTCAAAAGTTACGGTCTTTTATCATAAAACATTAAAAGCAACTGTCTTTCGTTGGTATTTAGATTTTTCTTTTAGTATTTGGGAATGGTGTCTCCTGGTAGTTGTCTTCTCACAAAGTAACATTACATTGGTAGATTTGCTGTCTTTCACGGTTTGCACCTTAGCCTTCTGAGTTAAATTGTTAGAGTCCTACAATTGATAGGATTTCAGAGTGTTGGTTGCAGCAGGTAATTTCACAAGAGACTGAAATATACATCTAATTCCAATAGGTACTATAGGCCAAAATATGTTTATTATTTGTTTCATGTTTTATTATAGATACTTACATTATTGGACACTTTTGCATATTAGTACCTGTAGTAAAAAAAAAAAAAAAATTTCCAGTAAACTTGTGTTTCCTCTCATTAGACCATTTCATTTGGAAAGGCCTGCCAATGTCTAAATGCAAGATCCAATTATCTTACCTACATCCTCTGAGTTTTATTTTGTTCTCTTTTATGGGGCAGTCATGTCCTTTTCGTCTTCTGCTTTTGAAGCCTTTTTTTGTTGTTGTTAAGGTTTATTTATTTTAGAGAGAGCATGCATGTGTGCATGTAAAGTTGGGGTGGAGAAAGAGACAGAAGGAAAGAACCTCAGGCCAACTCCCTGCTGAGTGTGGAGCCTGAGGTGGGGCCAGATCTCAGGACCCATGAGATCATGACCTGAGCTGAAACCCAAGAGTCAGATGCTTAACCAACTGAACCACCCAAGTGCCCCTTTTGAAGTCTTTTTGATCTTTGTCTTCTTTTTCCTCCCATTCCATCACCATCCATCTTTTCCAATATCTTTTCATCTTCATTCCCACAGCTGTTACCCTGGTTCAGGCTCTTGTCATTTTCTGCTAAGATTATTGTAGTATCTTTCAAACTCATCTCCTATTAGCATCATCTTCTCTTTTCATCCTCATGGCCCACCAGGCTTACTTTTGGAAACATAAATGTTTTAGAATGCTACACTTTGCTTTCAAAGAAAAGCTCCTATTACATACTCGGAAACACCATTGCTTTCCCTTTTTCTGCAAAAGGAGCTGCAGGTCCTTTGGCCTGGTATTCAAGGCCTTTGATAACTAGTGTCTAACCAGTATTCACATACTTGACATCCCAGCCAGACTATAAGAGTGCTGTTTCCTGTTTATGTCTTTTTTTCTCCCCTAGATTTCTTTGCTTACACTTTTCCTTGGCCATTATGCCATGTAAGTCTGTCTCTACACATCTAAATCCTGTGCATCCTTGTAAGATCCAGCTTAAATGCCACCTAGCAACAATAATATTTTTTCTCGATTTTCATAGCTTTTCACTCTATGCCATGTATACTTTTTATGTCATTTGTCACTTTCCATTTTACTTCTGTGTCTTATTTGCCTCATTAAGTTGTAAGCTGACCCTCAGCTTTGTTTCCTGTGTAGTACCTCTGTTAGTTTCTTACTGATGCTGTAACAAATTACCACGAATTCAGTGACTTAAGACACGATTTGTTATCTTACAGTTTTGGAGGTCGGAAGTCTGACATCTGTCCTGCTGGACTAAAGTCATTTTGTCCACAGGGCTGGTCCCTTTTGGAGGCTTTATGGGAAGATCCATTTCTTTGTCTTTTTCGCCGCCTTGAGGCTGCTTGCATTCCTTGACTCTGGCTCGTTTATCTTCAGATTTACAGCATAGCATCTTCAAATCTTTCTTGTGACTCTGCTTCCATTGTCACATCTTCTCTGACTCTGTTCTTCATGCCTCCCTCTTATAAGGATGCTATGATTATATTGAGCCCACCTGGATAATCCAGTATAATCCCCCATTTCAAGGTCCTTAATTTAATCACATCTGCAGAGTCCCTTCTGCCATGTAATGTAACATAATCATAGGTTCCAGGAATTGGGATAATGGACATCTTGGGGCTGGGAGGTGGGGAGGCAGGGGACCAGTCATGATTTTACTGCCACGGTGTCTGACATAGTTCTCAGATACAATAGATGTGTTTATGAGCTTTAATAAATGTTTGATGAATATAGTGTATGAATGTTTACGTCTCCTGATATGGAGCATCAACCGGCTGTTTTTTTGCTGGTTCCTCAGACTTAAATTTCAGAAGCCTTATGGCAGAAATCTTAAGGAAAGCTCTAAGACTTTCTTTACTTTCAATTTTAGTTTAGAAAGAAAATACTTGTGATTCTCCTCCTTTAATAAATGTAATCGTAAGCCTTGGTAGCATTAGTTGATTTTTAGGGTCTTTATTAGAATCTTTATCTGTTGTGGTCTGAGTCGGCAGAAACTCTGTGAGTTGGTTTGCAACAAAAATTTCTCCAGCTTTTCCAAAGTGTTTTTCAGTTATTCCCAAATAAAATTGTTTTCACATCTCAGTTTATTTCTGTTTTACCCTTTTTTCGTTTTACTTGTCCTGTTTTTATGATGCTGCAATTTAGGTTACCTAGCTACCAAGAACAGTAGATACTGTATGATTGTGTGTCCCTACAGTTTACTGTAGCTCTTAAGTACATTTACCTATCAGTAATGGCATGGTCTTTTTTAGTAGAAAAACAAAACAAAACACAAATGAGTTTGTTTCTGAAATACGGTAAATTTTTTGATATTGAAAAATTGTAGTTGAATTTTATTTGAAACCTTAGTTGAATTATAGTTGAGAAGTAAGTAGTATTAAAAGTCTAAACAAGAAAACAAGTTTTTGTGTAATTTTTTGGAAAAGGTTTAAAGTAGTAATACTGTCCCTTATCAGTAGGAGGTGCTGTTGTTCTTTTGTTTTACCTTAATACGTTGCATTCTTGACCTTTAAGGTATTTAAATTTTTTATTATTTGATGAAACCGTTGTGGATTTTTATTTGTGCCTTAACATTTTTTAAATCCTTTTATTAGCTTCTCAGTTAAGGTGATTAAAATCTGACTTAAATGTTTCTCTTTTAACTTCTTTGACAATTTCAGATTTACAAAAGTTGCAGAATAGTACAAAGAATTTTCACATTTCCATATTTTGCAATTATTAACGTTTTAGCTCACTTGCCTTATTGTCCGTGTACACATATACACTAATGTAATTTTTCTCAACCATTTGATAAGTTGTAAATGATTCTTTTCTCCTTACATACTTTAATGCACATTTCCAAAAAAAAAAAAACACTGTCTTACATAATTACAGTATAGTACTGATTCAGTACTGTTATGTATAGCTATCATTCACATTTCACAAGTTGTCTCAGTAATGTTCTTTAGAAAAACAAAAAACAAAAGCAATCCTGGACCATGGGTTGCATTCAGTTATTTTATCTCTTTAGCCTCCTATCATCTGGAACATTTACTCAATCATATTTTGTCATTATTTGTGTTTCCTGATGCTGACATTTATTTTGTAGAATGTCTCTTGGTTTAGGTTTGTTTGATGTTTCTTCATAAATAGATTCAAAGTTTGTACTTTTGTTAAGAATAACATAGAAGTAATGTGTTCTTTTAAGTTAGTGATATGCTGTGTTACTGGTCATGTTGTTCTGATCACTTCAATAAGGTTTCTCCACTGTAAAGTTAATATTTTCCCCTCTGTAATAAATACGTATCTTGTGGGGAGATACTTTGAGATGATGTCAGTATGCTTTTGCTCCTCAAACTTTACCTCTGCCTTTAGCTTCGGCTTGATTCTTCTTGCCTGAGTCAATTATTATGCTGATGATGATTGCTAGAGGTTTTTCTAATTTCATCATTAGTTATACATTTATTTGTTGGCTTTTTACTGTAAAGAGGAGCTTTCCCCTCTCTCCAGTATCTCTCCAATTTATGTTTGTTTATTTAAATTAGTGTAGATATGTGGATTCTTATTTTACTCAGCATAATGTTTTTTGTTGTATATTTTGATGTTTACGCTGTTCCAGTTTTGGCCAGTGGGAATTCCTTCCAGCTAACCCCTGTCTGACTTAAAGTTTAATGCTTTTAGTTTCCCTCTTGTTTCATTTATAAATCACAGAAGCACTATAACCAGAGGTGGCATTTTGGGCATTAAGTTTAGTGAATTATTATTAAATACTTGTAAAGTCTTTTAAGTATTGTTAAGTATTTCTCAAGTAAAAGTAATAAAACCGGCCTTTGGAATTCTGAGTTTCAGGTCTCCATAGAATTAGTTTAGGTTTGTATATGATGGTGTGTTTGAAGTGCTGATTTTTTTGGAAGGTAAGGTTTTTGGATTCCGTATTTGGCGTTCAAAAGATTTGGAAAGAAACTTTTTAGTGAGTTTGTATTTAGTCTCATGTAACCTATACTTACCTTCCTCCCATTCTTCTACCCCTGCTAAGTTTCTGAGCAAGCTGTAAATGCACACCCTCTCTCCTCAAACTTAGATGGTGTTTGAAATGTCTTCCTTTTAGCAATGTTAAGAGAGATTTGTATAGATATTTCAGTAATCATTTTAGCTTAATCAGAAAGCTACAGTCGTATTGTCTTCTGATGGATTTTTTATAGCATAAAACAACTTTGGATGAGTTATCGTAAGCTTATAATCAGTTTGGCTCAGTTAAATTCAGTAAATAAGCAATGTTTATTTTACCTTAAGGTACAGTTCTACAAATTATATTTTTGTCTGCGTTTACAGCTGAAAAATACAAGGACTTGGTACCTGATAATACAAAAAATGCTGACAATGCAGCTAAAAATGCAGAGCCATTGATCAATTTGGATGGTAAGTATTTAAGTGCATAAAAATGATCAGCATTTCTGGTCCCTTCAATGTTTTTTATTTCCTAGAATGAGGAAGCCTGGGTTTACTTGGTTGTAGTAAATTAAGAATGCTTTATGTCGGTGTTTAATTCTGTGGTGTTTTTTATTATCATTTACAATATGTTTTCTCCCAGCTCTTATACCTGAATGCTGTTATTTGATCTCTTCATACTAATTTGGGGTTTTGATTTGTATTTAATCATGGTGGTGATTGTTTGCCTTCCTGGATGCATAAAATATTTTTTCTACTCTAATGACATGAGACAAATGGTAAAAATTTTTCATTATTTTCACTTCCAGATGCCTTTAAGTCTCTTTTTAAGTATAAAGATTCTAATTCTATTATAATAATTATTCATTCATGACAGATTCATTGTGACCTATAATTTACAAGTTACTTGTAGGAATTAATAAACTGCTTACCCTTACAGGTTAATACGCTGCTTGGACAGACTGCTGCTGCTTAGAGAACAGGTTTTGGGAAAATTGTCCATTGAAGCGGTCTAGTTTAAAATTAATAGCTTTGGGCAGAAATATGATTTAAAAGTGCTACATAAATGTACCTTGCAGGAAAAGTTACAGCACAGTCCTAACGTGAGTTAACTGAGTCACTCATTGGTTTGTTCAGTGTGGCTGATCTAATAGGGAACCGGTTGATCTCATCAGTTTACCTAATCGTCAGTGTCCCTACTAGACTGCTCTTAGCAGCAGCAGTTTTAAAAACGAAGAGATATTTTTGTTATTGGAAAATTAAAAATGTTTTTTGTAACTTTATATGCTTACATATATGTCTGTAATTATATGCTTGCAGAGCTATAAGTTTCCACTTTTAATCTTTTATAGTAAATAATCCTGATTTTAAGGCTGGTGTAATGGCTTTGGCTAACCTTCTTCAGATTCAGCGTCATGATGATTACCTGGTAATGCTTAAGGTTAGTTTCATGTTCTTGATTCTTGACAAATTTTGTATGTAGAAGAAAAACCTCATTTTCTAAAAATTACCTATGTTTGATATGTAGATACATGGCTAAATGACTGAAATGTGGAGGGATGGGGGACTTAAAGCAGATTTCATGATTTCATCTGTTTTAGATTATCTCATAACAATTCATGTCCAAGCGTGTTTACTTTGTGCCTGCTTCTGTGCGCAGTCTTTGGGAAAGATGATTTCATTCAGTCCTCCCCCCAATCCTGGAGGTAGTGGAGGTAGATGCTGATATCCTTTCATTTTAGTATGAAGAAATTGAGACCTAAAGAGAATAGATAATGTCCAAGATGACACAGAAAATGGGAGAGCCAGGATTTTAATCTAGGCACTCTGACCACGTGGTCCATTCTTTTTCCTGTATCTCCATACTTCTATTTAATCGGTCCTTTTAAAGATTTGTGATCTGTATTCACTAAGATAATAGAAAATGCCAAATGAGTCATGGTGGATTTGGTCAAAAATGTATGCCTCCAAATTTCTTTGAGGACTGAATGTTTTTGTTTTCCTAGTGCTCCATCCTACATAGGCCACTCAATTCATACCTGCACTTCAGGGGACCCAGTGATCTGAAAGAGGTCTCTTATTTCTAAGACGAAAAATACACTCTTACTTCAGAAAATTATGTCACGTAATTGTGATAGTACAATGGGCTGGGATATGGGGAAGGGAGTAGTATTTAAAATACTTAAGATTCCAGACTTAGATATTATTATAGAAATTATTACTGATTTTATGAGAAATTGAGCATTTGACTATACCTTATACGTGTAAATCACCTTAATCTGCTTTGCAGTAGATATAATAAATTCCATTCTGACTACGAGAGATTAGCCATAACTTACTCTACTTTTTAGAATTGTATGTACTAAATGATAGTAAAAGAGAAAAACTAGATTATTATAATTCTCTATACTGAATCTGCATGTTAACTCAGATTTTCTCAACTCAGATTGGATGCCAAGAGACAAAAAGTTGGGTCACGTGGCTGGCTTAGTCAGTAGAGCACATGACTCTTGATCTCAGGGTCATGTGTTTGAGCCCCACTTTGGGTGTAGATATTACTTAAATGAATAAATAAATTAGAACTTCTTAAAAAGAGACAAAAAGTTGTTTTTATTGAAATTTAGCTCTTTCAAAGGCTTGTTCCTTACTCAGTTATGTAAATTGCTTTGGCACTGAGAAGACAAATAGACTAGCATATTTGGGATGCTTTTGTTAGTCTTTAAAAACCCAAAGGGAAAAGTATAAATCAGCAATAATCAAAAGCTTTATAAAATTGTAAGTTGCATGTTTGGAGTTATTTTAAGAACCAAACAATCCATGACAACGTGGAAAACATCTTGATAGGTTTGCCACGTGTGAGAATTGATATATTGACTATTCGGCAACAGGACTGATTAATAAATTTGTGACTCCTATTAAAGACTGGTTTAATGGTTCTTTTTAAATGTAGCATTCGGCTTGTTATATTAATTTTTTAAGTTTTTGCACTTGAGTTACTGTTGTTATTCACTAAAATTCCTTTTAAAAAGATCTTATTTTTTGAGCGTGTGTTGGTGCGTGAATGCACTTGTATCTGCCATAATAAAATGCATTGGTGATGAAGAAAAACTGTGTTGTATGAGAGATCTGAAAACATTTTACTATAATTAAGTGAAAAAAATCAAGGACAGTGTGTATGATATGCTACCCTTTGTGTCAAGAGTTTGCGTGTGTGTGCGCGCTTATGCTTGAGCTTGCTTGTAATAGAATCCTTGTAGGGATTCACAGTAATCTGGTTCCAGTGACTGGAGGGATGGTTGAGGCGGGGGTAGGAAGGAGACCTTTTTTTTTTTTCTTTAACCACGTATCCTTTGTTTAAAATTTTTTTTCATGCATATAAATTACCTGTTCCAAAAAATGCTTTTAATTGTGAGCATCTTTCCACATTATAAAGTATTAAAATGACAACTTTAATTCTTTCAGCAGTTTTGTTTTTAATTTATTGGCGAATTTTGTTAATGAACTAGGTAAATCTAACTTTATCAAATTGGGTATCCTTATTCTCTAGACTCAGACCAGAAAAGATGAACAGCCAATTAAAAAAAACTGTTTTTGTGTTTCTCAGGCAATTCGCATTTTGGTCCAGGAGCGCCTGACACAGGATGCAGTTGCTAAAGCAAATCAAACGAAAGAGGTATGCGCTATTCTGTAAATAAATTTCCGATTAATAATGAAAGTTTCTTCTGGTATCGTCATGAGTTCAAGTTTGGTATGTATCTGCTTAAGATAACCGTTCTTTGTTAGAACTGCCCAGAGAAAGGGTAGCTTATTTCAGTGGGATTGAATTTGATTCATAAGCAAGTTACAGCCATTTTTGAGTGAAAAATAAACTTATCTCACTTCATACCTTAAAGCAGCTATCAATAGCACGCCCACAGTCTACCAGCACAAACCACTGCACGTGCCCAGTTTAAGAGAATTTACCTTGTAAAATTTATTGGGTTATTTTGACGAATTGCTAGAAAGTAGAACACGCATTGTTTTTCTTACCAATTTCCTTCTTTTGACTTAAATCCTGTGCCTTCTCTTTTGTTTCTTCAGAGAAATCTGTTCTCATTCTATTCACATTTCCTAGCATCACTTATGAGAAAGTAACTTACTTAAGGCCACCTAGTTGGTAAGTGGTTGAGCTCAGGCAGTCTGACTGGAGAGCCAGTGCTCTTACAGTAGTTGGGGACAACGGTCTGTATGTGAAGGCCTACATGAGCTAGTTGGCCAGCCCAGGTGAAGGGGTAGGGGCATAGAGGCTATATTAGACTATAAGTTTCTGGGTACAGGTGACTGCATCTGTCATCTTTCAGTCCTGCTTTGTAGGCTGAGGAAACTATACACCATAACTATTTTTCCCTGAATTCTGCGATATTTTAGATGAAGTGCACTAGAAATCCAAATGCCCCCTAAAGTCTCACTGACTGTGGACAGTGCAGAGAATGTCCTCCAGGGGTGAGCAGCAGTAGCTGCAGGTGTCTGATAATGCTTCTTGTTGTGCATAGATACTGCAATGAATGTCTTGGGCACAAGGGACATTCTAGATTCTGGTCCTTTTTTTGTCTCCCCTAATTCCCCAGTGTCTTTCGTCTTCTGATCCCATCTTTAGCAAGGCCCAGCAGTGTGAAATGGTTATTAATGCCAGGGCAATGTAGTCCACCGTGAAAGACACTGTTTGTTTTAAATGCTCTTCTTATTGCTTATTAATTATGTATGAATCAGGCCACTGGAAATTGGATTAAAGATCGGTTTCTTTCACCCACACTGTAGAACAGACAGTAAATTGTTCTGGCATAATAAAATCATTCATTCATTCATTCAGGAAAACTATGCCTTCGGTTTGAAGGCAGTGCAAATAAGGGCATAGCCAGATCTTTTTGCTCTTGTTTACAAAGTAAAATTTTATTTTCAGTGCTCCAAGTCTTTAGTGTCACCTCAAAGTATCATGCTATATAGTAATACAGAGGAGAAGTTCTTACAGTAAGTGTTCTTGTTTATAATCGTAACTAGCATTTGGGGCATTTGGTCAAGGTCTTTGGGTTAGTTGTTCCTTGGTGGTCTGTTGGCAAGTAAAATGAAAAGAAGACTGACATAGAAAGCCACTCAGTGCAATTCTGCTTGTTAGTTTTGCTTGCTGAATTTACATACCTGTATATTTTTTCATTTATTTAATGTAGTATTATTTTAAAGCAGTTGGGGCCTCATTAGATTTGCATTATTAGGCAAGAATTGAGTAGTAACAGCTTAGCATTTTGTAACATTGAAAGTAGAGATTTTATATAGTATGATCAGCAGAGTTTAGACTGCCTGTTCTTGTCACTGTGAACTCCATAGAGTTTGGCATCATGGTCGCCATCTTTGGCATACCTCTGTTAGAGGTACTGACAGGGTTAACTAAATGGTTTAGAGTCTGTTCATTTTCCTAGATTTCGGAGTAACTTCCAAATGAACTGTTATTGAAAGTTAAATTATATATAGGTAATCTGGTAATCATGCTAACTGAAAAAAATAATATAAATTTTAGATTTTATATAAAGACAAATTAATGTGCTCAGAAATACTGAAGGTAATCCTATTCCATTTGCCCTGTACTCTGCTGCTTACTGTAGGTAGAATAGGATAGCAGCAGCCCTGCTCGGCTGCAGTGACGGCATAGCCGTAAAAGGAGCTACTGAATTATATGCCTAGTCTTAGAGCGAATGGGTGATGGAACTAGCTTCCCACTCCATGCAGAGGCCATTCTTTCACGTATCAAAAGGCAAATCTAGAGAAAATTCCCCGACACCCCCCCCCCCTTGCCACTGCAGCTAAAAGGGTCAACGGAATAGCTAGCTGATTTTCAGTTACAGATGAGAAAAGAACATGATTCTTAACTATAAAGTTTTGTCTTTTTTTTTTAAAGGGCTTGCCTGTTGCTTTAGACAAACATATTCTTGGTTTTGACACAGGAGGTGAGTGATTTTGTTTGAATTCAAACTTTTTAGAGACTAGGTGAATATTTGGGGGAGAAATGGGCAAGTAAATGGTCTTGAATACTGATTAATGCAGTTTTCTTATAAAATAGATGCAGTTCTTAATGAAGCTGCTCAAATTCTGCGATTGCTGCATATAGAAGAGCTCAGAGAGCTACAGACAAAAATTAATGAAGCCATAGTAGCTGTTCAGGCAATTATTGCTGATCCAAAGACAGACCACAGACTGGGCAAGGTTGGAAGATGAACGTTTTAGGATTTCAGCTTCTCACCTACTTAGTACCATGGTAACCATGTACCCTGTGGCATGTGTTTTACCATCATTGCTTTTTCTTTAATAAAGTTGAGAAGAGTGGATTTTTTTTTTTGACTGTTATGTTTGTGTATCTATATAATTAATCATCCTCTTTCGTGGTTGAGGTACATGCCAACCCCCAGCTTTGTTATATAGACAGTACAGATCCTCAGATCATAGGAAAACTTAAAATATTTTATTGGAGTAATCTAGAAAATTTGAGAATTGTTACATCTTTGGTATTTATAAATGTAGTAACTTCTGTGGGTAACTATAGAGAGACTTAACAGGATCAGAAGATACAAATCGAAACATTCTAGCACCTTTTAATATAAATAGAAATGCAGTGATGCAGAGGTAAAAACAAAAACACACACAAAAAACTTAGAACTTTTGCTGGGAAACTATAAATAAGTTGGTTTTTCCCCCGCTAGTTCTGCATAGCCTTCTCTAGGTCAAGGCTTATGATCTTCGGGATTGTGTCTTTATACTGATAACCTTGCTTTAATTTCTTGGCCAGAAAGAATCCTTAGCAAAAATTTAAATTTAGGGTCTTAACATACTCTAATTGGTTCTTAGTTGAATGATTTGACCTTTTAAATGATAGAAATGTTTATAAAAATTGCTTTAATAAGCAATAATTAAAATTGTTACTTTTTTAAACTTGTAGTAACTTTTGTTTTTCAAAATACAGTAGTAAAGATTGAGGTATAAACTTTTCACAAGATACATCGTCTTTTTGTTCTGAAAGTGTTCATCTTGTAAGACCAATTCCTTTTTCACTTTCTTCACCTTTGCAGTAAATGTTCTTTAGGGTCCAGATTCTGATTGTAAACTCCAAGTCCTTTATGATGCCATGTTTACTTTCTTCCTGTGAGGGGAGGTAGAAGGAACACTAGGTAAATATTTTATAACCCAGTTGCAACAGCAAGTATTTTAAAGGGGAAATATCCTAATAGGCTGACCTTTTTTGTGTAGACATAGGGGTTAATAGTCTTTACTACCCTGTGTATTGACCATTAACTTTTCCACTCGAAGTGGCTGTCACTGGTGGCAATGTCTGTGGTAGCAGCCGTATTTGGGCCAAGGGTAATCCTTCCCTGCTGGTCCAAAGGAGCAGCCTGAGCATTTTATTTACCTGTTGGGCAGTAGGGGTAGACTGCAGTTATCCCATAGAGATGAGATCGTTGCTCTGGGAGATACTCATCAGTAAACTGGCCGCTGTCTCTATTTACTGATATAACACCATCCCTGGTAACAGAAAGGAAGAGTAAATTCGTGGGATTTAAGTTGGGATAGAAAAAAAAGTCACTTTCAATAGAGAATTTCTGCTAGCTAGCCTTCTAGAATGACTTTTTTAAATTTAACCAAATGTGTTTTGACTCATTTAGATTTGAAGATTTTCTGTATCTGTGGCTGTCAAAGTGGTCCCCAGACCAGCATCACTGGGAACTTGCTAGAAGTGTAAATTCTTGGACCTCAATTCAGACCTACTGAATCAGGAATTATGGGATGGGACCCAGCGATATGTTTTAACAGTCCTTTGGAATGATTCTGATGCCATCCTAAAATTTTGAGAACCACTGGTAAAATCAGTGCTTCCCAACCCTTGCTGAACAAATTACTTGAGGATCTGTTAAAATACTGATGCCTGGGCCTCCTGCCAGACCAATTAAATCAACACTGCAAGGGATGGGGTAGAGGGGCTTAGACATCTAGATACGTTTTTAATGTTCCTCCTTGGAGAACTAGTCTAAATTACAGTACTTCTCCTTCTCCCAGGTGGACAAGGAAAATGTCCATGATGTCATTTTTTTTTTTAAAACCAATTTAAATCATACAGCTAATATAGCTCATGGTACCACTTAAGTGTAGTCTTTTATTCTCTGAAGATCAAATTTAGATTAATGCACTTCCTTTTTTGGATAGTTTAGTATCAGCTCTTCCACTTCTAAGCAACACCATTAAGTAGGATTTTTAAAAGCAATAACACTTGAACAATGTTATCTACTAATTAAGAGATAATGAAAACTTCAGTGAAGAGCTTAATTACTAAAGTCATCAGTGCCATTAGGTAAAATGTCACTAAGGGTGGTATGTCTCCAGACTAGTTTGCCTTTTCAGGCTTGGCCAGTGTGTGTCAGGCTCACCTCCTCCAGTCTGTGTGGTAGAAGTGATCTGCATAGCTAACAATACTGAAGGGGTAGTTGAGGTGGTTCTGAATGACGCGCCGTCCAGTCCCATCAGGTAGTGTACACTCCAGTTTTTTGGTTCCTTTTAAAACATCAGAAAGGGAAAATGAGATCCTTTCATACCATGAGAAAAGAAAACAACTTTGCCAAAAATAATTGTGGCAGGTAGAGGCCTTCTGAAAGGAAGCAAAGAATAGGAAATAAGACATTTTATTCCCAATGCAGTGATACAAATTAGAAACTATAATAGCATTCTAGTTTTTAGAATTTAGACCCTTGATCCTTTCTTGGAAGAAAGGATTGCATTTCTTCTCCCGAAGTAGGACATTAGAGATAAACTTTTCTAATTAATTTCAAGTGTCACCTCATAAATTGTTGTAAACATAACATCTAGATAAATACTGGCCCTTCATAAGCAATGTATAATGCCTTTTAACTAAAATCCTTAAATATTTTTTAAAGACCTGTTATTTCCTAGATAGGAATTAAAAGTAATTAAAATGGTAACATGGCTTATATTTTTCAGTGTAAAAGAAGCAGTCTTCAACATTTTGCAATACCTAAACAAGTTTCTTACGGAACCTGGCTTTAAATTTCAAATAGTTTTTTAAAATGTAACTTTAAAAAAAAAGTAACTGTTGTTTTAGACCACCCGGGTTAAATACTGACTCATTTGCATTATAGTCCTTTTCATTAGATTATAAAATCTTCAAGAATGGACCTTTTCGTATTCTTTAGTATGGAAATAGACATAGAGCCTCTTTTCTAATTATTCTAATAAAGAAATCACACTACAGAAAGAGAGAACTTGGGTATTAGCAACCCTAACTGCCACATCACTTTCCAAAGAATGTCCTTAGCATAATAGCCTACTGACTGGTAAAGCAACAGATTTTTTAAAATCTTCTAATAAATACTGGCAAAAACAAAAAAACAAAACACCTCTTGTTCACTGATCTAAGTTTGTCAGTTTCAACAGTGGGTTTATTTCTTTTTACTTTAAAAAGTATACCAAGTGCTTGTGTGGGGGAAGGGCAAGCATTACAAAAATGAGTTGGACATAAGACTAGCCCTCAAATTATCACCTGATTCACAGACCCCTCCGCCCCCAAAACCCCAGGAAGGATTATAAGTATCAATACAAAGTGTTAACAGTTTATACACCAACTAAAGGAGTAGGTTTTGTGCTGTACTGTTAAAAATTTAAGCCAAAAGCTCTACATGATGAGATCTGGTTTTGTTGTAAAATCCGTGGTAGAGTGCGGGCCCTCATGGTAACGAAGCGTGGCGTGTTCGCTGCCCTCAGTAATACCTGCGTCTGCCCAGCAGAGCAGTTTGGAGAAGGGGTCAAAGGTTAAACCATTAGGTAGTCCAATATCTTTATTCACCAGAATTCTTCTATTTTCTCCTTCTAAAGAAGACGTTTCGATTTTAGGAGCTTCTCGATTCCAGTCCGTCCAGTACAAGTTGCTGTGGGATAAATTAAATATAGTGAAAATGCAGTCCAAGAAATGTGTTTCTGAGTTTTGGTTACTTTCACCATTTAATGAAGATAAACCTAGGATTTCAACGCTAGGATTTTCTAATGCATTGCTGAAGGAGACCGGCCTCATTCCAGGTTAAGTGTTAGGCAGCCTGGTCTGATTATCTGATCCGCATCACCCCCAGTCCCTCTCACATAGTCTCTGAGGTCTGTGTAGTGTACCACAGTCTTAATAATTAGTTTACCGTCTTCCTCCTAGCATGTGAGCTCCATGAAGGGATAGACCTTGTCTGCCTAGCACAGTGTCTACACCTAGTAGGTCCTATACAAATACTGTCAAATTCATGTGTTGGAGCTTTTACACTCTTGTTCTGACCCTCCCCACCCGGCATTTGAAATCCAAGGGCTTCAAATTAGGATCGACAGGTAACAGGAGAATCGGGAAGCCCAGCTGACCCTCGGATTGGATCCACAGCAATGGCTCGAGGATTCACCAGGTCCGTGTGGAAGAGGGCTTTGCGCTCAGAGCCGTCCAGCCTGGCCCTCTCTATCTTGTCCAGGCCACTGTCCGTCCAGTACATTGTTCTACGGAAGTGGTCGATGGCAAGTCCTTCGGGGCTTATCAGACCTGGAAATAGAACAACGGCAGGACTGGAGCATTTGCAGGTATGAAAACCTGAAGCAGAGAGATCTACTAGGTTTGAAAAGTTTAAAAAACAAAGTCCTGAGAGGCTCTCAGTTGCAAGAACCCGTTTAACAGAGGAACTTGTTCTGCCACCTCTAGTTCTCTAACACACCCTCCGGCCTGATGGCACCAGGCATGTGCACGGTGCGGGGGCCGGGCAGTGGCCGCGGTGGCCGCGCCCTGTGGGGAGCCCTGTTCCTCAGGAGGCTCACCGCAGGAATCACCTTCTCGTTTCTTACATTTGAATGTGTGTGTACAGAGAGGCCGGCACAGCACCACTCAGTGAAGTGACCTGTGTGGCACTGAACCTCCCCTTTTGCACTTAGTAGAGTCAAGCGAACTACCAAGTGTCTTCTGGATGAAGTCGCTGACCTGAGTTGACGATTGTCTCAGGCTCTGCTCCTGGTTCCAGACTGGCACGGCTGATTGTCCGTCCAGCTACGTCTGTCCAGTACACCATCCTCTCGCGGCAGTCATAGTCAATTCCCACAACTATGGAGCCCTTTGTGGACCAAAACATGAAATTGGAAGAATTAGGACTCCTTGCATTTCCCTGGAGCTCGCGCTCAGCTGCCTCACGCACGGCTGTAGTGAACAGCCCGTAATGTAGTCTTGCAGGCAACCAAGCAGCATGGTTACACAAGTGGGCTGGGAGGCTGACTTCTGGGGTCCCAGTCAGGCTTGGCCACCGACTAGCTGTGCCACTTAACCTCTCTATGCCTGGGTTTGTGAAGATAACAGTACCTACTTTATAGTGCTGCTCTAAAAATTAACACCATAAATTCTCGTACAGCGTCCCAGTCATGAGTCTGCAGCAAGGGCTTAATAAGAGCTATTGCTGCCGGCAGTAATAAAATGAGCTCATGAAAAAAATCAGCCCCTTTAGGGATTAAAGGACAAACATCAGTCTCAGCAAAGTAAGTTCTTAATATTTTACTGGGCAAAAAAAATCTGTTACTGCTTCCAAATGGTATCAGCACCTTTGAAACAGCCTTTCTAAAAGTCACCAACATATAATAACAAAATCTACTCCCCCATTTCCCTGTGACTATAATCTTTCCCGAGGTGTTACCCCTATCTCTCCTCCTCACTACGAAGCAAACTTTTTGGTTGTACATTTATGTAAAAGAAAGACTCCAGTTGGATGGGTAAAGGAACTGGAGACTGATGGTCACCAAACCTCTGGCTCAGGAGGTCTTCCGTTCTTCATTGCTAAGTAAATAAGTTGGGTTTTTTTGTTTTTTAAATGCTGAGCCTGTGATACTTCTTTGCAAAACTCCGCACAGTACTTGCTTCATTCAATTTCCAACTCCGACTCCTGGTCTGAGAAACTGAACAGATGTGCAAAGCCAACATCTAAGGGCCATCTGGCTGTCCCTGAGGTCACACCAGTTCCTGGCTTGCCTAATAACAAAGCCTCCTGGGGCTGCCTTGACATGCCTCTGGGAGAGGAGTCAATATAAAAAACACTAAACAAAGCAGGATTTGGCTCCTCTGAAAAAGTGGTCAGTATATATGGAAGGATCTGAAGGTCAAGTGTAGTTTCACTTCAAAAGTGAAAGTCCTCTGTCTCAGGCAGGAGGGCATGTCCATGTGGGTTTCCATTGGCCTAGAAAATCATGGGAGCTATCATGTATTGACTTCAAATCTCTTTGAAGAATAAATCATTGTAAGTAAATTTCCCCAAGATGTGCTTACAGCCCATGTTCCATTCTGTTTCTGTCCCACTTGCCCCCCCCCCCCCCGCCCTAGGAGAGGCAAGTTCAGACGCGCAGCAGAGCCTACAGACTTGGCTGGATAGTTAGATTGAGGTGTTGACAATTTCTTAGTTTCTGCATCTTTTTAGAGAACCTTACACAACAGCATGCAAGTGTTTGCCAACACAACTGCAAAACCTAAAACCTAAAAAGAAAAAACACCTCTTCCTCCGAACACTGGCTGCTTCTCCACTTCTGGAATCCGGTAAGGAGTTGGTTTGTTAACAGAAGTAAAGGCAAACATGGACATTATACTGTTCCTTGTCCTAGCTGAGCAAGTACGTGCTGCCTGAGGTTTAGAAATGGGACCAGATGGCTTTCCTTTATAAGTGGCAGTGCCTTGCTGGTGAACTCCCTTCCCTTTTCTCCATTTTAGAGAAGAAATCCCTCCTCCAAAATGGAACGCCTTGACCGTGGGGACACTGCTGGCGCAGGACCAGCAGGGATCTAGGGAAAGCTTGTCCGCTCCTTTCCCAGCACCCCTCCACCCAGATCCTCTGTGAAGGAGTTAGAGAAGAGCCTGGTCCTCAGAACCAGAACAGGGAGGGCCGGGGGCTGCAACAACGAGGCAGTCATTCATTCATTTCCACTTGGGGTTCTCAACTAACCACAGAAACCACACCCTTTCGCTGGTCCTCCCGGGGCCTCTGGACAGGTCTGGCACGGAGAGGACCCTGGGGTCTTGGGTTAAGGTTCTGTCCATTTTGCCGTGGATCCCATACTGCCTCAACAGCCTCACAAAGCTGAAACTCCCTTTCCACGTATCTGAAACCCCATGAAGCACTGGAGAAAGCCTGGGTCAGTCAGACGTGACTCCGGGCAACAGTGCCCCCACTTCCTGCGAGAGCAGCGTCGTCTGACTCCTGCCGTCAGACTACAGCCCAGACACCCTCCAGGACGTCCCTCTGCCTCCGGCCCTTGCCCAGATCCGAAAGCCCTGTGCAGTCCCCCCCCCCGCAGGAGAAGTCCACTTTACATGTAGTGACAGCAGGGTCTTGGCCATGTCCTTCTGAAGCCTGGTACCGTTGAGAGGCAAGTGGCCGATCTGCTGGCCCTGGGCATAGAGCAGGAAGGTGCCCACAGACGGAGGGGTCACGTCAGGCCGGGGCACGGGACGGACTGTGGGCGGAGCAACTGTGGGGATACCTGCCGTGGGAAAGAGCGGGAGGGGATGAAGGACAGAAAGGAAGGGAAACGAGGGTAGGTGGAGAGAGGGGAAGAAGTTACTTTCCACATAGCTGAACCTCCAAAAACATCAAAAGGTTTTTAGCCTAGACAGATGTGTTCCAGATGTTCCTTAAAAGAAATTCTAATTTCTAGGGGGTTTTTTTCCCCCAAGGATTATGTAAAACACTGCCAATTACTAGGGAGGAAGAAAACAAAACATTTCCCTCAGAACAAAGCAAAGGTTTTTTTCTTTTTACGGGAAAGAAACTAGCCAGTATCGTGTCCGCTTTTCTTTGGGCCCCCAGGGCGACACGTGTCTCCTTTCACCCTGGGCTGGGGAGGAGGGGTAACTGCATGTTGAATGGAGTTCCAGATGTTCTAATTACAGAAACTGCTAATGACAAAACCAAACATGAAATCCAAATTGGGATCTCGGGTAGACCAGAGTATAAACCAACATGGTGTATTAGTGACCACTTTCACCGGACCTGGTGACCCCCATTTCCCCACCTTCACCCACAGCTGGTAGTTGGCCTCCAGCAAGCCCTCTGAGCAGCTGAGGTGATGGTCCCTGGGTGCTTACATGCAGGGGTGGTGCCTGGCTGCGAGCGGGTGCCCTGCACTTCTCTGCCGTCTTTGTCCACGCACCAGCAGAAGTCACTCTTCCCGTGGCACTGCAGGGGGATGAAGTGGCCCAGGTCATCACACTGGGGCACGTACTGGTCGTCCCTGGGCGTGCCACCGTAGTGCTCCAGCAGGTTTTCCCTCCAGCGCTCACAGACAGTCCGGGGCCTCTGGGTGGGCTCTGAGCAGATGGGGACAAAAAAGCCTTTGATGGTGAGCCAAGGACAGAATACAGCATGTAGCTGAAGATCCCCACACCTGGCCTCCCTCCTAGTGTCCACCAGCAGGGCCCCGGCCAAGCCCCCGGACACCGGACCGCAGCGGTCAGGCGCTCTAAGAAGCTCTCCACAGGGATCCGGAGGGGCCAAGAGGATTTGTCATCAAGGTCCAGCCACTTGAGTAGAGAGCAAGAGGAGGTAAAATCAGGGGTGCAGGGCACTCTGAGGCCGGGAGAGGCCCACGGGGACCACTCTGCCTGGGTCCAGGGCCTCTGCTAACAGAATGCCTGGTGGGGACCCTCCTCAGGGACTCAGTGACCTACATGATATTTAAAGGTATCATTTATTCATTCCCACTTGGTTCGGGCTCCAGAACCTACAGCGGAGAGGGCAATCGTGAGACTGGCCATGTATCTTAGAAACTGTCCCTGCGTGCTCTACCTATGTGGCCCTCGTGTCTGCTCACTGGAAAACTATGGAGTAAGACTTGCGGTCATTAGTATGTGCGAGCACAGCAGGCGTGGTGGCCAACAACTCCGTACTGTTAGACACTCCAGTTCCTGGAAGCCCCTTGGCTCAGAGCTGAACCTTTTTCCCGGGTCTGCTCCGGCTTCCCGCCATGTAGCTCTGCCCCCTCCCATCTCCAGCATCCTGCCCTCCCTGCTCCCCCTCCCAGCTCGCCACCACCGGGCTTAGCCACCTGTGAGCTCCTGCAGACCAGTTTCTCTAGCTCTTTCGTCCCAGCCTTGCTCCCACAGGGCTGTCACTCTGTCACAAACATGGCGGTTCTCCGTCTGCAGGGATTCGGCTGTAGGGTGTTTAAATAACTCAGCCACCCAGCTAGCATAGGCTTATCTAAAGGAACTCAAATAGAAGGTGTTTTTTTTTTTTAAAGATTTTATTTATTTATGTGACAGAGAGACAGCCAGCGAGAGAGGGAACACAGCAGGGGGAGTGGGAGAGGAAGAAGCAGGCTCATAGCGGAGGAGCCTGATGTGGGACTCGATCCCAGAACGCCAGGATCACGCCCTGAGCCGAAGGCAGATGCTTAACGACTGCGCCACCCAGGCGCACCTGAAGGTGCTTCTTTTTTAATTTGTGCAACTGAAAGCCTGGGGTCTGTAGAACCATACAGCCAAGTACCTTCTCGATACCCCCAACTGGATGTATAACATCCGTCTCAGAACAAAATGGGGCCCTTGCTTTCCACCGTCAAAGCTGCTCTCCCCTAGACTTTCCCTATCAGTAAACAGCACCTCCACTTTCCATTGTTCAAGCCCGATCGACTCGACTCCTTTCTCTCTCTCGCTCTCCATATCCGACAGGTCATAAGATGTCAGCTGTCCCTTCAAAATACATTCAGAAAATCCTCACTTATCACCGCATCCACCCCTATCACCCTGGTCCAAGCCCCATGGTCTCCTGCTAGAATTATTACCAAAGCTTTCTTACTCATTCGTGGCTTCCCCCCTCCTTCCTGCCCCCCAGTGTAAACTACCAGCAGCCAGGAAGGGAGTCCCTTTAAAACACAGTCATTTCATGGCACTCCTTTGGTCAAACTTCCAATGGCTTCAAAGAACAAAGTTGGAAACATTACACTTTGGTCGCACGTCTAGGAAAGCGGGAGGGTGGTAAATAAAATCCTTAGAACTCCGACCCAACTAGCTCAACACAAGACTCACCAGGTTTGGGGGAAGTGGACACTCTTCAGGTCCTCTCTATAGCTTATGACCCTTGGGAAGCCACGCCCTCTTTAAGACCTCATGGAGAAGGAGGGTCTCTGACTTCCTCCCCCAGATGTGTCTCAGAGACCCCAGATGGGGAAATGTCACTTCCTCAAACACTAGCCATCCATCTCAGGGTGGGATTCCCTGCAGAAGTTTCCAACACTAACCCAGGCCCACACTGCAAACTCAGAGGGTACGTTCTTGGTTCGGGGACCACCCAACAAGGCAAAGTTCTTTGTCTGGAATGCGGACACACAGCACAGCCAGCTTCTGGGAAATGGGCACCTCACATCACTGATATGTGTGCCTCCCTCTCGTTCCTTACTATTTGAAGCTCCTGCTTAATTCAACCACAGATTTCTTTCTTTTCTGTTTTTGGTTGGCAGGGCTTTAAATATTTTGAAATCTTGGACGCAGTGTTTTCCTTCCCTTCAAGCCAACCCCATTAATGCAGAGGAGCCTAGTCAGAAGTGGCAGCCGAGGCCAAACCCAGCACCAGGAGAGAAGTCTGGGCCATGCAGAAAGAGTGCCTGAGAGAACGTGTCCCTCCTCTAGTCGTTAACTTCTCACTCTCTTGGCTCCCTTCTGAATCACTGTCCTTAACACAGGCTTGTCTTAGTAAGTGTAACAGAACTCTGAACCGTTCCCTAAGGCGTGTCCCAACCATCTGATTTCTTTAAATCCCAGATGGAGTTAGAACCGAGACTTTTTAAAGAGTAGGCAGGAGTGAAACAGGATTTTTCTGGGTGGTTGTGTTTTTTTTGGACCTGCAACATCTTTTCCTAAAAATAGGGACAGAGAGGAACTAGGAGTGTCACTGTGGAAACAAGGTCATACATCAGAATCAAGCATTACCGATTTTTATCTATAGGAATCTTAGAAGCACCGATGTGCTGGCCGTAACAATATTATTGAAAGGATCAAAGCCAGTGGTAATTCTCCGGCTCTTCTTACTCTTACACGTGAAAAACTGAAATTAGTATTTATCTTTTTCAGTAGTAAAAATGGACCTCTGAATAGCAAGCTCATGGCTATAGGAATTATTTTGGCTAAAATGGTAGATCAGTCCCATGTTCTTCATAATACAGTTCTTCCCATTCTGAACAATGCAGCAAGGAACCCAAGTCTGCCCCGAACATCTGCACTTGGCGTGAAACGAGCGCACTTGACCCCAGGCCCCGCCCGCACGGCCGAGTTCACCAGCAGCATCTCCCGCCGCACCGGCTCATGACGGTTCCCGCCCCTCTTCTGAGTGGCCGGGTGGCGGGGGCGTAGAGGGCCCCCATCAACGTGCCAGGCCTGGCGGCAGACTGCCAGGTGACTAGCGGACAGCAACTCGCCGGACCCACCCACGTGTCCCCCGGGCCTTCCTGCCGGGCGGTTCAGAAGGCAGAGGGAAGGGAGGGAGGAATATGGGAAGGCAGTCTTCCTTTTGGAAAAAAGGCCGGTCTGGCAAGATCCTCTCGCTCGAAGATCGCCCGACGCGGCCGTGACGGACGCAGGGCAGTGGCCTCGGCCTGACCCACACACTCCAGGCTTGTCCCGGAGCAGCGTGAGGCCGCAGGCCAACGCGCAGCAGGGATCCCACATGTCTGTCGTCCGTCCCTGCCGCACGAATGTGCCCACAGGTGCACAGACCCTCCAGCCCCCTGGCCTCGCCCCGGTCAGCTCCGCTCGGCTCCCCGAGCCCCAGGCCGAGGCTGGCGCGGCTCCCGTCCCTGCCCGGCTCACCTGGCAGCCCGCAGCGCGGCGGCGCGGAGCCGGGGGGCGCGCGCGTGCCGGGGACTTCGCGGCCGTCGGGGTCCACGCACCAGCAGAAGCCGGGGCTGCCGTGACACTGCAGGGGCAGGAAGCCGCCGCGCTCATCGCACTGGGGGACGTGCGGCCGGCTGCCGGGGGAGGCGGCGTGCTGGGCCTGGGCCTGGCGCTGCCGCTCTTCACAGGGGGTCAGCCCTGACGAGGGGTCTTCCGAGGCCGGGGCGAAGGGGGTGCACAAAGGAGCAGTAAGACGCTGCAACCCATCCACTCTTACCGGCTAACTTCAAAAGTCTCCTGTCTGAGGGGTTGTTTTTCCCTCCGTATACTTGGAAGCCAGCATCCCATGGGAAAAAGAGCAAGGCACTGAGATTTTGAACTCCTGGATTCTTTTAGTTCTGCCACTATCTCCCTAATTTCTCCCTACATCTCACAGTTCACCCTGTCCTGAGCTGACCGTCCTGTAAAATGGCCCCTCCCTCAGCCCGTAGGGTCCCCGCTGCCGTCTGGCTAAAATGAAGAACAGCCCGTGGCTTCTGTCCAAACATCCCTAGAGGCTCTAGAGAAAAGAAGTAAAACTTTGTTTAGCCACCGAAGTCCAGAATTTAAGTCTGAGAAGCCCCGGGTCAATGGCAATCACTAGATTGCACCGCGCTGGCCAAGACCTCCTAGAATAGTCCTGGGGGCTTCCGCCGGCTCAGCGTGCGCACGGCTCCTGTCCGGGAAGCTGGGTCTCCTTACTTCATATGCATGACACTTAGATCATGAAGGGAGCTGACCACAACCGGTGGGACACTAGGTAGGACAACGGACAGGACATTCCCCCGGCCTCCCAGAATGCTAATAAGCAGTGAGCTCTCAGTAAACGAGGCTGCTAGAGGGAACCAGCCTTGGTCTCCAGTAAGGGTGGACTGAAGGCTGTAGAAAACTCGCATTGAAGGAGCCAGGGTTTTCTGTGCCTCGTCTGGCTCTCCAAACCTTACCAGGTGTGCACTGAAATCCATCGCCACGATAGCCAGGGTGGCACTGGCAGGAGAAGGAGCCGGGGGTATTGTAGCAGGTAGCCGAAGGGTGACATCTGTTTTCCGAGCATTCATCAACATCTGTGGAGGCAGGAACAGGGATGAGGGGGTGGGGAGGGAGGAAGGAACAGCATGACTTCACTGCACACAACCGGGGCTACTGTATACACGGCCTTAGGACGCGTGAGTCAATGACAAAGGCTCAAGCAACCTTAGAAGACCTTGGGGCATGAGCAGGACTATAATGACAGCTAGAGGCAAGCTTCACGTACAAAGTCGAGGGACATGGGTGTTAAGAAAGTACAATGTAGAAATCGAACGTGTGGTCACTTCTAGAAAAAAACATCCTGCAGTGTATTTCTAGAGCATCTTGCACCCACAGTGAATTCCAGGAAGTTCTCACCTTTGAACTGCCTTCGACTGTAAATCATTCGCTTCCTCTCAAATACGTGTAACAATGGCTTTGCTCTTGCATTGCTGGTGCCCTGGCCCTACAGCATCTGGGCGCAGAGCGCACAGCCCAGCGGCCGGCTCCCGACGGCCTTTCAGCTAAGGCACAAGCACCCTCGGCGTCACGCAATCACAGGCCTCCTACCTACCATGCCCAACTAATCAAAATGTTCTCTACTTCCTACCTTTAGAAGGGATAGAAAAGTATAAGAAAAATTTTGTCACAGAAAAAAGAAAATCTCAATTTGTCAGGCTTATCAGCATCAACAATCCAGCCGCCCCCCTCCACACGATACCAGATTTTCCTATTTCTCAAAACCGCAACATCCCGGAACTTCAAACAAACGCCAGCTTATAGTCCTTTTATTTACTGTAATCAGCATGTGCGGACAGTAGCAAGGCACTCCGCCTTGCCCTCCAGAAACCTCTGAGAGTCCAACTGTTAAAACCAACCGCCGGGTGCCTGGTGGAGCGTGCGACTCTTGATCTTGGAGCTGTGAGTTCAAGCCCCACATTGGGTGTAGACATTACTTAAAAATAAAAAAGGGGGGCACCTGGGTGGCTCAGTTGGTTACGCGTCTGCCTTTGGCTCAGGTCATGATCCTGGGCTCCCCGCTCAGCAGGGAGTCTGCTTCTCCCTTTACCCTTCACCTCTCTCGTGCACGCTCTCTCTGTGTCTCTCTCTCTCAAACGAGAAATAAAATTTTTTTTTAATTTAAAAAATTAAAAAATTAAAAATTAAAAAAAAAATACGTAACATAAAACCAGTGACTGAGATAAGCTATCTGCAAAGACAGGAAGTCTTCCAGAGTAAAAGGAGGATAAAGGGTGTAGGTCTGATCAAGGCTCAACTGAAAAGAAAGCAAGCCACTTCCCCAAAGACACCCAAAAAATGATTTAAAAATGTGGGTTGGGGTGATCAGTATGAAGCCTAGAAGAATGTGAGTCCCAGAAGTGAACTGCACCAATTCGCTACAGCCTGCGACAGAGACACATAGAACCCAGGACGCCGGAGAGTGACAGCCTGGATGTGCCGTGAATCAGCTTGGGGACAGAGGTGGCTCCTCGCCCTGCCTCCCAGGCACCAGATGAAACCCGCTCTAGGGCTCTTGGTACCAGCCGGCTATGACCACACCCTCCCTGAGGCCCCTTCCCATGGCTAAGTGCCTTTCACAGGTACCCGTGAGCTGACGGACATGCTGGACGTGAAACCCAGACGTTCTATTCACAGGAGAGGAATCTCTTACACTGTGATTAAATTAGCAAATTCACACTCTGTGTGTCCTCAGTGTTGCAGACGTTTGGTCAGAATAAATGAGCCCCCTTAAGTCCCAAATAATCCTGAATGCTTGACACAACCAAGTTTCATGCCACCCAGACAGGCTCAGATGAGCAGCTGGCCTCGCCGGTGACCTTCCCGTCCACCTACAAAGGCGGGAAAGTACTTATACATTCATCTGTAAAGTCAGAAACAAGCCAGGTTTTCTGGTTAGCTCCTCAGTTAACTGAAAAGAAACCAAACAAAACCAATCACAACAAAAACCCTACCTCTAATCTAATCGATACGGGTTCTGTGCTGTCCTATTTAATTATCCCCGAGTTTGGCTCTCTGTCTCTTCAAAAGGACAACCCCAACACCTAGGTGGGTGAAGCCGGTGGCCACGCAGTCCCCTGGGCCTGCCAAACCAAAGCTGTAAGAATGAACACCCAGCAGGAAAGTCAATGCAGGAAGTTAAAGCTATTCATCATACACATGCTAAAAGCACTTCTCTGCTAACAGGAACCCCAGGCAATAGCAGGAAGCAGGAATTCCTGAGACACAGGGCCTATTTCTAGAACCCAGGGATCAGTTTCTTGAGATTATTTTTTGAACTAAGAGAGAGGGGACGCCCCAGGGCTACCAAGTTAACTCATGTTCTTAAAGCCTATGGCCTAGGACTTCCGATCAGAGTGAAAGAGCAGTCATCCTCTCCACAGATATGAGAGTCGTGGGGGACAGTAATGGTTATAAATGACCAAAAGGGAGAAAGCCCTTGAGGGGTGGAAAGCATCACAAGTGAGGAGCCTAAAGGCTGGAGAGGGTTAAGGCTCCCCGAAGCACAGTCCTCGATGCCTCCTTGGAAGACCTTCCACCATGACAGGAAATAGTCCAGTCAGCCACTCCAGGGCCTGAGCTCAGAGCAGGCTATGGCTCCTCCTCAGAGGGCTAACGCTGAGGACGGCTGGAGGGAACCAGAGCTTTTGAGAAAGGAAGAGGAGCTCTTTCCTATGTCACAGGATGTCAAGTGTCTGGACAGAACGCATGGAAAGACTTTCAGCCCCTTGTCAAGGGAGAAACTCCTTGTTGTACCACTGGGGGAGGGGGCTGCCATTTATGCTTAACAATCAATGTCAAGGGTCTTTAGGGGCTGTTAGGACACTGAGGTCCAGGCACAGTAGAGCTCCTTTGCTGTTCAGATAATGAAACGTGGCTCAATCCCCGTATCGTTCTCCATTCTATTACCTGTCAAGCTAGTCAAGAAACCTATACGGAAAATTTGTTAAAATCCTCCATTTTGAATTCAGACGTCAGTGTTTCAACACTCTTCTCACTGCCCTCATTCTGCCTACACCCAAAACCAGGTGAAGTCCCTTTGAAACAAAACCAATCTATTGTATGGTGACTAACATAATATAATAAAAAAATATTAAAAAAAAAAAAAAAACAAACCCAATCACTGGATTACCAAATTCTAGCTCCCCGCTAACCCATCCCACCCCACCTCACCCCCTTTGCTTCCACACCATCCAGTGAAATTTCCAGACCCCAGTAAAGGCTTCGGCCCACAAGTTCTCACTCCCCACCTAGTCAGTCAAGCACCCTGCTAGTTGTTCCCCCATGTGGAATGTGGCAACCCTCTCTTTGGGATCCATGAGTGTAAGAAACTCCTTCCTTTCAAGCCTTGCCCTCTTCTCCTCCTGTGAATGCACCGTTACCATACCTCACCTAACCTCTCCATTCGTAGAACAGGAGACCTGAGAGAAATACTCCACGTACCTCTTCTCATGCCCCTCCCGAGCAGTAAGGGCTGAGTGACATCCCACCTGTTCAACTCACACTTGCTCCTCCCTGGAAAGATCCGGACTCGAGACAATCTGCTTTTGCACCTAGCAAAGTCACCAAGATCGAGCAGGACAAACAGGCCTGAGACACATCAGCTCACACCAACACAAGGTTGAAAAAAACCCTGAAACCGTTGAAATCGGGGTTGATTGAGGGAAGCTGGAAAAGATTTAATTCTACTTGGATAAAAGTAATTCCTGCTAGTGACTCAGACTAGACTGAGAGCCCAAAGCCAAGTCCAGCCTCTCCAGGGAACTCAGTTTTTGACAAACTGGCTAGAGAAAAAACCCACACACCCTTTTACTGCTACTTTAATGGAGTAAAGAAACGTGTGCTTCAAAAAGGCACACTTTCTACAAAATAGAGCCTTTATCTCCAGTTTTCTCTATTTTGCTGTTTTCTCTCTGTGGTCACAGAGACACATGCACACCGTGGCATGTCTTTAAATATGTGCATGCATGCGTGTGCGCGCGCGCGCACACACACACACACACACACACACACACACACACACTTCATGATTAGCCCAGATCGATTTGGGCATGGCATAGGTCTTTAGGAAAATGTTCATTTTCCACTACTCCAGTCTGAAAAGCTTGAACTGATTCTGGGAGGCAGCCTCTAGGGAACCCCAAGGTCCCTACCTTCTAGCATTTGCAATCCTGTGCAATCTCCTTCCCTTGAGGAACTTGCATCTAACCAATACACCAAAGCAACATTGAGGGGATGTCACTTTTGTGACTATAAGTTCCATTTTGCTAGCAGACTTTCTGCCACTGGCCTGGAGGAAGTAAGCTACCTTGTTCCAGGTCTATGTGTCAAGAAGCTAGCTGAAGGTTATCTCCAGGCAACAGCTAGCAAGGACCTGAGGCTCTCTGTCCTCAAGGAACTGAATCCTGCCAGTAACCACGCGAGGATCTTTCCCCAGTTAGGCCTTTAGATGAGACCCCAAGCCCACCACACCCCTTGTTGCCGCTTTGTAGGCCCTTTCAGGCAGAGGACCAAGCTAAGCCATTCCCAGGCCCGTGACCTGTAGATGATAAGCGTGTACTGTTTTAAGCTGCTCTATTTGGGGGTAATGTGTTAGCAGCAATAGACAACGACTACACTAGGGAAGCAACGGATGGGTTTGGCAGGTTTTTAAAAGTTTGTGGGTTCCAGAGAAAAAGTAGAGAAGCAGAGATTGAATAGGGACAATTAAAAATGGCAAAAGTCAGCAAGAGGGCGGTAATAACAATGAGTGGCGTTATTCGAAAGTTCTCGACATGGAAAAGTGGCCAATTTCAACGTCCTAATATAGCCCCAAAGGTCATCAAAGTCTTACAGGACAAGTAGAAGTTAAAAGAAAGAAAAGAGAATGATTCTAGAAGAGATTAAGGCAAGAAGCGACTAACTCAATTAACTTTCTGATTATTAACACTCATCACATCTAGGCTCCAATTAATTTCAACTTGTTAGCTTTAAACCACAGACCTAAGGAGTTGAATACCTTAAAAGTACCATCTCTGCTGTCCTAAGCAGCCAGATGTCTAAGTACGAAATTCTGACAAGATTTTGATTCTCCGTGCAGTCTCATGTCTTAGAGCCAGCAGTGTGTTAAATGAAACTGAACGACAGGGGCGCCTGGGTGGCTTAGTCGGTTAAGCACCTGCCTTTCACTCAGGTCATGATCCCAGGGTCCTGGGATTGAGCCCCGTGTCAGGCTCCCTGCTCAGCGGAGAGCCTGCTTTTCCCTCTCCCTCTGCCCCTCCGCCTCCCCCCACTCGTGTTCTCTCTCTCTATATCTCAAATAAATAAAATCTTTAAAAAAAGAAAGAAAGAAAGAAAGAAAGAAAGAAAGAAAGAAAGAAAGAAAGGGAGGGAGGGAGGGAGGGAGGGAGGGAGGGAGGGAGGAAGGAAGGAAGGAAGGAAGGAAGGAAGGAAGGAAGGAAGGAAGAAAGAAGGAAACTGAATGGCAAGGTTCCACGAGAATGGAAAAAATATCATTCCCGCCGTGAGAAATAACAGAACAATGAGGAGTTAGTGCCCCTCACACCCTGACCCGCACACCTGTGGAGGCGACCCTCTGTCTGTAGAGTCCTGTGACAGATGGAGCTCTTGGGCTGGTCAAGTCAGAGAAGCATCTGGAATTCCAAATCTACCTCAGTCTAACTGGAGAAACACTCGAGCTCTAAAGCAGGGGGTGTTTTTAGGAGGAAAAAAAGCAAAACAAAACAAAACAGGGCTGAACTGAGCCACAGCCTTGGGTCATTCAGTATAAACCATGTTTTTAAGAAAACCCTACAGCCGAGCTTCTGTACAACAGAAGTGGAAACATTAAAGAGCCAGTTCAGACAATACCAAGGGGCCCGTCACATCTGGGAAGGACAGGACGGCTGTGCTGCCCTGACACATTTGTTGTCCGTAACACATGGCTTCTGTCTGCTGGTTCAGGCAGCCTCTCCACCAAGACCGAAGGGAAGAGGGATGGGAGGAGGATGAGAAACAAACATTTGGTGGGGGGGTGGGGGGGTCATGCTATTTAAGCTGCTGTAAAGCTCCCAGGAGTTACACAGCTGTTCTAGCAAACCAGCTCAGGGTGCCCAGGTGTACAGAGGCCTGGCCAATGCAGACAGCGGTTTGGAGAGGGGGGAGAGCCTGTGCTTCAGGTTCATAATCCCCAAACAGACGCTCCCCCACCATTCTCTCATTCCTAGGGTCTCATTTTACCATAATTTGTGGGTATTACCAACAGCATGAAATTGAGTTTCAATTCCATCACGTCATGTATATTTTGAAAATCTTTAGTGGATTATGTAGATTTGCTAAATAATCTCTGTATTAAAGTACTACTGATCCCGGTTTCACGAACATTTATATCCAGAGAATTATACCGTTTAGTAACAACCTCACGCATCACTGTTATTATTTAACCACGTTAAATTTTAAGTTAGTCCTGCATTTCAGTTTAGTGATTTTATAAAAGACCGTTCAAGCCTTCACCATCTTAAACATCTTTGGATTTTTGGGAGAAAAGTTTTGAGCACTTAGGTATGCGTTACTATTCTCTTACGAAGGTAGAGTTCTTTCTCTCTCTCCCCCTCTCTTCAGGGAGAGAGGAGGGAGGGAAAAACTTAGAGAGAAAGCACTGCATGTATGTTTAGAGATTGCTTAAAATACCACTTCAACCAGTGGGGTAGCAACCAAAAGGCAGGCAGGACTGCGAGTGCTAGAGTGAGCCGTCACCCAGAGAGACTGAAGACCTGAGACTTCCCAACAGGTCAGTGGGTTCTCCCAAAGTTCCTCCAGCTACACCAGCTCCCAGGAACAGGAGTTACAAGCCGGCACTGGCTGCCCAGTGCTCCAGGAACGTCTCCACCAAGGACAACCGTATATGCGCCACAATCTAGTCCCAGGGGAATCACCCTTGGCTCTGCTTTTTGACTCAAAGGACAGCTTTCCTCTTGCTCTTTAGACCATTCCCAGGCTGCGTGAGTCAAGAAAGGGAGAGGTCCTCTTGAGAAAGCTCTGGCTACGTGGGGATGCGGCATCCAAGGCGACTTTCCAGGGTCACTGGGGCTGACGTCCCACAGGTACTCACCGGCACACTGGTGCCCGGTGCCCGTGTAACCAGGCAGGCAGGCGCAGCTGAATGTGCTGCCTCCGTGGTGAATGCACCGGGCCTGGCCGGCAGGAGCGCAGGAGTGGCTGCCGTCCTCACAGGGGTTGGGAGGTGGGGTGATCGCTGAAAAGAGAAGAACGTAAGCACGTCCCAGAGTTCAGGCCTGCGAGTGGGGGAGACTTGATCTTCACAGTGTGATCCACACACCAGTCGCATCAGGACCTCTGAGGGCTCACAAGGCCCTATCCCAGAGCCAGGAAATCAGAATCTGACTTTGAACAAGACGGCTTGCATGCGTGTTCAAGTTTGAGAAGTGCTGCTCTGGGTAGATATGAAGACCAGTCATTAAAACAGTCCTTGATTCAAGTCCCAGAACTACACACACACACACACACACACACACACACACACACACACACACACACAGAGTCTCTATGCTCGTGGCTACTTTTTCATCCCACTGGATTAAAAGGTGTATTTTCTCTATTATCATCTGGCTCTACCAATGGGATGAATCTGGAATCCTAGTTCTTTTGGGTCTGCTTTTAGGTCCAAAGATTTCTTTTCCTTTCTCTTTACCCTAGTAAGGGTAGATTTATTACAGAGGGAGTGCTATAGCTGGGCACGTGGAAAAAGCATCTTTGAATTATAATCCATTTCATTTAAATTTGAGAAATATTTTACTTCTATCTAGAACTGGTGGCATTAGAGGTTCATGGTCTTGTTACATGATTGGGCCAAATACCAAGACACACGGGAAACCCAATTCGGTGAACACCTTTCAATAACTCAACACCAAAAGTATCTGTTTGGAGGAAAACAACAACACAGGGCTGAACCGATCCATAGCCTTGGGTTATTTCAGTGTTAAACTGTTTTCTAAAACCACATGGCAGAACTTCTGTAGGTCGGAGTGGAAACATTAAGGAATCAAAGAGCAAGGGTCAGCACCATTTTGGCCAAAGAGAGAAACGCCTTAGCACTCACCGACGCAAGTGTGCCGGTCATCTGCAAACTCGTAACCACTCCGGCACTCACACCTGTAGCTTCCAAGCAAGTTGATACACACGGAGTTGGGGCCGCAGCGATGGGAGCCAGCTGCACACTCATTGACATCTAAGAAGAAACAAGGACAGAAAAGCACTGCTTAAATCAAGGGTTCCCCGAGTGGCAGGTCTGAAAACCCAGTATTTTCTCACTGCCATGAAGCTCCAACAGAACAATTAAATTAGTTGGGGGCGTGGGGGGGGGTCAAAATATAGTATTTCTAAGGATCAGACGTGAATGCATGTTGCAGGATAACCTTCAGATAATCTTTATCTGAAGTCATTCAAGTATAAGCCACAGGGAAAATATTTGAATATTCTGAGAATTCTTTAAACGGTAAAAAATAAAACCCACTCAACATTTACCAGAAAAACACACTAACAATTTTTCTTTTAGAAATGTAAAGCAATTTCTGTGGCTTGTGGGGATGTCACGGGTGAAAGGAACACAAGGTCTGAAACCTAAAGATAACCAGAAAACATGTTTTAGTAAATATAAGGAATACTTAATACAAGGTTAAAATGACCAAACTTGAGAACTCAAAATATATAGGAATTGCCATACATGTCTTCTTTTCTCAGTCCCAGCCCCAAACACCCACCTCCAAACTACCCTCTCAACTCTAACCAGAATGTGCTTTCGTGTAGAAATAAGAGCACTTCGGTTAACAGCTGCTGAACGTGTCTCGTGCATCTGTTAACAAGAGTGGAGGACCCCGTGGATGAACGGAGCGTGTACAACTTACCCACACAACCGCGTCCGTCTCCCTGGTACCCAGAGGCACACTCGCAGGTGTAGTCTACCCCTGCCCCTGGATGGCACTGAGCCCTCATGTCACATGTGTGGCTCCCGTCGTAGCAAGGATTCACGCCGATGGGGTCTGAATCCCCTGCATGAGTCAAGAGGAAATAAAGCACACAATCCCAGTCTGGTTGTTAGGAAGAGAACGGCAGGGACTGGAGATCAAGGACTCCTCGGAACGGACCGCGTACTCAGCTGTTTGGGGGGCCCACCTGGCCACCTGGCCTAGACTATCTAACTTGCAGTTTTAAATTCCAGAATGACTTCCTCTTGCCTACCCCACAGACAACTAACCTTTTCTCGCTTACAGTAGGCTTGTGTCCAGGGAATACAAACATCCCAATATATGGCATAATTTTATTTTCAAGTGCTCTCACTCGATCCCCTTGTGTGATTTTCAGGATGACTCTGTGAGGTGGGCTGTCATCCCCATGACTGGTCATTTTCGCAGATAAGTGAGAACACTGGAAGACTTGCCCCAGCTCACAAAGCCAGGAAACGGTACAGCAAGAACTCACACCCCAAATTTCTGCCAATAACCTGGGCAGTCTCTCACTGAAGTTCACTATTTCCTAAGTCAAAATTTAATTACTGGGAAAACCTTGCTTTTTTAAGATTTGGAAGACTAAAGAGGAATGATTTTTGCAGAATTTACTTTTTCGGATTAACCTTGCCACCGACCCACCCAACCACTAGGCAGTGATAACTCTTAACATCTGAAATCTTTCCTAAAGGGTTTTGTTTCTAGATAGAGCACAGTAGTAATCCTCATTGCAAACTTATTTGCCAGGCACTGTTCTAAAACCTTTACACATACCATCCCTTTAAATCTTCACGACTGCACTGTGAGGAGGGTACTAATATCTTCATTTTTACGACAGCACAGAGAGGCCAAGTAACCTGGCAAAGGTCACACAGTCAGAAGAGGTGGCTGGAGCAGGAACAAAAAGCCAGGCAGTCGGTGCTTTCCACCACTTTGCTACAGCCACCACCAAAGGAACTTCCTAAAGTTACCCAAGCCAAGGGCGCTGCGATGATGTGGCAAAGGGCCCCAGACACAATGAATCCATTCAGTCCGGGCACTTCCATCCACTCCTCTGACTCCTCAGGTGTAAAACAGCAATAAAGATAATACTTATCCGCTAAAACCGAAGAAGATAAAGAAACCCTGACGTAATATATGTGAAAGGCAATTCCCCCCGTGGACAGGCCTCCCCAGTCCCAAGGGACTACGTTCCCTCTTCCTCCTCAGTGGGACCACTGCTCACCCTCACTTGGTTTCAGCTTTGTCTCAGTCCCTAGAATTGATTCTGATCTTACAGCTAAAAGATTTCAGGAGCTTCACCCAAACCTCCCTGGCTTCCTGTCAATCCATCCCAGCTACCAATGAGGTTTCGTCTAAGTCATAACTTGAGCTTCTGCCTTGGATTTCTGCCTGTGCCCAAGTGCCTGGCTTGCCGGCCAGCTCAGCACACCCCAAGTCCTGCATCGCTCTCAACGGCTCTCAGGGCTCCAAGTACCAGCATCTTGGCATCAGTAGACATGGGGGCATTACCACCTCCTTTAACTTCCTAGAACCACTTCCTCCTGGATTCCCTCTCACTTCTCTCTAGCTCATCCACATCTCCTCACCCCCCTTCCCTCAGGCGGGTGGGCCTTGTTCAAGTAACTCCAAGTCTAGACCCACGTGCTTGCTGCTGTCACCTGCCTCAGACTGGACTCCCACCCCCATCCTTCAGGATGTCCAGCCACCTCCCCATAGCTTGCCCCTCTGCCCACGTGGACCCTTCCAGAATTGTGCGTTAGTCTGCTGTGAACTGGGATGCCTTGGCCAAGTCTCCGAAGGGACCCCCGTGGGTTTTGGTAAATTCCTCCCATTACCTTAGAAAAAACCCCACCGTGTGTTCTTACATATTACAGCCTAAAAAGGAAAGCAGGAGGGCCACAGGTTTATCCTTGAACTGCCTCAATGATTCTGGCTGGAGTATGCTACAGAATCTCTGCCAGGAAAACAGGACCAACAAATGTGTCTGGCACTTTCTAAACCTGATGAACGAGTCTGCCGACGTGAACCTAGCTCAGCAGAGCAAGCGGACTCCCTCGCGCGTCCCTCGTTCTTCCCTCCTCATCTCCTGCTGGAAAGGACAGAAGCACCATGCTGGGGTTACGGGCTAGTACGGACCAAGCTCCTGAGGCAGTCCCCTGCGTGGGTATAGTTAAGAACAACAGGGTCGTGTCCTCACAGAAGGCCCGACGCAAGACAATTCTTATTTCTCCATTTTAGGAGAAGATTCTGTATTAAATGCCTGGCCTACCCAGCCGAAGGGAGAAGTAAGCTCTGAAATGTTTTAATGTGTAAATACTAATGCTTAACCTTCTTGCTCAGTACTTTCCAGCGTCCAGTTTGCACTGCGGCACATTCTGGCAACGATTAGCAAGTATGCAGAGATGTAAGCACTTAGCACCCTGCTAGGCATGCAAAAAATGCAGTGCAAAAGCTGACCTGGAAACCTGATACCCCTGCCCACCTGAAACTGAGGGGGAAATGTCCCTGATTACAGCACACAGACGGCAAATATCCTTCACTGACAGGATGGGCCACATAACGCACAGAGCCCAGCGCAAGATGAAAACGTGGACCCCTTGCTCAAAAATGAAAGTCTCAAGAGAACAGCAGCAGAGCATTAAACCAAGTGTAGAGCCCTTCCGAGCACAGGCCCTGTTCAGGGAATTTGGTTTCCAAAAACAGTTTTAAAAATACATTCCTAAAACCACGTGGCTATGCATTCTCTATGGGGTGTTCGCTTTCTCCTGTTACAGCAAGAACGGCGTCCTCCTCAGGACGAGCCCTAGTTCGCCCTCGCCCTCTCCAACAGCCTGACTCTGACCGGAAATCTGGAACCAATTTACTCATTTAATCAAGAGGAGAAGAGCGGTTTTCCTTCAAGGAACAGTCCGTTCCGCTTCCCTGCGTGGCCCTCTGCCCAGTCTCAACTTGCTGGAAGGAGCTCTGAAGTGGGTGCAAGGGGGTCCTGTTCCAGGAGCCCAGGAGAGACCACCGACCCCCACCTGAAGCGCAAACACTTGGGGAGGGGCAGGGGCTGTGGCTGGGGGGCGGGGGGGCCCAGGCTCTGCTGGCTCCCCGGGCAGACGCAGACCAGACAGCACGGTCTCCCAGGTCCTGGGAAGCCACGAGCGCCCACATCAGCTGGGATGCCCCTGCTGCGTCCCAGACATTCCAGCGGGACCGTCATTCCCTCTGGAGGGAGGGAAACACTCAAGATGACAGCGCTCTGCCCTGCGGGGGGGGGGGGTGCAGGGGGGCGGGGGAAGGATTTGTCATTTGTTTCCTTTCCCCCCGTTTTTCTCCTATTCAGGGAGCATAAGCCATATAGCAGTTTTCTAAGTTTTCTAGAAGGGTGGATGCGACAGGGTGCAGACAAACACACATTCCCTCTTGAAATTCAGCCCAAATTTTGAGGCCGTCCTGAAGCCAATGGAGTCCATGTGGGAAAGCAGTGCCGGGCGAGCTGACAGGGCAGGCCCTGGAGCTGGTGCCCGGGATTGGGTCCCAGCTGGCCACTCTGTAGCTGTGACTGGGCAAGTTACTTCCTGTCTATACCACCATCTCTGCAAAATGGGGGTTGATCCCCCTACTGGGCGGGGGCTGTGTGGGACTAAAGGAGTGAGCTCATGAAAGTACTCAGAACAGGACTAGGCACCAAGTAAAGCAGCCTTTGCTACTGTTATGACTGGACTTGCATAGAAGGGAAAGTCACATCAGTTCTAAAGACAGATCAGCAGCTCGGTACCTGCCAGTTTGCGGGCATTCTTTTTGTTACTCCCATCTGGTTGGTCTCCAGGAAAAACACACCCAGAGACTTATCTTTTCCCTACATAACGCTAGAATCGGAGCGGGATTCCTTGGCCTGGGAGGCTCCTCCGCTAATCACTGTTTTTATACATCAGACCCCGAACACTCAGCAAAGGGCAGAAGGTGGATTTCTTCCGTTGTTTTTGTTCAAATCTTTTCTTGAGAAATAGGCAACAATTTTTTGCCTTCCTCCAATGTATGTTTCTCTAAAATCAACTGACATTTTCATGCTATTAATTCAACACCTTATAATTCTTGGGCTCCCCATGTCTGCATCCCCAAGCAAGTTTCCTAAAACCAAACCGCCCACCCACCCCGCACCAGCAAACTCAGGATTCTCATTTCAAGTCATCTCCGTACCCTTAAAGAGTCCAGCCCTCTGGCCTTAATCTCGGTATCATGTTGCTGCAGTGACCGCTGCCCCTTGAGTGGGAGGTGGTTTCTGGAGCCCTCCTCTCCAAAGTCGAGTCCTAGAATCACCTCTCGGAGGCACCGATTCCGGCCTCAGCAGTATCAATGTGGAGCCACATGTGGCAGACCCTCTCTTTTCTCCTCCTATGCCCCATGCATTCTAGGGGGAAAGCACCAGCTACTGGCTTTCAGAATTAAAACATCCCTTTTGGGTGCCTAGATGGCTCAGTTGGTTAAGTGTCTGCCTTCAGCTCAGGTCATGATCTCAGGGTCCTGGGATCGAGCCCCACATCGGGCTCCCTGCTCGGCTGGGAGTCTGCTTCTCCCTCTCACTCTCCCTCTATTCTTGCTCTCAGATTAAATAAACAAATAAATAAATGTCCCTTTCATCTGACTATTTCCTCCTGCTAGGGTTCCCGGACTTTGCAGGCTTATCTTCTAACTCACCTAAACATTATCTTTTTAATCAAGATTCTTAAAGACAGTTTTAGGTTTACAGAAAAACTGAGCAGAAAGTAAAGGTTCCACACCCTCCCCTTCCTCCAATTTGTAGTTCACTAGCTTCTTGTGTTAGTGTGGTACGTTTATAACTGATAAACCCACAGGATATATTATTACCTAAAATTTAGGTAATTAGGGCTCACTCTTTGTGTTACAGGGTATAGTGTTATAGTGTGCTATAGGCTTAGTTATTGGTTTTGGTCTATAGGTTTGGGTAAATGTATCATGACATGTATCCCCCATTACAGGAGCATACAGAGCAGCTTCACTGCCCTAAAAATCCCGTGCTCTCCCCATTCACCCCACCTCCCTCCCCCTGAACTCCTGGCAACCACGGCTCTTTTTATTCTCTGTAGTTTCACGTTTCCTAGAAAGTTAACCCTTGAACAACGTGCGGGTTAGGGGTGCTGACCCCCTACACAGTTGAAAGTCTGCAAAACTTTGACTCCCCAAAAATAGCCTACCGTTGACCAAAAGCATTACCAATAATACATATTTTTTATATTATAGAATGTATTCTTATGATAAAGTAAGCTAAAGAAAATGTTAAGAAAATCATAATACGGGGCGCCTGGGTGGCACAGCGGTTAAGTGTCTGCCTTCGGCTCAGGGCGTGATCCCGGCGTTCTGTGATAGAGCCCCACATCAGGTCCTCTGTTATGAGCCTGCTTCTTCCTCTCCCACTCCCCCTGCTTGTGTTCCCTCTCTCGCTGGCTGTCTCTATCTCTGTCGATAAATAAATAAAATCTTTAAAAAAAAAAAGAAAATCATAATACATTTTCAGAACCGTACTGAAGAAAACCCACATACGAGTAAACCTGCTCAGTTCAAACCCATGTTGTTCGAGGGTCAGCTGTAGTGGAATCACACAGAGGGAGCTTTTCCAGACCGCCGTCTTGTACGTAGCAATACTATCTCGGGCGCCTCACGTCCGTAAGTCCTTCATAAGCGTAGAACATTTTTATCATGTTTATCAAGCTTCGCAGGTATGGTTAATTCTAACTGAAGTTTGAGAAACACTGCTTTAGGTTTTTTTTTTCTCCCTATAGCTATTTTTTTCCAGTTAAGACAGAACTCACATACCATATAATTCGTGCATCTAAAGTACACAATTCCATGTGTTTTAGCATAGTTACAGTTACACGACCATCAGCACAATGACTTTTAGTCCCCCCACAAAAGAAACGTGAACGCTTTGGCTATCCACTCCCTATGCTCCTATTACACCCCAGCCTGAGGCAACCACTAATCTGTCTTCGTGGACTTGCCTCTTCTGGAGATTTCATGAAACAGAATCAAGCAATATGCTGTCCTTTGTGACTAGTTACCGTCACTTAGCACATTCTCAAAATTCATTCTTATCAGTATTTCATTCCTTTTTATGTGTTGATAATATTCTGCTGTATGGATATAGGCCATTCTAAAATTCCATTCATCCACAGATGGACATTTGGGTTGTTTCCACCTTTTGGCTATTTTGAATAATGCTGGCTACAAACATTCATGTACAAATTTTTGTGAGGACATAAACTTTCATTTCTCTCGGTTATACAGCTAGGAGTAGAATTGCTCAAGTGGCACTTTGTGTTTAACTTTCAGAAACTGCTCGGCTGTTTTCCACAGTAGGGTTACCATCTTACACTCCCACCAGTAGTGTATGAGGGTTTCAATTTCTCCACATCTTCACCAATCCTTGTTGTTTTCTGGTTTTTATTACAGCTGTCCCCATGCATGTAAAGTAGCATTATTATGGCTTTGATTGTGTTTGCAATTTGCTGATGACTAATGATATTGGGCATCTTCTCATGTGCGTGGGGTTCGTGTATCTTCTGACAAATGTTCTATCCAGATTTCTTTTTATTGTGTTGTAAGAGTTCTTCATATATTCTAGATACAAGTCTCTTATTAAATAAAGGGTTTTCAGGGGCTCCTGGGTGGCTCAGTAGGTTAAGCATCTGCCTTCAGCTCAGGTCATGATCTCAGGGGCCTGGGATCAAGCCCCCACCTCAGGCTCCCTGCTCAAGGGGCAGCCTGCTTCTCCCTTGCCCTCTGCAGCTCCCCCTGCTTGTGTTTTCTCTCTCAAATAAAACTTTTAACAAATATATAGGATTTTCAAATATTTTATCCTATTCTGTGGGTTGTATGTTCACTTTGTTGATAATGTCCTCCAAAGCACAAGTTTTTAATTTTGATGACACCCTATTTTTTCCTTTGTTGTTTATGCTTTTAGTATCCTCTCTAAAGAAGTCAGTGCCAAATTCAGAGTCACAAAAATTCACTCCTCTTTTTCTAAAATTTTAGCTAAATTACATTAACATCCTTGACCCATTTTTGGTTAATTTTTGTAGATGGTATGAGATAGGGGTCCATCATCATTCTTTAGAATGTGGATATCCAGCTGTTCCAGAACCATTTGTTAAAAACTTACTCTCTCTCCTCCCGGAGTTGTTTTGGCAACCTTGTCAAAAACCAACAGACTGTAAATGAGTTTATTTCTGGATTCTCGCTTCTATCCCATTGATCTATATATCCATCCTGATGCTAGGACTACATGGTCTTCGTTACTCTAAGTTTTCAAATCAGGAAGTGGAATTCCTCCAACTTTGTTCTTTTTCAGTATTGTTTTGGCTATTCTGGGTTCCTTAAATTTCCATGAATTTTAGGATCAATTTCTCAGTTTTTGCAAAAAAAGCCAGGTAATAGGATTGTGTTGAATCTATAGGTCAATTTAGGAAGCATTGCCATGTTAACCCTAAGTCTTCTGAGTCATAAACATGGAATTCAGTCTCCCAATTTTCTATTTAGGTCTTAATATTTTCTTTCAAAAATGCTTTATAGGTTTTAATGTAAAGGTATTACACTGAAAATTATCATTCCTAAACATTTTTGGAACAGAATTGTTTAAAATTTCCTTTTCAGTTTGCTCATCGTTACTATATAGAAATACAGGTCAATATACAAAAATTATATCCTGCAACCTCGCTGAACTTATTAGTTTTGGTACTTTAATGAATTAGATTTTCTACATATAAGATTACACCCTAGGAGAACAGAGGTCATTTTACTTCTTCCTTTCCAGTCTGGATGCTTTTCATTGTCTTACCTAATTGTCCAGGCTAAAGCTTCCAATCCAGGGCTGGATAGAAGCAGCAAGAACACACACCCTTGTCTTATTCCTGATCTTAGAGTGAAAGCATTCAGTCTCTCCTCACTGAGTATGATGTTAACTTAGGTTTCTTTTCTTCTTAAAAAAAAGAAAAAGAAAAAGAAAAAAAAGATTTTATTTATTTGACAGAGAAAGAGACAGCCAGCAAGAGAGGGAACACAAGCAGGGTGAGTGGGAGGAAGAAGCAGACTCCCAGTGGAGCAGGGAGCCCAATGCGGGGCTCGATCCCAGGACCCTGGGATCATGACCCGAGCCGAAGACAGACGCTAACGACTGAGTCACCCAGGCGCCCCTAACTTGGGTTTTTCTTACACGCAGCTCTTTTTGTTTTTTCCAGGCACCAGCTCTTTGTCTTACCTTGACTTGGTGAAATCCTTCTCATCCTTCAAGTTCTAGCTAAAATGTCACTTTCCAGGGACCTCTTCCCTGAACCTCCAGACTAGGCTCATAGCACCTGTTCTCATCACAATTGTAATACTTGTATCATTTTCCCTCCTGACTTGGCCTCACCTTGTTCACAGGTGTCTCCCCAACACAGACTGGCACACACACTGGGTGTAGATACAGACCAGCTTCGCATATTGTACACTATTCCTTCGTCCGGCAGGGACACTGTTCTAAAAGTTCCGCTTCTACCAGTCTCCACCTCCAGGACAAGACCCTGCTTTATTCACCCTTACCCTCAGCACCTAACACTGAGCCTGGCACTCAGTAACCATCAGTAACCTCTGTGAGTCACGCTGAGGCAACTCAAAAAGGAAGAAATGTGAGCTTCGATTTTTGCTCAAAACAACAGAAAGAAACGTACCTTCAACTGGGCCAACCTGATTGGTCACAGCAAATCTAAGCAACCTTTCTTCATCCGTGTACAAGGCAAAGACCCAATCCACATTCAGCTGCTGGGTGGTGGGGACGGCCGGGTGTCTGGGGGAGTGCCTGCAGGCCTCGTAAGTGATGTTCTGGTAGACGCGGTAGGACCGTGTTTGGTTGATGGTACCCAAGGTGAGCGAATAGTCTCTGGAACTTGTGGAGGTCACCGCTGCAAAAGACAGGATTCAGCCCAACTGGTAAATTTTTAAAATATTAGAGTTTCATGTGGGGTCGATTTTTTTCTGTCTGGTTTTTCATCTAATGCCTGGAGCATGTTTCCTTGGGAAATTCCTGAGTTTATTTGGAAACCTGCAAGGCAATTCCGGGGATGCGAGTCGGATGCAAAGCCCAAGACCAGGAGGTACAATCACTGCCGTCATTATTAGCAAAGAACAGACTCTGCGACGACACGCCAGCCACCCGAGCACTCTATAAGCTCGGCCGTCTTTATGACTCCTACCAGCAAGGTGGGCCCTGCAATCACCTGCAGGGAGCCTTACAGAGGTCAAGAAGTAGCCTGAGACACGAGGTGAGCGTGTGGTAGGGCTGGAACTGGAACACAAGTCAGCCTGACTCTATACCCCCAAGTTTTCAACCAGTCCACGCTATAGCTGACACAGACATGACCGCTCCCAACAGCCTGCGCTTAAGTCTGAAGGGTTCTGGGCAAAGGGAGGAGTCATTTCTCTCAGTCTGAGCATAGAGTCGGAAGCCCGGGCCAGGGTTCTGGCCATCAGCTGTTCTATTCGCTGTCTGGGTCTCCACTACCCATTCTCCCTTCGTCTCTTGCTTGGCTTCCAACTCTCACATCACAGAAAGCACAGCTCAAAGCAGACTGCTCGGCACAGGGCAGAACTGTGACTAAGCCAGTATCTTGCATTCGGGTGGTTTTCCAGAACTGATGTGGTTTTCAGGATCGACGCACATCAACCATGGAAAGCAAGGAGAAAAGGTGTTCTTATGCTCATTCTGAAGAGGAGAAAATAGGCTCTCAGATGGTAAGTGACCTTATCTGCATATATTTTCAACTACAAATCCATGATGTGAATTCCGATCTTCTAACTCCAAACTGAGCATTCGCTTTACAACACTGTGCAGCATCTCATCTTAAGACAGGCTGAAACAAGGGTATAGGACAAGCAAAAATTCCAATGATCCGTATTTTCCTGTGGCCCAGATGGTTAAAAACTGTATGTAATTATATAACCCCACCCACCCCCAGAGACAAGGCTGCTGTCGCTTACGTTAGGTTACACTGTATTGGGATGGGGGCATGACAGTCATTTGTGAAGCAGCCAACACTTCTCTCACTTATGCTATATATTTGATAAAAGTAATAAAAAGGACATTAGGCTCCTTTTATGTATCACACACTGTTCTAAGGACATTCCATGTAATAACTCACCATCCTCAAGATCTCTCTTAAGACATGTACTATCCCCATGTTACAGATGTCAAAACTGGCTATACATACCTGAGTCTGAGTAGTGGTAAATCTCCTTGTAGGGAGCTACGTGGACTGTGAAATTGGCTGGAATGTAAGGCACCTGGCCTTGAATGTTGGTCTTAATGCTCAGATAGTTCTCTGGGTCAAGTCCCTCCGCAGTTTGAGTGATTCGAACCCTCTCTTCTCCTGGGTAGAAAGTAACTTCCATTTCATGGGTAAAGGTAGCCCCTGGAGAGGAAGAAAGAATTCAGCATAGAGCTAAGGTAGGTAGCACCTTCCAGTAATAATTACCAGTGCGTACTTAATCTCTACTGCTGCTGCAGATGGTGTCTAAGAGGACCATCTGCTATCCAGGACTAAATACTATCAGCTGCTGATTTCATCAGTTCCTCCAATTTTCTATTTAATGTTGTGGTTTCATCCTGCCTCATTTCACACTGCTTCTCTTTCTAACAGCTTGTTTTCTGTGAGAAGCTACTAGGAACATCTTGACCTTTCTCTTTCTCAGGTTGCCAGACTTCAAAAACAAGTGAAAAACTTAGGATACCCAGTTAAATTTGAATTTCAGATAAATAATATATTTTAGTATAACACGTCTCATACAATATTTGGCACATAACGATGATTGTTTTATTCAAAATTTGATGAAAAACAAGACCCTCCAAGTAGCTCTTGAGTCTATAGCTGGAGGTGGGGGAAGAACTTTTCTCTCAGGACGTTATCTGTGATAAAGATAAATCCAGTAGGAAACAAGCCTTTTCAGGTAGGGAGGAAAGAGCCCCCAAGTATCCTCTACACCCTTGCTATCAACCGTGGTCCTTAGACCAGCATTAGCATCTCCTGGGGGCTTGGTAGGAAAACAGAATCACAGACCCCACCCCGGGCCCCCAGGGCCAGAATCTGCCTTTTCCCCGAGGTTTGCAGGTGATCTGGGCGCAGGTGAGTCTGAGAAGCATTGGCCTGTACCGTTACCGTCAGAGCTCTGCGAGGAGGAAGGAAGTTTACTCATGAAGTAAACTCCTCTCCAGAGACCGTGCAAGCACCATGTGTGCCTCCCTACTTGACAGATCTGTGCGTAACAACTCAAGTAAACACAGCCTGACAAACAAGCTTCACCCAGCTCGGGTGAGAGGACCTACATGTTCCAAATGGAATCATCCTATTTCTCAGGACAACCTGGAGAACATGTAGAAGAAATCAGTCTTTCAAGAACAGTCCTGGGAGACCAAGCCATTCCCAGCTACCTCCACACAAAATACAGCACACCTGTGGCTCCAGAACACGGAACAAAGCAATCCTCGCTCCCAGAACAAAAACCAAAGCGTGATGGCTGTTGACCAGCGGCCCCTTCAAAGGCCCCTCCGACTCACCTGTGAAGCTGAAGCCATTCTCCCAGCCTGGTTTTTGCAAAGCAAAGAGCCAGCCAAAGAGGCCTCCGATGGGTGTGAGCGGGAGAAGGGCCTGGGCTGCGGGCTGAGGGATGTGGCTGATGGCCGTGTAGGCTCTGCCGTCGTTGCCCACAATGTAAGCGTGCAGGTCCACGTTCGTGAAGTGCACAGGCGTGTGGCCCACACGGAGGTGGCCACTCACTTTCCCATTGACTCGATGAGGTGCCCCTGAAAGACAACAAATCCAGTCAGCTTGGATCATGGTCCAGGTCGGCGACGGGTGTACAGAAAATCATCCCACTCACAACTTCCAAAAGTCAGTCTTTGGCCATTCTCATGATCCCGAAACCAACCAATGAACCACCGGAAGTACAAAACAGACCTGTCTCCGATTTCTTTTCTCCCATCCTCCCACTCTCCCGTCCGTTTTGACTCTAATGAGCTGGCAAAAAGGAGAAAAGATTTCTGGCTAATCCTGGAACTGGGAAATCAGCCCAGATATGTTCATTTCTCAAGCATTTATCCAGCACCTGCCAGTCGCCAGTGCTTTGGTCCACGCAGTGGAGATATGAGGTCCATGGCGCAGAGCTCACGGCGGCAGTCGCAAACAAGCAAGCAGCAAAAATACACACAGCGCAGCCCCAGCCGGTCACGCGCGCAGCCCTTACCTTCTGGCAGACAGTGCTTCCCGTTTCCGTAAAACCTGGACTGGCAGTGGCAGCAGAAGCCGGTGGCATAGTCGGTGCAGAAGGCGTGCTGGGAGCACTGTCCGTGGTGGTGTTCGCAGGTTTCCTTGTTGGCAGCATTATACGTGAAGACTGGAAAGCAGAAACCAGCTTGCATTAAGAGGCCTGATTGCAACATTGCTGCTGTCAAGCTTCATTATGGACGCCACATCTCCGTAAAACCAGCTTAGATGGTACCAAACAAATGGGTTTTTGATGTTTAAGAGACAGGAACAACATTCAACCCAGGGGAATTCACTTACTTGGTCTTCTGGCGAGGAGCACTGCCGACGGCTCCCATCTGGTCTCGGGGCAGGGCTGGGGGAGGCCAAGGAGGCCGCACACTCTGGTGTGAGCGCGGGCACAGAAAAGCCACCCCGGAAGCACACGTTAGACCAGACTGCACAAAACTGGCATTCCGTGGGTCTACAATCGTCAAATAGCAGCAATTTAATGGGGGCTCAACCTGAGAGTAATGACCCCGAGAGGAAGACCGAAGAGAGAAAGAATGAATGCGGTCTCAGGTGCAAACATTCTTTTCTTCCAGGGGCACCCTGAACCGAGAGAGAATAGCTTGTAGCTTGTCTCACTGCCTAGCTAAGCAGGTTTGCTTGTGAGAAGGGCCTTCAAGAGCACACACACACACACCCCCCAAGGAAAGTCTATGGAGAGAGAGGGAGGGGGAAGAGGGAATGAAGCTGTTAAATGCCCTACGCCTTTGCAGGGTTTCTGGCGGCAGGTATGGCACAAGCAGATTGCCGCACCATACAAGAGGGGGGGCCACAATCAGCTCTTTTGGGAGACCAGAGTGGACCAGTAGTGGTTCCTTCCATCTACTTATTATGCCCATTAAAAAAAAAAAAAAAAGGGCCATACTAAGAAACAAAGGAACTGGAGCAGATGCCATTGTCCGTAAAGGAAATGGCCAAGGGAGTGGGGCATGGCTGGGGGGCGCTAATGGAGAAGAGAGCTTTCTCCAGACACCAGGGAAGATGCTGATCCCGAGCGTGGCCACCAGGAGGCAAAGTGGCTGTGCACACCTGGCCTCCACCTCCCCGGAGCAGGAGCTGGGGGGAGACGCCGGGAGCACAGGGGCAAGCAGGGACAGCACAGAAGCCTAGTGCTGGCCCCTGCTGCTGCGGTGAGGGGCCAGCTCCCGAAGAAGGTAGATCCCCTCCTCCTGGGCAAACCCAGCTGGCGGCCGTGCTCCAGATCTAGGTGTGCGGAGGAGGAAACCGGAGGATAAGGAAGAAATGGAAAGATCAACAGGTAGGGACACAGGATTCCAGGCAAGAACAGAAAACAAACCCAGGGAGGGAAGATGTAGCACCATGTCAGTAACACCACAACCAGAGACTTACCGACAAGTGAAAACAGAACAAAGTTACCGTTTAAGTAGTGCTTCCTCTAAGCCAGATACTACTCTATGAAACTTATTCACGCTTTCAATTTGCACACGAGCAGGGGCCGTTTTTCTTCCCGTCGTGCACAGCTGAGGCACAGATTAAAGGGACTTTCCTGAAGTCACCCAGGCAGTAGGTAGCAAAGTTGGAACTTGAACCCAGGAGGTCTGGCTCCAGATTCCTGACAGTCATGCTCCGGGGGAACCCAAGAATCAGATGGTGAGAGCTCGGGCTTCAGCAAGCGGATTTGAGGCACACTTGATAACTCAAGCCTAATGGCAGGAGAGCAGAGATGACCCAGATACGGATTACAGCACGTGGGGGGGGCGGGGAGGGACACAGGAGGAGCATTAACTTTTGGACAGTACTTGACTGCTGCTTACAGATTCTTGAGAAAGCTGCAGGCCGAGGGGGTGGCAGGACAGGTAATACAGTTTCAAGTGGAACATCTAGGAGCAGCAGGAGAATGAAGCCAGTGACTCAAGACTTGGTATAGTGACTTGATGACACAGCTGAAAATTTCCAGTTGGATATAAATAGAAATTTAGGCATAACCCTGAACATTTTTTTTTAAATAGGAACAGTGACATAGAATTCACATCCCCCTCCCACCCAAAAAAACCCAGAATGGATATTATAGATTCTGTTGGGAAGAAAGTTATGTATCACTGTCTACCATTGGTTAAAGAAGTCCAGGGGGACCCAGTTCGAGTAAGAAGAAACCAATGTGAAAAAAAGAAAGAAAAGAAAAAAGAAACCAGTATAACTTGTCAGTCTTGTGTTTCTTGAGCCCCGAAGTTAACGGCTAAGTGTGAAGTAGCAGCACCTGGAGGAGCTCACACAGGGACGAGTGCTGAGGACTCGCCTCTACAGCAAGGTGGGGGAGGACAGCAGGGGGCCTCCAACCTCTAGAACTCAACCTTGGCCATGGCTCAGGTGGCTCTGCAAACCGCAGAAGGGCACGGTCTCTCCGTTCCCTCCTCTTTAAAATCAGGGTGACTCCCCTTCACACCTCCATTGCCAGAAATCACACTTTTCTGAACGTACATCTGAGTAGCAAGGTAAAGAAGCAATCTGATACAGATCTAAAGGGTAGTCATTTTCAGGTTAAGTCGAGTAAAAATAAAACCAAATTCTAAACACTGTTCTCTGGAGTTAAAGAAATGGGGGGGGTTGTGTTATATTCCCTCTATCTGTTATTTGGTGAAGACTTGTCCTTGCACTCAGTCCCCCTTGCAAGAGTGCGGCATCAAACAGGGAGAGATGGGATGCAGGACGACTACAGATTGGGAGAGTTAGGTTAATTTAACCAAAAGACGCAGGGATGGCTTTCCTATGGGCAAAAGGAGAAGAGCTCGGCGATGCAGCCAGCAACTTACAAAGGCAACTGAGCAAAAGTTTGAGCTGCCATACGGACTGCATTTTTCTCACAACAAAAAATGGTTAGGCTCCCTTGAAAGGCCATCGGGAAACAAACTACAATTACGACGGGTTATTGGGAAGCTGGCTCAGGGATATTCATAAGCAGTGCTGTGGGATACTGCATTCTCAGGACGGAGCTTACTGAGCCACAGAAGCTCAACCTTCCAGCCCCAGGACAGCTACACAGGGAAAGAAGGTGGGTTCGCTCCTAACAAGGGGAGCACAGCCTTCCCCGTAGGATCCGTTCTCCACGCCTGCCTTCATACAGGTGTGCACGCAGACACACACACTTAACACTTACAACATCAGCTTGTCAGGGGAAAGGTAAAGGCCTGTTGCACTTTTCCTTCGTTTATTAATTCAACAAACAATGGGAGCACTTGCTCTGGGCCTGGCTCTGATTTAGGAATTAGGGATAGAACAGACAAACATTCTGTCCTGAAGCTTACATTCTCTTAGACAGCAGTGAACAAACAGGTAAATTATTTAGTACAGAGGTTTGTTAAGAGCTGTGCAGAATCTTAAATCAGGGAAGGTCAAGAGGGCTGACGCGGAGGGGACTTCACTCTCTTAAACAGTGGGATCAGGAAAGACCTTGGGAGAAGGTGACCTCTGGGCAGAGGCCTGGAGGCAGGGACAAGCAGGACACAAGGGACGGGGGAGAGGGGCAGGGGCAGGAGAGAAGGCTTCTCAGGGCACAGCAGGAGGGCAGGGGCCGGCCAGGTCTGAAGCACTCAGTTTGCAAAGGCTTTGTGAACTGTGGTTAGATAGATAGTAAGTAAAGCAATCTTCACATGTGGACTTTTAAATCTCATTTCTTTTTCCCACTTGATGCTTTTTTACTCTTCTCATATCCTTAATAGAAAGAAAAATGGAGTGGGGATACATAGGAGAAAAGAAGCAAAGTCATGGCCAAAGTACTTGAGATTTGTCCTAATTTGAGAGTTACTTATGAAAATGGGAAACTCTGCACTAGATTTGATCTGTCCTTCAGTCTTCATTTTGCCAGCAACATTTAAGCACCAGTCTTCACCCTTGGGCCTGCCCTCCTTCGCTAAGGGCTCTGGCCCAGCCACGTGGAAGACGGACGGCAGGCAGGCTCCAGGCACAGCGTGGGAGCACAGAGGGGATGGAGGGCGTCCAGCCTGGGGCTGCCCCTGGCAGCTGCAGTGACTTTTACTTTTAACAGCTTTTACTGCTCAAGAAAAGGCCTCACATTTTCACTGCAGGAAAGATGTTCCTAAGTTTCCCTGCCTTGAAGAATGATTGATTAGTAAGAAAAACCACATCCAACATTGTAATGAAAAACAGTGGTATGCTTTTTCCTCCAGTTTTCATGTTTAATCCTGGCATGTGTGTGTGTGTGTGTGTGTGTGCAGCATATAGCAAGCTAGCTGGACCATGACCTCAGCAGGCTCTCCTGTGCAGGTGTCTTCAAGGGTATGGGAGGCCCTGGTGTTCACAGACCCTAGCAACCTGGAGGTGGACCCGGGAGAGGCGCTTTCTCGTCTGGGAGGCTGGATGGGGAGACAGAGCGCGCTCTAATTCATCCTGGGGTGAAAGCCGCATGAGTAACACAGTCCTGCAGCCTTTCCCAAAGCCAAAAGTAGGGCTGGACTAGAAGCCACAGGGAGATCCCTGTGACACCCTGGGCTCTCCCAGCTCGACTGCCATTGAGGTGGAGCACGAGGATCCCACAACAGAGCATGAAGGGGTTCCGAAAGCCTGGTCCCCTCCCCCTTTCTAATTCACCACGCAGACGCAGACGGAGGCTAGATGCCGCTCCGCACAGCACCACCTCGCAGGTGCAAGGGCTTCTAAGAGCTCTGTCAGCCATCATCCCTGCCCCACCACACGGCCAGTCCTGCTCAGCTGTCATCCTCACCCCTCTCACCCGCCCCCTCGACTCTCCCCCTCTCTCCATGTCCACACGTGTCAGCCCTCTGTGTGGAGCGTTTCCCCAGTTTCCTTCTCTATACTCAGACTCTGACCCCACTGGGTGACTCAAGGCCCTCCTCTTTCACAAAGACTTCACAGTTTGGGCCAATCCTTCCATGGCTTCCTTGCCTCTTACTCAGACAAGTCGCTCAGTATTTCCAGGCTTCAGGGTCTTCCTCTGCAGCATGGGAAGAATAACAGCATCTCCCTCACAGGGCAGTCCAGATGAGTGATCGTGGCAGCACAAACTAAAGCAAGTTCCCACTCTGTGTCCCGGGGGGAGTGCAGGGAAGGCCACCCAAACGTCTAGCGCCTCAGCCAGAGAAGGGCATGTGGCAGGTGTGCAGGTAGCTTTCCGGGCTGCCAGCAAGCTACCGGAGCTCCCTGGAGAAACAAGGCACCTCAGACAGAGGATGCTCGCATTTCCATTGTATTGCTGGTTCTATGCTCGATGAAAACAGAACAAAGCCAATGATACACTTGAAGCCAGAACTAGAGTGTGGTTGGGACATCCCTGCGTGGTGTACGCATGTTCTGAAAAGAATCTAGATTTCTCAACAAGAAGAAAAGTCTATAAAAAGAGTCCCTAAGGGGGGGAAAATTTTTTGAAAAGAAAGGGAGAGATATGTGAGGGTTCTTTAACTAAATCTTAATATCTTTGTTTGGCAAGATGACTTCTGAGTTTAAAGGGGAAATTAAAGTGTATTGGGCTTGGAGCTTCCCATATTCAATCTCAATTCTCACAGCTACCTCACAAGGTCTACGTTTCCTCCGTGTTATAGCTGAGGAAAATGGCTCCAAACCACACGGCGGGGCTGGGAATCAAGCCCAAGTCCACCTAACACCAAAATCCATGCTTCTCCCCGCCATCAGTAGAAACAGCCAGGCAGTACGGCTCACGGCTGGGCACTTGTAGGCAATGTTCTGTGTCTCTGCCACCCCCACCCACCCGCTGTCCCAGAGGAAGTCCACTTTTGCTTAATGACCTCTGGGGTGCCACTGTTTTGTCTGGAAAAAAAAAAGTATCTACCCACTGTAGGGTTCCATAATCCACGCAGTGTTCCTAAAGTCTGAGGTGAAAACAGAAGCTCATGCATTTTCCCTCTCTGCTTTCAAGTTTTCAAGTCTTCTCTCTGTGCTTTCTAACATGCAGTTGCTGATTTTTTTTTTTGTCCTTCAAGGTTCAAAAATGTTTAGTTATATTTTTTCTAAATGTCTTAGTGTGTTAACCAGCTTTTGCATATGCATTCTGCCATTTCTAAGACGTCAGGAGGAGACGCCCTCCAGCAGCTGCTAAATACCAGAGTTCATGCCCCAGAAGGGTGATGGCTGCTGCCTCTGTTCTCAATGTTCCTTAAGGCTCCTCCCCTGTCACTCCAGTGAGCTCAGCCTCTCACAGCTCAAAGCAGGCAGTGCAGCCCCTTCTTCTGAACTCTTTGAATCACTCCACAGATCTGCTTCTTAATATTCCAACCTCTTCCCAGGGCAGGAAGTCACAAGTGAAAAGACCATTTTAGGATTCCATCTTTACCCCAAAATCCCTTTACTAAAAATCTTTGATACTTGACTTTACATTTTCTTTAGATATACAGAATTTTCGCTGAAAAATCAGGAGCTTGTCAGAAGGGTGTGGAGGTTCTGAAGCCTTCCAATCACATTCACATCTTGGATTTGACAGAAAGGTGGCCCTTCGGCACAAATTAAGGCCCGCTGATTCAACAAGCCTATTGGCTAGTCTCTAGCCATCCCCCAACCCCGTTCCTACTGCTTTAAATCTCCTATAAGTAGTAACAGCAGCACCGACTGGTGCAGACACTGAGCACTTTGTTATCTCATTTAGTGCCCTCAGCAAATTTAGGAGAAATCCAAGAGGCTTGGGGGTTCCATGAGTTGCCCCAGGTCACCCAGCAAGCGGGTGCGCAAGTAAATGAGGCAGCAGGATTCAAACCTAACTCACCAGTTAACTCACCAGAACGCACCAGGACTCTCCGTCTAATCATGACATAATGCCACTTTCATCACAAAATAGTTTCTTTCCTCCTAAAACAGGCACTTCTTCAAGCATATTCTTGCAGATCACTACCACAGCAGAAGAACCCAGAAGGTCCTCTTTGCTGGGTCAATTACGAAAGAATGGGAAACAGAAAAGGTGGGGGGTGCAGGGGGAGAGAGGTCCTGAAGAGTGCTTTCACCTCTGGCCCCTTTCCTCCTATTAGAGGTCAGACAAGCAGCCCCTGGAACAAACGGAATGAATCCGTGCTCAGTTTCCCACTCACGTGTTTACACCCCTGACTGGGAAGAAAGACCTGATGTGACACGTCTCAACTAGGAAGAGAAGGCGAAATGCCTCCATGTCTGAATTAATTAACCACTGCCTCCTCTCGGCATTTCTTTCCTGGCCCCTCACTCTGGTCAGTGAGTCATGAAATGAGGACAGGACTCCAGGGAGGTGAATACCACAGCTGCACAGCCATGAACCAGAAATGACAAGACACAGGTGGTTAGCAACTTTCCTTCCCCGTGGGTCTCAGCTCCCACACACTTACCGATGCATCTCTAACCCAGGGGAGCACAAGTGTTGTCCCACAACAGAGTATGAATCTAGAAAGTTCATCTGAGCCAGCACAACCAGCCACTTAAAACTATAGCCTTAACCCGTCCAGCCCGGTAATGTATATGAAACCCTGGAACGTTTCACCTTTGCTGAACTTTCAAGCCGAAATACTTCATTACACTTGAGAGCGTAGCTGGCACGAGCAGCCTAGTTCTTCCCCACTTGCTTCATGAGGCCCATTTGTAAAAAACATTATTAATGGTCAAGAGATTCCAATAGAATTTGCCTGCCAAGATTTATTTGGCAAAGGAAAGATACTCCATCTCCTGAAACATAGGTTTAAAAAGTCTGTTCCAATCTTCCTTTTGCTAAACGTTACACCAACTCGCTTAAGAGAAAAACTGCAACTCTGTGCAAACCAGCATTTTAAAAATGAAATCCCAGCACCCAGGCTTCTCCGGCACTTACCCTCAGTGCTGGAACCAATGACGTCTTCCACGCCCAGCACTTGCCTCCCCCGACCCAGCGGTGGGGTGTGAGCGGGCACGGGGTAATTTAGAAGAACCGCCTTTCCTTCGGGGTGGGCTGAAGGAGCACCCTCTTCTGAAGGCGGGGCCCCTCCATCTGCGTAGGGAGGTGGGGCTCCCCGGGTAGGATCCAGTGAATCTCCTTCTATCTCTGATGGAGCCGGGCCTCTGGTCCCTTGCTGTCTGGAAGCCTTGACTCGGCCATTTAGACCTGGGGTATCTACCCCACCCAGAGCTCTCCCCTCTTTGGTTTGAGGGTCCAAGGTGGCAGATTCTGCTTCAGGGTAGAGAGGTCGATCACTAGCTGTCAGCTGTGGCAAAGGGGAGGCCGGACCTCCTAAAGGTCTTGGCTCAGCTTTCGACTGGAAGGAAACGTCAATACTGCTGTGGCCATTCCATGCGTCCTCTGGCTCACCTGGGGGGTATTCCACTTCTCCTTCATTCTCATCATAATAATCCAGACTGTCCTCAGTGTAGTCTCTTTCCGCGGCTGCAGTAGGGCCGAAGGACTGCTCCAGGGGAGGTGAAGGGTGGGCTTTGGTAAGGTCTCCTCCAACAGTGGCTGTCCTGATATTGTCCAGTGGGGAAGTGCTGCCGATATGAAAAGCCCACACTCCAGGAACCCCCAGGTTGCTCTGTCTAAATAAAAAGAAAACAGTGCATGACAAAAGTGTCCATTTACCCACCATCCTACAACAGTGAGCAATTTATTTTAAAACTGAAAGACTATTCAGATCAGATTCAGAGTTTTCACTAGTATAAAACCAAATAAAACCAGGCCTACATGCTGACTAAAAGGATTATACTGGAATTTTGACATAAACTACCTCTTATTTAACATTAGGTTTCAGAATGCTAGACCATCAACTTAGAAATCTGCTCTAAAATTCACATGTTTTGTCTAAAATCTGGCTATTTGAAAACAAAAAGGGAATGTAGGAATATTTTATACTTTCTCTACTTTTAACACACTCAGGAAAATGTATGCTTAATAATCTTTGCCAAACACTTAAACAATAATGACTAGTACATACTTTGAAACTTAATCATGTACCCAGTGCGTAATGTTCAATACAATCCGCAAGGTAGGGGCAGTGATCATGCCCAATATTACAGAGGAGAAAACAGGTTTAGAGAGGCTAGCTAAACTTCTTAAGGTCATACAACGAATAATTGGCAGAGCTTGGACTTGAATTCAGCACTAACACCAAAGCCCATGCTCTAAACAACTACATTATGTCAGAAAACCAATATACTACAGTCAATCAGCATCTGAATTATCACTGGTCTATAGAATGTTACAGACATTTCCCTGTTTAATCACATGGATTAACCAATTAACTAATTGACATGGAACAATGAGTCAATGTAAAAAAACTGAAAGAGAAATAAATGCCCACATCTAAAAAATGTTGAGCAAATGCAGAACAAAGTTAAGGGGAATATAAGAAAGTAGTTTAGTCAAAATGCCACGGGTTATAGGTGAGACATGGATCTGGAACCAGAGAGCTCACGTGTTTTCTTTACTAGAAAAGAACATGGACTCCATTCAGTCTTTCAAATGTTTCAGTGATGTATTATTTAATCAATGATACATTCTAAAGAGAACAACTACCTATAAGATTTCTAAAAATTAAAGAAAACAAACAAACAAACTTTGAACAAACAATAGTCTGGATAGCTTGAAAGCACCAGTTTCTACACTTCTTTGGTGTATGTGCAAAATTCCAGGCTCAAAGTCCCCCATGCTATGGGATTTCCTCAAAAGTCAGTCAGTGGGGTTTAAGACTTAATAACTAATAAGATAATACAAAATTTATCAAATCCTTATAAGAATAAGAGACTTTTGCTGATTTGGGTAGGTATTGAACGCATTCACATGGGTCCCTATAGCAGTAATATATTTTTTAAAAAGATTTTATTTATTTATTTGACAGAGAGAGACAGCCAGCGAGAGAGGGAACACAAGCAGGGGGAGTGGGAGAGGGAGAAGCAGGCTCCCAGCGGAGGAGCCTGATGTGGGGCTCGATCCCATAATGCCGGGATCACGCCCTGAGTCGAAGGCAGACGCTTAACTACTGAGCTACCCAGGTGCCCCAGCAGTAATATTTTTCAATACAATTCTGAGAATGTCTCTTTACTTCCTCTCTCCCTCTCCGCTGCTCCCTCTCCCTCTTCTGTGTGTGTGTGTGTGTGTGTGTGTGTGTGTGTGTGTGCACGCACACGCATATAGTTGTTTCTACTGCTATTATAGTTACTTTGGGGAAAGAGGAGCAGAGAAAGCAAAACCATGATCCTCTGTGCAACATGCTACGTATACCTGGCATGTTCTAAGATTTAATGTTGGTGTTTTTGGCAAGCAAATAAGGAACACTTTAGTAAGAAAATAAGAGAGAACCCTGAAGATCTGAGGGTACTGCCTTTATTATCACATCAGACGTGTTGCAGCGGCGAAATTTCTTCTTAAAGTTAGAGAAAACTATAAAAGCTTCAAAGAGTAGGAAAATAAAAGTTATGGCAGAAAGAAACTAAGTAAAATAACCTTCTAATGAAATATAAATCACTACCTTGGCTTTTGTCATTGTGCGTTATGGAAAAGTAACCAACTGGAGTGTATCCTAAAATACAAAGTCATCTGGAAAGCTTAGTGATTGAATTTAATTTATTTTCTAGAAAGGAAAACAAGGCTACAAAATGGGATGACAGCGCCTTCCTCCCTGGGTCATTAGGAGTAAGTAAGAAAACCACATAAAATGCCTAGCATGAGGCTCCGCACATAATTAGTACTTAGTAATTACAATTTGTCTTCGAGGAGGTAGAAAAGTATAATCTCAAAAAATACAAATGGGTGGATTCATATTTAAATTTCCAGAAGAGGAGTTATGCCAAATCCGCTATGAATTACATAATTTATTACCTTTAAGCTTCTAATTATGAGACAAATTTGAGGAAGACAAAGATTCTATTGACTAGGAAAATAACTTTATTCTTTAGAGATACATACTGAATTATCTAGTATTTAGTATGAGGATGATGTTGGCAATTTACTTAAAAATTCTTAAGCAAAAAAAAAAATGATGAATATTGGCAAAGTGTCAACAACTTCTAAATCTAAGTGATGAGATTTTGGGCGTTCATTAAGCTATTCCCTCCACCCTTCTGTGTATTTTTGAAAATTTAAATAATGAAAAGTAAAATAGAAGATTAAATGGAGGAACATTTCTACAATTTAGAGGTAGAGAAGGCCTTTCCAAGAATAACAAAGATCTGAAATCATAAAAGAGCAATAACTTAGCCAACCCTAAACTTACAGCTTCTAGATGGTAAGTAACTTTAAAGATGAACAACTGGACAAAAATATCTATACCGTATGAGAGGATTAATTTCCTCACTATATTTTTTATTTGTAAGAGCTCTTTGGACATACCCCAACGGAAAACAGCAAAAGACAGGGGCAGAGAAGTCACAAAGACAGATAATGGCTATTACACATACGAAAAGGTGTTTGGTTTCACTAGAAATCAAAGAAATTAGAGGTGAGAGTATGAACATTTGACACCGACCAGATTCACAAATATTGAAAAGAAAGAAGCTGCCAATCACAGCTCCATCTTATTGGTGAGGACATAAACCAGACATTTCTGAAGGGCAGTGTGTTCGTGTCCATCAAAATGTTCGATTGCGTATATAGCTTTTCTCAGCAATTCTCTCAAGAAGTTATCTTTCGTGGAAATGAGATTCTTGAGCAATGTGTGTTATGCTGTTTACCGCAATGATATTTATAAAAAGAAAAATTTAAAAAACATGTTAAATGTTCATCAATAACTTAATAGTGTAATATAAATACGACACGATGTTTTATAGGCTTAAAATGATAAAACGAACATCTTCCTGAAAGATACCTATAAGACAGTGATCAATGGGAAAATGCCGCATGTATAGCAAAAGAACCATGTTGGTTTTAAAAAGTTTTTGCATATTGCTTAAGTCTGCGAATGACTGCCAATACTGGCTATCACTTGGAGTACTGATAGTGGGTAATATGTGCTTTGATTTCATATCATGCTGTCTTGTTTGTGCTCTTTCTTAAGTTAAGCATGGCTTGTACTAAGGAAAAATCCCTGTGTCAGTCCCACGTCTTCTGACCTCATCAAGCAACTCCGAGGTTTCTAGGAAGCATCAAGGATACAAACGGCGGCGGGCATGGAAGGAGGTAAACGGGAGCCCTGTGTGTGTGCACGCACACGCGTGTGTGCGTTTGTTCCGTGGGGTCTCTATCACCGTGGTGGGGGAGCGCAACTGCTTTTTCCTACAGGCTCTTTGGCCCCCACTGCCTCCTGTACCCTGAGTACAGTTGGCGCTCCTTCCAGTGCTCCGGAGCCGTTGATCCTCTCATCTGCTGACCCTACCAGAGCGCAGGCTGCTAGTGTGCGGAGCCGGGGCCTCACACATCTTTGTATTTCAAGAGCTCGGCCCATTGTGATCTCTCAGTAATGTCTGGGGAGTAGAGAATCCGGCGGCTCCAGAGGGGAAGAGGAAGGTGGAACCAGAGAAGGGAAAGCAAAGGGCTAAGTTTTCTCACGTCTGGACCAAAGGGCAGCCTCGGTGGAGACCTAAAGATGCCCATGGTGGGTCGTAAGACTGGGAAAAGAGACCAGGCTTCGGCACAAAAGAAGTCGCTCGGGACTCCAGGCTCGTGTTCGAATTTTTGCCACCAAGTAGCTTCGAGGTCACAGGCAACTTAACTTCCCTAAGCTCATTTGTCAAATTGAGAAAATAGTAGAACTTACCTCCTAGGATTCTTGTGAGTTTTAATTAACTTCTGGAAAGTGTTTTACACAGTGTTTGGCAAGTAAGAAGCTCTCAGTAAACGTCAGCTCTAGGTAACCATATTTGGTGGTAGGGCTGCTCCCTGGCCGCTGAGCAAAACAGATGGCATGCAGAAGTGTAAGGTGCTCCAGTGCCCAGGAATAATGTCGTGGAAGGGAGAAGCAGTTAAGCAAGGCTAAGGAACCAATGTATTCTGCCTGGCTTCTAGACCAGGACTTGGGAAAGGAATATAAGCAAAGATATTTTTTCACAAGCCCTGAAATTAATAAATATCAACTGGTGCAAACCCGGATATGGTGATACGTGGACTGACAAACAGCAAAAGGGGCTTATTCTTACCCTAGCAGGGTAAGCGTCTGATGGGCCTCAGGAATGCGCTGGCTACCTCATGGAAAACCAACGGTTTCAGATAATGAAGCCACACGGAAACCCTGAGACCTCTAAATGCTACCCATGTGTCTGGTTTTCCCTTTTCCCCAAATAACACTATTCTCGATTTAACTTTTAACATGTATCTGTCTAAAAGACTAAATCACAACATCTCCTCCTTGTGAAATGATTAACCTGGAAAAATCTCACTCTGGGCAATTACATTACTGGATAATTTTTATGTGGCTCCAAGAGCAATGTTTTTCATAGCAAGCCTCAGTGGCTGTGCAAACACATACACACTGTTCTGTTTCCGGTATCTATACCCAATAGGGCAGGAAGAAAAAGGGTCTTTTATATTTTGGCGAATTTGCTCCTCCCAGGGTCTAATCTAGTGTCTGGTTTTGACCTGACACCTCCCTTAGAAGCCACCAAGATATTACTTAATGGTCTTAGAGGCACTCGAGTTTGGGTAGCTCCATCGGGTCCTAACATCAGACAGGGAAGGGTTTACTTACTGGTAGAGATTTTTCACAGACTGTTCAGTGCTAGTCAAGCTGAAATAGGGTCCTTCTCTCTTCGAGTCATCGACCTCCCCTCGGCAGAAGCCCACCCGGGCGGGAAGCTCGAGCTGGACGTTATAAGACTCTTTGGGGCGGGTTCCAAAGAACTGAAGGCCATTGGCAGGGTACAGAAGGAGGGCGTAGGTATCAGACTCATCAGACGCCAAAACTGCCTGGAAAGTGTTCAGCTATGAAAAACAAAAAATAGGAAATATTCTTAATAAAACAAACAAGAAATGAAAAACAAAACAGAATGCAAGCAACGCATCATAAAGTACAAGGGTCTTCCCCCTTCTCAGGATTCCTCCAAATTGCTTTTTTACATTATATTCTTTTCAGTTTCCTCTACAAGTTGTAATTGTGTAAGCTATATTATTATCATAATTCTCTTTTATCATTTACGTTAATACTTGAAATATGTATAGGTAAGAACCACGGGTTCCAAAAATAATGTTTTTAAGGTTTCAAACTTCTCTCATCCAAACCTCTTTAAGAACTAAGAGCAAGTACCAAAATTAGCCAGTATATTCCTACAGCTGCTGCCCTAGTTTACTGCCTTGGGCACTCAGGTGGATCACTCATTCATTCATTCATTCATTCATTCACCTGTTTACTGAATGCCTATGATGGGCAGGCACGGTGTTAGCCATTGGCTGATCAAAACGCCTCCTTACTGTTCTCACAGCCTCCTCTCTTTTTTCTTTCATCCGCCTTTCATGCCAGCACCTGAGCTATCCGACCCTCCTTTCACAGACCAGGAAACAAGACAAGGGGGCTAACAGATCTGCCTAAGGTCAGGTAGCTAGTACTCGGTGGCAGGCCAGCCAGCTCCAGAGTCCGTGCCCTGCACCACTAGGCCACCCCAACTACTCCGTAGCATCCCATTCAAGGTGGTTTATAACTGCCCCAAGCTTTTTCCCAGGTTTAGATCCACTGCATCTTCATTAGACTATGTCATAGCACCCCCCCCACCCCAGCCCTGCCCCTTCCTTTCTGCCATGTACTTTATCGCTTCTGTATTTTTGTTCATGTTTCCCTGTGCTGGGAAACCCTCCTAATCTTCTAATGCCGCCCTTCTGAGATTTTCTGTGATTCCCTGTAGATTTATTTCTGTTCTCTGACCATAACACCTGGTGTTTCTGGTTACCATTCTGGTTACCATCCACCTCATTTTGCCTGGTTAGCTGTTTGTTTGTAAACTCCACTTATTAATAATTCACTTGCACCTTAATTCAGCCCAGTGCCTACGAAGCTACACATTATGCTTGGTGCTGAAGGAATAGGGAGCAAAGGAAGGGAGACTCTGCCTGGGACAGTCTGACACTTAGAACGGCCATGGCTGGAATTCAGGAGAGTTACTGGAGAAGATAGTAGAGGCCAGAGGAGGGTGTGTGAACGTCAGGCTTAGGCTGGGGAGGCGTCACAGAGGTGGCCTGTGAACATTCATAAACACAGGAGGAGCCAAAGCAGACCAGAGTGAGACACCAGGAGTCTGAGTTAGCCGCAAACTCTGCGCCCAGGCCCTCATAAAATCACTCCTTAAGTTCAATTTACTCTTGTATTTTCAGCCAGACACTTTTTGCCTTTACCTATGTAACGCTCTCTCCACCCACACCCCCACATGATCGGTTAGGAGTACTCCTTATTTTATTTTAAAAAGGTATTATATTTAGGACTCTGAGAACTCTTCTCTCACTAGTCCCCCTCTTTTTACAATTTGGTAGGGACCTGGGAGCTATTTATAAATACCACTACTTCCCAATATGTGACTCTTAGAAATCTTATTTACTGGTAAGGGGTATTATCTCTCCATTTCGCTAGACAGACAAAAGTAGGCACAGAGAAGAACATCACATCTTACTAAATAAAACAGCAAACAACAGGAAAGTGTCCTGCATTTTGTTCTGTCCTGGACCCTTCCCCATATGGTGCTCAGACTCTTCCAATGTTTATGCTTCCTTTCAATACTTAATTAAAAAGTATAATTTTGACACTTTGCTGACAGGACACATCAATTCAGGTGTTAAGTGTTTGTCAAGAAGAAAAGCAGCACACAATTTTCTTTTTGTTCTCTAACATAGAAACACTTACCTTATTTCGCTTTCTTTTTTTCCTTTTTTAAAGATTTATTTTTAAGTAATCTCTACACCCAGTATGGGACTCGAACTTACAACCCCAAGATCAAGAGTCACATGCTCTACTGACTGAGCCAGCCAGGCGCCCCTGCTTTCTTTGTTTAAGCTCACACACTTAAAGACGGCAGAGGTGGGGGGCTCATGTATTTGTTATTTTTGCAGTTGTTGACTGTTCATCAGCAAAACTTGACTGTTGCACAAACAAGAGGCAAAGGATGCTTTCTAGAGTTTCTCAAAGCTAGGAAACCATAACTTCTGCCGAATGTAAGCAAAGCCTGTTCTGCATCATGTCCATACATAATATATATTACATCGTCGATGAACAGTGATTCCATAACATCAGAGTACTCCTTGGTCAGAATCAACAAAGTTTGGCTAGGGAAAGAAAAGTACTTGAGGAAGAGAAAGGACCTGTTGTAACAAGCCAAGCTTTCGAAGCTCCTGGCATTGATTACTTACAACAAATGTAAGATAGGAAGAATCCTGATTCTAAGTTTAGAGAAATTCTGTGAAGATAAGGAGGAGGGGGTACCGCAGATTGTGAGGGAACTGAAGGAGATGGGGGAGGAGGGGAGGGAGGGAATAAACAGAGCTGTGAAGGGGAGCGTCTGGCTTCTACTGTGGAGTCTGGGAACTTAGCACTTTATTTTATTCATTCTGTCAGTCAAATTCATTTCGATGAAAATTTATTCGGTGCCTTTTATACGCCATCCCTGAGCCAAGCACTTATTATACAGGTGGCAAGCCTTTATTTAATTTACTTGTCTCTGCTGAAAGAGGCAAAAAGGAGGAGTTTAGATAGAATTTATGATCCCAAAGTACAGGCCAAAAGAGTTTGTTTAAAAACCACCCACACACCAAATGATCATTTTTAAAGTTCTCTCTCTTGGCTCTACAAAATTCTACATCTAACTGTTAAAGAGCACACTTCATGAAGTCCTGAAGGACTCAGCCTCCCAAAGCACTCCTCGACTAGCTTCCAGACCGGAAAGGTCTCCACATTCCCGGAGAGACGAGCGCCTTTGCAAGAACCGCACGTGCTCTGTCTCTGAAGATAAACCCTCAGATGGGCTGCCAAACCCCACAAAAGGGTCACCGGTTCCCAACTTCCTCAGGATCCCAGGGAGGACAGAGGGGGCCTCCGCGGGAAGAGGAACAGCACAGAGAGGATCCGGGCCAGTGGCTGCTTTGCTTCAAGGTTTCTGCCATCCTGTTATCCGAAAGAGAGAAAAGCCAGAGTTGTCAGCAGAAACCAGGGTCTGACCCTCTCTTTCAGGTATGGGACATCACCAAGCAATGCTGACTTGACACTCAGCAGACCCAGCCTGATGAATTTCATGCCCTTCCACAAGCTTCTAAATTTGCAATTCATTTAATTAATTTCAGCCATCTGGCCAAGAAACAGAACAGTGCCAGCCTTGTCCCAAACAGGTTTGCCTATAGTGGCTTACAAAAATTACAGTGAAAATGAAGAAGTAGGGTAACTCCTACAGGGGTCACAAAGTTCTCCTTCCCGTCTGCCTTGGGGTCACATGCTCTCCACAGTGGTGGCATCACTGACTTCCAGCCTCCAGGGTTTGGAGTCTGCACTAACCTCCACTCCTTGATATACTGCTCCATCCCCCAGCATCTGCAGCTCACTGTCAAAGGCACGATCTCCTCTCATTCATTTGTATGCCCTAAATCATACAGATCCTGCCCAAAACTCAAACATCTGTGCTCTAGTCTCAATGTGACATCCTTCCTGACACTTAGTCTTTAGCATTTCATTAGCAAACTTAAGCATTTCATTAACCAATTTCCATATATGTCTCTATTCAGTACATCTTCATAGCTATATTTTAGCCCTCAGGTTAAACGTTTTCGGAGAGACCCCAGACCTCCCCTCTTCTGGACTTGAGCTCCAGAAGTCAAAAAGCTACAACAAAGTCGTTCTTTTACCTCTCATTCTCTCTGCGGATTCACCCCCCTCCATCAACAACAATCATCCTTTGAAACAAGTCAACACGGTTTAGGCCTCCGAGGGGCAACCTTCCGCTCGTGTTGTGTGACTGGCTCCACGACTCCCCTCATCCATGTCTCCCGCCTCAGCTCTTTCAGTCTGCTCCCAGGACAAGGCCTTACTCAGAACAATTTCTCCTTCCGCCTCATTCTCAAGATCCATGCTTTCCATCCTTTTGGCTCAACTTAAATTCCAGGTCAACAAAACATCCCCCATATCACACAGATTTGTGTGGCCCAGTTCTCCATAACTCCCATTTCTCAAACAACAAAACAATTCTCCCCCGCCCCCAAAAACCAAAGCTGAAGTAAACACGAGTCCTCTTTATGTCTCCGTCAAGTTCTCTGAAGGTCAATACCATGACTTCTTTGCCCCATAAGGTACCTATGACAGATGAGGAGTCTCAGATTAATTGAACTGATAAACACTATTTGTTTTTTTTTTTTTAAGAGAGCCAGCGTAACGCACACCCCCCCACCCCCCACCCCGCCGCACCCCGGCAAGCCAGGGGGAGGGAGAGAATCTTAAGCAGGCTCCACGTCCAAGGCTCCCAACACGGCAGATCTCAACGACTTTGAGACCAGGACCTGAGCCAAAATCAAGAGTCGGACACTTAACAAACTGAGCCTCCGAGGCAACCCCTATTTCTTCACTTCTTTTAATTTGCAGTTACAATTTGCCATTCCTGCCACATCAGATACAACATCCTGTCATACCCACCATGAATATCCATGGAGAGAAAGGGCAGCAACTGAAACAGTTTCAAATGGTGAAGATGCCATTCCTCTGATATCTTCAAGTTTCCAGTAACTTTGCAACATAGGGTTAGTGTGTCAAGGTTTAAGAAAGCCACGTAGAACTCACACAGCCCTTCAGGCAAGGCAGATCACTGTTTGCCAGAATCTATCTCCAAAGAACTATTAAAATAAAAACTCAAATCACAGGGCTCTTTAAAGTATGCAGAAGAACCTTCAATGTGGGTAATTGAAAAAACATCCTCTCTCCAAACAGAACCCTTATCTCCTTTCAAAACGAAACAAATTCTGAAGCCAACTCAGCATATGGCAATGTCTGAAGAATGATTTTAACTAGAAAAGTAAGAGTGATGGAATCTACAAATCTTCCTATACTTCTCACCCAAAAGAAACTAGACAGAAGTTGTAGTTCAGAAAACCTAGTATTTAAAGACTTCTTAGGCAAAGGCCTTACATCCCAGTGTCTTTACAAAATAGAGAAATTTAAAAACCAGAATCTGTTCCTATCAAGCCAACACAGAGGAACACAGATTGACTGAGCATTCACACCCACTAGGTCTAAAAGAATACAATGACTACTTAAAAATGTCACCCTACTTAAAAGTGCCACCTTAGTTAATTCTGACAACAATCCTGTAAGGTAGGCATTGCTCCCCCATTTTACAGGTTAGGAAATAAGAATGGGGCTGAGTCATTGCTTCCAAAGTCACTGAATAACCTTCTGTAATGCACGTCTTCATTCAAAATCTTTTTATATCGTCATGGTCTTCACAACCACCCTGAAAGTTGCGTGAAAGGGTGGTATTTCCATGCTACAGATGAAATTGAAACAATAATTAACAAAGTCACCTTGTCTGTATTGTAATTTTTGGTTTCAAATAAGCTGTAAAAAATGGAATCTTAAAGCTCTAGTGTAATTTCGCCATCCCAGCACTTCTGTGCAACTGTTCATCTCCAATTCATCCCACTCAACTCAGCTTCATCCTTGTTCTGTTGAAAAAGTAAAACAGATGCAGCTGAATTCTCTTCAGAGCATCAGAACACTAATTTGGAAGTAATGAGGTATCAACAGCATCCTTGGCAGCCAATTTCATTGCAAGTTCATTCTTCCTTTGAATGAAATATGATTCCAAATACTCTTCTGATACTAAGAGCACATCAAGCTTTATTGGAAGCCTTTAGAAAAAGCACAATTATTATGTCCACTTACATCACTTGAGCCAAGAAAATGGGTCTTGCATGAAAAATGTGGGTTAAAAGCAATTAAAAAACCCAGGGCGCCTGGTTGGCTCAGTTGGTACAGCATGCGACTCCTGATCTTGGGCTTGTGAGTTCAAGCCCCATGTTGGGTGTAAAGATTACTTAAAAATAAAGGCAAAAAAAAACCTAAGAATCAAGAAATGTATACTCTAAACCTGCCTTTGCCTCACTAAGAGCACAATTCACAACAATTGCATTATCTTCTATTTGCCATTATCTGTGAAATGCAAACAATAATTCTTGTTGTACTTATCTCGTAGGATTGCTGTAGAAAGACAGTATGATAAAATAATTGTTTTAAGAATTAACTAGATGGCTTGAGTAAACAACATATATAATGATTGTTTTAGTAGTCTTTCCTTTGAGTCGTTACCTTCTCAATACAGACAAAAAGAACTCTGGGGGGAGAGGGGGTAGAAATCCAATCCCTTGCTTAAAATCCTTCAAAACCTACCCACTGCCAAAGAAACAAATCCAAACTCCCACAGAGCATGATCTGTCCCCACCCCATGGCTTTTTCATCCTCATGCCCAACCACCCTTCCTATTCAGTAATGCACCACACGGAAGGTGCAAAACACAGTACACTTTACAGCACGTGGGTGTACATCACATGCTATTTCTTCTGAGACTGTTCCACTGTGCTCAACTCAGATTCAAAGCTACTTCCTCATTATAACCTTCCCATATTGAGTCTCCTAACCAGGAAGGTGCCGAGTTAGTCTTCTTAAGTGAAGATGCTATTACATTTATCATATTGAACATAATCAAAGTCCCCACTAAACTATGAGGTCCTTACGAGCAAAGAGTATTTCCTTTCACTGTGTCTATACCAGTTCTGAACCATAGTAAGTGTGCAAAACCAGTTTGCTGGATAAATAAATCTTAACTACATTTACATATAAATTGCTTATACACACACTTATATGCATATGCCACATATAAGATACATGTTTACAAAAAAAGACTGGCAGAAAACACAATAATGTATTAGCAGTGGTCACCTCTGGTTGGTGGAATTATAAATAATGTTTATATTCTTATTTTCTAATTTTCTAAGTTTTCTATGATAGGTATGTTATATTTAATTTTATTTTACTTTTTAAGATTTATTTACTTATTTTAGAGAGTGCACAAGTTGGGGGAGGGGCGGAGGGAAAGAGAGGGGAAGCAGACTCCCTGCTGAGTGGGGAGCTGCTGCCAGGCTTAATCTCAGGACTCTGAGATCACAACCTGAGCGGAAATCAAGAGTCCATTGCTCAACCAACTGAGCCACCAAGCCTCTAATTTTAAATAAGTTTTTAAAACTTGTATACAAAAATGAATGAATGAGTGAATGAATTAATTCAACATGATGAGGAGCCTTATCTTATTCATCTTTCTCCAACCCTCCACCTAGCCCAATGCCCTGCACAAAGGAAATACCCAATATATTTGTTTGAATTGAATGTATTCTGTTGAATTGAATAACTGAAATGTCAAACCACATCTGTAAAACAAAGTTAATAAACAAAACTAAATGCTGCCTGACAAAAAATGAATGTCAAAAAAAATCACAATTCAAATATCTTTTATTTCTAGATCTTCTTAGAATAGCTTTTTGGGAATATTTCTCTTACAGAATACAAAACAAAATGGCCACCATCTTGAACTACTTAGTGAGAGCAGGCAGGCTGCTTAATCTTTCAGGGAGGGTATGTGCCATCTTTCTATAGCTAAGAAACAACTATGATGAGTCAAATAAAGATAAATTCTAGGAGTTTCGGCCCCTTGAGAATGAAATTTTAGATTCAGGTCTTATTTCACAGGAGGAAGCCCTTACCTATTCCAGGATTGAGGCAGGTCCCCATTTGCCAAGCCACCCTGGTCCCAACTGATGTCCATTAGGAGTACTTTAAATGTTGCTGCCAAGCCTTAAGACTGGGAGCTCAGATTGTTTACCTTCTCAGGTAGACACTTTAAAACAAATAGAGGACAGTCTCCTGTAAACCACGGAGCATGTAAACTGATGTCTGCAGAGTAACTTGGCAAAAGCTATCAAGAACCTCATAAAAAGTGGATCCTCTCTGACCCACCAGTTCCACTTCCCGGAATATCAAGTAAGGACATGTGGAAAGACTTAGCTAAAAAAAAAGAAAAGAAAAGAAAAAAAAAAGTGCTTCACAAAATTATTTATAACGATGAAAAATTGGAAATAACCTTAATGACCACTGGACACAGTGGTAAATTCACTGGGTAGAATATTATGCAGATATTATAAATGATGTTGTAGAAACATATTTAGTGACACTGAAACATATTTACAATACACTACCGAGTGAAAAAAATAGTTTACAAAACAGTATGTGCAGTGCCAACCCATTAGTGTTAATGGACAGTGACGGATAAATAGATAGTAATAGGAAAAAAAACCTCTGGAAGATACAAATGAAAATGTTTAACAGTGATTATCTTTGAGTGGTAGGAAAATGAATGGTTGTTCTTTTTTAAATTGCCTGTATTTGCTGATGTTTTCCTTCGATGAACATATAATTAGAAATAATTCTTGTATACTTAGAGGGGATTCCAAAAATCAACAACCAGACAGTGAACTGCCTTGTGTTCTGAGGGCCTTCCGCATCTGCACTGGGGCCCTCACACCCGACCCTTGCTAGAAGTAGCCGCTCTCAGACCCTTAGAGGACGCCTGGAGAAAACAGCCTTCTTCACCTCCAAGCCACGTCAGCCCTGGTGCCTCCAAACGGCACAGCAGGTTCAGCACGAGAGCGGACTCCGAAGAAACTCCAAGCCACGCCCTGGGTTCCAGCCCAGAATTCAAACCCATCCCTCCATTGGCTCGGCGGCCAAGCACCCCCGGTCGGTTACCTCTTCTGAGGGCGGCACGCGGCTGCTGGCCTCCTCGTAGGCGCCCACCTGCTCCCAGGTGGCCAGGAAGGCGTGGGTGGGGGTGAAGCGCGCCGCGGTGCGCGGGAAGCCGGCGCGCACGTAGCGGGCGGCCAGGCCCAGCACCGCCAGGGACGTGTCTTCACGGTACAGGACCTGGCCCCTGCCCCGGCTCGTGTCGATGTCCGCCAGGAAGGGAGCGATGGCCGGAAAGTCTGTGGGGAAATCATCGTCCACGTACTGGGTCTCCCTAGGGAAGTCCTGAGTGGAGATGATACCGTTGGTGCCCACCTGTGGAGCAGAGGGACAAAAGGTGACGGTCGTGTACGAGGCAGGAGGCCCTCGGGCGGCCACCACAGGTCCAAATGTGCGCGCCCACCCTGCTACGCACGGAGGGAAGGGAACCGCCTGGGGCTTGAAGCTGCCCCTTCCCTACCCACGGGGAACCGGACTCCTTCAGGACGACCAGCGCAACTTCAGCCGGCGCCCCGCCCGCCCTCCCTACCCCACAGCGCGGTGCGATAAGTCCAGGAGCCCTAAAACTCCCGGCTCACGTATCTTCTCACTCCCGGCATAACGCTGGAGAAAACCTCCGGGTCCGAGGAGGGAACACACTAGCTCTGCAGACGTGCATAGCCTTCTCGGGGTCCTTACTGGAAACCCTACTGGCCGCCCCAGCATCCCCAACTCCTTTTCTGCCTGGGACGCTTATGTAGCTACGAATTTGTGCGTCTGAATTCTTGCTCTTCCTCTCGAGGTAAAGAAAAGCAAGCCAGACAGCAGCACCGCTGCAGAGCCAGGTCCCACCCCAGGGGCACTCGGGGACAGCCCGGCGTGCGGACTATTTCCTCCGCTTGGAAGGCAGGGGTTCGGTGAGATCCACACTACATTGACCGGTGGAAAGAAGCTGCGAGAAAGCTGCCGGTTCCCACACCAAGCGGGGGCTGAACTTACGTAGAGGTAGCTGAACTGGGCTTCGTAGAAGCGCAGGGGACTCGCCAGCTTCACCGGGGCTGAGCTTTCATCGTCGCCTTCCTGCAGGAGCTGGTCCCCCCGCGACTGCCCGTAAGGGAAGAGCTCGTCTGGGTGCAGCGCCCCGGCCCGGGACAGCAGCAACAGCAGCAGCAGCAGTGGCGGCGGCGGCAGCGGCAGCGGCAGCGCCAGCTGTTGCAGCGCCAGTCGCCGGGCTGCGTGGTCCCCCCGCATGCTCGCTCGGCTCCTGGGCTGCCCGGCGGCAGAGCGCGTCCCGGCCCGGCCCGCCTGCCCACTAGCTGCGCCGCGCCAGCCTCCAACCTGGATCCCCGCGGGCGCCCGGGCGGGCTGGGACTGCGGGCCCTCCCAGCGCGCTGACTGGCTGCCGCCCTCGGCCGGGGACCAATCACAGGCTCGGGGAAAGTTCGACAGCGGCTGCCACATCTGGTTCTTGTTAAAAGTTTTCTAAGGCAGCGGTCGCGGGAGCGGCGGGGCTGGCGAGGTAGAAGCCTCGGGCCGGGGCTGCCCGGAGTGCTGCTCCGCCTCCGCAATCCGAGAGCTGCAGGGCTCGCTCCCGCCCTCCTGCGGGGACTGCTCGGCGGGGTCCGCGAGCCCCTCCCCCGACACCAAATGGCTCGCGAAGTCCGAGGGCAGCGGCGCTGCAGGAGAGGACCTCAGCGCCAAGGGGGTACCCCGCAGCGGCGTGTGCAGCTGCTGGCTGGCGCGACGCCCCCCGCCAGGCTGGCAGGGCGAGGGTGTGGCGGGGGGGGGGGGGTCCCGGGCGCCCCTCGCTCTCGAGGCGTCGCTGCCACAGCTCCCTTGCTCCACCCAGAGACGCCCTGCCGAGATGCGCGCTTTGTATGAAGCCGGAATGATTGGGCGGGGTTGGGGGGGAGCTAATTCCTAAATTCCGGCCCCCATCCAAAGGCTACCCGCCGAAATGCCCACCGGTCTGGTTCTGGGTCAAGAGAGCTCTGTGTACCTTTCCCAGGGAAAACGGGACCTGGAAAGACCATGAAACACTACCGTGTGTGATCGGCTCCATGTGGGGCATGGAATGAAGCATCCCATTTGGGCACCAAGCGGAAATGGGTGAGGCGCCAGGGTAGGGGTACTTTGGGTCTCTCACCCGCTGCCTTGCAGGCATCGAGGCTGCCCTTGCGTTGGGCAAGGGGGTGGTAACCTGAGCCGCTCCCTGGGACTGGAAACCAGCTGCTAGATGTGGGGGAACCCCATCCACCACAAACAACCCCTCTGTGAAGCATCAGGAACCAGACGAGATTTTATTACCACTTTTATTATCAAGAGCTTGAAATTTCCCAGATAGTCTGTTTTCTCTCTCTAGCCCCCATGGGGTCCTTGGAAGCAAAGGTATTTAAAAAGAAGGAAAAAAGCAAACCCTTGGAAATGGCTTGAGGGATGTGCAAAAGACAAATTTCTTTTTGTGGGTGTTTATTCCAGTTATACAAATCCTTCTGGGCCTACAGGGCCAAGCCCTGAAAACTCTGAAGATACCAGACTGTGAGATTCACAGTATCAGCACAAAATGGAAAACCAGCCCAACGCAGTTTGCTTCCTCCGACTGCAAAGAGTTGTATGCTTGTTGTTACAAAAATGTATTTGTGCTTGCACATATATGTTCCCATTTCTATGGGAGATAGATATTTTCACTGAACTGAGGAGGAAATAAGGCTCAAAGACATGATGTGATTTGACCTAGCCAGGGTCACCTAAAGTTACTCTTGATATAAAATCCTTCACCAGCTCTCTCTAGGTTTTCCAAATCTCTCAATTGAGCATAATAAAGAAAAGCTAATATTTATTTGGTGGTAATATAAGCTATCAGCTACTACTATAAGCTACCAGCTATACGCTAGTGGCTTAAAATGACTCCCAAGATCCCCATTTTATGCTGTTCATTCCCTTGTATAATCCCCTCCCCTGGAGTGTGGGCTGGCTTAGTGACTTTTAACCTAGAATGTGGCAATAGTGACAAGTCACTTCAGTGATTAGGCCACATATGTCTTGGTCGCAGACCCTCTGTCACTGACTGATGACGCAAGCTGTTATGTTGGGGAGGCCCACATGGCAAGGAACTGAGGGCAGCCTCTGGCCAACGGCCAGCCAGGCACTGAATTCTGCCAACAACCATGTAAATGAGCTTGGAAATGGATCCTTCTCATCACATCTTGAAACAATACCTCATCTCTGGCTGACACATTGATTGCAGCCTTGTGGGAGACCCTGAAGCAGAAAACCAGATTCTGGACCCAGAGGAATCATAAGAACTTAATAAATGTGTGTTGTTTTAAGCTGTTATGGTTTGGGATAATTTCTTATGCAGCAATAGATAAATGATACAGCTAGACACAGTGCTGAGGAATTTTTTTTAAAAAAAATCAGTTAGTTATGTGCCTTGCAAGTACCAGAGCTGGGATTTGAACTCAGTTCTGTCTGATTTCGAAACCTCTGCTCTTTAGCACTAAATCATATTGCCACAAGGTCCTTTGCAAGGCAGTTCTAGCCTACCTCTCTAACTTCAGCTCTGGCCACAGCTACCATTTTAGCTCAGACTTTAGTTCTCAAATGCGACCTTCTATTTTATGGTGTGGAATACCTTCACATGCTAGTGCCTCTACCTGTAATGCTTTTCCCAATCAGTGTCCTCTAGCCAACACTCATTCATCCTTCATTCTCTTTCCAGAAGTTTCCTGGAAACCACAGTCTGATTTAGAATCTCCGTGTGCTCCGTGCATGCCATTATCATATTGCCAATCCCACCGCATCTCCTGTAATCTCTGACTGCCACATGTCTCTCTCACTCTTAGCACCACACCTCGAGCACAGGGCCTCTGTCTTATTCGGGGCCTGGGGCAATGCTTGCCTGGCTCATCTAGAGAAATTTAGAGAAATGTTTGTTGAATGAGTGAAGCAAGCCAGCCAGCCTGGGGCTAAGATCCATGTCTGCTGACACAAATGAAGCATTCTTTCCCCTACAGCACCTTTCCTGCTAATCTGACCTGCGTTTCCTAATCCTCTTTACCAGGCTGCAGCCACCTTCCACTGTTTCCCAGCTTTTATCATTCTTCCATCCATCCATCCAACAACTATTTCCTGCCAGTTTACCATGACAAACACAACTCTCGGCAAGACACAATGGAGTATGACGTGTGACCCCTGACCTCAAGAAACTCTTGCTCTGGGGCGCCTGGGTAGTGCAGTCGTTAAAGCGTCTGCCTTCTGCTCAGGGCGTGATCCTGGCGTTCCGGGATCGAGTCCCACATCGGGCTCCTCTGCTGGGAGCCTGCTTCTTCCTCTCTCACTCGCCTGCTGTGTTCCCTCTCTCGCTGGCTGTCTCTCTGTCACATAAATAAATAAAATCTTAAAAAAAAAAAAAAAGAAAGAAAGAAACTCTTGCTCTGGGGTCAGGGAAAATGAGTATAAATATGAAAAAGCAGCAACACCACAACATAGCACAGACTTAGCAACAAAACAGGCAAAAAGAGCGGTCGCACCGAGAGGATGTCACTAGTTTCAAATCTGAATCTGATGCTGAGTACAAGGAAGTACAGCCAATAGGGCAGGGGCTGAAAAGAGCAGTGCTGGCTCCCTGGCTGCTTCGAGTGGCCGAATTCTGCTTGAAATACGAGGCTATAGACGGTTGTGCTTGAGCAGACATTCCTTTGAGCTCTTATTCTAATATTATTTTTAAAACACTGTGGAACCCCGTGGTTTCTCCTTTAAAATGTCACTCTGTGTCTTCAGGAAAAGAAAAAACCTGTCATAGTAATTCACTGGTCAAAGCAAATACTGAAGAAATACTACTCTTGTAGCCAGTCCCAGAGTAGAATTTCCATGCCTTGCCAGACTGGCCGAAGAGGCAGAGGCTCCTTTTGGGTTGGCAGTTATAGAGGACCTCTAGAGACGTCTAAGTCCTCTTGGATCGCATCTGCGCGGTAGCTCCGAGCATGACTTGAGAGGTAAGAGGATTTAGGTACAGAACTTTTTATCCCAAGCCAGGAATGGTACCAGCCGCCTTGCCGATAGACCTTGTCAAGAGTCTCCACGATTATATTTGTGTGTGTGTGGTTCTATGCCTGTTAGAAATACCGAGACTTCAAGAATGATGATACTTCCTGTTATTTTAATCAAGAGAATGAAAACACATTTGCTCCACAGTGTGGCAAATAGATGTGGGGATTCAAGAGCAAGTTCTATGTATAGCCCTGACTGGTATGTGTGTGTGTGTTTGTACTGGAGGTGGGCTTGGCAGAAAATGTTCTGGTTCTTGTTGTGCACAGTGATTCTTTGCATAACTTTACTATCCATTAAATTCCAGGGTGGGTATATTAGTATGTAGAAAAAAAGCCAGGGCTGTGCAAATTAGCACATCTCTGCAGATTTAGGCTTAATCGAAATTGTTAGGCCTAAAAAAAAACTATTCATGGCTCAGAAATTCTGAGTAGTGCTTGGGATAGATTATTTGAGATCCCTACATTCTAACGACCTCCAAATATATCCCAAGCCCTAAGCTTTCACTTGAGTTTTTCATCTATATCCCTCCGCAGGTGGGATGACACATCAAACCTACTTCTAGAATTAGATCCACGACTCAGAAGTTCTGAGTTTTTAGTTTTCGTTAGTGGCAGCAATAGCCACTCCTTCTTGATTACCATTGCCCTGTCTCCCGTCCTTCTCAGCTCTCACCAGCTAGCTTTCGTGGCAGAAACGACAGGTTAGCTACCCAACCCGTATTCCCAATCTCCTCCCTTGCGTGAACCCACCACAGACGGAAGGAGATAAGTGCTCTCTTGGCTTCTCTTGCAGCTGGAGTCACCATCTAGTGGAGTCCGGGCGAAACCCCTAGCAGTTTGCTGAAAGGCTGGTGATTTCCGGGAGGGCTCTTAACTTGGGGATTTCTGGGGATAGTTGCCTCTTTCCCCGTTCTTGCTGCCTTACATGTGGATGTGTTGGTTTGAGTTTGGACAACCCTCTTCTGACCATGAAGTGACAACCATGAGGACGAAAGCATGGCAAAGCCAAGAGACAGATAGGAGATGAGCGTCTTAGTTGGTGAGTAACTGCCTACCTCCAGACTATTTGCTACGTGGGCAAACACACCCGCGCTGGTGTGAGCCGCTGTTACGTGCAGCACTACCTAATCCTGATGCTTGGCTAACTCCTTTCTCTACATCTTTCTAACACACAAATCTGACCACCACATGTTCCTGTCTAGGACCGTTGGGTGGATCCTCCCTCACCTGCAGGCTCTGGTAAGCTGGAAAGGCCCTGACGCCTGGCCTCTGTCTGTCATCTCCTGCCTTTTCCTACCTGGACCTTTAGCAATAACTGAACTACGGGTAGTTCCCCATCCACACAGGTAGCTTGACTCCAGGGTGCCCCTGTTTATGCTGTTCCTTGCCTGGAACAGCTTCTTACCTCCTGATGACCCCTCATTGCCTCCAGGACTCAATTCAGACATCACTTCACATCAGCGGCCTCCCAGAGTTCTGGCAGCCTCTGAGGGGCTGAAACACCTGGCACACTCCCATCTCAGGTCCTCACCAAAAATACTGAAGTGGTCTATTTATATCTGTCCCTTCAACTGCTTAAAAGGGCTTCAGGGGTAGTTTCCATATAATGGCACACTTTAGTCTTCTTTTCTTCTTAAGCACTCTTCTGGACTCGGTACATCTATTTCAGATCACTTTTACCACAAGCCTGAGCACAGAGAAAGAGACAGGCCTTGATAGGCCACTCGAATGCAAACCAACCCTGGAGGCAGGACTGTATCTTCCTCATCCTAAACGTCACAGGTCTAGCAGAGTACCTGATACAACCTTCTGGGCTGTTCAGTAAACCACTGCTGATTTGAATTGGGGAAAAGTGTTGTAAAGAAATCTTCCCCCAAAATAAATAAATAAATAAAAAGAAATCTTCCATAACTCCCACACTTTTTTCCTGAATAATCTACTCCCCAATTCTTCACATATTAGTTATATTCTGGATTGTTGTGGGGTAAAAGGAATTAGAAGGTGTGGCTTTTACGTTGGTAGCCAGGATACCTTCACTACTAATTATACTTGAAGGTATTATGGCTAACGGCATTATTTTCCTCTAGAAAGAATGGTGCAGAAAAGCCAAAATTGTTCTCTCTTCTTGTAACTCCACTGCGAGCACAGGCGGAATCTCATAAGTTAGCGCTTAACATCAGCATCCATCTTCTTCAAAGACTTCTCTCTTCACCCAGACTGTAAGTTCCTCAAAAGATCTACTTTTCACTTCCTTTAAATACTCCCACCGCTATCTAACACAATGTTGAATAAATAGGGCTGGTCAACTTCTAGTGAGTTGAGTGACTGCCCAAAGGTGACCTCAGTGTGTGCTGTCTCCGTTGGGTAGTGGCTGTGGTTGTGTTTCTAAAGGCTGTTGTCCTTGGCTTCATCTGTGCTTCTTTCCTAGACATCCTGTGCTTCTTACCAAATTGAGTCACCTCGTTTCTATTGCATGTGACCTGCTGGCCACTGTCCCTTCCTCTAGAAGTCAGAGCATGAGTCAGAACAATGCTAATGAAGCCAAAGATAATAATAGCGAGCCTAACTGAACCTTTATATTGTACCAGGTTCTAGTTCAGGACTGTATATACATTATTTCATTAATCTATTCAACATATCCAGTCCACAGGTGAAGAAAGAGCTGAGAGGGATTAAGCAACTTGATAAAAAACTCAGCAAGAATTGAAACCAGAATTCGAACTCTGGTGGTCTGACTCCAGGACCCAAGCTTTTAACCTCCAAAGACTGTGTATCTGATTCTCTGGTAGACCAGTTACTTTGCTCAGTAACGTGTTCATAGACAGTACCTTCAATTCTGTAAGCCTGAAAAAGGTAATTCGTTCTAATATTCCCTACCATTTATAAAGTTGGAATTGTGTTATCTTTATTGAAAACCATCTCGTGCATGTTTAGGGAATTACAAATACCTAAACTTTGTTGAGAAAATATGACCCAATACCCTTAAGGAGTCTGCAATCTAGATTTGGAGATAATAATAGCTATACTTGATGGAGCATTTATTATATAACAGACACTATATTATTTGCAATCCTTACAACAACCCTACAAGATAAGGAAAATGAGATTCTGAGAATTTGACTTGCTCAGGCTCTAACAACTAGCAGTAGCTGGGCTAGGATCTCATGGCCCCAGCAGTGACATCAAATGTAAATATGGTTGTGTTTCATGCAGTGAGAGGAACCTGGTACATAAGTCATCCAGAATAACCATGAGCAAAAAAATGAGCCAGCAATCTTCCAAGCATAAGCATTAGAAATAACAAAAACAACAAGTAAATGAAGAAAAAACAAAAATGTGAAGGCTACAAAATCTTCTTAGTGCTTGATTCTATTAATATGTGGATAGATTCCCCGAGCAGTAGCATGCCCGTATAAGACACTATTCATGTGTCTTTATAACGTAACACTACTACCAAGGTTAGCATGAGTAAGAACACACTCTCAGGTTCTAAATGACGTACAGCAGGCTATTCTCCATGGCTGCCCTCTTTTGTTGTTGTTTTGTTTCTACCGTAGACATGTAGCCTGATAAAGATACTCCATGAATTGGCTAGGGTGCGTTTCCACTGCCACAGTAAAGCGCATCCAAGAGAAAAGCACTATTTTAGCGTACAGTCGTAGTAAGTAAGTGTCTCTTTTTGGACCTATTTGTCAGCCAGCTTATGTTGGCAAGGCCCTCTGGGATATGGTCTTACTCCCAAATCCAATGTTTTACAGCTATAGTTCTCAACAATAGCTGCACATGAGAATTACCTGGGAAATTTTTTCTCTCTCAAAGACCAATTAAAACAGAACCCCTAGGGTCAGACTTGGGTATCAATATGTTTTAATGTCCTCAAGGTGATTCAAAATATAGTCAAGTTTGAAAACCACTGTTCTATACACACCTTATAAATCACTTGCTGGCCGCTTTGACCTAATGAAAACCTATTTGTAAGTCACTGGTTTTTTGACCCTACTCTTAATATTTTTTCAAGATAAAATGGTCTCTTCTAGAACTATGGTACAAAGCAGTAAGGTTTAAATAAATCATTTAGAAGTATGAGCAGACTCACTATACTTTTTTTTGGAGGAAACTATGATTTTACCATCTCTGTGGCCCACCTCTGTGAGGAAGTAGAATGATCTCTGGCCTGGGAGAGAATAAAAAAGTAAGACTTTTAAATTTTCCCAGCAGCATGTCAACTCTGTTAGTATACATCTGTGGCCTACAGACCTTTCTTTGATGAGCCACACAGAATATTGCTGTATTAGGGAGCAGGCAGAGAGTGTGGCCAGAGATTAACCAAAATCCAGTCCTTGGCAACAGTTTCCTCGATACATCTGATATTTGAAACACAGGCTACAAGACATAGTCTCTATATTCCATCCCTATATTAACTTATATCATAAGAAATGTATGTATTTTGTCTTACTGTCTCCAAAAAGTACCTTAATTGGGTTAAGACTTACTTTTATGGGGGTGCCTGGGTGGCAGAGCGGTTGAGCGTCTGCCTTCGGCTCAGGGCGTGATCCTGGCGTTCTGGGATCGAGCCCCACATCAGGCTCCTCCGCTATGAGCCTGCTTCTTCCTCTCCCACTCCCCCTGCTTATGTTCCCTCTCTCGCTGGCTCTCTCTCTCTCTGTCGAATAAATAAATAAATAAATCTTTAAAAAAAACAAAAAGATTTACTTTTATGCCTTTCAGCTTGTATAGAAGGTCTTTATGGGAAAAGTCAACTTGACATATATTTTAGTATCTTTTTATAAAGCTATACTTACAGATATTGTCTATGTTACTGAATTTTCTCATATTAGGTTTACAAAAAAATGTCTCCTAAAATTTGGGACCAGGAATGAGTGTGTCTAGTCCAATCTGGATGTCTCTTTGATCAGACACTGAGAAACTGTACCACTCCACAGATATCACCTGGTGCCAGTCACACAACCCAAGAATTGAAGTCAGAGCTCATTTCATTTTAGGAAAGCATTTTAATTAGGTATCAATTCTTCAAGTTCATTGTGCTGAGCACTGAATGTGTCACCTTCCACACTGACCCAGTCCTCCTCTTGCCTTCCATTGCTGTCGTTTACACTAGCATTTCCCCAGATACGCAAGCTGGAAACCTCAGTCCCCTCTGTTGGATTTCCCGTTCCCTTCTCGCTGACCTCCAGTTACTTGACAAATGGAATGGACCATAATTTCACAGAGATCAGGATTCTGCCTATTTTATTCACTGATGTATTCCCTGGCACAAACCCTGACACAGGGTTAATGTTCAATAAATATTTATTGAATGAATAACGTTCCATAGACTTACCGGCTTGCCTCCTATTCTCTTTAGTCTTTACCTCCTCCTGCTCCTGCCTGCCATCATTCAAGTACAGGCTCTTCCCACCTTTCCTTGTCAGTAAATAACACGACTCCGTTCTGACCCCAGTCCCCATCTCCCAGTCTGTCATATCAACTGTGGCTAGGTAAACTTTCTAAAAGGCCTGAATATGCCTCCTCCTTACTCAAGGCTCCCCTTGACCTAGCATTCAAGATGAATGTTTGATATGATTCTTACATCTGCTTCCAATAATAACTATGTGGAATGAGAGAGAAGTGGGAGCAGCGGCCAGACTACGGCAGCTGTGAAGGAAGATGCCGATGAGAACGAAGGACGGGGTCAGGATGGGGACAAAGAGCTTATGTGCCTTTCAGTGGGAACGGAGGAAGTTGCGTACGCGGACGCAGGTTAAAATGGTAACGCGCCAGAGACAGGTATGTTGTGTCAGTAATAGATGTTCATGAAGATAACCCCGAGTCATCAAAAAAAATTGCAAATGATTTCAGTCTGTCTGAGAAATGGAGTGTCATTTCAGAAAGACTTCTGTCCTACATTTTCATTCATCATCTCGGCAGCTCCTAACAATCCTCGCATTTGCAGAGGAGTTGGTGGGTGACGACGCATGGTTTCGCATGCATTACCTCACGTAGCTCCTTCCAACATCCTTGAGGGATAAGCATTAGAACCCTCATGGGGAGACCGAGGCTCGGAGAGGTTGGGTAATATGGCCAAAGTCACCCAGCTAGCAAGTGGCAGCACACGCCTAGTCTAATTTATACTGTGGAATTTGTTTGCGGGCACATTCTTGATCTCTCTGTTATCTTGAACTAAAACTAACTTTGGAGGCCATGTCTGGTGCCTGAGTCACTCCACCAGTCCTCCCTTTCCCCACCGCCAGCCGCTGCTCCGAGGAGTTCTGGAGTGAGTCATGCACCAGAAACTGTACGTAGCAGCAGCAGAAGTGGCGTTGGTGAACAACCTCAAATGTGTCACAACCCAGGCCAGCACGCATTATTATATTTAATCCTCAGAGCAACTCTCCGAGGAGAAGAATATTAGCATCACTTTTGTACATCTGAGGAACAGAGGCCCAAAGAAAGAAATGTGGCGAAGGATACACAGCTACCAAGTACAGAGACCAACACTTGAACCTGGGCAGGCTGACTCGAAAACCTGAGCATCTAACATCACTATGCCGTGTGCCCTAGAACTTTAGAAAATCCCCAGTCTTTCAGAATCGTCCTCCTCTCACAGTATCACTGTCTCCCCCTGTCACCCTTTGACTTTGTATTCTATATACTGAATGGGTAGTATACTCCTCTACAGGGGCGTTCATGATTCAGGAAGAATCCTAGGCCTTATATAACCTTGAGCTCCGTTACTGATTTGATCTCATTTCCCCCCCTTATTTCATAGACTCATGGCCTTTTACAACTGGCAGGGGCCCAGGAAAGCCCGTCATCTAATCTCCTTGTTTTAGTGTGACAAAACCCTGACTCAGAAAGTTACAGTCACTTACTCAGACATCACAGCACCAGTAGGAACAAATCAAGCCTAGTTCCCAGGCCAGCAATCTCTGAGCCAGAGCTCCAGGCCTTGCCGTCCCCACGCAGGCATGCCAGGGATAAACAGTCACGATGAGAAGCACCCTCTCTCAGATCAGTTGCAAGCAGCAGTGAGCCTCTCTTCCCCGAGCTTTCTAGCTGTTACCCCGTCAGAGACAAAGTATATAGGAAGGGCTCAACAGACCCTGTTCACTTGACTGAGATATGGAAGCATTAACTTGATGATCTGGGTTAAAAAGACCTCCTTTGGGGCGCCTGGGTGGCTCAGGCTGTTAAGCATCTGCCTTCAGCTCAGGTCATGATCCCAGGGTCCTGGAATCGAGTCCTGCATCGGGCTCCTTGCTCAACAGGGAGCCTGTTGTCCCTCTGCCTGCCACTCCCTCTGCTTGTGCTCGCTTGCTCTCTCTCTCTCTCTGACAAATATATAAATAAAATGTTAAAAAAAAAAAAAAAGACCCCCATTCAGCATCTACTTGAAGCAGCTGGGAGCCACAGTAAACAGAACAGCAGATAGAATCAAATAGGCAGCAAGCTGGTGTCCCACTGGTACTTTCTGAGGGAGGCAGGAGGAGATGTTCTATCAGAAGAAGGGAAATCAAATGATAGGCAGGCATTTGGGGGAGGGCACTCCCTGCAGTGTGACGCTTGGGCACGCTCTTATGTGACGCGGTCACTTCAGTAAGAACATCTGGTGCGTCGTAACCAGTACTTAGGGTGCCACTTTAAAGACTTATTTATACAGAAAAATCTGTTTCAGCCTCTTCTATTAACAAACCCAAATTTGTCAAGCCTGACTCATTAATAAACCATGTGAAAAGGGGAGGCTTCCCCTTTTGGCTGAGCTGGAAAATGGATGTGACCAAGAAAAGCTCAGGCTTCTAGCCTTAGGCCAGCAGATTTTGTTATTTTGTTTTCTCCTTTTGCTTCTTTTTCCTCTTTTAAAAATTTCTTTATTGCCCTTCCACAAGACACACAAACTTAAAGGGAAAATATAATTAGAAACAGTGCTTTTAATTTTGCCAAAACCCATGCTAACTGCTTAAGATTATTCTAATGCTGCCTATTAAGCATTGTTTTAGATTTTGGAGCCCAAACAGTATATGCAGGTAGGGCCCCCAAAACTGTTAGAGGAGAGAGAACCTTGCTTCCTCTGGCCCTCAAGGGCCTTCTTTACTCATGGCTTCAATAAAAGCAGCAGCATAGGAATTTGAGACAAATGTGATCACACAATTTTTTGCATCTTTTGATAGGTGGGCAAGACAACCCTCTGGTGCAAAGGAGGTTAAAGCCTTAATGGACAGCATCACAATCTGTACAGTCTACTCCTGAATGACTGAGTATTGACCCACACTTCATACAGTTTGCATTTATACAGAGCGTTTGCCAGCTATGGCTCTGAACTTCTAATCTGTCCTCAAGTAGCAAGAATATCACAGTATGACAAGCACCTCGGTCCATTTAAAAGCAGTTTCTAATTTTACCCAGAAAATTTATAGGATGAATCAAGACTTGTGGACTTATAAAAATACAACATTAATGAGATCTTTTTTAAATAGCAATTTAAAAGCATTTTTAAAAATTTACATACAATAAAGGTCACTTTTTTGGTGTATAGTTTAGGAGTTTTGAAAATGCTTAGAGTTGTATAATCACCACTGCAATCAAAATACAGAACAGTTCCATCACCCCTAAAACCCTGCCCAGTGCTTCCATGTCCTTTACCCCACCCCTAATCCCTGGACACCAACTCAGTGGTGCCTTTTCCAGAATGTCATATAAATGGAATCATACAGCTCTTTGGGTTGGACTTCTTCCACTTGGTGTAATGCATTTGAGATTCATCTATGTTGCTGTACGTATTAATAGCTTGTTTCTTTTGACTGCTGAATAGTAGTTCATTTTATTGGCATACCAGTTTATCCATTCACCAGTGGAAAGACCATTTCAGATGTTGATGATTATGAATAAGACAGCTACAAACATTCATGTACAGGTGTTTGCGTGAAAATAAGTTTTTCTTTCTCTTGTCTTAGGAGTGGAACTACTGAGTCATATGCTAAGTGTATGTTTAAATTTATAAGAAATTGCCAAACTGTCCTCCAGAATGGTTGTACCATTTTACATTCCCACCAGCAATTTATCCACGATCTGTTTTTTACTGTATGCTCTCCAGCATTTGATTTTGCCACAATTTCTCACTTCAGCCATTATGTTAGATGTGTAGTGGTAGCTCACTGTGGTTCTAATTTGTATTTCTTTAATTATGAATGATGTTGAGCAGCTTTTCATATGCTTATTTGCCAGCTCTATATACGGTTGTTGTTGTTTTTTTTAAGATTTTATCTATTTGACAGAGAGAGACAGCGAGAGAGGGAACACAAGCAGAGGGGAGCTGGAGAGGGAGAAAAGCAGGCTTCCCCACTGAGCAGGGAGCCTGATGCAGGGCTCAATCCCAGGACCCTGGGATCATGACCCGAGTGGAAGGCAGACACTTAATGACTGAGCCACCCAAGGCACCCCTGCATATACAGATTTTAAAAAATACTTGATCTGATTTCAAACACAATATACATGCCTGTTATTAAAAAATTAAAATGTTCCAGAAATGTTATATTGAATACCAAAGTTTCCTTTAATTATTTTACTTTCTAGTTGTAGCTACCATTAACAGCTTAGCTGTATGTTCCTCCATATAGTTTCCATGCATTTGCTGTACTGTGTATATAGTATAGTCTCATACAAGTACAAAACAGTGGCATTTTATATATACAGTTTGAAAACTTGCTTTTATCACTTAACAATAATCTTGGCTAGCCTTCCACATCATGGTATTCAATGTATGCTTTATTCAATCATCTAATGTGTTATATTTTCTAATAAAACAGAAAATTTCTGAGGTTTTTTATGTAAAAAATCACATTTTCACAATACCATATGCTTCAATGTAATAGCTATTATATTTCTAGTATATTCAAGTAAACTTTAAAGCTGTACAAACTTCCTGATGAAATTATACACTGCACATTTTCCAGCTTTGAACTGAGAATTATGTTGCAGCAATAAGGACTGTTTTAGAAAAATGCGATCAGCCGAATTGTGTGGAAATATGAAACAAAATCTAGTCAATTCCATGTTTATGTCTTAAGAAACTTGGCATACGAGTAGCTGCGGTATCGTGAGGAATAGCAAGACTACAAAGAAATTTATTACACCGTATTACTGCTCACTAGGGTTTTCCATAATAAACAAACTGGTTCTGGCATGTACTTTTAATTATTTCATTTCAAGGCAATTACTTTCTGCATCAATCACTCCCACTAACTCATACTATTCTCATGGGGGTCAAATTACTATCACTATCCTTTCATTGATGATCTCATAGAGAATAGATATGGTGGCGAGGGAATGTAAATGATTTATTTCTTGTGACTTAACCTTAGATTCCCATGCTTGCTTAAGCCAAGAGAGATAAAGGGAAAACACTGACAATATGGTCATTCTTAAGTAGAAGATTCTTTTTGTCTTTTTAACCACGGGTAGATATTATTTAAACCTAGAAGACTATACAGAAGTAGGAAAGAAAAAGGAAATATCAGAGACCTTAGTGGGTATTTCTTCTCTCTCCCTCTCTCTCCTAAGAGTATTTAATCTTTCGGTTTTTAAAGCAAATCTCTTGCAGCTGCTTAGGTCTCTGTTCGTGCCAAGGACCCTTTGTTTATACTAACTGCACCCAAAGAATTCTTCTTACACAAGTTGTACTACTTAAGCTCTTTTGCAAGGCTCAGACTTTATCACATCTATGGGGGAACAGAGCTATACTTTTCTTTCTCAACATTCCTTCTGGTCAAAAGAGAATGTAGAGGATTTAATTCCTTAAGCATCAAGTCTTGATACTGCCTGCAATTTGCGTGTATCAATGTACGAGAAAGCTTTCAAAAGCCTGTGGCTAGATACACCTACCATTCCCGTGCAAAGTGAATTTAGAGAGACAGCCTTAAGAAGGGACCTGGAACAACAGTTTGGATTCAGGTGGCTTTCTATCCTAACCCTAAAATCAGCAAGAACTAAAAGTTCTAAAAAAGAGAATAAAACAACTTGACCAAGTTCTCCTGAAGAAGACTGATTCCAGATATTCATCCATAAATTCACAACTTTTTAGTTCCATGAAAAATACTCTTTTTGGACATATTCTTTAAAGTTCTTGAAGATTTAAAAAAATGTATCTTTTTTTTATCATCAAAACCCAAATTACACAATAATTGATCTGATTCTCAATTTGTTTTTTTATTTTTCGACTCCATGCCCCATGTAGGACTCAAACTCATGACCCTGAGATGAAGAGTTGCATGCTCTACCAGCTGAGCCAGCCAAGTGCCCCTAATTCTCGATTTTTAACATTTTCCCTGAAAGCTCAAAAGCTATTTCTTTGGTTCAGCCGTGTCTGTTCAACACCAAAACTTAATATTATATTAACATTTGGATGATTAATGCCATTCACTTAAATTGTCTCAGTTGATGCCTATTTAACCATTTTAGAGATGAGATCATCAAAGCTAGGAAGGGTCAAGGGACACATCTGAGATCATGTATCTATTCATTGGCTGAAGTGAACTCAATCCAGACCCTCCGATTCTTTCACATTCTTTTCACTGTACCACAACTGCTTTGCCCAAATTATCCAGTTTTTTAAAGTGAAAAACACAGCTAAAAATTCTGATATTTACTATCATCCTGATACAAGTGATTCGTAGCTTTTTTTTTTTTTTGACATGATATAGATAAACTTCATCTACATAAAATCTTACTTGGCTAACATGACCTCTCTTCCACCTTTATGGCAGTGCTTGGGCAGGTGAAGAACCCAGGGGCAAGAAGGCACCCGACAAGAGTAAACGTGTGGGAATATGAGGAGTAGGAAGACTGCAGACCTTGCCACTCAGTGGTGAGTGACACAGCTCCAAATGCATTTGATGACAACATAATCTACAAGGTAAGCTGTGGTGTGCTGAAGGCGGCTGATAGAGCTGAGAGCAGTGAGAGTTGGTTTTGTGTATTTCTTCCCCACTTTATGTTCAGTGAGGTCACGTTGGTGGCTTGAACGTTTGGTAGTTTAATGTTTGGTACTTGAATATTTATACTACTGGAAACTGGCAAGCACTATATAAAGCAGACCTCCCCTCCCTTACCAGGGAACTGGATTTTGAACACCCATCAGCACACTGCTGGCAGAGACCAGGCTTGGAGGTCAAATCAATCTAGGTTGGCACCCAAGCCTAAACTTTGATGCTCACTAATGCACCCTAGGCAAGTTCCTGGAGCCACGAGTCTCGATTCCTGACCCTTAAAGTGGAGATAATAGTACTACTGAGTTTAAAGACTACTGAGATTAAGTGAGATAAGGTATGTGAAACACTTCGAACAGGACCTAACATCAAATAATAGTTGATAGTGGTTGTTATTATTGTTGTGGAAAGTTGGGAGTAGTTTAAAACCTAACCAAATCCTATATATATTTCCATTCTTTGCATGATACTTAATAAAGACATGAATGTGATTTTAGAGTGAACTTGTCACTCTAAGTCAGGAAAGAATTTGCTTCATGGAAAAAATTTCTATTCAAGTTCTTTTATTGTTTCTGTTTCAGAAAATATTTAAACAAATTTGAACATCTAAACAAAGAAAGTTTTAAAGCCAAACATCTAAGTGTTCTGAGTCTCCTCTGAGCATTTTTCAACAATGTTGGGCCCAAAGCCAGAATATGTTACAACCCTTTTGAACCCACCCCACCCTGCCCCAACAGTAAACCTCCCCCAGAGAAAAGAATTTGACATAATGCCAATAAGAGAATCTTCCTCCTTAGAATATCTTAAAGCTTTCATTCTTTTTGTTATTCCTAAAAAAAAAAAAAGTAGCTAAAAATTTGGGTGTAACAAGCTTCAAAATATCCAAACGCACAGGACCCAGAGAAATAAATATTCAAAATATGAAAATCTTTGGTTCAGAGGCATGTAGATGAAGGGCCTGGGCCTAAGGTTCCTCTCTCCATATTGTAGAATAATCCAGACAACCACAGAGCTGGATTCCTGTCTACACCCAAGCCTTCCTCGGTTCCACATCATTAAAGGAATGGCTTGTCACCCTCCTGTTGATGTCCTTTGGTAGAGGTACAGTAGCTCAAGGCAGTCCAGTTGGGCAGTTGGGTGAAGAGTCATCCATTCATTTGTCATTCTGTTGCCAGGGCATACCGGGGTGGGGCAGGAAAAGGAGAGAGCAGACATGACTTAGGAGCACTGGTAGAGTTCCGGAAGCTACACCCTATAAGCTGGTGAAGGAAGGATGTGGAAAGGATGGCCCCTTGTAGGTCCTCCAATGTTCTGGGGAAGTTCTACCACTTCCTCTTTATCCCCACCATCCACCTCCTCCTTTTGCTAGAGGGACTGTTGGGAACATGTAATATATAATGGGGCAAAATCAAGATTTTCTATGGACAGCTGTTTATTCTGAACCATGAGCTGTACCACCATTGCCCCATTACTATGGAAGCCAGGAAGACAAACAGGACTTTAGAACTGCACCTTATTCTACTGACAGGACTTCCAGAGGTGAAACCCCTTTTCTGAGGTTCACAGCTTATTGTGTGCCTAGAACACAGGTTTGTTTGTTTATGTATTTATGTGTGTATGTATGTATGTACGTATGTATTCATTTAACTTTCCTCAAGTGCAATTTTCTCAGGCTACACAGTGACAGCATCTTTTCACCGCCAAGACCTTAAATTTCAACTCTCTTTCTCTGAATTGATTTTCAGAATTCTGCTTCTTCAGGTTAACCTTGAACCAAAGTCCCACAGAACACCCCCCCTTCTGGTCCATTTGCTTTGAACACCAACCTCTTTCTGGATTTACTTCTCCACATGCAGAGGCTGGACCCCAGGGTCTGGCTCATAGCTTTCCCTATTTAAATGGCCTCGTCTGGGTCTCTTCAGCCCTCAGCTTTCCCCACTGTGATCCCAAGCTGCTGGGCCTGGCTGGGTTCACACAACCGCAGTTGGATCCTAAGTGCTACTCAGAACCTCTTGCTCATCGTTCTGTATGCTTACTTCAGCATTCACCACTGAGACTGGGCTAGGCATTTCTCCCTGCCTGGTCCTCTTCACAGTCCTCCTCCCTGCCCCCATTTCTCTGAAAAGCCTAGAGAACTGAATTACAGCATATTAAGAACAAGCAGATCCATTAAAGACTGTCATTCGACGTTCTCATTCTACAGAGAAGGAGTCAAAATCACTGATACTCAGAAATTAATGAGAGCTTCAAGGCACTTGGCCTATGCCTTGCCCTCAGGTAGGTAAAATATTATGTCCATATTAGAAATGAGGTACTAGAGATCCAAAGATGTAATGTCATTTGTTCAAGGTCACAGAGCCAGCCAGGAGATTGTAGAGCAATACCCTCTTCCTGACTCCCTGCCTTCATGATGCTTTCTAACCAGACATCCTCTTCACTTTCAAGTATCTTTTGTGCAACTTACAATTAATTTATACTGGTGAGCACACCGGAAGGTACACTGCTTAAAATCAGAATTTCTACAGGAATTTAATTTAAATTTTGCTATGACTTTGGTGGGAAATTAGTAGTATCTTCTTTAAAATTTTTCCAATCTAAAAATGATCTGTTCCATGCCACTGAACTTCAGAGTCCTGGGGTCTTGACTGCTTATCTATAAGTTAGAGCGGGCCCAGAATTGTTTCTGGAGGATGATTTTGGTTCTGCCATGGTTCTGTCCAAATAACCGTCCTGGTCAGGCTCCTTAATTTCAGTAAGAGGATCATAATCTTACCCTTGACTTTATTGCTTGTCAAAGCATGTGGATCTGGTTTTAGTTAGCAACCCAGAATATCCCCACTCCAAATTTTGCTTAATATTACAACCTTCAACTCTCTGTGGTCCAAGATAGATCCAAAGTTCAACTACAAAAACGTAGCTTGACAAAAGCACATAATCCATCATTCTGCTGGAGATTAGAAATTTTGCCCTTAGCTCACAAAGACTGTCCAGCAAACATGGCTGTGGTGTTAGGCCTCCTCTCCTCCCTGAAAGTTACATTTGAAATTATATTTTCAATTGAAGAATTGACATAGAAAACAATTTCAAGTTGGTCATTTCTTGAGACTTCCTGTTTTGTTTTCACTATATTTCTTTTTAAAAAAGATTTATTTATTTGAGAGAGAGAGACTGAGCATGAGAGTGGAGGAGGGGAAGAGGGAGAGAATCTTAAGCAGACTCCCCGCCAAGCAGGGAGCCCAATCCGGGGCTCCATCTCACAACCCATGAGATCATGAACTGAGCGGGAATCACAAGTTGGGACACGTACCTGACTGAACCACCCAGGCGCCCCTCATTTTATTTTTAATGAAACAACATTGGTTAAGTAAACACACACCAGTGCCTTATCCCTTAGTTTGCAACTCAAAGTGGATCAAGTCTTGTTTGGCTCCTGTTCCAATGTTTCAAGATCACTTGTGCTCTTGGTCTAACCATCAGAGTGAAACTGTTTCTCGGCTCTTATCTGTGTTGGTGATTTCAGTCCAAGACCTGGGTCCCCTCTCCCACCTGAAGCCCCTTGTCGATCCATAATGACACCATGACCCACATCCATCAGTCTCTGAGCGGTGCCAACATCTCCAGAAAAAGCTGCAGCAGCCAACTCAGATTTCTAAGTGAAGCAATCCCTGACTGATATTTCTCAAACACTGAGGGAGATACATAATCAACAGCAATGTTTTTAAAAGCATCTTGTTCTTGGGGCGCCTGGTGGCTCAGTCGGTTAAGCATCCAACTCATGATTTCCGCTCAGGTCATGATCTCAGGGTTATGAAACTGAGCTCCTCGTCAGGCTCTGCACTCAGAAGGGAGTATACTTCAGATTCTCTCTCCCCCTCTCCTTCTGCCCCTCCTTCCGCTCCCTCACTCTCTTTCTCTAAAATAAATAAGTAAATCTTAAAAAAAAAAAAAAAAGTATTTTGTTCTCCTGTGTTTCTTTCATGCCTCATGGCTTTTTCAAGCCGAAACTCCTCTAAAACCCCTTAGAGAGTTTCTCTTCCAATCTTAGTTCACACTTATCTTGGCTCCCATCCTTCTCCCTTTCCTCCCAATTAGTCATCAACAAAATCCAGGGGAAGAAATCTGCAAAGGCAGAATCGTCTTCAAACGGTGGAGGGGGAGAAGCAGCTTAGTGAGCAAAACCAAAATACTCTTTAAGGAGCCGGGAGAAGGGAAGGCCAGCAGCATTCATATATTAACAGACTCGCACCATCATCAGTCCCTGCAAGGTTAGACAGGAGAGGACATCATCTAGTACATCACTGTGCTTCTTTCTGGGAACACAGGAAAATATTCCTATGTCAATATCAGGAAAAGCTGCGCTCCCACCAAACAGTAGATTCGTCTTCATGGATACTGAAATCCTCCACTGGTAGGGCCTCTGCCCCTGCACAGGTCCTTAAGCAGCCTACAGCCAACTCTGCACTACAACCCTAGTAACATGCAGTGTAGTGCTTTAGCATGCAGACCTATGTGCCACATCTGACTGATACTTCCTGTGCCTGTTTCTCTCACCCACTCATTCTCTCATCTATTTGTACTCTATGCAATTTTATAAGTGATTTCTGATCCATTGTGGAATGAGGTGATGTGCTGAATGAAGGAATGAATGAGTGAATGAAAACACACATAACTTTCCTTCTTTCTCCTCCTTTACAAAGTTACAAATGCCTTTTCCCTTGTCTTTTAAATCTCAACTCCACTGTACTCTAAACCCATTTCTGTCCTGGGTTCCCTTCTTTCTCCCTGTGACCTGGGATCAAAGTTAGACATCATCTTCAGCTTCTCCTGTTCCTTCTCTCTCAGGCAGTCACTAAGACCTACCAGTTCTCACTTCATTCCCTACTGCACATCCTTCCCTTCCCTTCCATTCTCAAGGACAGATTCTTGCTCAGGTCCTCATTACCTTATACCTAGACTACCGCAATATTTTCCTAAATAATCTCCTTGGCTTCAGACCTTCTCCACTCCAAATCATCCTACAGATGTTGCATCATTATTCCTAAATGCATAGAGACTCTTTTATTTTTTAATTTAAATTCAATTGGTATAGTACATCATTAGTTTTTGATATAATAGAGACTCTTTTGTCTTTCCTAAATTTAAACCCCCAATTCGAATTTTATAACAAAAAAATCTGTGAGGATTCTTTTTTTTTTTTTTTAAAGATTTTATTTATTTATTCGACAGAGATAGAGACAGCCAGCGAGAGAGGGAACACAAGCAGGGGGAGTGGGAGAGGAAGAAGTAGGCTCATAGAGGAAGAGCCTGATGTGGGGCTCGATCCCATAACGCAGGGATCACGCCCTGAGCCGAAGGCAGGCGCTTAACCGCTGTGCCACCCAGGCGCCCCAGGATTCTTTTACATCTAAACTAACTTTGAGGTTGTCTAGATGGTCCCTTGGTAACTAAAAGGATTTATCCCCTCTCCTTATAAAAGGAGTGATGCTAAAATAATGAGGTATGTTTCATGCTCTTTATATTTTAATTAGCTCTATCAGCTATACGAATGACTGAAATAATTGTGTCAATGCTCGCTTTCTGGATCCAGATACCAAATGAGCCTTTCCTTTCTTAAGCAAAAACTAGACTAACTCCCTACTTTGGACATTTTGACTGATACTAACCCCTTCTAATAATTTGTGCATGAAGGACAAAGTTATATTATAAGGGTACTTATTCCAAATCAGGAGCTTATCATAAGCCCATGGCTTATGTTTCTCTTGACCCCTCATCTAAGGCTTATACACCTTGTCTATCTGCTGTAGGTAACCCAACAGTAACCAACACTTTAGGCCAGTTTACTATCTATCACCTATTAAATTCTTGTGTTGTCTATTTCCAACACACTAGTTAAATGCTGCTTTGATCTAAACCCAGTAACCCAACTTCCCTTCCTTTTTTTAAAAGTTTTTATTTTTTTATTTTTTAAGTAATCTCTACACCCAACGTGGGGCTCAAACTCACAACCCCAAGATCAAGAGTTGCATGCTCTACCAACTGAGTCAGCCAGACGCCCCGTTCTCTTCCTAATATAAGAGAATCTCATGATTGTATAAGAGAATCTCAAAGAGCTGCTCTAAGCCTGTTCTGCTCTGATTTGACTCATGTTTGACCCTCATGACAATGATATATTTGGTGATTGCTCCCATCTTACAAATAATCAATGTGTACTTTGTGCTGCGTGAGTAATAGATTCTAGATATCCTGTAATCAATAGCTTATTCTCTTCAGATAGCTCTGGCATGAGTATGCCAAAATTAAGACAGGTCTAACCTGATGTTTTACATGATTTTGACATGTTATTCTAGAAAAAGGGGTTTTCTAACCTCTTTAGGAACTCCAATTAAAAACTTAAAAAATAAATTAATGTCTACTTATTAGAACAACCTAATATCTAAAGGAAGTCTCAGTAATTCAGACTGGTGCCCATTCTAAAAGAAAATAGACCAGCCTGCAATTATACAAAGCAAACACCCCTTTCTGGTGTTATTACTGTGGTTCAATCTGATTTCTGAATAAAATAGACTTCCTCAAATAAGGAGGGCACATGTCGTGATGAGCACTGGGTGTTGTACATAACTAATGAATCACTCAACACTACATCAAAAACTAATGATGTACTATATGCTGGCTAACTGAACATAATAAAAAAAAAAGAAAAAGAATTTTCTCCACTGAAAAGATATTATTTTGAAATTTTCTCACATCCCTTGATGTCTTTCCAAACCATATCTCTAAGTTTTTGTACTTATGCATTAAGCAAACAAACAAACAAGCAACAGTGGCAAAGCCAAACTGGTTCGGACTTTACAAAACTGAGTGGGAAAGGGGCGCCTGGGTATCACAGCAGTTAAGCGTCTGCCTTCGGCTCAGGGCGTGATCCCGGCATTCTGGGATCGAGCCCCACGTCAGGCTGTTCTGCTATGAGCCTGCTTCTTCCTCTCCCACTCCCCCTGCTTGTGCTCCCTCTCTTGTTGGCTGTCTCTATCTCTGTCGAATAAATAAATAAAATCTTTAAAAAAAAAAATTAGTGGGAAAAAATTTACCTGACAGACTCAACAGATGATCAAATCTTGCCACATATAGTTATCATAATCCAGGAAAAACTGGATGATTTTTTGAAAATCTCACTTGACAGTTAAAATATTTGAAGAAATACTTAAAAAAATATATTACTGACATACTGTTCCTGAAACTCCATGAACATAAAATGAGCTAATGGTACTTGACAATAAAAAGTGTCCCAGTTTTCCATTTTTATGGGATCTGTCGAAACCTCCATAAATATGCATTGTAAAAAAAATTGTAAATTAAATTGTTGCATAAAGCCCTGTGAGACTCAGCTTGACTCTTCCCCTGGCAGATTCTATTTGGTCTTGTCAGATATAATCAGGTAGATACGTGGTCATAGGTCCAACAGTTGTGAGCTGCCATCACAAAAGGTACATAGTTTGAATTTATCACTATATGATATAGATTAAGGAGACCAAATATATTCAAACAGACCCCAATGAAAGTCAGCCTTAAAACTACACTGAGTTCAAGCCCCACGTTAGGTGTAGGCTTACTTAAGAAAAAAAAAATGCAGGGCACCTGGGTGGCTCAGTCAGTTAAGTGTCTAACTGTTGATCTCAGCTCAGGTCTTGATCTCAGGGTCATGAGTTCAAGCCCCACATTGGGCTCCATGCTGGGCATGGAGTCAACTTTAAAAAATGCAATGCAATACATTTTGGGGTGCCTGGCTGGTTCTATTGGTACAGCATGTAACTCTTGATCTCAGAGTCCTGAGTTCAAGGCCCACATTGGGTATGGAGCCTACGTTAAAAAAACAAAACAAAACAAAACAAAAAACCCTACATCAAAAAGGGCTCTTTCAGGTACTCCTAACCATAAATACTTTTCTTAAGTTCCAAGACAGATATCGTAGACACATGTGTGCCAGTAAACATACTTAGGATCCTCCATTTGTATCCTGAGGTCTAGACCACTGTGTATCTGACTCAAGGCTCACTAAAAGTCCTTCAGGAGCAAGACAACGTCTGGAAGTCATCAGCTTACTTCCCAACCCTCTATGGATGAAAAAGGTGACATTAAGTATAGACAGTTTCCTTTCAACACCTTTGGATGAGTATCTATGATTAGTCAAAGGACTTATCATGGAACTTAAGATTTCTTGTCTCCTTTATTTCTTTCCTTTTGTGTTAATCTCTTTTGCTCTCTTCTCAACTACTTCCTTTCCTATAGAATTCTCTCAACTAAATTTGCCTTTCTCAAAGAACTGCAGTAAGCACCAAACTTTCTAAATATTAAATTTAATCTATCAAAATTCACTAAAATATATATATTTTAACTTTCACACATTTCCGTAGTTCAGTGGGATTCTAGATCCCCATCAATTAGCTGCTGCTACTGATATTTTTCAGAGCTTAAAAGGGATCCAAGGACATTAGAAAATAAGGAGACATGTGACTAATTATACAAACTGGTCCAAATTATTTTTCCATAAAACTTTGCAGGAATCACTGCATGATTTCTCTTAACTCTCCTAGGATTTTGTCTGCTACAACTAGACCAATTAAGATCAGATTGTTATTAGTACCTGTTCTCATTAAACAGGCACCTCAATACTCTTAAGTCTATTCTAGAATAACAAAACAGCCCTCTTGTCCTTACCATACTAAAATATCATCTGTTTTCTGGACATGGTAATCTGGTCTTTCCAAGCATTTAAAACCATTCTATCATTTACTTACATTTTATTGAGAGCTTTACATGATAACTTACCAAGAGTTGTCCAACATAGATTTTGTTGGTTTACACAAGGATTTTTTTTTTTAAGATTTTATTTATTTATTTGACAGAGATAGAGACAGCCAGCGAGAGAGGGAACACAAGCAGGGGGAGTGGGAGAGGAAGAAGCAGGCTCATAGCAGAGGAGCCTGATGTGGGGCTCGATCCCATAACGCCGGGATCACGCCCTGAGCCGAAGGCAGGCGCTTAACCGCTGTGCCACCCAGGCGCCCCTACACAAGGATTTCTGAACTATAATGTAGGTAAGATTCATAATTTATGTCTGACGATGGCCCCCAATATAAAATAAGAAAACTCAATCTTGAGTTCCTTAAGAGGCTAATATAAATTTATTGGTTAAAATAGTCCTAAATAGGGGCGCCTGGGTGGCACAGCGGTTAAGCGTCTGCCTTCGGCTCAGGGCGTGATCCCGGCGATCTGGGATCGAGCCCCACATCAGGCTCCTCCACTATGAGCCTGCTTCTTCCTCTCCCACTCCCCCTGCTTGTGTTCCCTCTCTCACTGGCTGTCTCTATCTCTGTCAAATAAATAAAATCTTTAAAAAAAATAAAATAAAATAAAATAAAATAGTCCTAAATAATAAAATTGCCCTGGTCTATTTCCTAGTCAGCCAAGATGCTGTCTGATAATATTTAATGCATTTTTCTGGAACTGGGTAAATAGACCAAAAAAAGACAAAACAATTAATCAAAAAAGGGGATAACAGTCACTTGGTTAATTAAAACAAATCAAACCAATCCTTTGAGACTTACTCTCCTGATTAGGCCTAGACTGGTTAAAAATTGAATGCAACACAGGTTCCATTTTTTAAATATTTGTAATTACAAATTTTTTAATATTTTAAATTAAGTATCTATAATATTTATATTTGTAATATATTTTTATATTTTATGTTTGTCTTGTTCTGCCCTTTACTGATGACGCTGCACCAAAAAGAGACTGAGGCCCTCAAGAAAACTGATTCTTTAAGAGTTTGTTTTGACAAGATTGTGTCCTTGTTTGTTTATTGTCTTTCTCTTCCATTGGAAACATAAGTTCCATGAGAAGAGGGACTCTGTCTTCTTCACCACTGTACCCTCAGTGCCTAGATGTAATAGTGCTTGGCATGTAATAGATGGTTGAATAGATGTTGAATAAATAGCTGTCCCTCTCCTGCACTGACGGAGGACAATATAGAAGTATTCTCAACACTTGGAAGAACAGCCCAGCTGCATCTTGGTGGGGACCAGATGTACAGCCTGTCAGTGGCCATGCAGAGCGAGCAGTGTTCCCCTATCAGCAGAGACACCTCTGGGGACTGTCAGAACCAGGAGCTCAGACCCTTGGCTTTGTCACCCACTGTTGCTTCAGTAACCAAGACTGGGTCTTAGACACAAGTGTGCATTTCTGGGAATCCCAAGATTTTTGTTGAGAAAGACACTGGAAGACACTGGACCTCTGGTAATCAACTGCCATCAAGATGTGGACATGTATGTCAGTGGGACCACAGTTATGTTTACCAGCTTTAGATACGAGGATTACACCTATATTTTCTGTTCTGAATATGTATAATCAGCCCCCTTGACTCAACTGTAAATTTCTCAAGGGCAGGCATTTAATTAATGTGAATGAGGAGTTTTACTGATTGATGATGGAATGAAAATAACCCCTACACGTTTAGTCTAGAGAAATGAAGAACAATTAAAAGCAGGTCAAGATCTTCCTTCCTTATCCCACGCTCTACTCATAAGCCCTCTGAAAATAATTTTTAAGCCATGTGATATGTGAAAAGGCAGCAGCAAGGAGATTGACTAGATTAATATAATTTAACATCCAATGTGATCTGGTGGTGGTATCTGCTTATTATCTTTCAGAATAGCCAAAAATAAGCTTTTTTCCCCCTGCTTGTTAGTCAAAGACAGTAGCCCAAAAAGAACCTGACAAAAGTAACAGGTCAAACTAGATTTAGCTGATAAGTTCTTGTGTGATCCTGATTCCAATATTTAACTTCTTTCCAAATGTGCTTCCTCCTCTGCTAAACAAGGATATCTGTCCGTGTCACACAGAGTTGTTATAAAAGATTATATAATTATAGAAAGGCATTTAGAATGTAAATGATTCTATATCTAAAGTGTTCTAGCATCCCTTCAGTCCCTGAATGCATTTTAAGCAGTATTAGTTGTGGGCCATTTGCTATTGCTGAAAAAAACAGATGGTCCTCTATGGTATAAATTTATACAGATGACAAGGTCATTATTTTGCAAAAATATATCCAAAGCAAAGAGTCCTCTGCATAAAGATTCAGAAAGATTCAACTACAATTTCCTCAGGGTTTCTAAAAGTAGAAGAGAAGTAAGCACGCTGGGATCACTGAAAGCTACATCCGGCTCAGGCGAACAGCTCACCCGTTTTATTTTGACTCCTGACTCGGGGCAGACAGTATTATTGCTGCTGATGCCTACAGACGACATCGCTCACTATTGCCCTCAGCTTCTGGCCAATGCAGAAGCATCATACAGGAAGCATTTCTACACAGTAGGTCAAACATTATGAATTAATCAATAGATTTGAAAATAAGATCAGAAAAAAATTGTAAATAAGATCAATGCACAGGACATAAGATATTTATAAAGATTCCAAAAAGTTTCAAATATTTTCTGCTCTTCTTCTTATCATCATGCAGTACAGTCTGGTGTTTGATAAATGCAAATCTCATTAAGAGAAAGACACAATTTGATTTTCTGGCGAGTGAAGCACAGGGAAGGCACAAGGCAGGTTCCATGTCTTCTAATCTCAGGATAATGTGAGAATCAGAGAATCAGGAGTGTCACGCAGACGTGAAATGGCAAATATTTGGGAGATTTTCTATTTTGTCTTAAAAGATTTTGCAAGATGAATATTCTATTCTCATTTCGCATGGTCTAATGTTTGAGCTCTTAATTTAGATCCAAAAGCAGCTTCTCTGCCTGGCTGAGCTCTTTGTTGCTCCAAGTTGAGCAAATATTCCATCTTCTCTTAAGGAGATGGAAAACAACCATATAGCATGATCCCCTTGACTACTGCCAGAATATACAATGCTACTGTATATCTATATGTCGATATGTGAAAACGACACCTTCATGAGAATGAATGAGGAAAGATATATCCTCTGCATGGGTGCATATATTCTGGTGAGCAGAAGATGCCATGGTATGAGAAAAAGGTGCTCCTCTTACTGATGAATACTGCCTGAGCCAGAGCAGTCTGGCCAGCTCCCACTGGCTTCCATGGCTGCAACCCTTTGTGCAGTGAGCAAACCTTACAACTGTACAGAGTAATTCATCAGTACTCAAGGATAGTCACGATCATAGCCTGGCTTCCTAGCAGTAACAGTGTCCCACATCTGTCTATGTTTTAGAATTTACAAAGCCCTTTTAATATTATCTTCCTTAATTCCTTCAAGAATCACTTAAGAAGATGTTATTTCTATTACTTGAAGAAGTTTAGATAGGTTAAAGTACATGACCAGAAGTGGCAAGACTGGGCATTAGAGACCAAGACTTTTCTTTCACAATGTCCTTGCTCTACAGCATTAGCACTGCCCCTTCTTTATTCCCATTTAAACACGCCAGATTACTTGACCATTTGTTTTACATCTGTTTCTCCCCCACTTTAAAATCATCTTTGTAGAACCCTCAGTCCCATGTCTTTCTAGTGCTTAGAGATCCAACACTGACACCCTAATATAGATCGAGTCATGTGTCAACAGCCTTATGGACTGAGTGTGTTGTGAGGGGATCCAAAGCACTAAAAAGTGCAACCCCGGGGCCTGAGTCATGTATTGATCTCAAATTGATAAGCACTGCTATTAGACCTCACCAATGTTTGCTTCTCTTGAGAATATGGCATTACTACTTATCACTATAATTTGATAACATTCATCAAATTATTAATGCCATACCCTCAGTTTTCCTTTTTTTGTACCTGTAGCATTTCATTTTAGATCCTAAATGCCCACTTCAACTTAATCATTTATCATATTTATTTTTAATACTTTTTCTGATATTTGATTAACAATTCTTTCCTCCTCCTGCCTGATTTAGCAGGACTACAAACTTAGCCAACATAAGTTCAATACTTGATTTCAAGTCACGTGGGACATCTCTCTTGTATCTTCTACTATTGATAGAACCCCTCTGTAAGGGTGTTCAATTGTGTAAGGCTATGTCTCTAAATGCATTAAAGCAGGAGCCCACAAACTTTCTGCAAAGGGCCTGAGAATGAGTATTTTCGGTTCTGCAGGCCATACAGTCTCTGTTGCAACGACTCCACTCTGCCATCATAGCACAAAACCAGCCGTAGATGATACATAAGCAATTGGGCATGACTGCATTCCAATACGGCTTGTTTTATGGACACTAAAATTTGAATTTCATATAATTTTCACGTCACAAAATATTATTTTCCTTTCAATTTTCTTCTGACCATTTAAACCCTTAAAACCATTCTTAACTCATAGACTGTACAAAAGCAGCCTAAGATCAGGCAAGGTTTGGTAGCCTTGATCTAGAGATCAATACTTAAATACTAACATATTGTGATCTAGCTATATATCTGATAGGGGGTTAATATCTGAAATATATAAAGAACTCATACAATTCAATAGCAACCCCCCCAAACAATCCAAATAAAAAAATGGGCAGAGGAACTGAGTAGGTACTCTTTCTTTTTTAAAGAAAAGATTTATTTATTTATTTATTTTAGAGAGAAAGAGCACATGTGCATGTGAGGGGGAGGGGGAGAGGCAAAGGGAGAGGGAGAGAGAAACTTAAACAGACTCTGCACTGAGTACAGAGCCCGATGTAGGGCTCGATTCATGGACCCTAAGATCATGACCTGAGCCGAAACCAAGAGTCAGTCATTTAACCGACTGAGCCACCCAGCACCCCTGAATACATATTCTTCTAAAGAAGACAGACAGGAGCACCTGGGTGGCTCAGTCAGTTAAGTATCTGCCTTCGGCTCAGTTCATGATCTCACGGTCCTGGGATCGAACCCCACATTGGGCTCCCAGCTCAGTGGGAAGTCTGCTTCTCCCTCTCCCTTTGCCTCCCACTCCCCTTGCTTGTGCACTCTCTCTATCAAATGAATAAATAAAATCTTTTTTTAAAAAATGTCCTTAAAAAAAAAAGAAGACATACAGATGGCCAACAGACACATGAAAAGATGCTCAACATCACTCATCATCAGGGAAATACAAATCAAAGCCACAGTGAGATACCACCTCACACCTGTCAGAATGGCCATCATCAAAAAGACAAGAGATAACAACTGTTACTAAGGATGTGGAAAAAAGTGAAAAATAGAAAATAGAAAAAAACTGAAAATAGAACTATCACATGATCCAGCAACTCCACTTCTGGCTATTTATCCAACAGTGTGGAGGTTCCTTAAAAAATTAAAAATGGAGCTACCCTATGACCTAGCAATTGCACTACTGGGTACTTACCTCAAAGACACAGACGTAGTGAAAAGAAGGGCGATATGCACCCCAATGTTCATAGCAGCAATGTCCACAATAGCCAAACTGTGGAAGGAGCCGAGATGCCCTTCAACAGACGAATGGATAAAGAAGATGTGGTCCATATATACAATGGAATGTTACTCAGCCATCAGAAAGAATGATTACCCAACATTTGCATCAACATGGATGGGACCGGAGGAGATTATGCTAAGTGAAATAAATCAAGCAGAGAAAGACAATTATCATATGGTTTCACTTATTTGTGGAACATAAAGAATAGCAGGGGTATCTTTAGGAGAAGGAGGGGAAAAATGAAGGGGGGTGGGAAACAGAGGAGGAGATGAACCATGAGAGACTATGGACTCCAGGAAACAAACTAAAGGTTTTAGAGGGGAGGGGGGTGGGGAAATAGGCTAGCCCGGTGATGGGTATTAAGGAGGGCACATATTGCAATGAGCACTGGGTGTTATACGGAAACAATGAATCATGGAACACTACATCAAAAACTAATGATGTACTGTATGGTGAGTAACATAACATTAAAAAAAAAAGGAAATGAAATCACTATGTTGAAGAGGTATCTGCATCCCCTTATTCCTTGCGGCATTATTTATATTAGCCAAGATGGAAACAACCTAAGTGCCCACTGGCAAATGAATAAAGAAAATGTGGTGTACACACACACACAGGAATATTATTCAGCCATAAAAAAAAACAAAGAAGTTCTTCCATTTGCTACAACTTGGATAGACCTTGAGGGCATTATGCTAAGTGAAATAACTCAGACAAAGATGAATACTATATGATCTCACTTACATCTAAAATCTAAAAGAACCAAACTCCTAAAACAGAAAATAGACTGGTGGACTCCAGAGGTGGGGGTGGGTGGGGTGGAGGAAGGTGGTCAAAAGAGGCCAGCTTCCAGGTATAAGATGCGTAAGTTCTGGGGATGTAAAGTGCAGACAGCATGCCGACTAAAGTGAACACTACTGTATCATACATTTGAAAGTGGCTAATGGGAGTAGATCTTAAAAGTTCTTATCACAAGAAAAAAAAATAACTATATGAGGTGATAGATGTTAACTAAACTTGTTGTGGTGATCATTTCAGAATATATACACATATCAAATCATCATGTTGTAGTCCTAAAACTAATACAATGTTACATGTCAATTACATTTCAATAAAACCAGAAAAAGAAAAGTAAGTCTACTATCTTCCTTAAATACTCTATTAATTTTATATACAGGTATGTCCTCTAGATGATATATTCCTATGAAAAGCCATTGAAATATAAATAAATAAAATATTCTATAAATGTTAGATGCCCAAAGTAATTGAGTCTACTCTAAACAGTGTTATTTATACATTGATAAATATTACATATATAGACAGTCATCATTCACTGAAGAAATATTTGTTAACTATTACTACGAACTTAAATAAAGGACACATGAAAAAGGAAGATGCATTCCTTTTATGGAATTAACACTTTGGTGGAAGAAGCTTATATTAAAAATAAATATAATCAAAATAAATATATAAATATATATACTAAAATACATATATATATATATAAAGACAGGAGGGGCAGAGGCACTGTTGGGAACCAAACCCCTGGCAGAGGGACACCATAAGAAGGGAGATGAGCAGACCCCAAACCAGCCACAGGGGACCTGCACTGGAAAGTCCCCATTAACATTTTGCCTTTGAAAACCAGGGGGGCTTAATTTTGTGCGTTTTTACAATCAGCCGGGCTTAACTCTGGGTACTTTAAATATCAGCAGGCTTAGCTCCGGGAGAGCCAGAGGATGACAGGAAACCGAGTCCCCATCCTTATAGAGCTAACGTAATAAACATCCCCTCTAGAGACAGCACAGAAGCAGCAGTTTGAAAAGCGCCTGGAATATATAAGAAGGAGATTTATTTACTACCTCAGAACATGCACTGGAGGGGCAAGAATATTTAGGAGATTTTTCCAAGAACAAAAGTACTGGCCGGTGCCATTTCTGTTCATATCCCCACCAACCACCCCCAGACTAGACAGCAGGACACTTGGAGGGAACAGTGTGGTCACTCTCCACCTATCTCGATAAAACCAGGCAACTGCCCCCACATTCTCCTGCAGATCCACCCCATCCAACCTGTCCCACTAGTAGGCATCCCTCCAAATCAGCTCCTGCCCCAACATACCCTGCAAGGAACCCCAGCAGGGACCAGTGCCACCCTATAGTGACTCCTGCACCGGGGACAGGGAAAGATAACCACACGCACCAGTACACCCAGAGTCCCAAGAGCTGAACCTTATGATAAGTACAGTAGAGAACCCTGCAGGTCAGTGCAGCTGCAGCCCTGGGCTGGGGGCAAGCATTTGGTCTGACTGCTGACCCACCCACCAGTGAAAGCCTCTCAGAGGACAACGCAGAGAGAGTGCCCTGCAGGTTGGTGTGACTGCAGGCTCAGCTATGGGCTGAGGACAGGCTTCTGGTCTGATGGCTGACACTGCCCAACTACAAACCCACAGTAGTCCCAGACCGGCCCCTTAACAGGGACCGAGCCCTTCCTGGTGTACCCAGAGCAGTCAAAGTGAACTACCACAGCTGACTGGACTGAAGGTAAATGCAACTCAGACACAACAGTAAGGCACATGCAGCCTACACAGGAAACACCCCTGAAGTGCCTGGCCCTGGTGAACAGGGGGCATTGTGCTACAGGGCCTTCTTCTTCATAAGGCCATGACTTCCCAGAGCAGGAGACACAGCTGACTTTCCCAATACACAGAAACACAGATTTAGACAAAATGAGGAGACAGAGGAGTATGCTCCAGTTGAAAGAACCGACAAAATCACAGCAAAAGAGCTAAATGGAATGGAGATAGGCAATATGCCTGATAAAGAATTCAAAGTAATGGTCATACAGACCTTCAGTGGACTTGAGAAAAAAGGAGTAGAGGACCTCAGTGAGACCCTCAACAAACAGACAGAGAAACCAAAAAAGAACCAGTCGGAGATACAGAACTTAATAAATGAAATAAAAAATACACAAGTGGGAATCAATTGATTAGAGGAGGCAAAAGAATGAATCAGTGACTTGGAAGACAGGGTAGTGAAAGGAGCCCAGATGAATAGCAAAATGAATAAATAAATAAGATAAAAAGTGAGACTAGGTTAAGGGAACTCAACAGCATCATCAAGCATAATAATATTCACCTTAAAGGGATCCCAGAAGGAGAAAAGAGAGAGAAGGGGGAAGAAAATTTATTTGAAGAAATAATAGCTGAAAATTTCCCAAAACTGGGGGAGGAAAACAGACATTCAGATCCAGGAGGCACAGAGAACTCCCAACAAAATCAACCCATTGAGGTCCACACCAAGGCACATAGTAATTAAAATGGCAAATTGTAGTGAAAAGAGAGAATTTTAAAGGCAGCAAGAGAAAAGAAGACCCTTACATATAAAGTAAAGCCCGTAAGGCTATCAGCTAATTTTTTAGCAGAAATTTTGCAGGCCAGAAGGGAGGGACATGATATATTCAAAGTGCTCAAAGAAAACAACCTGTAACTACAAATACTCTATCCAGCAAAGTTATCATTCAGGATAGAAGGAGAGATCAACGGTTTCCCAGAAAAACAAAATTAAAGGAATTCATGATCACTAAACCAGCCTTACAAGAAATATTAAAGGGAATTTTTTGAATAGAAAGAAAAGGACATAATCGGGAGTAAGAAAATTAGGAAAAGGATAAAATTTCACAGCAAATATATAATAAAAGTAGTAGATTAATCACTTGTAAAACCAGTATGGGAGTTAAAGCACAAAAGCAATAAATCAATTATATCTATGAAATTCAGTTAAGGAATTCACAAAATAAAACGATGTAAAGAATGAAATCCAATACATAAAACATGGGGGGTGGAATAGAAGTTTAGTGCTTTTTAGAATGGGTTTGAACTTGAGCGATCATCAACTTAATATAGACAGCTATATGCATTACATGTTATATATGAACGTAATGACAACCACAAATCAAAAAACTATAATAGATACACAAAAAATAGAAAGGAATTCAAGCATAACAGTAAAGAAAGCCATCAAAAAGCAAGGGAAGAGAGCAAGAGAAGAAGAAAGGAACAGAAAACTCAAAAACAACTATAAAAGAAGTAACAAATGGCAGTAAGTACATACCGATCAATAATTACTTTGATGTAAATGGACTAAGTGCTCCAACCAAAAGACACAGGGTGAGAGAATGAATAAAAAAGCTAAGACCCATCTATACACCGTCTACAAGAGACTCACTTCAGACCTAAAGACTCTCACACGCAGATTGAAAGTGAAGGGATTGAAAAACATTTACCATGCAATTGTATGTGAAAAGAAAGCTGCAGTACCAAGGTAGCAATACTTTGGTTGGACAAAATACATTTTAAAACAAAGACTTTAACAAGAGACAAAGAAGGACACTACATAATGATAAAGGGAACAATCCAACAAAAGGATGTAACAACTGTAAATATCTGCGCCCCACCATGGGAGCAAAAAGGAAAGAAAAGTATATAAAACCACTACTAACAGACATATGGAAGAATCATACAGTAATATAATACTACTAGGGGACTCCAACACCCCACTTACATCAATGGATATATCATCCAGACAGAAAATAGACAAGGAAATACTGGCTTTGAATGACACATTAGAGCAGATGGACCTAACAGATATATTCAGAACATTTCATCCAAAAATGGAATACACAGGGGCACCTGGGTGGCTCAGTTGTTAAGTGTCTGCCTTCGGCTCAGTTCATGATCCCAGGGTCCTAGGATCAAGCCCCGCATTGGGCTCGCTGCTCAGCGGGAAGCCTGCTTCTCCCTCTTCCACTCCCCCTGCTTGTGTTCCCTCTCTCACTGTGTCTCTCTCTGTCAAATAAATAAAAATCTTTTAAAAAAAAGAAAAAAAAGAATGGAATACACATTCTTTTCAAGTGCGCATGAAACATTCTCCAGAATAAATCACATGTTAGGCCATAAAACAAGTCTTAATAAGTTCGAAAATACTGAAATCATATCATGCATCTTTTCCAACCACAACAGTATGAAACTAAAACTCAATCACAAGAAAAATCTGGAAAAAAACATAAATACATGGAAGCTAAAGAACATGCTACTAAACAATGAGTGGGCAAACCAATAAATCCAAGGGGAAATTAAAAAATACATGGAGACAAATTAAAATGAAAACCCAACAGTCTAAAATCTTTGGGATGCAACAAAGCTGTTCTAAGAGGGCAGTTTATAGCAATACAGGTCTATCTCAAGAAAAAAGAAATATCGCAAATAAACAAACTAACCTTACATATAAAGGAGCTAAAAAAAAAGGACAAAGAAAGCCCAAACCCAGTGGAAGGAAGGAAATAATAAAGATTAGAGCAGAAATAAATGAAATAGAGACTAAAATAACAATAGAACAAATCAGTGAAACCAGGAACTGGTTCTTTGAAAAGATCGGCAAAATTGATAAACCTTTAGCCAGACTCGTCAAGGAAAAAAAAAGAGGACTCAAATAAATAAAACCAGAATTGAAGGAGGAAAAATAACTGACATCACAGAAATACAAAGGATTGTAACAGAACATTATGAAAGATTATATACCAACAAAGTGGACAACCTAGAAAAAAAATGGATAACTTCCTAGCAACATATAACCTTCCAAAACTGAATCAGGAAAAAATAGAAAATTTGAACAGACTGACTACTAGCAATGAAACTGAATCAGTAATCAAAACACTCCAACAAGGGATGCCTGGGTGGATCAGTCAATTAAGCATCTGACATAGGCTCAGGACATGATCTTGGGGTCCTGGGACTGAGCCTTGCATTCTGCTCCCTGCTCAGTGGGGAGCCTGCTTCTTCCTCTCTCTCTCCCTCTGTCCCTCTCTCTGCTCATGCTCTCTCTCTCTCAAATAAATAAATAAAATAGTTTTTAAAAAATTCACAAATAGAGGTTCAGAACCAGATGGTTTCACAGGTGAATTCTACCAAACATTTATAGAATAATTAATGCCTATGTTTCTCAAACAATCCCAAAAAATAGAAAAGGAGGGAAAGCTTCTAAATTCATTCTATGAGACCAGCATTATCCTGATACCAAAATCAGATAAAGACCCTGCAAAAAAAGAAAACTGCTAATATCTCTGATGAACATCAATGTAAAAATCCTCAACAAAATATCAGCAAACTGAATTCAACACTACATTTAAAAAATCATTCACCATGATCAAGTGGGATTTATTCCAGGGATGCAAGGGTGGTTCAGTATTGTAATTCAATTGATATGATACATTACATTAACAAGAGAAAGCATAAAAACCATATGATTATCTCAATAGATGCAGAAAAAGCATTTGATAAGGTACAATATCCATTCATGATAAAAATCCTCAACAAAGTAGGTTTAGAGGGAACAGACCTCAACACAATAAAGGCCATCTGTGAAAAACCCACAGCTAACATCATATTCAGTGGTGAAAAACTAAGAGCTTTTCCTTAAAGATCAGGAACAAGATGAGGATGTCCACTCTCCCACTTTCATTCAACATAGTACTGGAAGTCCTAGCCACAGCAATCAGACAACCAAAAGAAATAAAAGGCATCCAACTTGGTAAGGAAGAAATAAAACTTTTACTCTTTGAAGATGACATGATACTTTATACATAGAAAATCCTAAAGAATCCACCAAAAACTACTAGAACTGATAAACTCAGTAAAGTCAGAGGATACAAAATTAATATATAGAAATCTGTTGCATTTCTCTAATAATGAAGTAGCAGAAAGAGAAATTAAGAAAACAATCCCACTTACAATTACACCAAAAATAATAAAATATCTAGGAATAAACTTAACCAAAGAGGTAAAAGACCTGTGCTCTGAAAACTATAAAATACTATGAAAGAAACTGTAGATGACACAAACATATGGAAAGAGATAGTCCATGTTCATGGATTGGAAGAGTTAAGATTGTTAAAATGTCCACACTACCCAAGGTAATCTACAGATTCAATGCAATACCTAGCAAAATACCAATAGAATTTTTCATAGAATCATAGACTCATAGATCGATAGAACAGAAGAGAGCCCATAAATAACACTAAACATATATAGTCAATGAATTTATGAAAAAGGGGGCAAGAATATACAATGGGAAAAACACAGTCTCTTCAACAAAAGGTCTTGTGGGAAAAGTGGATAGTTACATGCAAAAGAATGAAACTGAACCACTTTCTTACACCATACATAAAAATAAACACAAGAAGGATTAAAGACCTACATGTGAGACCTGAAACCACAAATTCCTAGAAAAAAAAAATAGGCAGTAATTTCTTTGACATCAACTATAGAAATATTTTTCTAGATATGTCTCCTCAGGCAAGGGAATCAAAAGCAAAATAAAACTGTTGAAACTACACCAAAATAACAAGCATTTGCACAGCAAAGGAAACAACCAATGAAACAACAAAGCAACCTACTGAGTGGGAGAAGATATCTGCAAATGACAAATACATCCGATAAGAGGTTGGTATCCAAAATATATAAAGAACTTATACAACTCAACACCAAAAAATATATATATTCTGATTTAAAAATGTGCAGAGGAAAAAAAAATCATAAATTAATTAATTAATTAAAAATGTGCAGAAGACCTTAATAGACATTTTTCCAAGGAAGACATATAAATGGCCAAGAGGAAAAGATGGCCAAAGGCACTAATTGTCAGGGAAATGCAAATCAAAACTGCAATGAGATATCACCTCACACTTGTCAGAATGGCTAAAATCAAAAGCACAAGAAAAAACAAGAGTTGACAAAGATGTGAAGTAAAAGGAACCCTCATGTGCTGTTGGGGGTGCAAATTGGTGCAGCCACTGTGAAAACATTATGGAGTTTCCTCAAAAAATTAAAAATAGAGGGGCGCCTGGGTGGCTCAGTCATTAAGCATCTGCCTGCGGCTCAGGTCATGATCCCAGGGTCCTGGGATCAAGCCCCGCATCGGGCTCCCTGCTCAGCGGGAAGCCTGCTTCTTCCTCTCCCACTCCTCCTGCTTGTGTCCCCTCTCTTGCTGTGTCTCTCTCTGTCAAATAAATAAATTAAATTCTAAAAAAAAAAGTTTTTTAATAAAAAAATAAAATTAAAAACAGAATTATCATATGATCCAGTAATTCTTCCACTGGATATCTATCCAAAGAAAATGAAAATACTATTGGAAAAGATAGATGCTCCCCTATGTTTATGGCAGCATTATTTACAATAGCCAAGATATGAAAGCAACCCAAGTGTGCATCCACAGATGCATGGATAAAGATGTACTGTGTATGTACAGGATATAGATACAAATATAGATAATGAAATATTACTCAGCCAGAAAAAAAGAATGAAATCTTCCATTTGCAACATCATGAATGGATCTAGAGAGTATAATGCTATGTGGAATAAGTTAGACTAACAAAGACAAATACCATATGTTCTCACCACTCATATGTGGAATTTGAGAAACAAAACAAATGAGCAGGCAGAGAAATACAGAGAAATACAGACTGTTAAATACAGAGAACAAAAGGTTGCCAGAGGAAAGGAGGGTGGGGGATGGGTGAAACAGATAAACTAGATTAAGAGTACTCTTCTTGTGATGAGCACTGAGAAATGCAGGCAATTGTTGAGTCATTACATTGTATAGCTGAAACTAACATAACATTATATGTTAATTAAAAATAAATAAATAAGGGGCACCTAGGTGGCTCAGTCAGTTAATTGCCTGCCTTCGGCTCAGGTTGGGATGGAGCTCTGCATTTCGCTCTGAGCTCAGCTTAGAGTCTGCTTGTCTCTGTCCCTCTGCTCCTCCCCCTGCTTGCTCTCTCTCTCTCTATCTCTATCTCTCAAATAAGTAAGCAAATAAAATCTTTAAAAAAATAAAAATAAATAAAAATAAAAAGTATTCTTAGCTCACAAGTTGTACAAAGGCAGGCCAGAGTTTGGCAAGGTTTGTTGGCCCTGATGTGGAGATCAATGCTTTTATTAATATTTTGTGAGCTAGGGACACCTACAACTTTCATGCTCCCTACTCTCAGCTTCTCAGGCAGTAAAGGCACTAGAATCAAATCCTAAAGACTAGAGATAAAAACTAATCAAAGTGCCTTCGATGAAATAAATTTGAAATTAAAATCTAGAAACAACTGCTCCCTCAAGTTTAATTACATTATTACTGTAGCTAAGAATATTCACTTATTCCTATGAGGTTTCAGATTTTCATATTTTCCTTTTCCCTTTACACTTCAGCTTTATGAAGTGTTCACAGAAAAAAATATATAAAAAGATTTTTGACTCCACATTAATAATAAACAGCTCCAGGCAGTAAACGCTGGCTACTCCTGATGTTACCCTTGGCTCTGAAGTCTGATTGGCCATGTTGACGTCTCCTTCCTGTCTTGAGTGATTTTACTTCAGGCCCCACAGTCCACGTCCAGGGTACCTGATTTCTAGTTTAGTTACATGCTTCTGTAAGTTAAATAAATTATTTGGATTCAGGACAGTAGGTTCTGGAGAAATCCTTTCTCAAGAGGAACTTCAAGCTGGCAGGATGAACTGGGAAGAAAGATAAAGGAATGGAGAAATGACCCGTGCAGAAAACCGTAAAGTGGCCCCGGACTACTGGCCTCATTAGGACTTTGGACCTAAAAACCTATGCGTTAGAAGACAAAAAATATCTGAATCCTGTGGATTTAGCTATTTTGGGCTTTAGCAATGAGGTCTGGATCATAGACTGCTGTCTAAACCTTCCTGGTTTTCGCAGGGCCAACTCTTGTGGTCTCCACTCCTTTGCCTTATTCTGCTCTCGGGTGCCTCTGCTCCTGGCTGCTGCTTCTTCTACTTTTTTTTTTATTTTAATGTTTTTTTATTATATTATGTTAGTCACCATACAGTACATCCTTGGTTTCTGATGTAAAGTTCAATGATTCATTAGTTGCGTATAACACCCAGTGCACCATGCAATACGTGCCCTCCTTACTACCCATCACCGGTCTATCCCATCCCCCCACCCCCCTCCCCTCTGAGGCCCTCAGTTTGTTTCTCAGAGTCCATAGTCTCTCATGCTTTATTCCCCCTTCTGATTACCCCCCTTTCTTTATCCCTTTCTTCCCCTACCGATCTTCCCAGTTCTTATGTTCCATAGATGAGAGAAATCATATGATAGTTGTCTTTCTCTGCTTGACTTATTTCACTTAGCATTATGTCCTCCAGTGCCGTCCATGTTGCAGCAAATGTTGAGAACTCGTTCTTTCTGATGGCTGAGTAATATTCCATCGTATATATGGACCACGGCTTCTTAATCCAGTCATCTGTTGAACGGCATCTCGGTTCCTTCCACAATTTAGCTATTGTGGACAATGCTGCTATGAACATTGGGGGGCATATGGCCCTTCTCTTCACTACGTCTGTATCTTTGGGGTAAATACCCAGTATTGCAATGGCTGGGTCATAGGGTAGCTCAATTTTTAACTTTTTAAGGGACCTCCACACTGTTTTCCAGAGTGGCTGTACCAACCTGCATTCCTATCAACAATGTAGGAGGGATCCCCTTTCTCCTGGCTTCTTCTACCTCGGCTGGGGATTTCTGGGTCTCTGCCTCTAACACTCACTTCCCTCTCCATTGCCGTGGCTGTCCCATGCCGTCCCCTTCAATTAGGGAGACCCTTTCCTTGGTGTTCTGCTCTTTACAAAAGGCAAAGTTGGGTTCTCGGGGATGAGAAGAATGCAAATTAAAAACAGAAGGTACGATGTTTCTATATCAAATCAATAGTGAATATATAACAGAAACATAAATATATATACATTATATATTAAATATATATATACAAATATATATTTGATGCTGTTAAAGGTGTGTGGAAGCATATTCTCACATAATGTAGGTACATGTGTAAATCAGAACACTTGGATAGTCCTGTTGGGATACAATTTGACAACATACATCAAGAGCCTTAAAACTGTTTCTATCCTTTAAGTGCATAGCCCATTTCTAGGAATATACCCTAGCAGACGAATCCTCAATATAGAAAACAGCTTTCAGCAGAAAGATGCGCATTACAACATAATTATGACAGAAAAAGGAAAACCTAAATATCCAACCATGGGGGAAGACTATTGCTAACTAAGCCGCATATCGTTGATGAGGACTGTTAGCGTTTATAATACAAGAGAAGGTGAAAAAGCTGGATACAAAACTGTATGTATAGTATGACTGCCACGATTTAAAAGGATATTTGCATAGGGAAAAAAAGAGAAGAAAAGTTCCAAATAATAGTTAATTTCCTCTTCATACTTTCAGGTACTTGATACTTCCTACTGTTAGTTAATTTCCTACTAGTGTATAAAACACTAGTAAAATCAGGCAGAAAGCATGTACAGTATGACATGGTATGTAACACGTATGTATACTGGAATAATCAGGGAGAAAGGTTAGTGATATACTGCTTAGGGAAAAGAACTGAACATAAAATTGCATATGCAAAATGAATGCAATGATTAAAAAAACATTAAGGGCATCAAACTTAAATACCAATAGGAGCCAAACAGGCAGCATAAACAAACAAAACAAAGAAAAAAAGAAATGCATTGGGACAAGGGCACATTGGCAAGCATGCGTTCCTTTTGAAGGTGACTCTCTCCTCAGCTCCTACCATTTGAAATACAGGTTCAATATTTCTTTTTTTCTTTTCTTTTCTTTCTTTTTTTAAGGTTTATTTATTTATTTGAGAGAAAGGAGAGGGGAGGGGCAGAAAGAGAAGGCGAGAAGCAGACTCCCCGCTGAGCAGAGAGCTGGACACAGGGTTCTTTTCCAGGACCCTGAGATCATGACCCGACCCGAAATGAAGAGTTGGACACTTAACATACTGTCACACCCAGGTGCCCCCCAGGTTCAATTTTTCAAGACAAACATTAAATCTGGATTTAATGTAAATATCTTCATTTTTGCAGGTTAAAATCTAACTTAAATTATAAATATATTGCATGGGCCAAATAAAACATACCAGATTTTTTTTTTTTTTACAGAAAGGCTACCCATTTGCATCTTCTGCTCTATATTTGAATAAATACACACACACACACACAGAAATAGACCTTAGGGAAGCAGTCATCATGGCTGGAAGATGGGACTCTGGTGATTCCTACTATTTTCTATGCTTTCATATATTCTAAATTTTCTTTTATATACATGGATGCTCTTATAAAGAAATTTCAAAGCATTATTTTTCACCGTATTACTGACAGAGCTTGTCTTTTTGAAGATTTCTCAGGATCTGGAGCTTCTTTTTCTCATTCCTTTTTACATATTATAGCCATTAAATTAAGCCTTAAATTGTTGCTATAGGAATTTTTATAAGTAGCACCGACAGATCACACGTAGATAAAAGACTTAAAGACACCAGCATAAAAAATGACAACCATGCCAAGTGGACACTAAAACAGGATGCCATTTTTATGTCAGTGCCTAGTCTCTCACTCCCCAGCCCCTTGTCCCTGTCCCACTGACACCCAATCCAAAGGAATCATGTCCCTCCACCCTGCAGCCAAGGAGGAGAGGAGAGGCAGTAGCTAAGCTTACGAGAATTTATGAAATGCAGGAAGATTTGATGGCTTGGGAAAAGTGAAAGATTTTACATCTTAGCCCAAATTATTTTAATAATTCTACTCTGAAAGCTGAGCTGTTTCTCTAGACACTAAAGAATAAAAAAAGTAACAAAACACCACCTCCAATGCTACCTGAGACAGAGCTGCAGATGGAGAAACAGTAGAAAGGAAGTTAGATTTGCCGTTCTCCAAGTACCATGAAGGCCGTTTTAATTTCCTTTATGTTTTCCCTGTAAGTTCAAAGGGACCATTCCAGTTTCACTTTGTGCTTAGAGGCAGCCAGCCCTGTGCGTGGCAGGAGTCATATTTTCATTCGTTCTTTTGCTTCTCCTTGAGAATGTGGCCTGTTTTCAGGCCTGTTCTAAGAGCCCTGGGGGGCTTAGGCATAACACGACAGGGTTTGGGAAGGTGGGTTTTGGGGGGAGTCCTGGGGCACTATCGGGGCAGGGGTCGTGAGGTCAAGAGGTTGGGAGAAGTGCAATTACTTGATCAAAGAGTTCCAGAGTTTTCTCTATTTTTGATTGGGCTGTCAAACTGAAGCTACAGATTAGAGTGTAGAAGTCTAGTGGGCTGCTTTTGGAAACAGTTTAACTGAAGTGACAAAAATGTTATTCTAGAGAGTAGAAACAATGAAATAACTCGTACTTAAAATTATAGCTGAAGGGAGGTGGGGAAAAGGAGGCATGTCCTCAACCCAGAAAAGGATTTCCTTGAAAGGGGGGAAGCATGCTAAATTAGGAACCTAGAAAGGTGGTGTCCTGGGATCGGCTGTCAAGGATCTTGGAAGTTTAAGCTCTGGGACTATATGAGAGAGAAACGATTTGGCTCTGCTGTGGGGATTGGGAACGTGCGTCTGAATGAGCTCCCGGCAGCGCCGGGGGGGGGGGGGTTCAGACAACCCCCACCAGAACGGAAAAGGTTTCTTTCTCACTCACGGTCTGCAGCTCAGGGCAGCAGCTCTTTCTGCGGCTGAACATGGGATTCAGGAGGACGCAGGTCTCCGTGGGTAGCCTCTTGCAGGACCCATGCTGAAGGACCACTGGCTTCCACGACGTGACCTAACGGGGCTTCTGGCGCTCAGAACGGTCACGTGGACTTCCGTCTACATCCCATTGGCCAAAGCGAGTCACATGGCCAAGCCCACCAAGGGAAGCAGGGGGAGGTAGAGTCGGCCCCAGAGGGAAGGGGAGCCTAGAGGTAAATGTTGGCTCGACAATAATATTCAATCACAGCAACTCTACAAGCTATTGCATATTTAATGAGATAATAAGGTATGCCTGAGCTAGTTTTTCCTGAAAGTGTTTCTGAGCCGAAAAAGAAAAGAATGGACAAGAAGAAGGTGGAAAGCAACAAAATGAGCTGCTTGCTGTAACGTTCCCTAGGAGGAAATCTCTCACAGGCTCCTGGCCGCCTCAAAGTAGTACTACTGAGGGGGAAAAAAAGTGGGAGTTAAAAGTACTGCTTAATGGCAAGGAGGATCCTGATTTTGAGGGGCTTACAATTTATTATTTAGGGGCTTTGAGAAAAGAAATCAAAATTACAAATATAAACTTAAATTTAAAAGTGTTAAAGCACACATTTTGAAAAAAATTGGTAATTAACAAAAATGTACCAAAATTTTTTTAAAAGTTTTTTAATTAACTACCAGACACACCTCTATAAGTCTCTCTACATTTTTTGGCTGCAAAAATTTTTGAAAACTTCTTTCTTTGACAATAATTTTGTAATATCACTTCTATATGAAGAAGAGATAGATTAAGCCATTCTTCTAATATGATAGCTTCTGACTGTACTTTTCAAAGTGTTTCTCCTCCATAACCCTCCACACTTCCAACATCGGGCACCCTACGATCTCCACAGTGAGAGACCACCACTGGCCCTGGAGCTTCATGTTAGCTGAGTTCACACATTGGTCAGGAGGAGCATAATGGAAATAACCGAAATGGCTACCAACTGATGAATGGATGAACCAAATAGAGTATTATTAAGTCATAAAAATGAATAAAATACTGGGGCGCCTGGGTGGCTCAGTGGTTAAGTGTCTGTCTTCGGCTCAGGTCATGATCCCAGGGTCCTGGGATCAGGCCCTGCACCGGGCTCCCTGCTCAGCAGGAAGCCTGCTTCTCCCTCTCCCACTCCCCCTGCTTGTGTTCCCTCTCTCGCTGCCTCTCTCTCTGTCAAAAAAAAAAAAAAAAAAGTAATGTACTGATTCATGCTATAACATGAATGAACCTTGAAAACATTGTGCTAAGTAAAAAAAAAGGCCGGACACAATAGACCACATATTGTATGATTTCATTTATATAAACTGTCCAGAATAAGCAAATTCGTAGAGACAGAAAGTAGATTAGGAGGGGATTAAGAGATCAGGAGCTGGCTGGAAGTGAGAGGAGAGAACAGAGAGTGATTAATGGGGTTTCTTTGGGGGATGGGGTGTGAAAATGTTCTAGAATCAAATAGTTGTGACAGTTGCACAGCCTGTGAATAACTGAATAACTGAATTATATGCTTTAAAAGTAAAATAACTGAATTATATGCTTTAAAAGATTCAATTTTATGGAAATAGGAGTTATATCTCAATTAAAATAAAAAGGCATTCCTGAAAGCCATTCCTACAAACAGCAGGAAATAACTATACCCGAAAGTGCCTGCAAACTATGTAAATACATCACGCTGAGCCAAAGTCACTGTGTCTCTGCTTTGACACCCCTTTAGTCAGATCCTGAAATACCCTTAGCTGCCACATGATATGAAATGATGATGATGGAGGGAAGTCAGGGTGGAAGGAGACATTGGTTTTACTTTTGCAAATTTTGCAAAAGCATATGACCGAGTGAACACATTGTCAGGGGTCCTTGCCAGTGAGAACCCTGAAGTTCAAGCACTGCACTTCATACTTCCATGGCCAGTCCCCCTCGCCCCACCACATCCTGCTCCCACCCTTTGCAGACCACACTCATTTAAATTTTAGAAAATGGTCAGGTGGTCCTGAATCTTTTTACCCAGCTTCTTGAAAGGAAACAAAGCAACGATTTCTTAACTAACTTATTAAATCCTGTTTCTGTTTACATTCTACCCAAATAGACTAAAACACTTCTAAACAAACAAATAAGCAAATAAAAACCTTTTTTTCTTTGTTCAGGACTTTGCAATTTTTTTCCCTTTTCTGCGAAATAGAGAGTAGCCTCTGATTGGAATTTCTTTCAACAGGGTCTGCCCCTTCCCAGAGGATCAAAGCCGAAATTTCATTTCACCACCAGAGCCTAACCAGAATTCCAGAGCCCTCGGAATCCTCTCTGTACTGATGACTCAGCCCCTGAGGCTGACCCTCCCCCTCATGGAATCCCCTCTCTCCAGCTGTAGTCCTAATTTTGTCGTGCACCTGGCTGGCTCTTTCCCAAGCTTCTCTCCTGCTCATTTGGACTGGATTCAGATGTCCATAAATTCTCCAGCTGCCTGGAACCAAACCGTTTCTCAGCCCAGAGGAGGTAGCTCTGCTTGCTCCAGGGGCTTGACATTCACTCTTTTGGAGAGTATATAATTCCAAACTCCAAAAGGCAAGTAGAGATATTTTTCTGACATTGAGCATGTTTCTGACTTTGACCCATTTCCCAATAACCAAAAAATACTCTTTTGGATACAAACTTCTAACTCCCATTCAGGTATTAAAAGAAATCGGCTTTAAGAAAATAAATTGTTCCTACTTTCTAACCAAGTGTCCATGTCCTCTTCTCATTTCAGCAAAGATGGGTGAATAAATACAAATCCCAATGACCATCAAAGATTGGCTTCTGAGATACCTGGGGGGGTTAGCCAGAACAGAGACTTCCATATCAAAATGGTAGACCAAGTACAAGTTGCAGTTTCTTCCAAATTCCTAGAAATAATTGTGCTTAAAAACTAGATAAGACTTTGGTCATAAATAACTTAAAGAATAAAAACTGAGGGGCACCTGCATGGCTCAGTCAGTAGAGCATGGGACTCTTGATCTCAGGGTTGTAAGTTGGAGCCCCACATTGGGTGTAGAGATTAGTTAAAAATAAAATCCTTTTTAAAAAGGAATAAAAATTGAGAAGATTAGATTGAAAGGGAAATCTGTAGTCCAGACTCATCTGAGACTGCTGAGGAACGTTGAATCCCACTAAGGGGGTATACACACAGAGGCTGTCTAAACTTGTGGCAGAAGGGGGTCCTGGGCAAGAGACAGGGTAGAAGTATCATAGGGACAGCAGCCAGGCAGCAGTCATGGAGTGTCTGCCTCCAGCCTCCATCAGATCAGAGACGGGGCCGCAGGTAGCCGATGACCTTCGTGGGGAGTGGTGAGTACTAACATCTAACAAACCAGTAAGGTGCCCTGCCCGGGGACACATCCTGTCCTTCCTCTCCTGAAAGCAGACCAGAATGCAAGCACGTCAGCAGGACAACTCTTGCCTCTCTTCCAGGAAGACCATGCAAACGGACGTGACAGAGAAGCTGACTGGGAATCACAACCACGCAGATAAGCCCACAGCCAAGATATAGGAAGTACTCAACAAAATCAACCTTCATGAAGGAGACAATAAACTAAAGACGTTGAAGAACACATGTAGGAGGAAATGAAGTTAGTGGAACAATGATGAGAACCCAGCTTCCTCATTCTTGGGCCACCAACCAGTCTTTCCCCTTCTTCACCCCTCTGTTCCTAAACTGGCACGCCCTATACAGTAGGAACATTTTTGAGACATTTGTTTATTTTCCCAAATAAAAGCGATTTTGGGAAAACACCCGCATTAGAGTGGGGGAAAGGCCACCCAGATAGGTAACTTCTTCATTTCCTCATTTCCTATTTTAAAGAAGGGCCTCCCCATCCACCCTGAAATGCCCCCTCCCCCGCGCCCCTTCCATGGACAGGCAAGGTAACTATCACCTCTCTCTAGCGGGGCCTCTGGGTGCCTCAGTCAGCTAAGTGTCTGACTCTTGATTTTTTGGCTCAGGTCAGGATCTCGGGGTTGGAGATGGAGCCCTCCACCCCTGCATTGGGCATGGAGCCTGCTTAAGATTCGATTCTCTCTCCCTCTGCCCTCTGCCCCTACCTCCCCACCCTGCCCCAGCTCATGCCCTATCTCTTCTCAAAATGACTGCCCAGCTTTGTAACTCCTTCTGCTGTCCTGAGGCTCTCCCATCCATTCTTAGCACTTTAGCCAGATGGGACTTCTTAAAATGCAAAATCTGAGTACATCCCTCTGGATGCTCTAGAACGTTTCAAGGTCTTCTCTTAGCTTTTTATGCTGAGTTCACATTCCTTAAATTAGCCTACAATACCCTGCAGGATCTGGCTCCTCTGTTCTTGCCCAGTCTTATCGCTTGACCCTTCACAACCCCTCTGCCTGATCCCCTTCATTCTAGGACCCACCCTTGGCAAACTTCTTTCATTTGTTCCTCCGTCTCCAAGCTGCTTTCTCTGTTTGACACAGTCTTTCCTTCCCTTTTCACAAGGCAAATGCCTATTTATCCTTCAGCTCTCAGCTCTGGGAAGGCTTCCTGGGCCTCCGGAGTCAAGGGTGCCTCTTCTGTTCTCCCGTGACACAGTGGACCTCATTCTGCATTTACCTCTCCGGACCATGCATTTTCTCGTCTGTGCCTCCTCTACCATAGAAGCCCCAGAGGGTAGAGACTTCTTTGTTCTCTGTTTTATTCGTACATGAAGCACGAGACATGCACAATGACAACCTTTTGAAAAGATAAGCTGTCTGATGCTTTTATCTGTGCTTTTACAGGATACTGTGAACGGATTTAGAGCCCAAGAGAAACATGGCCATTTTCTTCTTTGACAGAATGGATTTGCAGGCTGTTCTCAGACAGACCTTGACTTAGAGATCATCTATTGACTCAATAAGTTAATTCAATAAATACTATGGAGGGCCAGGAGCATTCTCTAGGCTGCGTACGGCAACAAACAGAACAGACACAAATCTCGTAGAACCTGATTTTATAGGCCATTACATGACCACCAGTGTGCTCTTCTCCACCAGCCCTCCCCAAGACCATACAATCTGCTGGAATCCTCCACCATGCTTGATGAGTCCAGCTTATATAGGACACCATGTTTCATAACCACACTCCTAGCTTCTATTTCATTTCTATTTTTAAACTTTTTATAATGGAAGATTTCAAACATACACAAAAGTACAGAGAATAGGTTAACAACCCCCCGGATACCTAACATGACAACCTGTGTCCAGGTCATCTCATTTATACCTCCCCACACTTTCCCATTGCCCATTGGATTATTTAAAGCAAAACCAGGCATCTAGTCATTTCATCCATAAATCCCTTCTGAAGGAAAGAGAGTTTTCGCAGGGACTTGGAGAATGGATAGGTCACAGATCAGTGGAGAGGAAGGAGTGTGGCATCTGAAATGAGGATGAGACTATAAGGAAAGTTTTGGACAGGAAATGTGCAGTGTATACACGGTCAGGAGAAAGCTCTTCTGGACAGAGAGAAGGTTGGGCACATCGGGTGGAAATGATTATAGAAAGTTTCAAATGCCAGCCTGAGGATGTGGGTTCCTACATGGAAGGTTAGGTATTCACACAACATTTTAGGTCTGGTATGAGTCACACAGTGTTTGAGGAAGAATCGTCTGGGGTGGCAGTGGGCCCAGGGGACCCAAGGGAAAAAATGAATAGAGGGGAAAAAGGCCCTAGAGGAGTCATTATTATAACTCAGTAAAGAAGGGGCCAGCTCACCGTGGTGTTGGTAGAAATGGTGGGGAGAGATGGGTGAAGATGTGTTCCAAAGATTGAGAGAAGAAAAACGTGTTCCTTGTCTCAAAAGACTGGTAAGGAAAGAACAACTGATGGATATGGGGCACCACATCTGGGCAGCTTAGAGACCAGAAATGTCACTCACAAAGTCAAAGAAAATCGGAGGGAGATCTCTTTGGGAGAGTCTAAGTTTTATTTTGGATTTAGTAATGGGATATCCAAATATAAATATCAATTAGTCTGTTGAAGATGCAGGATTGGAATGTGGGTGAAAGTGACAGAGAAGGTTTCACTTTACCCACCTAACACTGACAGTTGAGGTCACGCATCTTTATTAGTTTTATTCATGAAGAATGGAAAGGGCGACAGGGAGAGGAAGGAAAAAGGTGGGAAGGGGACAGGAGGGGAAGTCAGGGAGAGGAAAAGAAAGGAAAGGACAGAAAAAGGAGAGCAGAATTGAAGAGAGGAGAAGGGAAAAGGAACAAGGAAGAAGGAAGAAGAATCATGGTCATGACAGAAAAAAAAAAAAAAAGATAAAAGCACCAGGACAGTAAAATAACCTCAAAAGTCAGAGGAGAGCCTTTTTAAAAAGAGAATTTTGGTCATGAGTGGGACTCTGTCAGTTGGAAAAGCCCACTGAATATGCATGATGTCATGTACTGTACATTCACGACACACACAAGGCCACATTCAGTCTGTTGACCTTAAGGGCAGAGCACAAGGCTCATTTGTTCCCCCCACAGCACTTGCCTCTGAAAAGAAGAAGTCTGTACTGGGAGAGTTCTCATTCTTCAGTCAGCCTAGTTAGCTGTGTTGTGGAAAAGGCTAGTTTTCAGAAATTGAAAAATTCATTTCCTCTTAAAGTCACTATAGTAAGTAAACTGTGGGTAATAGGCTTGGGAGACAAAGGGGCCCCAAATTTAGTGTCAGGGAAGAAGGGACAAATTCAGGAATCATCACTGGAGAGAGCCAACCTAGCTTAGAAGGAATGAGCTGTGCCCCAACCTGCACTATGATCCAAACAGGATTTCCTTATGCAATTCAGGTGCCTCCGTGAGTGACTGCAGGAAAACTAAATCTAACCTACAGCCACGGAAGACAAACTGAAGTCTTCCAAATTACATTAATCATGGGAAATTCACCATGGCATGGATTAGGCAGCATTACAAATACAGACAGAAGGGCGATAGTTCTAGGAAAAAAGAGGCAGAAAAATTGGAATTTGTGTGTTACCAGAGTCGTATGGAAGAGAGGGAGTTGAGCTCTAGACATTGATAGTGACAGCATAGAAATCAAGCAAGACAGAGGTAGAGGAGATGGCTAGTTTATCAGATTATTTTGTTCATTTAAATTACCTTCTGGAAATAGCCAGGTTTCTTTTTTTGTCCATGTTATGTTAACTAAGATTTATCTTTCCTATTGTTCTTAAAACTATGCTTATTTAGAGATAACTTAGATTTCAACTATTCACCAAGAACTTACCCTATTCTTTATTTTTTTAAAAACCTAAACGATAGAAAATTTTGAACTTAGAAGTAGAAAGAGCGGAATAAGGAGCTCCCATGTACCTATTACCCAGTTTCACCAATTTTTAAACCCATCTAGAAATGGTTCAATATGCATCTATCTTTTGCTGATCAAAACTTTTAAAAATGGCACTTACGCCATTATGCTAATACAACTTAAAATAATTCCTTTATATAATTGAATTCTAAGCCTATATTCAAATTTCCCTGATTATCGCAAAGATGTACTTTATAGTGAGTTTGTTCAAAGCAGGATCCAAGCAAAGTCCATACGCTGGACTTGGTTGTTGGAAGTATCTTGTATTCTCTAACAATCCATACCTCTGGTTTTATGCCATGATTTTGTGGAGAAACTCTCTCATCTGACTTAAAGAATATCTCATTCAGGATTTTCCTAAGCGGTGTTGTGTTTTTCCTATTATAGGACATCACTATATATAGTCCAATTATTTTAATGATACTAAGATAGGTACCCCTGATGGGTATCAGTGGGTTCAGATGATGCTTCCATTATGAAGTCCTTCGTTGACTTTTAACCCAATTGTTTTAGCAAACACCTATGATCATTGCCTAGATCACTGGGGGGTACAACAGGATGCTTTTTGAATTCTATCACTTTTTTCTGCATTCACTGGTTGGAATTACCTACAAAGACCTTTTCCACATCAAGAATTTGGTGACCCTGAAACACAGTACACACCGGAAAGGCAGGATAAATCTTTCATATTTTCCTTTTCAATACATTTTTGAGTAATGACTTGGTGCCCTAGCAACCTCCAAAGATGACCAATGAAATATTTTTGAAAACCATTATAAACTCAGGAATTTTTGTATATCCGATTCTTTTTCATGCTCAAATTGCCCCATCTTTGGCAAATGGGAGCCTCAAAGGTGGCTTTTGTGGCCTTTTGATGTGCCCTTCCATTTGTTTTGAAAGGCTTATTTCTTCCTTGACATAAAATGGTGTCCCAGACTTACCTGTTAATTTCCTGCCCTGGACTTGGAATCAGGAACTTTTCCAAAGAGTTCTGGTTTCTCTTAGTGGGGAATGGTATTTAGAGACCAGAATCGGAATGCTTGTTGTGCATTTACTACTGAATTATCATTGCTTCTCAGCCTTTTTGGGGACAGAGCAATGAAGTATGTATCTTTTATTTATTTTAAGGAAAAAAATTAATTCATACTGATATTTCCTATTCAAATGGAAGATTATGGGATTTTTACTTAATTTCTTTGATTTTATACTCTTATTTTAGTAATCTTACTGTTATTAGTAATACTGATGTTTTAGTATCTCTTATTTTTGAATCAGTAGCCAAGGTTCATCAGACGTTTAAGAAAATCTAGGTAGTGAAAGCGAAACAATAAGGGGAATAAAAGAAAACGCTAATGCAAAAAGGAACTATAACTGATATCCTCAGAGACATAAGAGACAATACTGCTTCCGTGGAATTACTGCAAGAAAATCTTAACCTGTGTTAAATGTGTTGTGAACTAGAGCTAATAAGTAATTATGGTAATATCATAGGAACCAAGTTTTCAGCAAAGGAGAAATAAGATACAAATATAAAATCAAGTAAGTTAAGTAAAAATCCTGTAACCATGAACTTAAATTGTAAATATTAGCAGGAACTCAGTTTTTCTTCATTTTTAAAAATAAATATTTTCTCATTATTTACTCTGAAAAATTCATAAAACAATGACAATTCATTGGCAAAGACTATCCCTCATGCCCAGATGGTAGTCTCTAAATAACACTTCCTAATGAAAAGGAAGTAAGGATCCTGGGAAAAATACCACAAGGACGCAATGAGCCAAATCTAGGATGTGGGAAATTCTATAGATACTTATGACCCAATTTCTCCTACAAATAAATGCCATTAAAAAAGAGAGAGAGAGAGAGGAACTAATACGTATTATGTGTGGATCTTGTTTGGATTCTGTGGTATAATAAGAAATATATTTGGTCTTTGTCCATGATTATGTGATATTAAAAAATTACTAATTTTATTACATATGATATAGGATAGTAGTATTGTTATCTTAAAAAAAAGAGAGAGTCCTTATCTAGGGTCCCTGGTTGGCTCAGTTGGTATAGCATGTGACTCTTGATCTCAGGGTCATGAGTTCAAGACCAAGATTTGCCTAGAACTTTAAAAAATAAAGTCCTTATTGCTAGCAATACATTCTGAAAGTTTTACAATGGAAATGATATCATATTTGGTATTTGCTTTAATACCAAGTACTCTAGATAAAAAAAAAATGTGGAGGAGACATAAGTGAAACAAATTTGGGAAAATATTGATAAATATTGAAGCTAGGTGGTACAGGTTCAATATACTATCCTCTATTTTTTTGTATGTTTGAAAATAACATTAATAAAAAAGGTTTAAAAAAGGACATTATTTAGAAACACTAAAGAAGTCTGAAATAAATGGAGAGATAGAAGGATGCTTAAAAAGTAATTAACTCATTTAGTTAATTAAAGAAACACAAGAAGCAACAGAGAATCTAGCCCAAATCCCATGCCTCAGGGTCCGGCAAGGAGCAGGATGTGCCTGAAATTCTTCCAAAGTCCCAGTTGAGGGCCTGGGCTCAGGCTCCAGATGTCCCTTGACCCTGGGGCCTCCCTTGCCTAAGGCAGCAATTTGTGTTCCCAGCCTGCTGGTTGGAGACCCTTTGTGGAGCAGGCTACACGTGCAGCCTCATAATTCACAGAGCCCTTCCGGACACGCGTGAATAGCGGTTCGCATTCTCCACATTCTTATGCAGATGACATTGCACAGGGTGGAGATTGGGGGTTGGGGCAGCTGATTAAGAAATCACCAAAGGCAGCTCAAGAAAAAAAAACACAAAACAACCTCCCTGAGGGACACCACAGGAAACCAGCATAGTCTCACACGCCTTTGGGTTTGTTCCTTTACAGTGGTTGCTGGGTGCGAGCCTAAGGCCTAATGCCGTGTCCCTTTCTCCAGCTTCCATCTCCCCCACCAGCTGCTGTTTCCCTTCACTCCCTTTCCTCCCACCCAAGGTACAGGAGGACCTCGTTCCATTTAGAGAACTCCTAGTGTTTCCTGGCGGCCAGCGATGATTCATTTTTATTCCCTTGAATCTTCTCCATGGCCAGAGCATTGTTTTCCATATCCTTCCCATCCCCCAGGAGAGAACAAAAGGCCACATTTGGTCTTCTGGCTGGAGTCTCTGCTAGATAGACCATGACATCCCACACCTTGGGCTGAGGGTTCCTCCAGTTCCCTTAGATTTCACAGAACATTTTGAGATAAACTCTTAACAGTAGGATACATTCAATTTCCGGCTGAAGCGATGTATTATGTGATTCATCTGTTCCCTAATATTTCCAGTCATCGTCATGAAATCTGGCCTCTACCCCTGATGCAAACCCTTGTGTTTATAAGAAGTAACCTAAGTAACCTACCACATTTTCAGAGTTGAAATCATGCTTCCTGTCCCATGAGTTTGTAAACTCAGCAAGACAAAATTTTCTCTGTTGCAAAGCAACCCTACTTGAAAAGTTGGTATAGTTGAAAAAAGTTCTAAATAAGGCAGGTTTGAATAAGAATTTCGTCTTCACACTTCTATGCCAAATTATGGCCAGATCAATGGGACCTTCGGTTGTATTTTATTTGAACTTTGTAATCTCAAATGGAGCCACAATCATGTTAGCAAAATTGAAGGATTAAAAAGTGACCCAAGTCATCCAGAATCAGATTTGCAGCAGAGGACAAGTCAGATTCCCAGAATCACAGAAAGTTTGCAGTACACAGACTTCAGCCAGCATCGACCCTCTCTTTTCACAGATGAGAAAACCGAAGACGGAAGAGAGTTACGTTTTGCCTAAGGTAACAGAGGTAGTACGTTGAAACCAGGTTCAAAACCAAGTTTACCACCAAAGACTCATAATGCATTCTCTGACTCATGTCAGCTTGAGGTGTCCTCCTTGCTGGTCTCTTCTTATCCCTTCCAGCTTGTCCCTCCATACTGCTACCTGCCACAGCCACCTTCTCTATAGCTCGCCTCTGATCGTGTCTCTCCTGGCCCAGAACTGTCCCATCATTCTTGGCTGTTCCACTGACATTTCAGTGGCATCTCACATTGCATGTGTGTGCCCTTCCCAGACCACATGGAGAAGCAGCTACTCCTCAAGCAAGCTCTGGGCTTACCTGCATCTTTTCCCATGCGGTTTTCTCTGCCCAGAAGATTCTTCCTCTTTGTCTTTACCAGACAAGATCCTCTTACCTTTTAGAGGCTCAGTCCAGATGTCACATGCTCCACAAATCTTTCATTAATATTGCTAAGTGAAACCTTGTTCTCTCCTCTGGCTCCCTGTTCTGTACAGTGCGGATCTCCATGTTGGTAGATATCACATTCCATCCGGTGTAACACTGGAGTTAATTATCAACATTCTGCTTTTTCCCACTAAACTACACATTCCTTGAAGTCAAAGACCAGATCTTACTTACAGCCCCAGCAGAGATATTTCTCACAGTGAACATCAAAAATGTTTTTTTATTGACTTGTGTTGAAACTTACTATCTTTGAGAACCCACCAGCATTTAGTGTAGACATGCCATTCTGAAGAGCTGAAATTAAGTATTTTATATGCTTCTATCCTTGATGTTCTCAAGTATAAAAAGGACATTTCTATCTCCCACGTGTCATGAATAAACATAGGAAGGATTCGTTTTCTTTTCTTATTTCCTTAGATCACACTGAGCCAAAAGTTCAACTAAACATGTATTTATGGAACACTTTGTAACAATTGCCAATCATCCCTGTCTGCTCTTAAAGAAAGTTACAAAAGACTAATAGCCTTAGAAACTACCCTTGATTAGGAATCAGAAGACCTTGCTACTTCAGACTCTACCAAATCTCTATCAGTGTGACCTTGGACAAATCACTTAATCCCTATTCATCTTCCTCAGCCATAAAAAGAGCCATTCATAAAAGGTGGGTTCCTTCATGGACAGGGATGAGGTTCCTTCATGGACAAAGTTGTGAACCAATTCTGCAAATGTATATGGTGTGAGTCAAAGCAGAGATTCTCAAAGTGTCATCCCATGACCAGAAATATCTACTGGGAATTTGATTAAAATGCACATTCTCAAGCTATGCCCTAAATGAACTGAATCAGAAACACTGGGGCCTTGGTCTGACGAACACCAAGTTCTGGTGTTTCCTCTTCTCCAAGTGGATGGTGGGACAGGACCTGGGCAGGGGTTGCCCTGGGGTAGTTGCCCTCTATCCCCACCAGCTCATTGTGCAGGCAGTCTAGAGGGATCTTTTATATCACTTTTAAATAATTCTGCTTACCAGGGGCACCACAGGCCAGGAATACCTAGCCTACTTTCCTCATAGAGGTAAGCTTCCGAGGCTCAGTGGACAAATCTTGTGAAAATACTTTGAAAACTGGGAGGAGCCATACAAATGTAAATATTGTTCAAGTTGCCAAGTCTTTAGGGAGAAGTCTTATAAAGGAGAAAACAGAATAAATGGAAGAGACACTGGTGACATGATATAAACTACTCTCAGCTTCTAGAAAAATCATCATTCTGACCAAATACATAGCTTCCCTGCCTTGATTTTACTCTGCTTGTCTGTTTATACTTGGAACAAAGCTGTAACACATGGACAGAGTGAAGACACGGCAGTTTAAAGGGAAGCCCAGGGATACCTGGCTGGTTGGTAGAGCACGAGACTCTTGATCTTGGGGTCGTGCATCTGAGCCCATGCTGGGTGTAGAGATTACTTAAGAATAAAAATCTCTATCAATAAAAAAATAGAAGCAAAGAATAAAAGGAAGCCCAGTACCCCATGACCAGTATCAGGCTCCTTTCTCACTTGGCAGAGATTAAACGCTCTGGGGCCCTCTTGAGGGTTCAACGAAAAGGAGCACTATATCTGATTATGAATCAGATACGATGTTCCCCCTACCCCCACAAGTCCGAGTCACTTGAATAAAGAATCTGAACAGTTTGCATGAGTTTGGACCCGCCATCTACGTCACCCAAGAATCCCATTCTCTTCAGTCCTGCCAATCTGTGTGTGATACAGTTGGGCTTTCTCAAATGCAAAATCAACAGGCCTCTTGCATTTCTCCCCTCCCTCCTCTAACAAACCGCCTGTGGAGAACTACTTTCCAGCAGTGTAATGAGGCAGCAAATGACCTTGAATCATAAAGCCAGGGTTTTAGTTAGGCTTCTGCTAGTTGCTGTATGACTAAGGATAAATCCCATCTTGACCTCATTTTCCTTGGCGTATTTGAGTGGACTGTTTTGGTATTTGAGTGTACGGTCTTTATAAACTACAAAATATTTACAGTGTAAGGTGATAGAATCATACTGCTGATAACAAAGCCACTTACAATTATCTTGACCAAGATATTTTGTTTTCTAAAGAGGAAGGTTTGTAAACAAAGAAGGAAGCCAAGTTTATCTGTAGTAATTAAATGACAGGGAGCAAATCAAGATATCCTATCCCTTTGGGGCGCCTGGGTGGTTGAGTCGTTGAGTGTCTGCCTTGTCTCAGGTCATGATCCCAGTGTTCTGGGATCCAGCCCCGCATCAGGCTCCCTGCTCATGGGGAAGCCTGCTTCTCCCTCCCCCACTCCCCCTGCTTGTGTTGCCTCTCTCGCTGCCTCTCTCTCTGTCAAATAAATAAATCTTAAAAATCTTAAAAAAAAAAAGATATCCTATCCCTTGAACGTCTATTCAAAACATGGTAGAGTTAGAGGTTGTTGGTTATCAGAGTCTCACACTCTGCTGGTACATTCAGTCTGTTTGTGCTCAATTGTTTAGGTTGAAGCACGTGAAAGAAATCCAGCCTCACCCAGATAAGAAGTTGGAAAGGGAAAGGTATTTCAGCAGCTTCTCAGACTTGCTTGTGGCTCTTTTTACTTTCTTCCTTTTATTTTGCCGGGGGTGGAGGGGTGGGGGATGGGTAATACGTTTGTTTCTTTTTTTTTAAGTTTATTTATTTATTTATATTTAGTAATCTCTACACCCACCTGGGGCTCGAACTCACACCCCCAAGATCAAGCATCACATGTTCTGACTGAGCCAGCCAGGTACCTTGCCTATGGCTTTTGAGCTTTTATACTACAAGTAACTACCAAGTGTTAGTTTCTTAAAGAATAGTAACAATATAGAATTTGAGACTTTTTTGTACTCTGTTACACTGAAATCCGTTGAACTATCTTGCACTTTGAACAGACCTTTTACCCATGCATAAGGTAATACAGTGGTTCGCGGAGTTATACAGATCTCCAAATTTTTGACGCATTTAATTACACAATATAAAACACCAAAGTCATCAATATCACCACCATGATCAAATTAATCAGAAAAGTCTTCAAATATGGAGAACCCACGAAACTCACTGTGTAGACGCGAGTTTTCTGGATTTCGAATTTTCACTTGAAAGCTCAAATTTTACCACAAATCCTGGCACAAATACTGTTAGGTGCTTCCTTAAAGGAATAAGCTCCCTTTATTTTTGAGAAAATATCTGCCAAATACTGAAGTTTGAAAAACCACCATTTGTTTGCCAGACCTTTTTATTATTATTATTTTTTAAAAGATTTTTATTTATTTATTCGACAGAGATAGACAGCCAGCGAGAGAAGGAACACAAGCAGGGGGAGTGGGAGAGGAAGAAGCAGGCTCATAGTGGAAGAGCCTGATGTGGGGCTCGATCCCATAACACCGGGATCACGCCCTGAGCCGAAGGCAGACGCTTAACCGCTGTGCCACCCAGGCGCCCCTATTATTATTATTTTTAAGTAAAAACGGCATTGCCAAAAAAAAAAGGGCCTCCTCTTCAGGCTGCACGAGTGTCTTTCTCCGAGATGATCATTCAACCACTGTCGTTTGTGCACTGTCGGTGCTGGTATCAACCCAGAGAAGAGGCAAATAATGGCTTGATATTGGGGTGACAATACTTTGACTTCATGGGCTCTCTGAAAGGGTCTCAGTGACCCTCAAGAATCTGGGAGCCACACTTTGAGAATCATTGCTCAACCTTCCTGCTTCAAAGGTTGCACTGCAATTTCCTCTAACACCTCCCCTGAGAGAGTTAGCCTGAAACAGACCATACAGAGAGAGAAAGCTGGAAAAGAACTGGGGAGGCCACTATTCCAATGTTCCAGGAGCCTTCTGACAAGAACGTTTATCTTCTTCTGCCCCCTAGTGGTCAAGGGTCAATACAACAGTTGGTTACCCCCAGGACTGTTCTGTGAGACAAAGGAGAATCGGTTTCCTCCTTGCTGTGGCAGGGGCAGTATTTTAACGCCATACTTCCCGCATTCACGTCTAGATCCAAGTGTGTTTGATCCTTTAGTGACTAAAACCCAGGAGAATAAATTGTCATCCTGATATAGGCTGAGGATAGGGACTCTGGTGAAAATAACTGGTCTACTTAACTCTCAGAGGACTGACTCCCTGCCACCCCTTTTCTCCCAGGGGCCTACAGGGGCCTGTATCTGTGAAAACCTTTGCTACCTTTTCATTGAGGAGCAAACAATAGTCCTAGAGTTTTTCCTCTTAGTTTTCTATGCTCAAAGCAAGTTAAAAAAAAAAAAAAAAGGATTCTAAGTGTCTTCCTGTGCGGTAATAAAGGGGAAGCTAACCCAGGATTTAAAAAGCTGTCCTCTGTTCCTCATTCTGTTTGCATTGAGATCTCATGGAGAAAGACACACAGAGATGTTCTAATACTTGCCCTCTTTACACTTCATGGTGAATTGGCAGATGTGGACAGTTGAGAGAAGCCTGAAGACCAGGGTTAACAGAGGTGTCCATGTATCATTGAAGCTGGTGCCTAACAGCAGACCTGAGGTGAAATGAGGGACAGGGGAGAAGAAGCAGGACCTGGGGCAGGGGCCACAGGCAAAGAGAGCAGCAGAGCCCTGGGCCTTGGGTTTTACCCTACCCACATCCGTCTTTCTTCCCCTCTTGCTAAACTACCTGTGCTGAGGTGAGAGCTAAAGCAAACCACTCCCAGGGCTGAGGGGAGCTGTTGTGCACAGCCCAGAGAAGATGGGGAGAGAGAAAAGGGAAGACACGTCATGGCGGCCGGGTTGGGGGTGGAGGGAAGCCATGTGCCTCTGGTCTTCAGAAGCCCATGAAGCAGAGTTATTCATAGGTAAGGAACTAGGGTGCAAAGCTAAGGTAAGCTGAGAACCATAAGTAACAACCTACAAAGGCGGAGACGGAAATTCAGAACTCTGCGAGGCTGAGCTGAGTTAGGAGGGAGTAAATACGAAGCGGGAGCCAGGGACACCTGGGTGACTCAGTTGGTTGAGCATCTGCCTTCGGCTCAGGTCATGATCCCGGGGTTCTGCGATGGAGCCCCGCATTGGGCTTTCTGCTCAGTGGGGAATCTGTTCTCCCTCTCCCTCTGCCTCTCCCCCTGCTTGTGCCCTCTCCCTCTGTCAAATAAATAAATAAAAATCTTAAAAAAAAAAAAAAGAAGAAGTGGGAGCCAATTGGAGTCCTTTGTCCAAGCTTCTAATCCATTTCACAGAATGGGAATTCTTGACAGTGATGTTCACGTGAGAGGCAGGGAGGGACTGAGGGAATCCCAAATCCTTCCTGGGCTCCTCAGTGCCTGGCTCCTTCTGGTCCCTGCATATTCTCCCACTGCCTCGCCTGGCTCCAGCCCACCTGGAAATGCTCTAGCAAACAACGAATTATTCCCCCAACTGTTATCACTAGTTTCCCGGACTGGCTTCCACGGCTCCACAGCCTCTGAAGAGTGCCCCCCTGTGGTGCTCTCTGCACTCACCCCTCAGATGCCACGTGAGTTGTCCTGACCACCGAAGACAGCTCCACAGACACACGCTCCCACTGCATCCCACAGCTACCCCTAGTTTCACACTCATGGCTTTATGCTGCATACCCTTGTCGGGTGAGCGCTGGGAGGCTGGGACTGTCCACATTCCTGTTGTATTCCTGCTCCCAGTGAGTATTTGAAGATGGCAGGCCCACAGTGAAATCTTAGAGTGCTCTAGGATCCAGCTTTTGACTGTTTTTGAACTCTTGGATCACCGGAGTACACATACTTCTGAGGAATTCTTCTCATGCTTGCAGACAGCTCAACAGCTCCCCCTCCTTGGAATCTTTCCTCCCTGAGGTACCCGTTCCCATTAATACTTGCCCCTTTCTCTGTGATTAGAGCCCGTTACTCGTACTGATGGTAGCTTCTATCTAACTGGCCTGCTAGAGGTTTAGTTCATTGTATGTGGATTTGCCCCACTGGAGTTCAAGCTACTTGAAGGCAAAGGACACGTCCAGCCCTATCTCTCCTAGTTTACCTTGCATAGAAGCCACTGTAAAATATGCACTAATTTCGTATTTTTCTCTTGGAAACAAGGACTTTGTTGCTACTGGCAGGCTGGACTTGAATGGCGTCATATAAAGCACCACTTCCAGTCATAATTCTCAAAAAGGATTTGACCTAAAAAAGACATTTAGAGTGAATTTTGCTAAATTAACCTGTTTATTTACTGACTTTCATTGTAATGTCAAAGATGCATTCAGATGGAAAATATTTTTACCTCAAGGTGAAGAGGAGCTTTGCTGTAGTAGGAAACTCACAGATGTACAATCAGACAAATTCGAGTTTAAATCCCACCTCTGCTCCTCATTCTTTAAACAAATTACTTAACCTAATAATTATTGCCAGGCTGGCAGAGAGATCAGGCATAGGAACTATTATTGTTATTGTTATTATTAGTAAGCAGTGAGCAGACAAAAATATTCCATAAGTAATAAAATATGAAACTGAAGTATACCCAGAACCTAGGGATATATAACTATTTTTGGAGTCCTCTTTCAGTGACAAAGATGGAAGCTGAATTCAAACAGGATAAGCAGAAAAGAGAACTATTCAATCACAAGTCGGGGGCTCTGGTGCGTGTGCTGTTTCGGGCACACATGGATCCAGAGCCTCAGATGATCTCCCTGCAGCTGGTCTCGCTCTCCATGCCTTGAGCAGGCTCTCTCCAAGCGTGGGTAAAAGGACTGTCAACAGTCCAGCTGCTCACTCCACGAACGCTGCAAAGCCAGAGGGAAACAGAAACGAGTCCCTGTGGCCTGGGATTAGGAGGCACCAAGTCAGAACTCCGTGGCATGGAGAAGGGCCATTTCCTGAAGCAAAGCTCGGTGCTTTTACCAGGGGAGGAGAGCATATGCTGTACAGGCAAACACAAGAGATGCACACTAAAACGGTCTGAACTGATTATGTTTCAGTTGTTCTCTGTTTCCGAGGCATGCCTGGAATGTTCTATCTTCTTATCTCCAAAGATCTTGGAGATATTCAACTTCCTGGTGCCTTTCGTAACAAACGCGTAAGTATGAATTATGGTAATAATGACTAACATGTTGAACTTACTACGTGCAAGTTGCTGTGCTGAATGCTTTAATAGGTTATCTCCTTTTGTCCTCCCCACTTCCCACTGAGGAAGACCCTGTTATCTCCTTGATTCAGATGAAGACGGAGGCACAGAAAAGTCATTGCCCAAGGCCGGGAGTGAAGTCAGAATTTCAGCCCTGCGATTCCCACGTAAGAGCTTGCGTGCCTACCCCCTGCCACACCTGCACCTGCCCACGTGCGCGTTATACCATCTGTAACTCACTGCGCAGTGCTTCACACACTGGTCTCCAGCATCCAGCAGTAACTGAGCAGAGCAGATACGACGTTAATATCAGTTAATAGAGAGAGAACGGAAGTGGTGGTGAACTTTTTATCATTGCCCCTCCTATGATTGTAAAACGGCACTGGCATCATGCATGTTGTTGGGGGGGGGGGAGTCCAAGACTTAAGTAGAGGCAATATTTACAAAGCAGTAAGGGTGGTGCCTGACACACGGTTAGCTGCAGCGGCTGCCGCTGTTGTCATTGTCAGGCTAATCAGCTGTGTTTGCATCTAGCTCTCCCGGGGATGGAGGACCTGCACAGGACGGGGCGACTGCGTGCACGGAAACCCTCCGCAGACCCACGGATCCATGACAAGCGGGACGCCCGAACATCCGGTCTTCCTTTTTCGTTTTCACGGAGGAGTTTCTCCACCGCCGGGGTGCTCCAGCAGATGCCCGATGGGTGTTCCTGAAGGGCCAGACCCCAGAGGGTCGGGGAGTCCCGTCCAGCTCAAGTAAACGTGCGAGCGCTGTTCTTCGCCCCTGCAGCCTTCCGGAGCTGGTCAGTGCAGGTCAGAAGCTGTAGGTGAGAGAAAGCTCCTACCCTCACGGCCATTCCCATCACCGGTATCTTCCTCACGCTGATTTCCGTTAGAGAGGAGGACAGCTGGACAAGCGGAGTTAGCTGCGTCTTGGAGCGGCACCGGGAGTCGGACACTGTCTAGTACAAGGATTCTTACGTTCTTTGTGCCCTGGCCCTTCTGACAGTCTGGGGAAGTCTGCGGACCCCTTCTCTGAATAGCATTTTCAAATGCATGTTTTAAAACAAAGGAAACCAATGATATTGAAATAGAGTTACTAAAGGCATTTTTTAAAATTGTGGTACAATATATGTGCTTCTTTACTAACTCATAGCTACCATCATGTCAAAGTCCTGATGGGATTCATGATCTTTAAAGAGGTGTGCACCAACCGTAATGTGTGCTGGAAATAACCTGCGTCTCCCCTGGCCAGAGCGTCAGACGCCCTTCTGTTGCTGCTGCAGTGTGTCTCCTCTGCTCCTAAGGGAAGGAAATGCCTAATTTCAGCCTGAGGTTACTGAAAAGAAGTATTTTTTTTTCTTATCCAAGATCAATGACCTTTGAATTCTTCTCTCCAAACAGTCCATCTCCCTAGGCTAAAAACAAGCAAACAAACAACACTTGCTCCAAGAACTTACATTAAGAATTTACTGCAAGAGGGGCGCATGGGGGGCTCATTTGGTTAAGCATCTGCCTTTAGTCGGCTCAGGTCATGATCCCAGGTCCTGGGATCGAGTCCCACATGGGGCTCCTTGCTGCACGGGAACCTTGCTTCTCCCTCTGCCTGCAGCTTCCCCTGCTTGTGCGTGCGCTCTCTTTCTCTCTGACAAACAAATAAATAAAATCTTAAAAAAAAAAAAAAACTGCAAGAAACTGATGTTAAGAACTTGGATAGAAAAGGATGGGAAAAGGGGGAACCCTAAGACAGTGGTCTCACATCTTAGAAACTAAGAGATCTGGAAAGCTCACTGATAGTGGAGGCTCTCCCTCCACACATTCTGGTTCAGCAGGTCTGGGGGCGGGGTCTGGGATTCCTCCCAAGGTGCCATAGCTAGCAAATGGCTCTGCTGGAATTAGAACCCAGGTCTATCTGCCCCCAGAGCCTGAGACTCTGCACACTCTGTACACTCAATACAGTCTGCAGCCACCTGGGGATAAGAGCAGGGTCAGTCTACCGCCAAGGAAACCAACATCTGGGATATCCAGGAAATTGTACAAGGCACAGTTCATGTCAAATCCAGGCTTTGAACTTATGCTATACCACCAGAGGGACATATAATGGAAGACTAAAGACTTCCTGGCAATATTATAGCTACTCTTTGACTGACCTGGCTCCATTTCCCACCACCACCTCCCCAAAGGTCAAATAGTTGTCCTTGGACCATTCGGCAAGTAGCCCAGCTCTTCCTGGTCCCATTTGCCCTGCCTGAGAGAAAAATAGACATGAGTCTTCACTCAGAAGACTACAGTTCTGCTTGTACCCATTGCTTGGTCCTATTAAAATGGGCAGCAAAAGACAGCACATATCAAACATCTGAAATTGTCCCCTGTTGACACAGCCATCTAGTCTCTCCGAGTTTCCATCTGTTGAATTGAAAGCTCAAATAAGCAGCAGAATGTTTTCATAGGCAACATTCCCATGCCTTGCTGGGCATACTTTAAGACACAATTAGTAAGCTGTGATAGAAACAAAAGCACATTCCTCATGGAATTCCAAGGCGGAGAATTCAGAGGCCGCTGCCAGTGGGGAGTTCAACTCCCCACATTTCATTTCTGGGGCCTTGGAAGAGCCGAGAGACCAACACTCAATTCCCCCACCTCTTCTGCTTTGACCCTGGGCTTTCAGTCTCTGACTGTTCCTTACATGGTTTACACCAGGTGTTGGTAATCTTTCAGAAATGTCATTCTAGTTTTCATTCATTCATTCATTCGTTCATTCATTCATTCCCTTATGGAAATAAAAGGGCAGTTGCCCATCCTCTGTCAAAGGTAGGTTGGCCTGAAATTATAAGTAGGGCGGATTTTCTCCAAGCCCCTTCCTGGAAGGAGAAGCTTCCCCAGCCCTTGTATCATGTAAGTCTCAAAATCATATATTGAACTGTTATTGGTAAACACCAAGATTATCTGTTAAACATTCTTAGATGTCTATTTCCTCTCAACAGCAGGCTGTTTTTCTTCAATCCAGATATAATTAACATGCAACATTATATTAGTTTCAGGTGTACAACATAATGATCCACTGTTTGTATATGTTACCAAATGATCACCACAGTATGTCTAGGTAACATCATCGCCACATAGAGTTTCAATTTTGTGTTTTTATAAAGAGAACTTTTAAGATCTATGCTCTTAGCAACTTTCAAGTATACAAAACAGAATCGTTAACTATAGTCACCCTGCTATACATTATGTCTCCAGCACTTATTTATCTTAGAACTGGAAGTTTGTACCTTTTGACCCCCTTCACCCATTTTGCCCACCCCCAGCTTCCTGCCTCTGGAAACCACCAATCTGTTCTCCATATCTATGAACTTTGTTTTTTGGTTTTGTTTTGTTTTTAGATTCCACATATAAGTGAGATTATACGGTGTTTGTCTTTCTCTGTGTGACTTATTTCACTTAGCAAAATGCCCTGAAGGTCCAGCTATGTTGTACAAATGGCAAGATTTCCTCCTTTTAGTGGCTAAATATTTTAATATTTTATCTATCTATCTATCTATCTATCTATCTATCTATCTATCTATCTCCCATGTTCTTCATCCATTCATCTGTCAATGGGCACTTACGCTGCTCCATGTCTTGGATATGGTGAATAATGCTGCAACCAGCTGCTTAAAGTAGTGAATTCTTGCTGCCCCCACCCCCTCACAAGCCTCTCACTTCTTCTCTCACAGTCTGGCTCTACTCCCATCACAACAAACTGGATGAAAACCTTTTCCAATCCTCCAAAGCCTGTTCCTCTGATTCCCGCAGCGTTTGGCATGTTGGGCCCTATTTCGTGAGCGTCTTAGGTTCCCACACTCGACTCTGTCCTGGTCCAAGTCCTGCCTCCCTGTGGCTGCCCCCTGTCCTCCGTAGTTTCCTCCTCCCTCTCCGGCTGACCTGGGAGAAAGTCCTGTTTCAGCCCTCCCTCCTTTGCTTCATTGATTCCTGCATCTCTGCGGCCACAGCTCCGCTTGGGGAGGCAGCTCCTCCTTCAGAATCACCCTCTTTGCCCAGAAGTCGTGTCTGGCCCTGGGGAACAAATGGTGGCCTGGACTGGTCAGGAAATGTTGCTCTTGGAACACTCTGCAGACAAGTTATCAGGCTCCCAGTGGCACTCTCATTTCCATGGCAGGAATCTGTCTGGCGACTCTTAAACCAGCGGCCTTTCAGAGTCCTCTGGATTTCTCTCCTTTTCACCCAGAACTGTGCTGTTTTGCAGGCTGTAGGAATGTCTCCTACCTCCCTGACTCTCCTCCCACTCATATATCCTGTAGAGTGGAAAGAATAATGAAATCAAGGCTAGGAATTCTGGGCTTAGTTCTGGATCTATCACCAACTAACTGTCTCCATAGGCCTCATCAGCGAAGTAAAAGGTGGGTCTAGGTCATCTCTGAGGCCTCCTTTACGTTAAAGAGTAATGGTAAGAAGACCTCGTCACCTTACCATTTTAGGGATGGGAAGATATCAGGGCAGACTTCAGCAGCCCTTGGCCAAAGGATGATGGAATTTTGAGGCTGACGGTCTTCAATAGAGGAGACTGTTACTTTGGAAAACCAACCTATTTGGGGACATAAAATCTCTACAAGCACTTAGAAACAGAATCTAAGCTTAACCAAAATTCTATGGAATCCAGAGAAAAGCTTCCCTTTAGCTTGCCAGCACTGGCGTACCGTTAAAGCAGCAGGAACAGCTGAGCAAACATAATTACAATAACTTCTAAAGTTTGCAAGATCATCATATAAGGAGGAAACAGCCCGAACCCCTGTGGGCTGATATCCTCTGATTACCTCTGTGGGTAATATCTGTGCCGAAGAATTTGATCCTGGATTATATTAAAGAACAACTATAGTTTCCAATGTTTTGCCAGCTCTTTGTATTTTTTCATGATAAAGTCATAAAGCAAATAATTCCTTGCTTAGCTGAGCCAAAAATGAATTCTTATATATGCAAAGTCAGGACACAGCCTCATTTGGAATGGTGGGAGAGAGTTCTAGTGCCTCCCATGAATTAGGAGGTAGTCCTCAGATAACTGGGAGAAAGATGGAGGGAGCAGTTCAAGACATCCAGAAGAGAGTACGTAGGACCAGAGGGAAATTTCCTAGAGATGGGACGGTAGATCAATTAAAAAAAAATGTGTACATTGTACTGTCTGATGTCCAATTGTTGTTTTCTTCCTTGAGCTGCAATTAACCTACATCACCTTATTATTTCTGAAAATGTCTATAGCAGGCAACAATCTGTTGTCAATGGAATTTGGTGAAATGAAGAGAAAAGGGGGATTCTCAGTTGAAATTGAGTGGGCCCACAAGAAGAGACAGCAGCTGGAGAAGGGTTGGTTACGAACAAGGAACGTGGGAGATGTGGGTGCCAAAAAGAGGGTGAAGCTGAAGATACAGAAGAGAGAAAAAATGGTGGGAAAATGTTCCTGAGAAGATACAGGAATTGGAGCCCATGGTATGAAAGAAAGTATGGAGGAAGGACCCTTTCCTTCCCTAGGCCCTCTCTCAGCAGTTGGGACCACAGATCCGAATCCCCATTTCCAGGGACCCTATCTGGGCACACCATTTTCCAGACTTTTCTATTATTATTTGCCTGTCATGTCCTAGTCTCTCAAAGACTATTTTGCCATGCTTCACATCAGCTAAAACGTAAAGTATCCTAAGACATGCTGTCCAATATGGTAGCTATTGACTACATGTGACTATGGTATGCTTGAAATGTAGCTAGTCTGAATTGAGGTGTGCTGTGAGTATGAAATGCATGTCAAATTGTGAAGATTTAGTGTGGAAAAAGTGTAAGATTATTCATTAGTTATGTATTGATTAATGTTGAAATGATAATGTTTTGGATATACAGGTTTAAATTATATTATTAAAATTAATTTCACCCATTTCTTTATCCTTTTTAAAATGTGCCCCCTAGAAAAGTTAAATTATATTGCTCACATTAAATTTCTACTGGAAAGCAATGATCTAGACTAACGGATAGTGGACTGGATGTACCAGTCACAGCCCCTATGAGATCATAGCCCCTCACTTCCTTGGGAAACTGCTGACACTATTCTAGATCTTGTGAACCCACTCTTCCCACCCTGGCCACTTCCTCCATCAGCTTCCTGAGAAAGAGCACTGACAGGTGATATTTTGAATTTTGCATAATAAAAAAAAATCTTTATTTTACCTTTACCTTTGATTAATAGTTAAATATAATTTTTGACTCAGAATTTTATGAGTTGCTCTATTATTGTTTACCTGCCAAAGCTGGTATTTTATTATTATTTTTTAAATTTATTTTATTTTTTTAGTCATCTCTACACCCAATGTGGGGCTTGAACTCATGACCCTGAGATCAAGAGTTGCCTGCTCTTTCAACTGAGCCAGCCAGGTGCCCTCCCAATCTGGGTATTTTAAAGGTTGATATTATTCTGATTCCCTGCCCTTAGTATGTATTTTGTTGTGTTTTTTTTGTAGCTGTTTTCTCCACCTCTAGAAGGTTTTAGGCTCTTCTCTTCATCAATGGTGTTTTTAAATGTCATGGTATTATAATTTGGTGTGGGTATTTCATGAGCTTGTGTGTGTGTCTTGGACATTTTATGGGCCAATTCAATCCAGAAACTCATGTCCTTTCATTCTCATACTCTTGGTTGGATAATTATCCTTCCATTCATTTTCTTTGTTCTTTTTTTCCTCTAGATGTTGATACTCCTTGATCGAACTTTCATTTTTGTATTTTTTGGTTCCTATTGTCCATTGCTATAATATTTTATTTTATATCCTGGAAGAATTCCTCAGCTTTATTTTCCAACCAATCTACTGAATATGTAAAATTCATCATATTCCAATTTTCTAATTATTTATTCTGATAACATCTAGCTCTTATTTCATGGATACAATTTCTTTTATCTTTCTAAAGATATGAATTATAGATTGCTGGGTTTTTTTTTTTCAAGTTTTCTTCCACTTTCTGCATTACTGTGTTTCTCCTGAGGTTGTGGGGTTTTTTTTGTTTTGTTTTGTTTTTCTGTTTATCTGTTTTGATATTTTTTTGGATACAGTCTTTCCTCAAATGCCTTTGGAGTTTTGACTAGCTCTTCACATTTAAGAACAAGGTCTGCAAAGCTAGCTGTGAACTCCATGTACGACGGTGGGGTTGGTCAAATGATCAGCTTTGCTGCAAGGTGATGGCTGACAAACAGGATTTTTCCATTTGGGGGCCCACATATATGTCAGTGCCTAAACATCATCTCTCCAGAAAATGAAACTTCACTCTTGTCTTTAGGGGACACACAGGAAGCAGGATAAGGAAAGAGGGCTGCTGGTGTTGGCGGTGTGTGTTGGGTGGTAGGGAGGACGGGTGTTCTCTTTAATGTGTGGACTTTGACTTAACACCCTCCCTTATTTATTTATTTATTTATTTATTTATTTATTTATTTATTTATTTATTTAACATAAGTTCTATGTCCAACATGGGGCTTGAACTCATGACCCTGAGATCAAGAGTTGCATGCTCTACCAACTGAACCAGCCAGGCGTCCCCCTTCCCCCTTTTTAAAAAGAATTTGCTCCCCACTCCTCTACTCCTCTATATCTGGAATTCCTAGGTGTGTAGCCTTTCTCAACTTCTACATAAAGCGAAGAAATGTCCTATGTCCTTGAGAAGGCACGTGAAGCAAGGGGTGAGAGGTGAGGAATGTGTGTCCTACTACAGGACGAGTAGAGATTGGGGGATTGGATCACCTTCTGCACCTTTAGATCTCTCTTGATGTCATCAGCATCCCATTCTCCCACCTTCTGCACAAGTGTGGCCATGTTCTGAATCTCTCCAGGAACCCGGAGGTTGGGGGGCTGCTTGACTTGCTCCTCTCGTCTTCTTTGTAGGCCTCCAGGCAGCAAGCTCCTCTGCACTGCTATATTGGTCACCTTTCCACAACTCATTCCCATCTCGCACCCACTGGTTTTCATTCTCCAAATCTCTATAGCAATACGTTGAAGTTGATCTTTGGCTTTGTTATTTACCAAATGTACTGCTGGAGTTTGGCTTTAGTCCTGGCTTTTGAAAGGCCGAAAAGCCAAACAGCTGTATCAACATGATTTCTGTCATCTCTGAACCCTTGTATGATCAGTGATCAGGTGATTGAGCTAACATCATATCAGATGAAGTTTACAATGTTAGTAACACGAGCAAGACGAGTCGTTAAGTCATTGTTAATATCTAAATAGTCACTTTAAGATATGCAGTTGCAATCTGAGGTAGAAAATCTCCTTATGTATTTTATAGATTGAAATTCTTAGTTTACTAAAGTACATATTTATTACTCTAAAAGCAAAATGCTGTAATAATTGTTTGTGAAAGCTATCCATTTTATGTATATGACAAAACTTCCAAAAAGTTAAATTAACGGATATAGATTAAAGTTAATGAGAATATTAAGAGAAGATACATTAGCTGGAGAATGCTATGAAGTAAAATATATCCTTTTTAAATATTTTTAAAAATATTTATTTTTTTTAAGAGAGAGAGATTGTGTGTGTGAATGGGGGGAGGGGCAGACGGAGAGGGAGAGAGAATCTCAAGCAGACTCCATGCCGAGGGCAGAACCTGACATGTGGCCAGATCTCACAACCCTGAGATCATGACCTGAGCCAAAAATCAAGAGTTGGAGGTTCAACCAACAGCCACTCAGGCACCTCAAAATACATCCTTTTGAAACAATAATATATATGAGAATTTAAATAATAACACAAGGCAGAATAATAGAAACATTTATAATTCTAACCTTTTGCTGAATTGTTGAATGTACAGACATTTGTAAAACTAGACAAAGTAACTTAGAGGAATTACATTTCATTTTTCCTTATTTAATTCCATTAGGCCTGAGTCTTCCATGGACATGCTCTGTGAACTGCTCCCATCTTGTGAAGATGAGTAGGAAGCAGAACATCAATGTTGCCCCTTCAAATTTTTATAAGAAAGCAAAAACTAAATTCTGAACTACAGCAGACGTAATACGTCATCTTTTACCTAATCATAATAAAGAGTAAAAAGAATGTGAAGAAAAGGAGAAATATTTCTAGTAATCAAACATGTTGTTTCTAGTTATCAAACAACAAAGACAACGCTTCATGATTTTGAGTCTATAGAGGCCAAGACTGTAAACGGAACTTGTCCAAATGACTGTTAGCTACTGACAACATTTTCAATAGTTGAACACAAAAGAGTTTTCTGTTTTGTTTTGTTTTTGTACGCACAAGATTTTTTTTGCAACTTGCCTGAGCTATGGAGTCTAAGTACAAAATGCCTTCTAGAAAAATTAGGCACATCAGTTTGGAGACTTTTGGTCCTGCTGGGCTGGGAATATTATATACAAAGTTCATGTGAAGACTTGAATGTGCTCAAACAGCTCCTTTAACACTCAACAGCTTCTATTTCTATCTTAAATGAAGAGGGTGAATGGCAAGCAGTTCCCTAATTCCTTATTATTCAGGTGGGTCGGCTGAAGAGTAGCAGGAGGGGCCCACTTGCTTCCTGCTGACCACTAAGATGTCTGTAACCTCACTGCACTATCCTTACTTTCTAAAGGCTATGAGCAGAGAACACCATCTGCCTGTGGTTCCTAAATCCAAAGTCTCTCCTGTGGTGTCACACTGTCAATGACAATTACCTGACACTTTAAGTCACTAGGTGTCCATCATATAAATGTTTCTTCAGTCAGAGTCACTGTGATTTTAGTCCTGTGAGATCCAGAACTCTCTTGGCAGCCAAGTAAATTAGAAGCAAAGTTCAATAATAATCGGGACTCATCCATCAAGGAGTCACACAGGACGTGTCCAAGGAACTGATACAAAATGCCCAATTAGCACACTGTAAAATAACAGAGCTGACTATAACTCAGGAATTTTGGGGGCGCAGCCTAACAGGACCACGGTTCAACGGTTGCTTTCAGAGAAAGTAGTTAGCATCCTGGTGTATGCCAAAAAGGACACCAAACCGATATGCCTCGAGATGGCAAGTATCTTTTATAAGAAATCTGTTGTAAAGAGCCTTCTATACTTCTATCCAGGGAAGTGCTGCAATTAGAGGGCATGCAATGCAAGCTGAGATACAGATGGCGATTCAGATATATCTATTTTTAACCTTTCAGAGCCAATTGTGTTGACCTATTGCCACATTTGTGGATGAGGATTTAAGGACACATTTTTTTCCAAGTGATAAACCATCAAATGCCCGCTTATCCCCAGAAAAGAAAAAGAAAAAAAAAAGAAAAAGGGAGGGAGGGGGGTGGGAGGAGAACTAGGGGCAGTGATATTAGGTCTGTTTCTGAAAATATTTAAGCATGTTTCTCAGGAAGTGGCTTGCTTCAATGAGATTGCACTGTCACCATCACTCAAGTTTTAACGTGCAGGAATCAAAGAGGAGATAACATTTTACTTTAGGCAGTTACTTTTACAGAGTGAGAAAGATTGATAACTCGGTGATGACATCACAACCAGCAATATCCTATACTAGCAGAGGTAGTCAAAATACTACTACTACTATTACTACAACTGCTGCTGCTATGCTTCCTCCTCCTCCTCCTCTCCCCTATCCTCCCCTCCCCCTCCTCCTCCTCCAATCTTGCTACTCCCCCGACCTAATTACCAGCCAGCAGTCTCTTTAGTATTGCAATAGAGTGACACCAGGAACCATACACATTTGGCAGTGCTGACAAATCATGTTTCTGCACAATACTGTCAAACTTCTAATATTTAACTACCAACACTTTTTGTAATAAAATTGAAAGACTATTCATCACTTGATAAAACTTCAGATTTATTTTTGTATCCTGGGAATTCAATCAGTGGTGATGATATTTGGTGCTAGCCTTCACTTTGGATAAATATCGACGTGATGCCAGTTGGCATCTGTATGTGCTGCTTCTCTATTTTCTCTTTGTCTCTGCGGAATTTCCCTTTTTAAAATTCCTTTATTGTAATCTTAGTGGAATTTTGAAAGGGAGCAAAAATCCAGACAGATGATGTTTTAGGGTCCACTATGCTTTAAACCTCATCAATTTCCTTAAGAATATGATCATAAAAGTGGATGACACATACATGTTTCAGAAGTTCTTCCACGTGCTCCAGGTGGATCACCTCTTAATTTCTCGGATGGGGAACTTGCCCACTCACTCAACTAATTAGTGGCAGAGTTGGGACTCAAACAAAACATTTTGGCTCTGAAGTTTATGCTTTTAATCGACTCTCTATACTGCTTGGAGATCTGCTTCCCTTATCATATTCTTCTGTTTCGCCATAAAATGCAGTTATTATTGATATATTTGTTTTGTTATAGAATTCTGCTGTTTTATTGAGGATAAGAGTAAACAATGCAAAATGTAAGCTTGTAAAAATATTAATAAATGTAAACAATTATTCAGTCTATATTCCAATACTCAGTGGAAGACCCTGTATACAAGCATTTTCTCCTGGTTCCTTAGCACACTGCGATCCCTTAGGATGAGTGTGCTTCTCAGAGGGACAGATACTATTTGTTCCCTGCTGTAGCTCTAGGGCCCAGAACGGTGCCTGTGAGTATTTGTCATTCAATAAGCACTTCTTACAGTAATTAACAACTGGTTTTAGTTCAGATAATGTAGTATTTATGGATTTTCATTTCTCTTAATTCACCTATTTCTTACAATAAACGATTCCCCATATATATGTATATAGGTCACATTTTCTTTATCCATCATCAATCAGTGGACCTAACTCCATCCTTAAAAGTGAAAGTCTGGTAATAGATTTTTTTGGTTTGTATCTCATGTCCATCATTTACTAGCTATGGGATCTATGCAAATTACTTCGTATCTTTAGCTTTGGTTTTCTGTAAAATGAGGTTAACAGTAGTACCTTCCATGGTAAGAATTAAACAAGATTATGTAAATAAAACTCTTACTAGTGCTGATTCATAAGAAGAGTGCAACCTAAGTTAGGTACCCAATTGTTATTTTGTTATTTATAGAGCTCTGAATACACCTTGCATATTTTCTGTACGACTCTAACAAATTATATTCACACCAACAGTGTGGTCAACAGATTTATATCCAAAAGTGCCAAGAAAAATAATACACCAAACAGATGACCTACATGTAACAGAACCCACTTCCTGTTGCTTGTACCCTATATGTCCATCTTATAAATGTTATTTAGATTTTCCCCACTAAGTTTCCTTTCTATTCTTTGCCATGGTGTTCATTTTGGAAAGAGGAATGTAAATAAGTAAAGTGGAGAATTGACAGAGTAATTTTGGTAAATGAAACTTTTTTTTTTGGTAAATGAAACTCTTAAAATTGATTTGATACGAAACCTCTGGGTAATGAGGGATTGTTTGAAATTATAGATAATCTCATCATTATCCTGCAATAGAAAAAACATTTTGTATCCACCTTATTTAAACTAAAAAAAGAAAGACAGCTCACCCATTACCCTGTGATGACTTCTCCTCTATGCATACAAGATGCTAGAGTAAGGGGAAGGAGAAATAACTGTGTACTTACGTCTCTGCTTGGTGTTCAAATCACCAATAAAATAGAGACATGTTTAACTTATATATGTTATCATTTATTTCATTCAATTTTATCATATGCTTCTGCAAAACCATTTTTAGCTACTACTTAGCATTCCACTGCATGGATAAATAATAATTTATTTAACAAATCTCCTCTAATTGGACATCTAGACCATTTCTATTTTTTTCCCTAATAAGCAATGTTGAGCTGAATCTAATTATAGCCCATCTTTGTGCCATCTGAAGATTTCCCTGAATTAAAGATGTGTATTTTAACCATGGCTACTTAGAACTGAAACCAATGTAACACTGAATGTTAACAATACTGGTGTTAAAATGAAAAACTTAATAAAAAAAAGAAAGAAAAAATAGAACTGTTATGAAATGTAGCACTACCCATCCTCCTGCCTTGAGGGCAGGTCTCAAACAAAACTGTTAGCTCCACCTTGCTTTGACAGTTTCTCCACTGGCACCTGCCAAGGCGTGAAACTTCTGGTCTTAATGGTTTCACAGCCAGTCCCTTTAAATCTCCCACAGTGCTCCTGCCTTGCTGTGATCACTGCTAAACAATGCACGCTTGTACCATGCAGAGCCATCGATCTCACTTCCACACGCTTCTAATAGAAGCTGGGGGTAATACACGAGGTAAATTTTGGGTGCAAAGCCTCATATTACTCACTGAGGCTGGCTTGAAGCATTTCCCCAGCTTTCCCAGTACTTCTTGTTTCACTTCCCTCAGATATTTCCTGTTTTCTGACCCTGGACTGTCCTATTAGGCTGAGCCAAAGGATTGTTTTTGACCTACAAAAATGGAAATTCCACCTGGTTCAACCTAACAAGGCGAGATGTTTCTTTGTCCATCGGAGAACACGGCAACCACTTGTGCTATGAAGTTGTTTGAAACCCGTGTAAACCCTTCCTATACTGGGGGAAATTTCCGTCTTTTAAATCCTGTTCTCCCTAGGGTAATACCAGAAACTAACTTTCTCAGACTTCTTGAGACTAGAATATATGAATGTGGCCCAGGTTCCTTCAATCAGATGAAAGATTTTTGACTCAGAAGAGAATGTCAGGAAGAGCTGTTCTTCCTTTAAGGAGAGACAGGGATAGAGGTAGGGACTGGGAGGAGGAGGAAATTCTAGGATGCTTTAAAGTTCTATTTCTGACTTTGGTGATGGTTATATGGAAGCTTGCTTTGCAATAATTCTTTTATGCTTTGTGCATTTTTTTGATTGTGCATTTTTCTTCATTAAAATAATTTTTTTAACTCAATTCTGGCAAAGATGGGGGGGGGGGGACAAGGAGCTTAGAGAAGGCAGACTGCAGCTCTGTAGTTGTCCCGAGCCCTGAGCAGCGGTGTGAGCTGAAGCCCTGGCATCTGCGGTGCTCTGTAGGAGCAGCCCTGCGGGCAATGGGGGTCTAGCAATTAGCCTAGAGCCTCTGAACTGTTTCTCTGGCTCTCCTAGTGTTCTGTGAGCGATCCTTCAGTAAATACTCTTCCTGCTCGAACGAGCTAGAAAAGGTTCTGGGTTGGCAACTAAGAGCTCTGGCCGATAAAAGAGAGTTCAGGTTCTTTCCAGATGAGATCTTAACTTGATGCTGAAAATGCTGTCCTTGGGACCACCAGAATGCTGGCTTCGCGGTACCTCCAGACCCTAGGGATTCCCCTATTCTATAATCAGAGTGTATAGGGTTGAAACTCTGCATAACGTAGTTTCTGCTGCTTTGGATTGATTATTATTTTCTTGGAAAGTATCTCTTTTAATCTCCACTATTTTCCCTGCCCCCACTGCTCCCCAGAAAATACACACATACCACTGCCACCACTGCAACCCAGGATACCCAAGAATATGTGAAAGTCATGACATATTCGTTTATCACTGGAAGGTAAGCTTCAGAGACAGAGATATTTGTCTGTTTTGTTCAGTGCTATATCAGAGCATTTAGAATGGTGCCTGACACATATTAGATACCCAATAAATATCTGAAATTAATGAGTACCCTGTCCTAAAATGCATTGGTGATTAGTTCACCTAACAAAGAACAAATGCTTACACACAGTGACATGCTGGTGAAGGCACTGGGTGTTGCGGATGTCAAGGTGATTAAGGCACAACTCTGCCCATTAGCAATTCAGAATGAACTGCTTAATCCAGAAACATTGCCACCAACCCTCAGAATACATTTTGTCACCTCTATAAACTCCCCTAGAGCTTCTCTTTAGTGGAGATGTGGGGCAGTGCAGGCAGGAGGTTTTTTTTTTTTTTTTTTATCAGCTAGCAAGTCTTTCCCTCTGTCAATCTCCGTTTTGGGCTAAACAGGAGGGAAGCGGCAATAATGCAGAATGGTAGGTGAGACATTCAGATATTGCCCACATCTTTGTCCAATCAAGTGCCCTGATACAACGGTTGTGAATCAACTTTGAGCATAAATGAGGCAATATCGAGGTGGGTATGATGTAATCAAAATCAGATCCTATCACACTCCCCAGTGGCTTTTCTTCAGACTTGGGGTTAAGCTCTCTCTATGATCTGGTCCCTACATGGTCCTTGCCCCAGGCCTCCTCTTCACCAACCCCAGTGGCCTCCAACACAAGCTTTTCCCCATTCTCGGTTCTTTCTCCCGTTATTTCCTCTTCTAGGTACGTTCTCTTTCTCCCTTTTCCCTCCTGTCCTTCCTTCTCTCTCTCTTTGTCTGCCATCTCCACTAGATTCGTAGCTCCGTGAAAGCAGGAGCTTGTCAATCCGATTCACCCATGTATCCCCAGTGTCTGAAACAATGCTTCACATACAACAGGCATGCAATTACACATTTGCTTGAGGAATACATTAATCTGGACCTTTAAAAGCCAAGGCTGACATCACTCCCTTCCAGGGTAAAATATTAGAGGCCACACATTAAGCAATCTTGGTAATTTTTCATAATTCTGGAGAAACCATGTATAATTAAAAATCCGAGCTTCCTGAGAAAAGTGTTTGTTAGAATTATAGTCTGGGATGCCACTGGCTGAAGGAATATGAAAATAGGAAATGGTCTGAGCAGCTGCAATTCTACTTAATGTATCTAGATGACCAAGAAAAAAGTGAGCATTTCATTGTCCAGAGCATTACATTTATTCCTTGTTAATGTACAAAACTAGAAAAGCTCAATGTCTTTCATACACAGCTTAGGGAACGATTATTCAAACAAACAGGCTCCCCTTCCTAAGGGCCAACTTGCATATTACTGCACTTAACCCTTATAGCAGCCCTTTCAGCGGGGCCTGTTATTATCCCCATTTTTTTAGGTGAAGAAACTGAGCTTAATGAAATCAAGCGATTTGCTCAAAAATACAAAGCCAGGTCTGTCATCAGAGCAATTAGGAATTTGTACTAGGCTCAGAAATGAACAATAATGTATATGAGATAAGAGTCCTTGGGGACTCCAGAAAAAAATTCCCAGCTACTCCAAGGCTGGAAGATGATGACTCTGTTCCCAGTTCTGCCGCCCACCAGCTGTGACAAGTGGATGAGTCACTTGAGATTACAGATGAGATAAAAGCACAGACAATAGGAAAGAATCTATTTCGCTCAAGATATTTTTCAGCAAAATGTTCAGAATAAAAAAGCTCTTGGTGCATTTTTGGTTGATTTTAAAGGATTAGCTTTATCAAACTGACAAGTAACCGAGAGAAAAAGAAAACGAGTGGGAGATACTTACCTAGTGAGGCAAGAAACATTTAATGACTATCTGGCAGAAAAATAGCTCATTTCAGGAAATTTGTAAGACACCATCTGAACACATGATCCATTTTCCACGTACCAGAGTAATGGATTTACTGTGACCCTAACAAAGCTAATGCTTCAGGTCTCCTTGCACGGGTACCTTTCAAGGCTCCATACCCAATTTTGTATGCTTTCTATATTTTATCTTAAAGGAAGGTGTCATAGAAACTTAAATAAATGCTCACTACTGCTTTAGGGAAAGGTTCCCTGCTTTATGGAATGGGTTATAGTTGTGGTCTTAAAATAGTAGGATGCTATAATCACTTTTTTCTTTTCATTAGCCATTAATGATAAGAAATAAAATATAAGACGTGAGTAAAGTTAAGAAGAAGAAGAAGAAGAAGAAGAAGAAGAAGAAGAAGAAGAAGAAGAAGAAGAAGAAAGAAAGAAAGAAAGAAAGAAAGAAAGAAAGAGAAAAGCCCCATAAAATCTGGTCAGCTTGTACATGCCCCACACAGGAAAAAGAGCTAAAATTAAATAGTCCTGAGAAAGCTAAGAGAAAATTAGCCCCTGCTGAGAGGCTGTGCCCCTATGTCCCAAATCTGCTTAAATTTCTTTGTGCATGTTTAGGGTTAGGCTGGGTTGGTGGGTTGTTTGGTGTTTATTAATCAAGCATAACACAAAAATGAGAATTGAATTTTTGTTAGTCATTTAATGCATTTTAGAGGCTAATTTATAAGGTTATCAAAATGGATTTCAATAGGACAAAACGATACCGTATTTTCATGTTTGACACAAAAACAATGAACTTGAACATGCCGTTACATTCAGCTCATACCTCAGGATTTTGGCTGTTACATAAAATAAACACCATTCTTTCTTTATTTTGTTTATTTTGTTACTTGGCAATATATAATACAGAAGACTAGAAGAAACACTATTGTATTATTAAAGTTATTCTGAGTCCGTTTTACATAGAATTTTTAAAACATTAACTCATGTTCACACCTACATATAAAGACAATGGACATTCTAACTGGTCCCAAAATGATGTGTTCAACATTGGGCAGAACACACAAACACACAAAATGACAAGAGAACATTAGCCTTGCCAATCAGATTAATAGAACCAACACAGGAAATGGTTCACCCAGAGGGTCATCATACCCATCAAAATAATGAGTATGAATAACTTTAAAGTTTATGTTTTTTGAAAACTTCAGTTGAGGTCCAAGAGTCATCAGAGCTTTATTCCCTGAACAGTGGAACAGGGAGCTTTGAATTCCTTCTGGTCAGTCTAAACTGGGGGGTTCTCAAAATCTTAGATTCATAGGTTATTTTTACGGGGGTTTAAGAAAGAGAAATGAATAGAACACATAACTTTTGCTTCCAGTACCTTTTTCCATTTCTCCATTTTCTGTTGAGACCTGAGTGTGTGCCTGTGGACCTGTGTATGTGTCTGTGTGCCTGTATGGTAGTGATGGTGCTGGTAATGGGTATAGTGGAGGTGGAGGGGGTGTCTATTTGAAGTGTAATTTTAACCCCAGATCTTGGTAAAAACTGCCTTATCTCCACCTAATCACGATCTACATCACACTGCCCTCCACCCTCCACGTCCCCACTCACCCAACAATCCCACCCCATGCACACCTCACAGTGTCTGTGGCTTATCTCCTCCAAACAAAAATGGGTTCTAATGGGGGAATGACAAAGGAAGGAAGGAAGGAAGGAAAGAAGGAAGGAAGGAAGGAAGGAAGGGAGGAAGGGAGGAAGGGAGGAAGGAAGGAACAGAGGGAGGGAGGGAGGAAGGGAGAGAGCGAGAGAGAGGGAGAGAGAGAGAAGAGAGAGAGAGAGAAAGAAAAAAGAGAAAGAAAGAAAGAAAGAAAGAAAGAGAAAGAAAGAAAGAAAAAGAAAGGAAAGAAGGAAGGAAGGAAGGAAGGAAGGAAGGAAGGAAGGAAGGAAGGAAGGAAGGAAGAAGGAAGAAAGACTATCACCAACCAACCATTGATGCTACTCATGGCCCACCTCCTATCCTAGAAAGAAAGGCACCCCTAGAAGTGGTGTTGGAGACTGTTCTCCCTCATGATTATAGATGTAAAACCCCTTTAAAAATATTAGTAAACAGAATTTAGCAATATACAAATAACTTACACCGTGACTAAGTGGGTCTTCTTCCAGGAATGCAACCTGGTTCAATGTATGAATACCAGTCAATAAAATCCACCATATTAAATGATACAGAAAAATCATTTGACAAATCTAAAAATCATTTGTGATTCATGATATTAAGAAAAACTCTCAGAAAAATAGAAGTATAGGAGAACTACCTCAACTTGCAATAAGCATCTATAAAAAACCTACAGCTAACATCACACTTAATAGTGAGACTGAGTGCTTTTCCCCTAAGATCAGAAACCAGGCAAGGGTGCCTACTCTCACCACTCTTATTTGGCACAGTGCTGGGATTTCTATTTGGTGCATTAAGAAAAGGAAATAAGATGCATACACAACAAAGAAAAAGAAAGAAGTCCTCCCTATTTGCAGGTGACATATGCAGAAAAACCCAAGGACTGCAACAAACCAACTAACTAACTAACAAAACTCCTAGAACTAATAAGTGAATTCGATGAAGTGGTAACATACAAGATAAACATATAAAAATCAATTGTATGTTCATATACTAGCAATATACACATAGACACCAACATGTATAATTGTTTAAAAAAAGAAATGTTTAGGTATAAATCTAACAAAACATGTGCAAGACTTGTGTGCTGAAAGCTACAGAATGCTGATGAAAGAAATCAAGGAAGATCTAAATAAATGAAGAGACATACTGAATTTACAGACTGGAAGATTCACTCTAACAAAGATGTCAATTCTCCCAAATTGATATTGAGGCTTAATATAATCCCTATCAAAATCTCAATGAGATTTTTTGTAGATAAAGGTAATATTATTTAAAATTTATATGGAAAAGAAAACCACTAGAATAACTAAAATAACTTTGAAAAAGGAAAATAAAGTGAGAAGAATCAGTCTACCTGACTTTAGATTTACTACGTTACCACAGTAAACAAGATTGTGTGGCATCTGGAGTGGGAGAAATGCATAGATCAATAGAACAGAGCAGAAAACCAAAAAATAGACCCACATAAATATGTTCAAATGATTTTTGATGAAGATGAAAAAAGCGATTCAATGAAGCAAAGATAGCCTTTTCAGGAAATGGTAACCAAAACAACCATACAATCATAGGCAAAAAAAGAACCATGGCCTAACTCACACCTTATTAAAAAAATTAAAAAGGGTTATGGACTTAAACGTTAAAATGAACTATAAAACTTTTAGGAAAAAGAAAGGAGAAAATCTTCCAGATCCAGGGCCAGGCAAAGATTTCTTAAACCTGACACTAAAAGCAAGATGCATAAAAGAAAAAAATTGATAAACTGAACTTTATCAATATTAAGAATTTTTACTCCATGAAAGCTCTGGTAAGAAGATAAAAAGATAAGCCACATAGTGGGAAAAATATTTTGCAAGCCATACATCTGATAAAGAAGTGGTATCTAGAATATATAAAGAATTCTCAAAACTTAACAGTAAAAAAGCAAACAATCCATGGACAAAGACATTTCACCAAAGAAGATAGATAGATGGCAAGTAAGTCCATGAAAAGATGTTAAATGCCATTAGTCACAAGAAAAGTGCAAATTAAAACCACAATGAGATATCACTAAATACCTATCAAAATGGCTGAAATAAAAGAAGAAAGAAAATACCAAATGTTAGAGACAATGTAGAAAAACCAAAATTATGTGTACATTGCTGGTAGGAATGCAAAATGATACAACTACTTTAGAAAAGAGTTTGACAGTTTCTTTAAAAAATAAACATGCAACAATCATACCCAACAATTGCACTCCTGGGCATTTAGCCCAGAGAAATGAAAACTTAGTTCACACAAAAATCTGTATGTAAATGTTGACAGCAGCTTTACTCACAATTGCCAAAAAAATTGGAAACAACTCAGCTGTCCTTCAATGAGTGAATTATTAAGCTATGGTACTTCCATACTATGGAATATTATATTCAACAATAAAAAGGAACGACTGATTGTTACATGCAACAACCTGAATGAACCTACCAAGAATCATACTGAGCGAAAAAAGTCAATTTCAAAAGGCCTTTTTCACATGTGTGTAAATACATGATCTCATTTATAATATAATACATTCTTGGAATGATGAAACTGAGAAATGGAAAACGGGTTCGTGGTTGTCAGGAACTGAGGAAGAGGAAGGCATGGGAGGAAAGTGGGGGTGGTTACAGAAGAGCAATATGAGCAATCCTTGTGGTGATGGAACTGTTCTACGTCTTGACTTCATCAAAGTCAACATCCTGGTTGTGATAGCACACTATAGCCTTGAGATGTTACTACTGGGGAAGCTGGGTAAAAGGTACAGAAAATCACTTGGTGTTATTTCTCACAACTGCATGTCAATCTACAATTACCCCCAAATTAAAAGTTTAACTTAAAAACTAAAATTACCACTTGAACCACAGATCTCTGTAGGAACTGCCTTATCTCCACTGTATCCTGTTGTACATCATGCCTCTTCCCACCCTTCCTCATCCAACCCACATGTGAGCCACACAGTATCTGTGGTTTACTTTTCTTGACCAAAATTAGATTCTAAGAGGGGAAGGGTGGGACAGATAGGGACACCAAAAACTGCTACCACCAGGACCATACCCACCTATCAACTGCTGGTTCTCCTCATGGCCTAATCCCCTCCCACTTTGGGAGGAATCATGCTCCCAGTGGTAGAGTTAAAAGTTAGGCGTTCATCCAGGGCTTGGGATTACTATCTGGTGACATGTCTTGGTGCTAGCTGACTCCCTGGCTACCCATGATGTTTCTCACTGACCTACCATCTTACTTCCCTTTCCCACTGCCCACACCTGTTTCTTACATTTGACATTTTTTTTTCACTCTCTGTTCAACAATAATCTCATTATTTCTCTCTTTTGGGGGGGGACACATAGTCCTTTCGAGGTACGGTATGCATTGCATTTCCTTTTTGTCTTAATAACAAAAAGAATGTAGTCTGAGATAAAACAACAATGGCAGTACAGTCTCCTCCATGCCTCGATTTACTCTCTTTAATTTAGACCAGGTAGGAAAAGACAGAGGGCTACATATTTGACTCTTCAGCTGCTGCCAATTCTGGTTATGCATTATGACCCCTGAAAGGGTGGGGGGCTTTTAAATAAACACCAAAGCCTGGTACTAGTCCACATTCAATGATGTAAAACTCAGGGCCTGGGACCCAACATTGGTGTCTTTATAAAGCTCCAAAGATTATTTTGATACCTAGGTACTGTTGAGAACCGTAATTCTACAAAACACCTTAAAACAGTATTCATCTCTAAATCAGACAAAAAGTAGATACTCTGTAAATTAACCAGAGGTCAACAGGCTCTTGGGTTAGCAAAACTCTGAGGCAAAACATCTGGGATTTGAAGAGCTGAATTAGAAGCTGGGAAGCTGGGCTGAGTCCAGGAAGTGTTGAACTTTATGAGGAAAAAAAAGTCCCTCCTTTAAACCAGAAGTAAGGAACAAGTCCAGTGCATTACAGGGGAAACACAAATGGGACCTGTTTCAATGGGAGCTGACATTGCCTTCTCTAAAATAAGCATCAGTAAATGTTTAAAGAATGTTGATATGAAGGGTTCTGTATTCTTTTCCTAAGGTTGCCGTAACAAAGTACCATGAACTGAATGGCTTAAATAACAAATATTCCTCAGCTATTCCTTGATTTGTAGACGGCCATTTCTCCCGCTATCTCTTCATACGACCTTCTCCCTGTGTTCATGACTATCTCTGTATCTGAATTTCCCCTTTTTATAGGAACACCAGTCATATTGGATTAGGGCTCCCTCTTGCTCTAGTATGGCCTCATCTTAACTAGTTACATCTGCAGTGAACCTATTTCCAAATAAGGTCACATTCTGAAGTATTGGGGTGTTAGGTCATCAACATATGAATTTTGGGAGGATACCATTCGACCCATAATAGGGCTCATTGTTTTAGCTACCTCCACGGTGCTCACATGGGTTAATGTGGCTTTGGGATGAGGAGAAAGATAAGAAGATTCAGGGAGATGGAGAAAAATGAGGGACCCGGGACGAGGGATGTGGGTGAGAGAATTAGTTATCCAGAAGCAGAGAGGGGAGTTGTATGGCCTTACTCTATCATTTCCCAGTATACCGTTAGCACTAACAGAATGGCAACGAAGACGTGCTAAGCCATGGCCATGGAAGAGCCTGCAAAAGCAATGGAAAACACAGAGGAGAGGCAGCCCGTTCCCACTTCAACAAGGGGACAACAGTGGAACAGGACAGCTGCTCCCAACACTCCCTTCTAAGGAACATCAAGAAACTCCCTGAATTTTGCTTTTACTTTCATGATATTTGGATTATTTAATTTCTTAAAAAGTCAAAGAAGTTTTAAAATACTAATGAAATAATAAAAAAAAAGGTCATTGTTTTTTAGGATTATTTTACCATGGTAAGCTGACTCTTGTAAGAAGAAAACCAACAAAGCCACTTTGGACTTTTTTTTTTTAGGGTTCTGGTTGAAAAGCACACATTGTATGATTTTCGGCGTGACCAGTTTACCCAAGAAATGGGGTCATATTTAACATTAGTTCCACTTTGCATCAAACTAGCACTTTTTTTTTCTTGAAAACTTGAAATAATTGTCATGTGTTATCTCTCCTGGGCTGACCACACACAAAGACAGATGACATTAATGTTGAGTTTTATAAGTCCCCCAGGAAGATCAAGGGCTTGCCTCACTCACTCCGTCCGTAGCAAAACTGTAATTCACACCTGCTGTGTGTTTAGTGTTGCTTAAATGGAGTTTCTATTTCTTTGCTGTTTGTTCAAGAGGATAGAAGCCCAAGAGTCTAATTAAAATTCTAAGCAATTTAGGTCTTAGTTTCCAGAAAGAAATCAAGACATTAGTATAAATCTAACTGTATGGGAAGACAGGAATAACATTACATAATGGACTGGCTTAAAAATGTGCAGTTAGGGAAAAACTGGGAAGTAATCAGCAAATCCCTGGAAAATGGCTTGCGCTCAGCTATTCTTCCTTATTCTCTGGCTGTTTTTTGTACTCTTTCTTTTGCTGCTTGGATGGTTTACTTCAGTCTAATTGACTTATCACCATGATGCTTCTGTGAAGGGTACTCAAGATGCTTACTGGTCTAGCTCCGAATTTATGTCCTCTAGCCAGGGAGAGCCCAGCTTTACAAAATATTTTCCTTTTATGAACATATTAGATATAGTGTTGTCCTTTATTAAACTTTCTATTTTTGTAAATTTCAGGATGTTCACGTCTTATAAGAAATATTTGGTACTTAAAAAACAACTGTCTTCCTCAAAAGAAATTTAAAATTAGTACTTTTGGACATTTTCTGTGATTTTTATTTGACCTTGGAAATCCCCAAAATTTTTTCATAAACTTTTAAGGATGAATGTCACCTTTATATTGAAAAAGGATTGTTTATGAGTATTTCTGAACTACATTGACTGTCTGCTCAGGAACTCATGTCCAAGGAAGTGTTTTTCCTTTGAAAATTCATTTTATGCTGCTCTGAGTGCCTTGAGTTTGGTTAGCCCAAAGAATTCTCTTTAAGTATATGAATTTATTCAAATCTGGATCTTGTAGCCATGTTACAAAAAATTCCCCCCAATTTTTTTTATTAGGTTGTTTCTAACTTGAATATGAGATTCATCTTTCTTCAGGCAACCTCTTTATAAAAAGTAATTTTTTAGCGAAAAAAAAATTTTAGCAGAGAACTTGTGGTTAAAATTGGTTCAATATCCTGTTTCAATTCCTGTGTCAGAGAAGAACAAACATTTAATATCATGAATTATCTCTAGACTAATGAAATTATAGATTGAATGGTGAGTCCACAGCCAGTAAATTTTGGTTTTGATACTATACCTTTTGCTTATTTGGAAGGAAAATAATAGTATTTTTAAATAAAAAGTCTAATATAAAACATAAGACATATAGATGATCAAAAATAAGATTTGTACACATGCATATTTTCATAAAATGTGTTTGGTGTTTTGGTTGAAATTATCTGAAGTTATAATTTTATAAGATATTAAGAAGGCTTTGCTTCTGCATGTCAGACACTAAATACCTGTACAGGCAAGGGTTCACTTCCCACTTGAAAACTCTACAGCGTATCAAGATGTTCAAGAATTTCAACCTAAATCTTGTTAACAAGGAAAACAGGGGTAGAATCCACAGCTGACAAAGATAACACTTAGTTGGAAGATGTGCTGTACTTTAATCAATAGGAATTTCTCCAAAAAATATTAAGTAGTGTCTTAGTGAGTTAATATCATGAGCAGAGAGCACTGCTGTGTTTAATTTTTCTAATTTTCTACTTCTTATTTTAGCAATGGGTTATTCGGTACCACTAACTTATCCATATTTTATGAGATCTCACTCCATTTATTGTGCTCTCTGCTGGTCTCTGATTTTGTTCCAAATGTATATTTAGTAAGCACTTTATCTTAGCCACTAATTTCCTTCAGTGATATCTAAGACCAATAAGCTGGCCAAATTATGATTTTTCCCCCTCATTTAAAAATGGTAAATGAAGTTATGATGTTTTCTCCATCACCGTCTACTTAAAAGGCCTAGAAGCAATGGCAGCCCAACCACTAAAATGAGAATCAACTAGCATAAGATAAATCTGAAATATGTGTCACATCAGAAAGAAAGTAAACAATCAAAGAATGTTACAAATTGAAAAGTTTCCTACTAATCAAAGATGGACCAACTGAAGGGTCAAAAGTAATGCAAGGTTTGAAATATATCATGTTAGACCCCATGAGTCCATAATGATATATTTTTAAAAAAATCAATGGTCATTTTAGTAAATAACTAGAACTGGGTGTTATATGCAACTAATGAATCATCGAACTTTACATCAGAAACCAGGGTATGGTGACTAACAATATAATAAAAAAATTAAAAAAAAAAAGACTGTATATAAGTTCCTTTATGCTTAAATAAATTGGGTTAATGCTTAAAAAAAAGTAAATAACTAGAACACTAACTCATTAATATGAAAAACGGTAAATAAAAGGATAGAAGCAAGTATTTATTCTGTCCTTCCTATATAAATGGAATTCCAGCTAATACAAGATGGAATGATATAATGAAATTATCATCTATTTATCACCCCTAATGAAAAAATGGATCTTCACTGCCAAAATTATTAGGTAAAAAGCTGGTAAGGAACGTCATAATGGATGATTTAGTATTAGTCTAACAACACCTAAAGGTACAGCTCAATCTTAACATCACAAAGAGACAGCCAGCCAGGTATCGATTCTTCCTGGTGTGATACAACAGGAAATACAGAGCACCACCTGTGAACCTAGGTCACAAATTCAGAATGTGGGCAATCTTATAGGACAAATGACCTGCAGGGGAAACTGGTGTAGATTAAAGACATTTTAAGAAACTTATCAACAAAACGCAACACATGGACTTTGCCTCCTGATTCAAACAAATCAACTTTAAAAAAGATACTCATGAGACAATTAGAAAATTTGAATACTGAGTTCTATTAATGTAAAGTATAACAGATATTAAGGAAATTAAGAATATGTTTCAAATGTTTATTTTTAGGGAAAATAGCATTGTGGTCATATTAAATAAAAGGGAGGCTTTGTCTTAATCAAGATACAGACTGATGTATTACTGGAAGAAATGATATAGTATCTGAAAATTGCTTAAAATAATCTATGGGGTGTGGGAAGTGTGAAGTCAGTTGTTGCATAACATAGAGGTTTGTTATACTTCTTTCTCTCTTTTTTGAATATATTTGAAATTTTCCATAAAAAATGTTTTGAAGACAGACAAAATACTCATCTGTTCATCCTTTTGACTCTCAGGTGTGCCCCGTGGGTAAGGTGCTAAAGCAGGTCCCAGGCATACCAACAAGGTGAAGACCCTTCATATTCCCTTCTCTTATGTAACATATTTATTTTTGGTTGGGGGGTGGGAATTGCTAAGTAAGTTGATGAAAACAGAGATAAAAAGGTGAGTTGGAAAATGTTTCCTAAGAGATAACATTTGTACTGGGCTCTGAAAGAGCCCTCTGAATAATCAAATTCTACTTCAACAGCTGAGGGGCTGTTCCACGGAGTTTCTCTTTCTCTTTCTTTTATTTATTAACATACAATAAAATTCATTATTGGTGATGTTCAGTTCTACGGATTTTGACAACCATATAAAATTATGCAGCCACCACGACTGTTATGATCTAGAATAACTTTACCGCCTCGGGACAAAATTCCCCCGTTGCTAACCCTTTGCAGTCAAGTCCTCCCAATTTTATCACTGAAAAGCACTGATCTGTTCACATCGCAAGAGTTTCGCCTTTTCCCCAATGCCATACAAAGGGAATCACATAGCATATAAGCCTTTTGAGTCTGGCTTCTTTCACTTAGCCCTGAGGTTCAGTTGTGTTGTTGAAATATCAATGATTCATTCCTTTTTATTGCTGAGTAATAGTCCACTATCTGGATGTACCACAGTTTGGTTTTCTGTTCCCCATTTGATGGACGTTTGGGTTGTTTCCAGTTTGGGGCCATTATGAATAAAGTACTACAAACATCTGCTTACAGGTTTTTGTATGAACCTAGGTTTCCTGTCACTCGGGTGAATACCTAAGGGTAGAGCTGGCAGGTTGTATTGTAAGTACATGCATTCCAAATATCCATGAATGAGAGCTGCTCTGTCTCCTTGCCACAGCCCTTGCTATAGCTCATGTGTTTTGTTTATTTTAGCTGTTCTGATAGGTGAGAAGTGGTATTTCTTTGTGGTTTCAATTTACATTTCCCTAAGGATTAATGACGTTGAGCCAGGCAGACTGTGAATATTAACGCTTTTCAAAAATCTTCACCAGCTGTTCAAAAGTCTACACAAGCCTCCAACTCCACTCCATTCCTCATTTGCTCACCTGTCTCTCCAAGAACATAGAGGTGGTCAAGTATGAAGTCCTTAACTTTCCTCCCTTATACTTCTAAACTTAAAAAAAATTTTTTTGTCCCCAAATCTCCTTTTTCAGAGAGGGCAATGTCTCTCCCTGCCAAGGCCAGTCTGTCCTCTCATGTGCCTGGACCCTTCCCAGCTCCCACCTGTAGGAGCCTCAGTACTGATAACAACCCCTTTCCTTCTGTCAGTCTCTGCTCTCTATGGGCTCCTTCCGTGTGCCCCCCGCCCCCTGCCAGGCTGGGTCTTTTTCGTTACATCAGGGATTCTGAAACATTCGAATACACCAGGATCACCGGGAGAACTTGTTAAAACACAGATTACCGGGCTCCACCCCCAGACTTCCCGGTTTCGTAGGTCAGGGGTGGGGCTGAGAATATGCATCTCTAAGTTTGCAGGTGATGCGGCTGCTGGTCTGGGACCTACTCAGAAAACCACACTTTCTAGTAAGTGCTGAGGTGAGAGTTTCAGGATACCAAGAGATGAGTCAAAGGGTTATTCTACTGTTCTTTTTACCTCTACCTAAGACAATGCTAACTTCCGGTCTCCGCTACCAAGATGAAATATTCAACCATCCAGAAAGAAGGACAGACACAGGTAACTTTGCTTGCAACACAAACTCCAAGAGTGATACCAGGTGGGGAGGCCTCCTGACACTTGCTGTTTCCTCCCAGGGCCACATCCAGTCATAATTCTGCCAGGTCATTTGAGGCCAAGTCAATGGCAGGCTCTCTGTAAAGTACCTTAAATTAGGAAAAAATCAACACATCTCTTAGGTATTTGCTAAGCATTCCGTTTTCTCTCTTCATTACAATATATATAATTTGTCTTCTGGGAAAAAGTACACACAAATCTGTGTGCGGCTCACTTAAAAAGAAGTCATTGATCATGATTTGCTTATCCCATTTACTTTCCAAAAGAAGGGAGAAAATAATTCATTTTATTGCAAATTTGAAGGGAGTTTCCATCCTATGAAAGTATAATTAGGCAAGGGGCCCCAGAAATAAATCAGAATTTAGAAAGTATTTTTTCTAATATTAAGGGGAAAAAGATATAATTATTTCATATCTAGATTGCGGTATTTTGTAAATGTCATAGATATTTTTTGAGGGGAAAACTATTATCCCTTGCTTCCATAATTAGTTTACATACGATAAGGCCCTCTCCTGGGAGTAACAATTTTTTTCCCTTTGACTTAAGTGGAAAATAAACAACACTGGCTACATTTCCACAGGACAACCAATTCAGAAGGCACTGGGAAGTTTCTGAGGTTTGGGATTAGGGTAGATTTTGATCTGCCTTGCCCGTTTGGGAACTGTGAGTGAACAGTCTTTCTCATCACTGACATCTACACACACACACAAATCCATATATAAATACATATTTACAATCCACATATAGTAAAGGATAAACTCCTAATTGTCACCACCCAGGGAAAAGCATAATTGAGACTGATTTAGGAACTAATGAAGTTTAAGCTACTGGGAACACACCCAATTTCTCTGAGATTGATCCCACTGGCATAAAAGTCTGCATGTCCCTCCAGGCTGTTCCATATCCATAATCCGGCCTCAGCAGGGCTGTTGCAGGGAAGGTCCAGCCATCGGATTTGGCTGAAAGCTGCCTGGTAGTAGTAAGAGTATTAGTATGCAAGACCAGTATTTACAGATTGAGATGCTGTGGAGTAGGAGGAGAGAAAATAGGATTAGTTAAGGCATTTGGTATTAATTGAGGCTAGATCGTTAGAGCATCTTTGAATCAGAAGAGCATGCAGAGTTCCCTAATTAGACCTGTCATTGAATCCAGAACTTCCCCTCTCAGATTCCCAAAACGTGGTTATCTAATTTTAAGACCACCAAGCCAAGAGAGTACACTAATAAACAACAAATTCTCCTCATTTCCTTTAAGCTTTTTAAAAAATGTATTTCATACACACAAACACAAGAAGCACCCAGTACCTTGACTGTGGCTAAAGAAAATCCTCTCCTTGCACAGATTGGTGCCTCGGTAGAATGTCCGTCTCTAACCTTTGTTAACCTTTCCTTCTTCAAGCCTTTTCAGAGCCTCTTAGCTCTCTCTCCTACTCTCCACAAAACCTATTTTAAACCTCGTTACCCACTCTTCAAAAATCCCTGGCCCCTCCCCCAGTTACTCTCAGTGGATGAGCTCAGCTTCCACTGTATGCCATCAAATGGAATGTACCCCAAATCGCTGAGCCCCAGCAATCAAGTTTGCACATCTGTAGCTGTCTTGCCCTCAGCTTGGATGAGGCATTTGCTTCTACAAAGCTGGTTTCTCCTCTGTTCTTTTTCCATCCCCTCCTGCCTCCTCAGGAGCCTTCCTTCCGACATTAGCACCCGCTTCTGTGTCTTTAATATGTCTTTTCTGCTGGCGTTTCCCACCAGCATTAAATACGTGCTTTAACTTTCTCAACTGACCAAAAAAAAAAAAAAAAAAAAATCGACCTACATTTTACTCTATCACCGTCTCTTTCCCTTCAGCCAAGCCTCTCGGCATTATCTACGCCTACCTTCACTTCCTCAAGTTCCCTTTGCTCTTCAATACACTGCAGTGTGGGTCATCTGGATCCGGTCACTCTCTCCCTGCCCCCACCCACTTCCACCAAAGCTGCTCTGACAAATATGCAAGATAAAACAAGATATTAGGTCAGTGCAGGTGGAGGCCCCCGGCGGGGCAAAGCGGCAGGAACCTCTTAAAGGGCGAGAGCGGAGGAGAGACAGAACGCGGCCCAGCCCGGCCCGGCCAGGTCAGGTCCCCGCCCTGTCCGGCCCAGGTTGACATTTTAAAGAACTGTCCTTGGAGTTAAGATGGCGGAGGAGTAGGAGACACCGTTTTCAGCCGGTCCCCCGCGTCGAGCTGGATAGGTACCAGACCAGCCTAAACACCACAGAACCAGCCTGAGACGCAGGAAGACGCATCTGGATCTCAACAAATGAACATCTCCAGCGCTGAGTATTGAGGTACGAAGTGGGGAGCCATGAAACTGTGCACAGATATCGGAAGATAAACGGAAGGGGGAGGGAGCCGCCGCGTTCGGGCGCCGGGAAGCGGTAGCCACTTGCACGGGGGAGCGGGCGGGGCTCGCGGACGGCACCCGCAAAACAGCAGACTGAGACCGTGAGCCGGGTGCGCGTGCCACCAGGCATCTCGCAGAACACCGGAATCCTGGTGTGCTCACTGGATCCAGACTGAGACCGGGAGATCCGGGAGCGCGCGCAGGGCGGCTGGCGGGCCACCTGCACGGGAGAGCGGGCGGGGCTCGCGGACGGCACCCGCAAAACAGCAGACTGAGACCATGAGCCGGGTGCGCGTGCCACCAGGCATCTCGCGGAACACCGGAATCCCGGTGCGCTCACTGGATCTAGACTGAGACCGGGAGATCCGGGAGCGCGCGCGGGGCGGCTGGCGGGCCACCTGCACGGGAGAGCGGGCGGGGCTCGCGGACGGCACCCGCAAAACAGCAGACTGAGACCGTGAGCCGGGTGCGCGTGCCACCAGGCATCTCGCGGAACACCGGAATCCCGGTGCGCTCACTGGATCCAGACTGAGACCGGGAGATCCGGGAGCGCGCGCGGGGCGGCTGGCGGCTGGCGGTATTAGAAACACAAAGGACAGAGACGCGCCAGCCCTGGAAGTGAGGGCTGGGACGCCGGGTGTGGGGCACACATCCCGGGATGCTGCAGGGTTGAGCAGCACCAACAGAAACAGAGTTAAAGTGGCCAGAACATCAGCGGAGAATGGTCCGCGATCCCTCTGTTCTGAGACAGAGGCTGAAATTCAGCCGCTGCTGCTCTGACTCTCAGAAGAGGCATAGCCGGCCGCCAGGGAAAGCCGCCAGAGAACAAAAGCCTGGAAATACCGGCTCAGGGAGTGCCCATCCCCATCCCCCCTCGCAGGGGACACGGAGACTCTACCCAAACAGGGTTGCCTGAGTATCGGCGCGGCAGGCCCCTCCCCCAGAACACAGAAGGCAGGCTGAAAAATCAAGAAGCCCACAACCCGAGGCGCCTGGGTGGCGCAGTCATTGAGCGCCTGCCTTCGGCTTAGGGAGTGATCCCGGCGTTCCGGAAAGGAGAGCCTCATCGGGCTCCTCCGCTGGGAGCCTGCTTCTTCCTCTCCCACTCCCCTGCTTCTGTTCCCTCTCTCGCTGGTTGGCTGCCACATAAATAAATAAATAAAATCTTTAAAGAAGAAGCCCACATCCCTAAGATCCCTATAAAACAAGGGGCATGGCCTGGGACCCCGTCAATAATTTGGGCTCTGGAAACCCCTCAACCTCTCCTCATCAGAATGACAAGAAGGAGAAGCCCCCCCCCAGCAAAGAAAAGACAGTGAGTCAGTGGCCTCTGCCACAGAAATAATGGATATGGATGTAACCAAAGTATCAGAAATGGAATTCAGAGTAACGATGGTCAAAATGATGAGTAGAATTGAAAAAACTATTAACGAAAAGGTTACTGAGAATATAGAATCCCTAAGGACAGAAATGAGAGCGAATCTGACAGAAATTAAAAATTCTATGAGCCAAATGCAGGCAAAACTAGAGGCTCTGACGGCCAGGGTCGCAGAAGCAGAGGAACGGGTTAGTGAATTGGAGGATGGGTTAATAGAGGAAAAAATGAAAATAGAAGATGGTCTTAAAAAAATCCACGCCCACGAATGTAGGTTACGGGAGATTACTGACTCAATGAAACGATCCAATGTTAGAATCATCGGCATCCCCGAGGGGGTGGAGAAAAACAGAGGTCTAGAAGAGATATTTGAACAAATTGTAGCTGAAAACTTCCCTAATCTAGCGAGGGAAACAAACATTCGTGTCCAAGAGGCAGAGAGGACCCCTCCCAAGCTCAACCATGACAAACCTACGCCACGTCACGTCATAGTGCATTTCGCAAATATTAGATGCAAGGATACAGTATTGAAAGCGGCCAGGGCAAAGAAATTTCTCACGTACCAAGGCAAAGGCATCAGAATTACGTCAGACCTGTCTACACAGACCTAGAATGAGAGAAAGGGTTGGGGGAGCATATTTAAAGCTCTTTCAGAGAAAAACATGCAGCCAAGGATCCTTTATCCAGCAAGGCTGTCATTCAGAATTGATGGAGAAATAAAGGCATTTCAGAATCGCCAGTCACTAACCAATTTTGTAACCACGAAACCAGCCCTACAGGAGATATTACGGGGGGTTCTATAAAAGTAAAAAGGCCCAAAGAGTGATACAGAACAGAAAGTCACAGCCAATACAAACAAAGACTTTACTGGCAACATGGCAACATTAAAATCATATCTCTCAGTAATCAGTCTTAATGTAAATGGTTTGAACCATCCCATAAACGCCACAGGGTTGCAGATTGGATAAAAAGAAATGACCCATCCATTTGCTGTCTACAAGAGACTCATTTCAAACCCAAAGATGCATTCAGACTGAGAGTAAGGGGATGGAGTACCATCTTTCACGCAAATGGACCTCAAAAGAAAGCTGGGGTAGCAATTCTCATATCAGATAAATTGGATTTTAAACTACAGACTATAGTTAGAGACGCAGAAGGGCACTATATTATTCTTAAGGGAAGTATTCAACAAGTGGATATGACAATTATAAATATATATGCCCCCAACAGGGGAGCAGCAAGATACACAAGCCAACTCTTAACCAGAATAAAGAGACATATAAATAAAAATACATTAATAGTAGGGGACCTCAACACTCCACTATCAGAAATAGACAGAACACCCTGGCAAAAACTAAGCAAAGAATCAAAGGCTTTGAATGCCATACTCGACGAGTTGGACCTCATAGATATATATAGAACACTACACCCCAGAACCAAAGAATACTCATTCTATTCTAATGCCCATGGAACATTCTCAAGAATAGACCATGTTCTGGGACACAAAACAGGTCTCAACCAATACCAAAAGATTGAAATTATCCCCTGCATATTCTCAGACCACAACGCTCTGAAATTGGAACTCAACCACAAGGAAAAATTTGGAAGAAACTCAAACACTTGGAGACTAAGAACCATCCTGCTCAGGAATGACTCGATAAACCAGGAAATCAAAAATCAAATTAAGCAATTTATGGAGACCAATGAGAATGAAAATACAACAGTCCAAAACCTATGGGATACTGCAAAGGCAGTCCTAAGGGGGAAATACATAGCCATCCAAGCCTCACTCAAAAGAATAGAAAAATCTAAAATGCAGTTTTTATATTCTCACCTCAAGAAGCTGGAACAGCAACAGAGGGACAGGCCTAATCCACGCATGAGGAAGCAGTTGACCAAAATTAGAGCTGAAATCAATCAAGCAGAAACCAGAAGTACAGTAGAGCAGATCAACAGGACTAGAAGCTGGTTCTTGGAGAGAATCAATAAAATTGACAGACCACTGGCAAGACTTATCCAAAAGAAAAGAGAAAGGACCCAGATTATTAAAATTATGAATGAAAAAGGAGAGGTCACGACGAGCACCATTGAAATTGGAAGGATTATTAGAAATTTTTATCAACAGCTATATGCCAATAAACTAAGCAATCTGGAAGAGATGGAATCCTTCCGGAAACCTATAAACTACCAAGATTGAAACCGGAAGAAATTGATTCCTTAAACAGGCCAATTAATTATGAAGAAATTGAGTCAGTGATAAACAACCTTCCAAATAACAAAACTCCAGGCCCAGACGGTTTTCCTGGGGAATTCTACCAAACATTCAAAGAAGAAATAATACCTATTCTCCTAAAGCTATTTCAAAAAATAGAAACAGAAGGAAAGCTACCAAACTCATTCTATGAGGCCAATATTACCTTGATCCCCAAACCAGGCAAAGACCCCATCAAAAAGGAGAATTACAGACCGATTTCCCTAATGAATATGGACGCCAAAATCCTCAACAAGATACTTGCTAATAGAATCCAACAGTACATTAAAAGGATTATCCATCACGATCAAGTGGGATTCATACCTGGGATGCAAGCATGGTTCAATATTCGCAAATCAATCAGCGTGATACATCATATCAACAAGAAAAGACTCAGGAACCATATGATCCTCTCAATCGATGCCAAAAAAGCATTTGACAAAATACAGCATCCTTTCCTGATTAAAACCCTTCAGAGTGTAGGAATAGAAGGTACATTTCTCAATCTCATAAAAGCCATCTATGAAAAGCCTACTGCAAATATTCTCAATGGGGAAAAGCTGGAAGCCTTTCCCTTAAGATCAGGAACTCAACAAGGATGCCCACTCTCGCCACTATTATTCAACATAGTACTAGAAGTCCTTGCAACAGCAATCAGACAACAAAAAGGGATCAAAGGTATTCAAATCGGCAAAGAAGAAGTCAAAATGTCTCTCTTTGCAGATGACATGATACTCTATATGGAAAACCCAAAAGAAGCCACTCCCAAACTATTAGAAGTTATAGAGCAATTCAGTAACGTGGCGGGATACAAAATCAATGCTCAGAAATCAGTTGCATTTCTATACACGAATAACGAGACCGAAGAAAGAGAAATTAGGCAATCCATCCCATTTACAATAGCACCAAAAACCATACGTTACCTTGGAATTAACTTAACCAGAGACGTAAAGGACCTATATTCTAGAAACTATAAATCACTCTTGAAAGACATTGAGGAAGACATAAAAAGATGGAAAGATATTCCATGCTCATGGATTGGAAGAATTAACATAGTTAAAATGTCCATGCTACCCAGAGCAATCTACACTTTCAATGCTATCCCGATCAAAATACCGAGGACATTTTTCAAAGAACTGGGACAAACAGTCCTTAAATTTGTATGGAAACAGAAAAGGCCCCGAATCTCCAAGGAACTGTTGAAAAGGAAAAACAAAGCTGGGGGCATCACAATGCCGGATTTCGAGCTGTACTACAAAGCTGTGATCACAAAGACAGCATGGTACTGGCACAAAAACAGACACATAGACCAATGGAACAGAATAGAGAGCCCAGAAATGGACCCTTGGCTCTTTGGGCAACTAATATTTGATAAAGCAGGAAAAAACATCCGGTGGGAAAAAGACAGTCTCTTCAATAAATGGTGCTGGGAAAATTGGACAGCTACATGCAAGAGAATGAAACTTGACCACTATCTCACACCATACACAAAAATAAACTCCAAATGAATGAAAGACCTCGATGTGAGACAGGAATCCATCAAAATTCTAGAGGAGAACATAGGCAACAACCTCTACAACATCGGCCAAAGCAACCTTTTTCATGACACATCTCCAAAGGCAAGAGAAACAAAAGATAAAATGAATTTATGGGACTTCATCAAGATTAAAAGTTTCTGCACAGCCAAGGAAACAGTCAGAAAAACTAAGAGGCAGCCCACGGAATGGGAGAATATATTTGCAAATGACACTACAGATAAAGGACTGGTATCCAAGATCTACAAAGAACTTCTCAAACTCAATACACGAGAAACAAATAAATAAAAAAATGGGCAGAAGATATGAACAGACACTTTTCCAATGAAGACATACAAATGGCTAACAGACACATGAAAAAAATGTTCAAAATCATCAGCCATCAAGGAAATTCAAATCAAAACCACACTGAGATACCACCTTACGCCAGTTAGAATGGCAAAAATAGACAAGGCAAGAAACAACAATTGTTGGAGAGGATGTGGAGAAAGGGGATCCCTCCTACATTGTTGGTGGGAATGCAAGTTGGTACAGCCACTCTGGAAAACAGTGTGGAGGTCCCTTAAAAAGTTAAAAATTGAGCTACCCTATGATCCAGCCATTGCACTACTGGGTATTTACCCCAAAGATACAGATGTAGTGAAGAGAAGGGCCATATGCACCCCAATGTTCATAGCAGCAATGTCCACAATAGCTAAATCGTGGAAGGAGCCGAGATGCCCTTCAACAGATGACTGGATTAAGAAGTTGTGGTCCATATATACAATGGAATATTACTCAGCTATCAGAAAGAACGAGTTCTCAACATTTGCTACAACATGGACGGCACTGGAGGAGATAATGCTAAGTGAAATAAGTCAAGCAGAGAAAGACAACTATCATACGATTTCTCTCATCTATGGAACATAAGAACTAGGATGATCGGTAGGGGAAGAAAGGGATAAAGAAAGGGGGGGTAATCAGAAGGGGGAATGAAACATGAGAGACTATGGACTCTGAGAAACAAACTGAGGGCCACAGAGGGGAGGGGGGTGGGGGAATGGGATAGACTGGTGATGGGTAGTAAGGAGGGCACGTATTGCATGGTGCACTGGGTGTTATACACAACTAATGAATCATCGAGCCTTACATCGGAAACCGGGGATGTACTGTATGGTGACTAACATAATATAATAAAGTCTCATAGTTTAAAAAAAAAAAAAAACCAAGATATTAATAATACTTGAAACCATATGCATGAATGAGGGGGGTATACGGGAACGCTTTGTACTTTCCATTCGATTTTTCTGGAGACCAAAAACTGCTCTAAAAATGGTTTATTAATTTTAAGAAATGACCAAGAGTTCAGTGACCTTTGAAACAATATTGAGTGGTGTACCATATGCATAGTTGAGGGTTCTAGGAAGAGTGGGGAAGAAAAAAATCCTTGGAGAAATAATGCCTGAAACTTCTTCCAAATTTGAGGAAAATTATCAACATCCAGGTCTGAGATGTTTAACAAACACTAAGAGGGATCATCACAAAGAAAACCACTCCGAGCCATATTGTAATTACATTGTTGAAAATCAACGATAAGAGAAAATCTTTAAAACAACCAGAGAGAAAGATACATTACATACAAGGAACATGATAAGGATCATGGCTGATGTCATCAAAACCAATGCAAGTCAGGAGTCAATGGCATGACATTTAAACATTTCTGGGAAGGGAGGGAGTGGAATCTATCAACCTCTATCAACCTACAGTTGCATACCCAGCAAATACATTCTTCAAAAATGAAGGCCAAATAAAGACATTTTCTTATCAGCAAACCTGCACTGCATGAAATGTTCACATTGAAGGAAAATAATACCAGATGGAAACTTAGATTCATACAAAGGAATAAAGATTATGCAAAAGGGTAATATATAATATGGAAAATTCATTTTTGATTCTGAAAACATAACATATATCTGAAAATCCAAATGTAGAAGCTTCAGGCAGTCAGTAGGTCAATGGCCACTGTAGCTTTCTAATTTTGTGTTTTAAAAAAAATTGAGCATTGTGAATAAAAAAAAAACTGATTATGAAGTACTAATATATGGTATTTAACTAATGCAACCTCTATTATCCAATGTTTCACTTTTTCTGTTTCCTTTGGTGACTTATTAGAATCTTCCATTAACATGAATCAGAAGCATAAGTTCATGTTAAAGTTGAAAAAATATTTTGATAGTAATTTTTCTTTTTATAATCTTTGCCTTTTGATTTACATATTATATCATTCTTCCATCCCAACCTGTTCATGCCACTTCTCCTCACATGTACCTTCAAACCAATTATTAAAAAGAGGTTATAAGATTATATTAAAGAAAATATAGAAGGGAGAACCATACATAGTCTTACCTAAGTCCTTTATGCAAATTGGGCTACAAGCAAATGTATTTTTTATTGTAGCAACACTGTATGTGTAATTTTGTATTTCACTTTTTTAAAAAAAGGTTTATTTATTTATTTGACAGAGAGAGAGAGGGAGGGAGGGAATAAGCAGGGGGAGCTGGAGAAGGAGAAGCAGGCTCCCTGCTGATCAGGGAGTCCAATGCAGGGCTCAATCCCAGGACCCTGAGATCATGACCTGAGCCGAAGGTAGATGCTTAATCGACTGAGCCACCCAGGTGTCCCGTATCCAACTTTTTTACTCAATACTAAATGATACCACTTTCACATATCTGCATAACATTCCATGTGACAGCTTCTATTCTTTTATTCTTTCTTCTATTACCTGTGATTAGGAGCTTTATTTCCGTCTGGATATTTTGATATTAATAGGTAGTTTTAATGGGAAACCATGAGTTCACATGTTTTTTATTTTACTTATTCTTGAGTGAACTGTTTCTGATCTAAAACTGGTTCTTGTAATATCTCATTTACAGCTGAATAATCGAACATCACAGAGGTTTATTTTTTCAACTTTCCCCCTTTTCCACCACTTGCATCTCACCCCCCAATGTGTAATCTCATTTATTCTACAGTGTCCATTTCAGATCTTACCCTCTTTATTTAACGTTATCTGCACTTGCCTGACCCTCTGTATGTAGTACTGGGTATGTAGTAACGTTCAATAAATACGTAGGTGTGTTGACTTCAGGTTGATCAAGAAGTGTGTTAAAATGAAATTGAATCAAGGACTAGTCATGTATAGCTCAATACAAATTAGTTTAATAACATTTTATTGGAAGTTGTGAAGGTTTGGGAAAATCTTAATGATTCAACTATTTAATTAACTTTATTTCCCTTTTTCTGTATGCAAAAAAGCATTATATGTAAAAACAAGTGTAATTCTAATGATTTCAATTTTTAAATAAGAAAGCATTGTGATAAAACTTAATTGGCATCATTTTTTTCATAGTGGTACAAAGAATTGTAGTATGTTTTATAAGTGATGGCATCTTGAATTCAATAAATAGGTACTTGAGTTCAGATGTGGTGGGAACGCTCTGGGAAGTACACTCTGGGTGTCTGGGAAATTAGAGAGGAAGACCCAGGGAGGAGGAGAGGAGCAGAGAAATAAGGACTTGAGAGAAATAAGGCTAAGCAAATGCCAAAATTTTGTGTCAGGACAGTTCTGTATATTCCACAGAGCTAATACTAAATTACATAACCCCTTGCACAATTCCCTTGTGTTCCTTATGTGCCAATTCTGTCTTCCCAAACAAATCATAAGTTTTGTGAAGGGAAAAATGATATCTTCTTCCCCCAGAGAGTTGGTGAGGCTCTTGAGCTGCAAGTGTCCAGATGGTGTATAGTGATTATGCTTTGTTTCATCTAGGCCTATACCTATCAGAAAGGTATGTTCGCCAAATTATCCTTTCATATTTCTGGTCTTGTGAGTTAATATAAATCAGAGTCCTATTAGTATATAAAAGACATTGCACTTTATTTAAGACCACTCTGCTAAGTGGACATTGCACTGGCTATATTCTCATGCCCGTTTATGAAGATTTGAATATCACAAAAAGAAACCAACAAAACTTTGCTAATAACACATAAACTGATGCTACCATAGAGAAATGGAAATCTTCAAGTTCATCCCTAAATTATCTTAAGATATACTATAGAGATTTATTTAAATTTTTTTCAAATATTTTAAAAGATGTTTTAAAACTCAAAACATAAACAGGGAAAAATAAACAGGAGACTGATGGAAGAGAAGGCAGTATAGGTAAAGAAAGTAAAGATAAGACTTAATTCTCAGATCTGGTAATAGTAGATCAAGGTCATTGGTAGATTTGCTCACAGTTGACAATGGTAACCACATGAAAACATATTGCCTGTACAGGATGAGATTTGGGAGAAAAGGTCAGTCCCCAGATCTCTCATGCATTTAAAGAAAGTACTCTCGTTTTTAATTAAAGCTTGTAGACACATTCTGGAAATAACACTATTTTCATTACTCAATGCACTTTAAAACATTCATGTGGCTCAGGAAACAGATGTTATTAAAATGTTTATAGTTATCTATGTTGAAAATGTCCATACACTGCTGGAGCTTATTTTTAAGCCAACATTCACTTCATAACAAAATATTTCCATCAATTTATAATTATCTTTCTAGTACAGTATTTGCTTTGGAAATTGGTCAAAAGCCTTTTGAAAATCTAAATAAATTACATTGACTAGTTCTTCCTTGTCAACATTTCTAATTAACCCATCCCTTCCCAGAACGCTAATAAAATTTTACTAAAGCTTCAGAACTGTAAAAATGGAGTCTAAAGTAGTAGCAAAATAACCAAACAAAAGTTCCAGTTAAGGGTTCAGAAGCCCCCCCAAAGTCATTATCTGCAATTTACAACCACTACATCCCCGCCCCCCTCGCCAGCAGTTGACCATAAATTCACAAGACAAGAATTATGAGTTTAGGTAGGGGAAATGTAATGGATGGGGGAGAATTTTACAAATAATATATCACAGATTAATAACATGCATGTTTTATACACGTATGCATGTAAAAAAGACACATAACATACATATATTGTGTACATAGTAAAATGTATATTTTCCATGTGTATTTATAATGTGTATGTACATATATGAGGATTATAATGAGTTCACCATCATATGGAGAAGAGATGGAGGCAGGGAAGGGGGTTGGTAAAGTGATCTGAGAGTATTTGAAGCTTGTCAGTGAAAACTGCCATCTGGTTGGTGATGACCCAACTAGATGGCAAAGCCTTTAAAAGATCTGACCTTGTTGATTCATAATCTTGAGAAGCAATAGGAAAACATACAGATAAATGTACCTCTCTGGTGGGGAAGGTTCATAATGGGGGAGGCTGTGCGTATGTAGGGCAGGGGGGTATATCGGAAATCTGTGCCTTCTGCTTGATTTTGCTATGCCTTAAAATTGTTCTAAAAATTAAACCCATTCAAAAAATTGAAAAAAACTCCCACAAAAACAAACATAAGGAAAATTCTGACATTCTGAAAAACAAGGACCATTGGTGTTAGTAAACGTTAAACAGAAGTTTTTCCTTATGTATTATTTTAAAATTATTTTAAGATCATTGTAATATCCAAGAATTTATATTGCTTCCCATCTCTATATCAATGATAGCTTAATTATCCTAGCCACAGGATTATAAATCACTATCAGGTCACTAGTTAAAGGTTTGAATCTTGTGTCTAAATCCTAGGGGACTTGAAAGAGCCAGCTAGTAGAACAGTTCCAAGTCTTTAAAACATGATCCTGGAATGACATGAAGGGGTCATTTTTTAAAGATATATTTTTTAAAGATTTATTTATTTATTTTAGAGAGAGAGCAAGCAAATGCAGGGGTCAGGTGGGAAGGGACCGAGGGAGGGGGAGAAACTTAAGCAGACTCCTTGCTGAACAGAGCCCGACTTGGGGCTCAGTTCCACCACCATGAGATCATGACCTGAGCCCAGACCAAGAGTCAGATGCTTAACTTACTGCAGCACCCAGGTACCCCTTTTTAATATTTTAAGACTGATTTTACCTATCTTGATGTGATTTTATGGTTAGTGATTCATACAAACATGCTAGTTAATTCAGTTCACTGCCATGTAGATAGGAGAATGAAAGACTTGTTCACCAACTTCCCACCCCCTTAAATAAATAGAATTGAACTAAAACCCAAACTCCTAACATCCTTTACCTTTTCTCTCAGTGTCCCTATAAGCATATTCGATTTTCTCTATCCTGAAGATTCCTAGGATAGTTTGGGGTGAGAGATTTAACTCTACCATTATAACAGGTGTCCTAACTTGAGAGGAAGCTGGGACCCAAACTCACCAGGATCTGGGAATTGGTAACACCTTTCTGTGCATCTGGCCCGGGCAGAAGAAGCTTGCAAAACTCCTCTTCTAGCTCTTCTAGTCTTTTTCTTGCACCCTACGGAGAAAGGATATGGATCTGGTTTGGTCAGTTGTCAGGGCACTGTTTTGACCTAGTTTTCTTTCCTTTCTTTCTTTTTTTTTTTTTAAGTTTACTTATTTCTTTTAAGTAATCTCTACACCTAATGTGGGGCTCAAACTCATGGCCCTGAGATCAACAGTTGCATGACAGGCGCCCCTGACCTAGTTTTCTAATGGGTACAGTCACAAGGTTTAGAAGCCATATAGGGTATGGCTCTCTTTCTTTCAACTCCTTTTTCCTCTTGGCTGGAATCCTAAGTCAGAATCTGTTCCCACATGGAAGAAAATCAACTTCTCTCCCTCTACCCCAACCTTCCACATGGCTGGGCCAGAACTAGGCCCCAGCTGTGGCCTTGCTCAGCTCCACACTATGGGGAAGCACATGGATGTCATTTTCTCTGTGGTGTCATCTGGTCAGGTGCTGGCAGATGTGTGTTGAGTTAGTCTCCAAGATAACCAACGGTGTTAAGGGGAATGGTAGAGAAGGATGTAATTGGTGAAAAAAAGAAAGGTCTCACAGGTTTTTCGGCCTGAGGCCGTACTGCCTAATAGCTTATATAAAAGAGAGCTCCACAAAGCAGCCCACCTTACCAGAATTCTCTAAAATAGGGATTAGATTCTAAGACACACAAAAATTGAAGCGTGACTTTCTTTTTCTTGCTATTTTTCCTTGTATATGTACTTCCTTTAGAGACCACAAGAAGAGGGGGAGCTGTGGTCAAAGGAAGACTTGGGTAGCTCTAGATCTCGTGGTCACGGTGACCTTTAATGAAACACTCCTTAACGGGCATGAGATACTCAAATAGGGTTAAACAGGAATCTAACCAACTCCTCTAATTTCTCTAGAGCCTAGAAGCCCTACTGCAAGAGAATCTAAGCTCTCTCCACAATTAGAGTATTGGAATTCAAATAACATGTACATGTCCTTGGTATAGTTGATTGGGATTGGAAGGAGCCACAGAAGCCAAATCACAGAGGAGGAAATAGGTGGGTGTTTTGTTTTGTTTTGTTTTGAAATAAGAAGGACAATCTAACCCAGTGAACACTGCCAGACCTGAATGTTAGACACACAGGGTATCTGGGAGCCACAGGAATTCGGTCTTGAATTCTTCTAGCTCACCCTTACCAGAGTGCCAATGCATCCTGAGAAAAAAAAAGGTTGCATGATATAATGGGAAGACCCAAAACAGTCTTCTGTGGAATCAACCCTCTTTTAGAAAGGAGTCTTAATTGCAAAAAACTGAAAGCACCTCTGATCCTTTTAAATAGGAAAATAATTTATTAACGGATTTTAAGTTTCTTTGATAGCCAGAGAAACAGGATTTGGAGGCAACTTCACCAGGAACCATGCCCCGAATCACACTGCAGAGCTCACCACCGATGCTAGACAATGCAGCTTGCATCACCAAGATGATTGATGTTAGACAACAGGCCTGGGTACCACATTAGAACCTGCAGTGTCACCCCCTCTGAAAACAGGATACAGCCTCCCCCAACCTTGCCAGAATTAACGCCTCCATTCCTCTAGGGTTCAAACTCTGGTATCTGACTGGTGGATCTCAGGACACATGACAATGCTCCAGCTCCTGTAGGGGGAGATAGGGACTCAAATGGGGACTCCCCTACCTAAACATTGAGAAAAATGTTCAAAGGTACTGATGGCCAACAGAAACGGACCTGAGTCCACTCTGTAGCTGACACTAGAAGGAGAAAGATTTTTCTGACTAGCCAATGAGCCTCAGTAATTGGAAACTAAGACACGATTTAAGCCTGGGCAGTTTGGATCTCAAGCTTGTATTCTTACACACTAGAGAATTCTGTCAAGATAAGGGATCTTATCTAGGGCCAACAAATTGGTAGAATCTGGACACATCTAACTCATAACAATTTAATTTTGGATGCCTCTTAGTCCTTTACCACAAAATGCACACAAAAAAGATCAGAATTATAGTTTATTCTTCTTTTGCTCTAGAAACTGTTGTTTCATTGCTAAAGAAGAACTGGATATTAAGATGTTCACTGTAGCATTGCTTATAATGGCAAAAACTTGGAAAACACAACACACATCAAGAAAAGAATGAATAAATAAAATGTGGTATAATGTATGATGGAATAGACACAGTTAAATGGAACAAACTCAATCAACATATATAAACATGGTTTGAGCTGAAAAATATGTTCAGTGACGAAAGCAAGCTGTCCAACAATATGCACAGTATGACGTATTTACTCTATTTTTTTTAAGTAGGCTCCATGCTGGGCTTGAACTCAGGACCCTAAGATTAAGACCTGAGCTGATATCAAGAGTCAGACATTTAACTAGCTGAGCCACCCACGTGCCCCACTACTCTTTTTTTTTTTTTAAGATTTTATTTATTTATTTATTTATTTGACAGAGAGACAGCCAGCGAGAGAGGGAACACAAGTACGGGGAGTGGGAGAGGAAGAAGCAGGCTCCCAGAGGAGGAGCCTGATGTGGGGCTCGATCCCAGAACGCCGGGATCACGCCCTGAGCCGAAGGCAGACGCTTAACAACTGAGCCATCCAGGCGCCCCCCACTACTCTATTTTTAAAACACACAACAATACATTATATTGTTTGTGGGCAAATAAATGTATAGTAACAAATTATTTTTTTCTTTTCAAATTTTTATTTAAATTCTATTTTCAGTTAACATATAGTGTAATATTGATTTCAGGAGTAGAATTTAGTGATTCATCACTTATATATAACACCCAGTGTTCATCATAGCAAGTGCCCTCCTTAATACCCATCATCCACTTAGCCCATCCCCCACCCACTTCCCTCCATCAACCCTCAGTTCATTCTCTATCATTAAGAATCTCTTATGTGGGGTGCCTGGGTGGTTCAGTCTGTTAAGCGTCTGACTTCCACTCAAGTCAGGATCCCAGAGTCCTGAGAACAAGCCCCTGGTCGAGCTCCCTGCTCAGTAGGAAGTCTGCTTCTCCCTCTGCCCCTCCCCCTGCTCATGCTCTCTCTCTCTCTTTCTCATATAAATAAACAAAATCTTTAAAAAGAAGTCCCTTATGGTTTGTTTCCCTCTCTCTTTTTCCTGCTTCTTCTACATTCATCTGTTTTGTTTCTTAAATTCCATATACGAGTGAAATCATGGTATTTGTCTTTCTCTGACATATTTCACTTACCATAACACACTCTAGCTCCATCCACGTCATTGCAAATGACAAGATTTCATTCTCTCTGATGGTTAATATTCCATTGTATATACATGCCACATCTTCTTTATCCATTCATTAATCGATGGACATTTGGGCTCTTTCCACAGTTTGGCTATTGTTAATAATGCTGCTATGAACATCGGGGTGCATGCACCCCTTCCAATCTGTACTTTTGTATCATTTGGGTAAATACCTAGTGGTGTAACTGTTGAATTGTAGGATAGCTCTATTTTTACCCACTTGAGGAACCTCCATACTGTCTTCCAGAGTGGCTGCACCAGTTTGCATTCTCACCAACAGTGCAAGAGGGTTCCCTTTGCCCTCATCCTCACTAACACTTGCTTCCTGTGTTGCTAATTTTAGCCATTCTGACAGGTGTGAGGTGGTATCTTATCATGGTTTTGATTTGTATTTTCCTGATAATGAATGAAATAACACAATTTTTTAAAGAGTGGACTAGAAGAATCTACACCAAATTCATGATTGTAGATGTGCTTGGGCAGGGAAGGAGATGAACAGGACCGAGGAGAGGGACAAGTTTATTTATAATTCCCGTTGATTAAAAATACTTGAAGTAAATATAATAATATATTAACATTTGTACATTCTGAGTGGCAGAACATATATAAAGTTTTCTCCAGATTGAAAAAAAGAGAAGACAGGAGAAAAAGGAGATGAATGGGAAAGGGATGAAGGGATGGATCTCATGTTCCAGATAGAAAGAGAAAGCATTTGGTAATAGTCCATTGTATATATGGACCACATCTTTATCCATTCATCTGTTGAAGGGCATCTCAGCTACTTCCAGAGTTTAGCTATTGTGGACAACGCTGCTATGAACATTGGGGTGCATATGGCCCTTCTCTTCACTATGTCTGTATCTTTGGGAAAAAACAATTACCCGACATTTGCAGCAACATGGACTGGACTGGAGGAGATTATGCTAAGTGAAATAAGTCAAGCAGAGAAAGACAATTATCATATGGTTTCACTCATTTGTGGAACATAAGGAATAGCAGGGAGATCAGCAGGAGAAGGAAGAGAAGAATGAAGGGGGGCTAGTAATGAATCATGGAACTTTACATCAAAAACTAGGGAGGTACTGTATGGTGACTAACATAATATAATAAAAAATTATTAAAAAAAAAGAATGAAGGGGGGATAAACAGAAGGGGGAATGAACCATGAGAGACTATGGACTCTGGGAAACAAATTGAGGGTTTCAGAGGGGATGGGGGTGGGGGATTGGGCTAGGCCGGTGATGGGTAGGAAGGAGGGCACGTATTGCTTGGTGCACTGGGTGTTATACGCAAACAATGAATCATGGAACTTTACATCAAAAACTAATGATGTACTGTATGGTGAATAACATAACATAATTTAAAAAAAAAAAAGAAAGAAAGATAAAGCATTTGGTAATTTAAGAAGCAATTCCTTCCAGATGCCCTGTCTATAAGTGAACTCCCCTAAGCCACCCAAGTGAGAATTCCAACACAAATTCATTCTCAACAGGCTTGATTTTGAACAACTTAGTTTCTTTCTTGCTTTTGAGCCTTCGACCCTGTTTATCTTTGACATTGGTCTGTAGTACTTTGCCCTTTAGAGCCTGTCATTTTTCTGGCGTCAGCCTGGATCTTTTTGATGAAATCCTGTTTTCCTCCCTGGGAATGCTGTCTCTACCACTTTGGCCCACTGCTCTGCTGTTGCTATTAATAGACTTTATTTTGTGCTTGACACTGTTCTAAGTATTTTACAACACAGACTCGTTTTATCCTCAAAAACCTTTTCTACTGAGATAGGTACTCTTGTGATCCTCATCATTAGGTGCAGAAACACATGTGGCCAATGAATGAGTGTGAAGACACATCATTTATTTATCTGTTCTTCTGTTCACAGGCATCGATGAGATTTCCAGTTATTTGCCATTATAAATGATGCTTCAGTGAGCATCCTGTATATGCCTCTTTGTGCCTCTGCTTCTAGGGTGCCAAGTTTCTAGGGTATACACCTTCAAGTGGAATTTCAGCATTATAGGGAATAAGCATTCTCAACTTTGCTGCATTTTGCCAAATTGCTCCAAGTGATGATTCTAATTTATACTCCCCAGCCCCGTCCCAGCAGTGTTAACTAATATTTTTTTTTTAAAAGGTTTTATTTATTTATTCAACAGAGATAGAGACAGCCAGCGAGAGAGGGAACACAAGCAGGGGGAGTGGGAGAGGAAGAAGCAGGCTCACAGCGGAAGAGCCTGATGTGGGGCTCGATCCCATAATGCCAGGATCACGCCCTGAGCCGAAGGCAGACGCCCAACCGCTGTGCCACCCAGGCGCCCCAGTGTTAACTAATATTGTTCCCACCTTCTAGACAAGTGAAACTTAAAAATTTTTATTAATATGATAGATGTGAAATAGAACCTTCACTGTGGTTTTCATTTGCATTTCCTTGATTACTCTTAAGGTTAAACTCCTTTTTAAAGTTTTTTATGAATGGCCTGTCTATACCCTTTACCATTTCTATACTGTGTCATCTGTTACTTTTGTCTTTTTAGGAATCCTTTACATATTAAGTACTAATCCTTTGTCTATCACCTGCGCTGTAAATACCTTCTCCCAGCCTGTGGCTTATCGTTTCCTCCATGGTATCTTCTGTAATAAAGATTCTTTTTTCTTTTAATCTAGTCAAATTTTCCAATCTCTTACTTATGGTTAAACTTATTTTGTCTTACCTTAAAAATATGTTTTTATGTCCTGACACAAAGTAATTCTCCTAAATTTTTCTCCAAAGGAGTTAAAATTTTGCTTTGGACATCCAGTTCTAAATTAGCAGGAGTCCCATTTGTGTATGGTGAGATGTGGCACTCTAGTTGTATCTTTCCCCCATACACAGTTTTCCCCAGGACCACTTCCCACATCGTCCATCTGCTGATCTGTATTACCATTTTTTTTATTTAGCAAGTTTTCTTAAGTGCATAGGCTTGTCCCTGGACTCTGTCTCATTATTCCATGTGTTTATTTCTGCATTTACATCACACTGTTTTAATTACTTAACTTCATTATAAATATTGGTATCTGATAAGGCATGTCTCCCTGCTTGTTTATCTTTAACATATCTCTTGACTCTTCTTGGTAATTTGCTCTTTTATATAAAATTTAGAGTCAGCTTATTAAGTTCCACAAAAAAATGGAATTTTTATTGTATCAACACTTATCAACCCAAGATTTGTATTAATATTATGGATTAATTTGGCAAAAATCAACCTTTTAATGTGGAGTACCTATTCACAAAAGATATAAATATTTCCATCTATTTAGGTCTTCTTTAATATCTTTTGATAAAATGTCAAAGCACTTCAAAGATCTCATACATATTCAGTTATATTTGTTACTTGGCACTTTGTTTCTTATTGCCCTTAAACCTGGTTTTTATTTTAGAAATTTACATTGATAAAATAATCAAGTCACACGGCGTGCCTGGGTGGCTCAGTCAGTTGGGTGTCTGCCTTCGGCTCAGGTCATGATCCCAGGGTCCTGGGACTGAGCCCCGTATCGGGCTCTCTGCTCAGTGGGGAGCCTGCTTCTCTCTCTCCCTCCACCTACTGCTCTGTCCACTTGTGCTCTGTCAAATAAATAAAATCTTAAAAAATAATAAAAAATAAACAAGTCACAGGGATGAAAAGTACAGTATAGGGAATATAGTAGATAATATTGTAATAAATTTGTATGGTAACAGAGAGTAACTATATTTATTGTGGTGAGCAGTTTGTAATGTATATAATTGTGAAATTACTGTTGTACATCTGAAACTAATAGTACATGTCAACTGTACTTCAATTAAAAATAAAAGGAAAAATACACAGACCTAACTTCTGGTATAAAGGAATGTAATTGATTTTTGCCTAAGAATATTTTATCAAATACACTTGATGAATTCCACTACTAATTCCAATAAGGTGTCAGTCAATTCTTCTGGATTCTCTCAATCATCCCTCTCCCCTTTTTTGTTTCTTGATCTAAAAAAGGAATGTGTATAACTTTTCTTCATTTAGAAAATTGATTACCATTAGTTTTCGGTGTATAGACTTCATGAAGTTAAGGTAGCTCTCATTTACTCCTAGTTTCCTTGGAGTTTATTTTTTAATTATTTTAGTTGTTGAACTTATCGAATGCTCTTTTCACATCTATTGAAACAGTCATGTCATTTTAGTCTTTCTCTTATTTAAGTAATGAGTTATATTAATAGATTTCTCAGATTTTAGAATGTCCTTGCATTCTTGAAAGAAGCTACTTGATCACAATATATTTTAATATGCTATTTGATTTAATTAACTAATAGTTTATTTATAAAATTTTAACTCTTTGTTAATTAGTGAAAATGGGCCTATAACTTTCTTTCCTTTTCCTTTCCTTATTCAATTTTGGGAACAATGTTAAACTAACCTCATGAAAAGAAAAAGAATTGGGGTATCTTTTTCTCCTATTTTCAGAAATAACTTATATTAAACAAGTATTATCGATGCCCCAAAAGCTTTGTGGAATTCAACCATCATACTCTCTGAGACTGGAGCTTTTAGGGTGTTTGGGGGAGATCCTGATGACTACCATTTTCATTTCTTTACTGATTATTTTTAGCCTGTTCTAGTTATCTTTTTGTGACAATATTAGTATTTTCTATTTTTACTAGAAATTCACTTTTATAGGTTTCAAATGTATTATTAGCAACTAGTTGTAAAAAATATTCTATGTCATATGGACACAATTAGCTACAAAGAAGGCTGAGGAACATAGTTTTTATTCTGGATAATCATGTGTCTAGCTAAAAATGGATCATTTTTCTTAACTTAGGAAAAATTAAAAATGAATATTAGTAGACAAGTTATAGTCATCTTCATGGCTTCCCTGATTAGCAACATGCTCCAGGAGATGGGCTGATGCCAGGGACTTAGTTTGTGTCCTCCTGGTAAGTTTACGAGGCAAGGTTTAGAGGTAGGTTAAGAGGTAGGTTTCAGGGCAAATGCCAGCGCGTAGGATGACATAGATTGGAATTACCATTCCTATGTTTCTCTTCACAAGGCAATTGGGTCCCTCAGGAACCCCCACTTAGTCTTCTACCCCAAGGTGTTCTATTTCAAGTTTTCTTCCTTGTTCTATTCCCCTAGGTCTCAAGGAATGGAAGGAGAGGAGAAATATTCAGGGGTTAGAGGTCTGCCTATATCCAACCAGGTTTTCTGTTTTTATCCTGCTCATACCAGGCTACCTTACCCTTATAACTGCCCATGAAGGTTTCACTCAAATTTTCCCTTACTTTATTCATTTATTTTCTGGTCATTAACTATTTCATTCATTTATTTTTATTTACTTTATTCATTTATTCTTTTATTTACTTTTTCTCAGCTCCACACACTTTCCTCTTCCCTGAGGCCTCCCATCAGGTTTGGAGGAGACCAGCAGCCTAAGCTAGTCTCCTACTTGTCAAGAATCAGAGGTGCCTTATTTCTGTTCCAATTTGGGGGTCTGGAGGCTCTAGAGAAAGCCATTTATGTCCCTCTGTGGGGAGAAGGGCATGATGATATCAGAGCTGTTTCCCCTCCTAGAAAGAGATAAGAATTTGACCAGTGGGGGCGCCTGGGTGTCGCAGTCGTTAAGCGTCTGCCTTCGGCTCAGGGCGTGATCCCAGCGTTCTGGGATCAAGCCCCACATCAGGCTTCTCCGCTAGGAGCCTGCTTTTTTCTCTCGCACTCCCCCTGCTTGTGTTCCCACTCTCACTGGCTGTCTCTCTCTGTCAAATAAATAAATAAAATCTTAAAAAAAAAAAAAAGAATTCGACCAGTGGCTGAAGAGGGACATGTAAAAAGGACATGAGCAGAGATGCATGGTTTCTGAAAAGAGCCTAGAGGCAGGCTGCTTCCTCTGTAGGCTGAGCCCCAATGTTGTAGGGTCAATGAGATCTTTCTGATGAGTTTGAGGGCCTCCAGAACAGAGGAGGTTTTGTTTTTGTTTTGTTTTGTTTTGTTTTTACCTCCTTTCCCAGATGTGGCCTGAGGAAACTGAGAGAAGGACCCTAGAGAAGCACCAAGTCCAGCCTGACTCAAGGTAATGAATTAGCAATGCTGAGGGCACTATCTGGGTAAGCAGACCTGACAGCAACCCCACAGAGACCCATGCATGCCCAGGTGGCATGGAAAGCCTCTGTAATTGTCACTTTCCCTGAAGAAGAACACAGAGGTAGACTGAGAGAAAGCTACAGATGGGAGAGATTCACAATTGCGACAAAGAAGCAGCAATGTGTGTGGGCTTGCTGATGGCAAGCCATAGTGGAGCTGAAGACATCAGCAATGGAGTTGGGTGGACATAGCACATGGCTGAGCCCAAAGGGCAGAGGCCAGTGACGGCAGAGGCAGGACTACCCCCAGGTGTCCCACCTCCAGGGTCAGGACACCATGCCAGCCGCTGGGGCCTCAGGCCATCCCAGGGAGAAGGCAAGGAAAAGAGGGAGAGAGACAATGCCAAATGAACGGAGCCATTAGACAAAAGTGGTTATGTTTTAAAAAAGAAGGTAGTGAATCAAAATGAATTGACAAGTTTAAGTTTTCTACCATTAACAAAGCCTGAATTGAGCCAAAGAGATATAAAGAAAAGGACTGGCCCCCGCTTTTCTGGAGACCCAAACTGAAATAGTGAATTCCATACTTGAGACAAACCTCACTTTGATTTTTATCTTATTGGTATAAGCATTTTTTAAATCATTTAAACTTTCTACCTGTTGTTTATTGATCACTAAATTATTTCCTTTTAAGCTTTTCTGCTTTTTCCTCTATGTTCTCTATTTTATTGATTCATCTTTATTTTATTGATTCATCTTAATCTCCCCTTTTATTAAGTGTTTATTAAAATCTCATCTACTTATCTCTTTAGAGTTACATATAATTGCAACGAGTAGTAAATACTATATAGCTAGGTCTGTAAGGTGATGTCTTCAACCATCAATTCAACTTTAATAAGGAAAATGGTGTAACAATTATTTAAAATGGAAGATAAGCCAGGCAATTTAATATAGGTCTGTATAATTTAACTTAATCTGTGTAACTGTGTAACTGTATAACCATGCAGCTTAACTCCATTAAAGATGGAGTCTGGAAGCCCCGAAGGGGGAGCTGTCACATACTACCACTTGCCATAAAAGCATACCTCACATTCCCCGAAAGGAAGAAGCTTACTTTACAGACCACAGCATGTAGAAGGAAGAATTTCTCCTTGCCCAGCAACAGCTCAGCCAATGAGAATACAGCAAAACAGCCCCTCCCAGCTCTTTTGCCCTATAAAAGCAAGTCCCTCTTTTCTGTTCTGTAGACTTGTCTATAATTTGTCAGAGTTTGCTTGTGGAAATTCCTTTGTTATTCCTGAATAAGCTCATCTTGCTGGTAAAATAACTGGCTCTTCTGTTTTTTAGGTCAACATTACATGGCAACCACAAAGGTATAGATAACCCCTATGAGACTAACAACCCCCAGAACTGTGTGAGGTACTCACATGAGCTCCTGAGCTGTTTCTCTGCTTCCATGGGTCATCTCTTTCCTTTCGGTTCAGGGAGTCTCCTCTTAGATCCAAGCTCCTTCTGGTTGGCTTTTGGTCTGACTTTACTCAGGATCTGTTTTTTTGTTGTCATTTTTATGAAGGCGTTGTCCTTCCTGGTGAGTGCTCTTCTGCTTTCTGAAGATCTGGTTTTGAGTAATGGTATCCCAATCTGTTAAAATTTCTCAGGAGCATCCTCTGTCTGGGTTTTACACTTAAAAATTACAGTTCAGTCTCATGCACATTTTTAACTAATTGGACCAATGTAACAATACATAATTTAGAACTCGAGTGGCCATTTTGGGGGATTTTTGATCTCCTCAAACTTGCTTTTCTTAGAACCAAGTTAGAAGGCCGTGACTGTGAAATAAGACACACTGAATGGGATGCCTATTTCATTTGTTATCTTGAGGCTTCCAAGTGTGATATTCAGGACTCTAAAATCACCTCTTTACAAAGTACCATTTCTAAACTAAGCAAGGCACACAAACAAAAGAAATTTAAGAAGGTTTTCAGGCCTTTCCCCCCTCCCATCCCATTTGTCTTTATCTCTACCTCCTTTATACCATCCAATTCCTCATTCTAATTCTCTCACTGAACTTTCCTGTTTTGGGGAACCTCTCTCTGCTCCCTCCTCCTCCAACCCATTAGAACCTGCCCTTTTAAAATTAGATCCTCTGAGGATTCTCATGCTAAGCCCCTAATTTCCTATGTCCCTTGGACTAAGGCCATACTATAAGCCATAGTCAAAGATTTTCCTAGAATTACTGAAAATCCTCATAAATTTGTCAAGGACTTAATTAGTCACCCAGACTTACTAACCAGGTTCCTCAATTTGCTCACACGCTCAGTGGTGAAGGCCAAGCCCAACAGTGGATGAAACAGCTGAGAGGATTCTGTTTTCAAAATCTCTACAGCTCTGCATGTCACGGCCTTGTTATATGATCAGGCTCAGCAAGCACTAAACTACTTCACCTGGGAAATCCCAGCACTTTTCCAAAACCTTTTGATTGAAATAAGATTCAGGCTTGTACTCAGAAAAGCAGTGAAGCTGTGCGTAACTGTTAGCGTCAACTCCAAATTGTTTTCAAGGAAAATTCTGGCCTTCCTCTGGATGTTGAGTCCACTCAGGTAGCCTCCCACTCTACGTTCGTTAATGGGCTGAACTGCAATCTTTCCCTTCTAGTGAAAATGCAAATCATCTCGCTGCACCCTAGAGGATTCGATTAACAGGAAGGCCACTAAAATCCTTATTTTTCAATTCCAATAAATGGAGGCCTCTACACAAAACCAAACCCCTCCCAATGTGTCTGCCACTATTGCAAAAATTCAGGATGTTGGAAGAAAGATTGTTACAAACTTAAGCACTCCAGGTCCCCTCAGCCCTCTAACCAGCTTTTCCAGTGGCCTCCTAACTTCCTATCTGGGGACTCCAAGGAATCACAGAGCCTTCTTCCAATCCTTCCTCATAACCAGCTTGGATAGATAACTCTCAAGGTTGGGAATTAATTTCTCTGTCATTAACACTGGAGTCATACTCTTGGTACTCAACCCTATTGTTATTAAACAGCTCCTGCCTCAAAATATTGACATGGTTCAAATAGTGGGGGTCTCTAACAAACCTCAACAGGTTCCAATCTCTAAGCCCATTTTTTCCTTTTGTTCAGGCCCTCTGAAAGATGCTCATCATTTTATCCTTTGTTCCTCCACCTTTATTCATATATTGAGCTGTGATTTCTTAGAGAACTATCTTGCTGGAATTTGTTTCTCCCCAAAGGGGGAGATAATTTTAGAATTTGATAGCAGCAACCAAATAGCCAACCAGGTGAATCAAATGGCCCTTCAACATCTTTTGTTTGCTCCCTCTCTGATGGCACTGGAGCTAATTTTAAGGACACTAACAATTTGTTCCTATTGGATCCACTTTCACCTTCATTATGGGCAAACTCTTCAACTGATAGTGGTAGAATCCACAGTGCACCTCCTATTCAGATCCAAATATATCCCTCAAAACCTCACCCGGAATTAATCAATACCCTATAAACAAACCCTTCAAGGATCAAGCCCACAACAGAATATTATAAGGCTCAGGGCCTCCTCCTTCCTGTACTAGTCCTTGTAATACTCCTATTTTGCCTGTGAGTAAACCCAATGGCCACAGATGGAGATTTGTCCAGGATCTCTAAGCCATAAACAATACTGTTATCTTTCATCACCCTGTTGTTCCAAATCCCCGTACTCTGTTAGATTAGATTCACGTAGTGCGTTCTTTAGCATCCGTGTGGATAAGGGCAGCCAGTATCTCTTTGCCTTTATTGGGGAAGGAAAACAATACACCTAACAGTAATATTTCAAGGTTTTACCAAGAGTCCTTTCCAAACTTTAAAAGCAGATTTAGATGTATAAAGTTACCTAGAGGCTCTGCTTTATGACAATGTATAGATGACTTCTTTGCTCCCCTTCTCAGGCCTCGGCAGGAAGACAGCATCCACTTGTTAAAATTTCTAGCCTTACGGGAACAACAAAGCCTCCAAAGAGAAACTGTGGTTTGCTTATACTCAGGTTTGATAGTTGGAGCAGCTGCTTTTAGAGCAAGGGCTATATTTAGGTCCGAATGGGTTTCATGGCATCCTAAACTTTTCTAAACCCAAAACTAAGTGCCAGTTATGAGGTTTTGGGCTAGTGGGCCACTGCCAAAACTGGATTCTAAACTTCCCTCTTATGGCCCAACCCCTATATGTTTTATCAAAAACAAAAAACCTGACCCTATTATTTGGGAAGATCAGGGTAAACTTAACCTTGAAAGCTCTAAAGGAAAGCTTGATAAATTCCCCTGCCCTTGGACATACCCATTATCAACTTCCATTTTTTCTTTTTGTATCGGAAAGGGAAGGGAACCGCCTTGGGGTGCTCACCCAAAACATGGAACCACCAACTACTGATAGGGTATTATAGCCAACAGCGAGACCCTGTGGCACAAAGGTACCCCCCCCCCCTTGCCTCAGAACTATTCCTGCCACCACCCTGTTAGTCAAGGTCACTGGAGAGCTAGTCATGGGATCCCTTCTAACAATCTAGCACCCCCTGCAATGGAAGCCCCCCCTGAATTCTCATCACACTCAATACCTTTTGGCCAGTCCTCTCACCTCCTATGAAATCCTCTTGCTAACCACTCCTCATTTAACTCTTTGTCACTGGAATAGTCTCAACCATGTCACCCTTCCTCCCTCTGTTATGGATGACACTCCTCATGACTGACAGATCACCTCCCGGCCCCTGTGATGATTTACAGGAAACTCCTTCGGATAATGTTGACTTTTTGTGATTTACGGATGGTTCTTATTTAAAAGGTGAAAATGGTAAATGTTGGGTATTCTATGGCAACTCCCTACAAAGTTGTTGAGGCAGAACCTTTAACCTCGGCTACCTTGGCTCACCAGGCTGGATTGTACACTCTAGCTTAGGCCTGCATTTCAGCAAGGGCAAAAATTGCAAACATTAATATGGATAGAAGGTATGCCTTTGCAGTAGCTCGTGACTTTGGAATGACATGGAATTAGTGAGGCTTCCTCCTTTCCAGTGAGGACAAAAAAAAAAAAAAAAAAAAACCCACAAAAAACCAAAAACCAGCCTTTATGTCCATGAATTATTAGATGTCAGATCCTTGCCAGCTGCTTTACCCATTTTCAAGGTACCTGGGCATTCCTGATATGATTTCTTGGAAGCTAAAGGAAACCATCTTGCTGATATTTCTTCAAAGAACATGCTTTCAAAGGAATGAACAACCAAGCCTATGCCATGGTCCAAAGGAATGTTCCCCCAAGTGATAATCTAGAAAAATTGACTAGAGATGCCCAAATTGGCCCCCAAAAAGGAAAAACAATTTTGGAAATCTAATAACTGTTGGTTCAATTAAAAAAGAAACAACTCTGGCTTGGATCAAATAATAATCCAGTTCTGCCAGAGACTATCTAAAGTGCCCATTACTACTGTATATACGTTGAATCATTGGTCTATTGATAAAATGATAAACTTCCTGAACTAATACTGGTGGGGATATATTAACAAGCCTGCAAAAGGTGTCTACTTGGCTTAACCCCCCGCCTGAAGTACAATTCAGGAAAACCTGTTCACACTGCTCCCAGACACTTTAAATTGTCCAACAGACTACTTGAGATTTGGCAAGTGCATTTTATTCAGCTACCCCCATTTCATGGATATAAATATGTCTTGGTAATGGTTTGTATGTTTTCTCATTGAACTGAAGTCTTACCATGAGATAGCCACTGCTAGTTCTGTGCTAAACTCCTGCTAGGAAAGAACACCCCTAGCTGTGGAACCTCCCTCAAATCTCAGGTCTACCCTCTTTGGAACCCATAAACTCTTACCCTTTGAGATAACCATAGGATGCTTAGTGTACTTGGCTCTTGCTTCTTCCAATCTACAGATGGTAAAGGGTGGGGATATAACTCAGTATTGCAAAGGCCTAATAGTTTCTGTTGAGAATAACCACGCTTTAGTAGAAGAATCAGCAGCATGTTCCCAAAAGACAAAGACCTTAAACACCACATCTTGCAGTCTGGAGATTTCATCTATTAAGGAAGACCTCTCCAGAAAGACTCTTCAACCCCACTGGACAGGCCCCTATCAGGTACTGTTAACCCACTCTTGTGCTATCAAACTCCAAGAAGTAGGCTCTTGGATCCCTGTGTCACATCTAGAGAAAGCACTAAACCCTGAGTTGACATACACACCAACTGATGACCTGAAAACTAAGATTTCCAAGAACTGAAGCAAACAACAGCTGAAGGGGACAGCTTTCCCAAGATGACTGGACTAGGCCTATATACCTTTTCCTCACTGTCGCTTCTTACCTTATTTCTTCCCTTTCGTTCTTGGCCCAACATAGTGCAAAAGGGGAAAACCTTCCTGACTATTGGATCTGTCACCAGAAACTCCAATCTGTCACCAGAAACTCCAATTCATAATGCCAGAGATCCCTTAGTCTGCCCTATTTAAATACAGTGTTCCCCTGTATCCAAGAGAAATACAAATGAGCTCACCATTTAACTGTTGCAAGGCTTTTAGAAGGGACACGTTGGCCTGGGATGGTTCCTTGAAGAATGTCTGCTTCTCATCTTATTCTGTATAATCATTATTAAGCTTTACACCTGCTGCCTGTCAAAACTTAATAGAAATGATAAGCCCACTAGGGTAATGCTAGCTCAGTGCTTTGGGATGATTTCCAGTGCTTATCGCAGATGGGAAATGCCTGATAGTCCTCCCTCCTATTCTTACCCGTTACTCAAATGTGGCTTTAGTGCTTTCTAATCTATGCGTTTCCCCCCTGATGTGGGATATGACAATCAGGAGAGGTCTTTCCTGGCATTCGGGAATGAAACCTCTAAACACAAAAAGATACTCTCAATCAGCTATGCTTTTGATGAAATATCTTGATCAAAAAAGGAAACATAATTTAAAATGGAAGTCTGGAAACCTGAAGGCACTACCACTTGCCGTAAGAAGAATACCTCAATTTCCCCAACAAGAAATAGCTTACTTAACAGACTGCAGCAGGAGGAAGGAAGGATTTCTCTTTCCCCAGCAACAGACCAACGAGAATGCAGCAAAACAGCTCCACACAGCTTCTTCCTTTCCCCTGTAAAAGCAAGACCTTCTCCTCTCTTCTCTGGACTTGCCTATGGTTTGCCATAATTTGCTTATCCCAAGCTGCAATTCCTAGGGTATTCTCAAATAAACTCATTCTATTGGTAAAATAACTGGCTTTTTTATTTTTTAAGATCAAAAAGTTTTTTCTTCTTACAGCCAAACTTAAATATCCAATATAAAATTTCATCTTCAAAAGTAGCACTTGATATCTGAAAGTTAATACATATATTGTTATGTAATGTACTCTATAGAAAAGAACATTTGTTATGATTTAAAATTTATGTATTAAAGTTGACTTTTGTTCTATTTGCAAAATGCTGGTTCAGTGAGGTCACAGTCAACTGGTTAGTCATAATAAAGTGGTGAGTGATGATGTTTTTGTTTTGTTTTGTTTCGTTTTTTAAAGATTTTATTTATTCATTCGACAGAGACAGCCAGCGAGAGAGGGAACACAAGCAGGGGGAGTGGGAGAGGAAGAAGCAGGCTCCAGTGGAGGAGACCGATGTGGGGCTCGATCCCAGAATGCCAGGATCACGCCCTGAACTGAAGGCAGACGCTTAAGGACTGAACCACCCAGGCGCCCCTGATGATGGTTTTTTATTGCAAACATAGTTTACAACTTTAAGTGAACAAACCCAGTTCTCTACAGTACATATTCCAGCAGATTTGTTTTCAAACATTCGTCTCTCAATTGTCCTTAAAACTATTAACACAAACTTTCAGTATTAAAGGAAGCTCTTTGCTGTCTTAGTAAATAGATGAAACTGCAAATTTAAGACAAGCAGAGTAATTAAGATTTAACTCACACTCTATGTCAAATCATCTTGTAAATAATCACTCACCATCTTCCTTATTGATCTCATGATCTAACTGAAGGCTAAGTGTTAACCCAGGGCTTTCAACGCTTCCAGTTTACAAAAGTACTTAGATCTGGCTTTTAGAAGTTTTCCTACAAGTTTCTGTTTCAAAATCAATTTGTCTTCTGATTTTAACTTTAATTTTTTTAAAATATTTTATTTATTTGAGAGAGAGAGAAAGCGAGAGACAGAGCACGAGTGGAGGGGGAGGGGCAAAGGGAGAGGGAGAAGCTGACTCCCCACTGAGCAGGGAGCCCGATATGGAGCTGGATCCCAGGACCCTAAGATCATGACCTGAGCCGAAGGCAGACCCTTAACTGACTGAGCCACCCAGGTGCCCCTTTAAGTTTAAATGAAGGTGAATCAAAAACATTGAGGGGGGTGCTCCTGGGTGGCTCAGTCAGTTAAGCATCCAGCTCCCGGTTTTGATTCAGGTCATGATTTCAGGGTCATGAGATAGGCCCCTGCCTTGGGTTCCATGCTCTGCGCAGAGTCTGCTTGAGATTCTTTCCCTTTCCCTCTGCCCCTACCCCTGCTCATGCTCTCTCTCTAAATAAATACATAAATAAAGTCTTCAAAAAAGACATTGAGCTGGATAACAATTTGTTTCCACAATCTTAAAACAGTTTACCAGCACACTGTTGATTTCACTAGTTACGTCTCAAAAATCAAAGGGCAGATTACACGAGATTGTGTGTATTTTACCCGGTCCCCGTTATTATGCAGGCATAGGGTTATGGTTAAGAGTAGTCAAACATTAATACTGTAATTCTATCATCTCTTGTGTCCTGGGGAGCCAAAAATTTGGGTGTACACGAGAGGAGATATAGATAGAACAAAATGAAGAGATTTAGTAAAAAACCCAGAAGCCTGAATTCGAATTGCAAGAATCATTAGGACCACATGAGGTATTTTATCTTGATATTATATTTAGGATGTTCCAAAAGTTTGGGGGCAATTTTAAGACTTAAAATTTCAAAAATATAAATGTGAACAAATTTACAAAGCATATCATTTAAAGGTTTAATTATTTAAATGTATTTTATACATATTTAGTTTTATGAATTTGGGGTAATCAATTTGCCACCTTTAATTAGGGGGACTCCTGATGAAAGAGCAAAGTACCTCCTGTGGCCTTGTTACAGGGGTTGAACCTGAGGGGGATCAAGCCTCTTGATCCAGCTGCTGCTTTGCAGGAAATACAGGGGGCAGAGGGACAGGGTAAACTTCACCGTGAGCATGTGGTCCTCAAGCTCTGGACTGTGAAAAGCTGTCTATCAGATGGCCAAGCTTCTTCAGTGGATAAACTGTCAGGAAAAGAAGGGTACAGAAGGAGAATCTATAGCCTGTAAGTCTTTAAAAAGTAAACTAAAAAAAAAATAAACACATTTAAGTTATAGTGACAAAGGGGTGCACTTGAGTGATAAAACTATAAAGACAGGGAAGTGAGGACTACAAAAGTCAGGATGCTGGGAGGGAGGGCTTGTGATCAGACGAGGGTCCTTGGTGGCTGGAAAGTTCTGTCTTGACCTGCTTACATCCTGGTTACAAGGATATTTATCTTCTGACAATTCATTAAATCATGAGTTAGGTTTGTGTGGTTTTATGTATCTGTATTTTATAATACAAATAATACAGTAAAATGTAAAAGAATTTAAAATACAGTTTAAAAAAGAAAAGAAGACCCGTATGTAGCATCTGTCTTAGAGGTTGTATTCTCACAGGTTTCTAATTTTATTCTTTTTTTAGCTTTGGGTTTTTCTCTTTTTAAAAAAAAATTTACATTTTAATTTACATACAGTCAAATTCATTCTTTTCAGTTTAGAGTTCTGTGAGTTTTGACAAATGCCTAATGTTACGTAACCATGCCCAGATTCCGGGTTCCCCCAGAATTCTCTGGTGTTGCACTTTATGGTCAATCCTCCCTCCCTCGGTCCCTATAATTTTGTCTTTTCCAGAATGTAATATAAATGGAATTACATAGTGGATAACTTTGGGAATCTGGCTTCCTTCATTAGCATAATGCATTTGCTATTCTGCCCTGTTGCTGCGTGTATCAGTAATCATTCCTCCTTATTGCAGAGCAGTAGTTTACCCCTCTCTTACCGCTGAGTAGAATGTTTATCCGCTCATCAGTTGATTTCAGCTTTTGGCAATTATTAGCAAATGTACTCTAAATATTTACATACAGCCTTTCATGTGCACGTTTTCATTTCTACTGAGTAAATTTTAGGGTTTTTAAAAAAATGTTATTCCCAAATTTTTGTCCTTTAGTTTATCAAGTGAAATGAAAGCTCAGACGTATAGGGGACAGCTGTGAGGATACGTCAGGCCCTGCGGAAGAGAAAGTTGGTTCATTTTCCCTTTCACTCTGTCCTGTGGCAAGCAAGCCTGTTAAGTCCCCCATCATTGACCTCTGATTTCTTTTAGGATTAAACCCTCTGTTTCTTTTAGAAATGGAAAATTATAAGACACATATTTCAAAATTCAGCCTTGGCTAGGAGCGATAGCTGAAGCCAGAGGATATAAATCGCAATTAGGGGTTTATTGGCAAACTTCAAGAAAGTAGACCCTGTGGACAGCTGCTCTGAGGAGACACGACTGAGCCAGTCCTTTGTCTTATTAAAAAAGAGTAAACACTGGAGCATATTTAGAAGAATTTTACCTTGAAAACATTATGAATATAAATATATTAAACCATATTGGGGTCATGATCCCATCTTGTGAGATACATCCATATTCTGTATGTTGTTTTCATATTTTCTCTCTCCAGTTATGATTGCAAGAGTTCCCTTTAAGTCCTGACTTTTAAGTGATTAGTGTTGTCTTATATAACCCTAATCTTGTGGCTAAGCTATATTCAGTTATTTGTTACAGAAACATTAAATTTACTCATTATATGTTTGTTATAGAGAATTAAATTTGTTAAAATACTGTTTTTGTAGCATATTAAATTTAAATGAGCTGATATAGGAAAGTGACCTAGATAAGTAGTGACTCAGATAAGAGAGAAGTTTATTTCTCTCTCAGGTAGTAGTCCAGGGGTAGGCAGACCGTCCAGGCAAATACGAGTCTCCTTTCCACCAGGTCACTCGGGGAACCTCACTCCTTTCTTGTTGCTCCATAATCACATAAAACAGAAGACAGCAAACTTTTCTGTAAAGACCCAGAGAGTAAGTATTTTAAGCTTTGTGGGACAGACATGCTCTGTCATAACTTCTCAAGGTGGCAGTCACAGATAATATATTAGTGAATGGGTGTGGCTTTATTCCAATAAAACTTTATTTACAAAAACAGGTGGAAGGCTAGCTTTGGCCCATGGATCATGGTATGATAACTCCTGCCCTAGCATGTGGTCTTCATGGTTGAAGCTCCCTGCATGTTCTGTTGTGTGGGAAGGGGTGAGGAGGCAGCAGAAGGCAAGACATTACCCAGAAATGGATGTGTCAGGGCGCCTGGGTGGCACAGCGGTTAAGCGTCTGCCTTCGGCTCAGGGCGTGATCCCGAGGTTGTGGGATCGAGCCCCACGTCAGGCTCCTCCACTATGAGCCTGCTTCTTCCTCTCCCACTCCCCCTGCTTGTGTTCCCTCTCTCGCTGGCTGTCTCTACCTCTGTCAAATAAATAATAAATAAAATCTTAAAAAAAAAAAAGAAATGGATGTGTCATTTCTGTTAACATCCCGTTGACCAGAGCTTAATCATCCGTCCATTGACTTCCAGTAGGAGGCCGGAAATGCTCTAGCTGAGCGATCACATATCTAGAAAAAACAGAGGAGTTTGATAATCAAAAGAAAGGAGAGAGGGAAATTAGGGGAAAAATTTAGTTTGGGGATGAAATTCCTTTTCCCTCTGAATGTTGAAATCATTGCTCCACTTTCACCTAATTCCAATGTTGAAGTCAAAGAGTCAAAAGCTACTTTAATCAAGCCTTAGCTTTTAGCCTCTAAATTTCATAATGATATGCTCTGGGGCGATCTTTTTTCAACCACGTTGCTGGGGTTTAGCGGGCACTTTACATCCTTCAGTTCTGGAAAATTGTCTTGAATCATTTCTCTGATAGTTTCTTCCCTTCCATTTTCTCTGTTCTCTCTTGCTGTAGTACCAATTAGACTGATGTTGGATTTCCTGGGTTGATTTGTAATTTCATTTTCTTTCCTTTCCTATTGTCTACCACTTAGTTTCTTTGCTCCACTTTTGAAGTTGATGATGTCCTCAACTTTCAATTCCAAACCTTTGAATTTTTATTTGCTCTCTTATTTTTCATTTCTAAAAAGTTCTTTTTTTGCAACGTTTCCCCTGTAGATCGATCCCAGTCATTTTATTATGGATAGCACGTCTTCCCTCACTTGTTCTGCTACCGTGTTGTCTCTACTTCCTCAGAACTGTTTCTCCTTGATTATTTTATTTACTGCCTTAAATGTTGGAGGATATCCTTAAGTATCTGAATGTCCCACAGATGTCCATTTATAGTAAAGAATGAGGTAATTAAAAAGAGACTAATTGTAAAAAAAAACCAAAAAAACAACTGATTGTGAACTGCATGTGCATGGGCTGGGCTTGTCCAGGGAGGGGCTGCTTCCCGGAGGTGTGACTCGGGGAATGCTGCTGAGAAGAGCACCAGGTGTCACGTTTGTAGGTCTTTGCACTCGAGTCTGTGAAGAGTGAGATTTTGTGTTGTGTTTTAGAAATAAATATTCTGTAAACTCCATTTTATTTTTCACTTCCACAACTACAAGGAGGAACTTCTAGGGAATTTACGTAGCTTCTATTACTGGTAAAGTTAACTGTAACAAGGCAAGTATGGTAATGATTAGTGATTTCATTATAAGAAAACAGGTCAGAAAATTCAATTTCCCATGATGAATAAAGTTTATAACTTAAGGGAACAAACACAATTCTATCTAGCAAATAGAATTTTCTACAGTGTACATAGTATATACATTATACAGCTGTTGTATTTAGAAGTTAAATATCAAGGATACTCTCTGCCCTTAGTAAGCAAATATGTAACAGGAAGTATAATTATATTTTAAAGACCCAAGCATGTGTAAACTAAAAAATAAACTTAGAGAGAACTTTGCCCCTTTTGTTCAAAATTTTTGTTCATTTTCTCGATAGAATCAAAAACAAGAATCCCTTAATTATCCATATCTCATTAACATGAGGCAAATAACTCTGAATCTAAAATACTTGTTTCAACCAAGTTCTTCTTATTCCATGTTTCTCATTACGTATATCTACACCTTGTAACCTATTATTTTCTTTTAATTTAAACAGGACCAAATTACAGTATTTTCAACTTAATATATTTTCACAAGCCAGTCATTTTCTCCAGAAAACCTTCCAATCTCCCACCTGGTGGGGGGAGGAGGAAATAGAGAAGAGGAGACAAGAGATAACAAATACAACAGCCAACTATTGCACAGACAGGAAGAGAAAGAGAACAGGAAGAGACCTCACTATACAGTTTGCAATCCTCCACTTAACCCCCCTGATTCCCGTTAGGTACCTCGCTCTCCTCTTTAAATTCATTCAGTGTTATCCTAGTGGAGTTTGGGGAGAGAGTAGAAATAAGTCTATGCTTAGTCTAACGTATTTAATTGGTAACACTGGATAGATTTCTTTGGAAATAGGAAGCACCTCACTATTTGTGGAAATAAAAAATTTCTTGCTTAACTGTTCACGCTGTCAAAAATAGAAGTTTCACAATTATAGAGTGCTACATTCACTCTTTAAGAAAGACCATTAGTTCTGTCTCAGTATCTATTCTCCCCTTTTCCCATAAGAATTCTATTTTTTTTCAGTTTTCTTGAGACGTAATTGACATACACGCTGTATGAGATTAAGGTGTACAACATAATGACTTGGTATACATATATTGTGAAATGAATACCACAAGGAGTTTCATTAACATATATCACCACATGTAGTTACAAAAAAAATTTGTTTTTGTGTCGAGAACCTTTACGACCTATTCTGTTAACAACTTCCAAGTTTACCACATAGCAGCGCTAACTATAGCCATTAAGTTTACATCACATCCTCAGTACTTATTTATTTTTTAACTGTACATTTTTACAAGAACTCTAATTTCAATTGGGTGTCTTGCCATCCAGCTAAAAGAAAGCATTTCACAGCCTCCTTTTTAGTTACATTTAGCCATGTGAATAAGTTCTTGCCTGTAAAAAGTAGAAAGAAGTGATCTATGGAACTTCTGGGATGTCTCCTTAAAAATGAAGAAAGCTTTGCCCTTCTTCCCTTTCTTTGTCCTGCTTTCCCAAAATCAGATGAGATGCTGGACCACCAACAGCCATCTTGGACAAAAGCTACATCCTGAGATTGGTGGACCAGACACTTTGAAGAAAGCTAGGCCTATGGCATCTTCCTGGCAAATAAAATCCCCATGAATTGTCCTAAAACCTTGCTTTATCTTTTCCAAATATCCAGGCTGCAGAGAGCTTATACTCCAGGCTGCCCCTTACAGAGGTTTAATTCCCCTCCTTGGTGCTGGCTTGCTCTTTTGTCCTGAATGATTCTCCCTGACTCTCTGCAAGCATCTTGGTCTAGTAATCTTAGATCCCAAGTACAACTCAGTCACACTGCGCTCAGATCGGATGACTTATACACACCAGAGCTGTCAACCACTGACTCCAGACCCATCAATCCCTAAGTTGCACCTACTAGGTTTTTCTTTAGCCAATACTCACTAGACTCTGTTTTACAGTGATTCAGATTCTTTTCCTGAAGGTAGGAAACACTCATAGTTACCTGATCACACCTATTCTTTCTTCACTCTTGATAATAGGATCTTCAATTTCATTTGAGAGTTGTACTAGTTTCCTATTGCCACTGTAACAAACCATCACAAATTCAGTGGCTTAAAACAACACAAAAGTATTCTCTTATAATTCTGGAGGCCTGAAGTCTAAAGTGGAGAGTCTAGGGGGAAGTCAATTTCCTGGCTTTCTCTAGTTTCTAGAAGCTATCTGCATTCCTTGGTTTGTGGCCCTCCTTCATTCCAACCTCTGCTTCCACTATTTCCTTCTCTGATTTTGACCTCCTTGTTTCCCTCTTATAAAGACCCTTGTGATTACACTGGGCCCACCTGATAATTGAGGATAATCTCCCCATCTCAAGATCTTTAACATAATCACATTTCCAAAGTTCCCTTTTCCAGGCAAGGTAACATGGTCACAGGCTCCAGGGAGGTTATTATTCTGCCTATCATAGGAGGCAATGATTCCAGTCCCAAAGGATGAATCATAATTAGTCTAAGCCAGCTATGGCAATTCTATTTGTTATCTTTGACAGTAATAGGTCTATGAGGGGAACATGTGATGTATTCTGTCCAGTAAGAGGTAAGAAGAAGTCTGGGGTATCTGGCAAGATCTTCTGCCTGGTCTCAATTGCACAATATATTGGATGGTAAGTTAAACAGGATAAGCCCTATAAAGTACCTAGAATAGAACTATATAGTAAGTGTTCAACAAATTGTAGCTATTATTATCATATATTGTCTGTGCTTGATGGCTCACATTTTATTTTGGCAGATTAAATCCCATGATTAATAATAGTGTCACCAAAGCCCCACCTTGAGACAAACATGACTGAGAAAATGCCTTCTACATATCCTGATCCTCTCTTGGAGGGTTAATAATCACATCCAATACTGTAGAAATTAATCTCTGAGACAACTCTGGGGAAATTTCACTTATTTTGCAATTAAGAGCCCATGTTAGAAATTAATAATAGATATTTTGTTCTGTACTAATTTAAAGATGGGTATTTTCAATAATGTTGAGGCCAGGCATCTCCCTCTAATTCTGATCCTTAAACATATATGAGTACCCTACAGTAAGGAGGAACAAGAAGGCCCTCCGGTCCATAAAACACTACATTATCTGGTAATCTAATGTTCTTCTAAAAATACCTCTTGAGACAGGCTTTCCTAATCTTTCCTACCTACAGACTGTAGACAGACTAAAATCAGTCCTGTCTGCCCCTCCTTAGGCAAATATGGGCCTTGTCCTTATAATTCCTGGTTGAATAAAGACTGTTAAGAATTCATCATCCCATAACAAAACTTGGCAAGAATTCATGTAAAATAGCACCCAGAGAAACGGCTGTTCTGTGCCATGCACAGAAGTCTAATTGGGTTCTGGCTTCACAGAACAATATAGAACATTTGAGACAATTTTTGGAACAATGGTTGCATGAACAGTGACAGCCCATTTTAGAGAGCTACATCTAGCCAGTTACGCTGAAATACTGGATAGGTCTCATGACTGCATCCCCCTTGCCTAGAATGGTGCCTGGCTCATGACTGTGAATAATATTTTTGAATGATTTTTAAATTTTTTTTATTTTTTATTATTTTTTACTATTATGTTCAGTTAGCCAACATATAGTACATCATTAGTTTTTGATGTAGTGTTCAGCGAATCACTAGTTGCGTATAACACCCAGTGCTCATCACTACACATGCCCTCCTTAATACCCATCACCCGGTTACCCCATCCCCCCACTCCCCTCCTTTCTGTAACCCTCAGTTTGCTTCCTGGAATCCAGAGTCTCCCTCTCTGATTTCTTCTCATTGAGTTTTCCCTCGCTTTCTCTGTGACCCTCTGTGCTATTCCTTATGTTCCACATATGAGTGAAACCATCAAAATCCTAGAGGAGAACATAGGCAGTAACCTCTTTGACATTGGCCACAGCAACTTCTTTCAAGACATGTCTCTAAAGACAAGGGAAACAAAAGCAAAAATGAACTTTTGGGACTTCATCAAGATAAAAAGCTTCTACACAGCAAAGGAAACAGTCAAAAAAACTAAGAGGCGAACCATAGAATGGGAGAAGATATTTGCAAAGGACATTACAGATAAAGGGTTGGTATCCAAGATCTACAAAGAACTTATCAAACTCAACACCCAAAAAACAAATAATCCAGTCAAGAAATGGGCAGAAGACATGAACAGACACTTCTCCAAAGACAACATACAAATGGCTAACAGACACATGAAAGAAATGTGCAACATCACTAGCCATCAAGAAAATACAAATCAAAACCACAGTGAGATACCACCTCACACCAGTTAGAATGGCAAAAATTAACAAGACAGGAAACAACAAATGTTGGCAAGGATGTGGAGAAAGGGGAACCTTTTTACACTGTTGGTGGGAATGCAAGCTGGTATGCTACTATGGAAAACAGTATGGAGGTTCCTCAAGACATTAAAAATAGAGCTACCCCATGACCCAGCAATTGCACTACTAGGTATTTAACCCAAAGATACAGATGTAGTGAAAAGAAGGGGCACCTGCTCCCTAATGTTCATAGCAGCAATGTCCACAATAGCCAAACTGTGGAAGGAGCAAAGATGTCCTTCAACAGATGAATGGATAAAGAAGATGTGGTTCATATATACATTGGAATGTTACTCAGCCATCAGAAAGGATGAATGTTTTTTTTAAAACTGAAAGGAACCAGGAGGCTGCATTGCAGAGAAAGTGAACTCTGAGACCTAAAGTCTTCTTTTGAGGCAAATAGAATTTCATTATACTGTTTCAAGCTAATTTGTTTAAAACTTCTCTAACTGATGCTTAACTCCTTTGCTAATGTATCCTCAAACCTTTAATTTCTATTATTCTGCAGTATTCCTTAAAAAGAAAGACTCTTGTTTCTAACTTTATACATATTTTATGTATTTTCATTTTCTGTAAATTGATTTTGTGTGGCCACCGGGAAAATGGATATTGTCATTCATTTGTAGGTTGCTGTTTCACACAATATGAAAAAATTGTTGGACTTAATTTTTCTATTGAATTGGCCTGCTCCGGAACCATGAGGCAATAACCTTTACTCAACTCACAGGATAAAACTGAAATTCAATCCACATTGTATTTGGCATTTTAAATCCAAAGCACTTAAAAACCTCCCTACGCCAGAGGAAAAGCATGAGCCAAACAGACAAACTATATAGAAAGTCATTTAGCTGAGGCCAGAGCAGAGAATCCTTCCACATCCAATCCTGAAAGAGCAGCCCGCAAAGGGATTAAGAAAGATGGTGTTTCCGTTCTCCCCAGGCCATTTTCATCATGGGACTTCTTCATCATTCCTTTTGAAGTGTTGTCAGGTCCAGAATCCTAGGTGTGCGGTCCCTGCAGAGCCGAGCCCCGCCTGTGTGAAGAGCTACCCCAGCACAGTGGTGAGGCATCACAGTTCTCCTGCCCAGATCCCTGTTCCTCCTCCAGGAGCCCCGGAGCAGCTGCAGAGTCCCAGTCATGGCTGGACGAGGAGCTGGCATACTGCCATATGGATATGGGGTGTGATATTTCGGTCACATGAACACTGCTTCATACCAACCCCAGCCCCTTGCTGGCTGCGTCCTCCTAACCAAGATGAATATTGGTAGCACTCAGGACTGGCGCAGGGTGTGAAAAACTGAACTTTTCTTCTTTCGCCATGTTAAATATCTCTGGGCTCATCCTCGGGAGGATGAGAATTATTGTTCTCTGCACTTCGGGGGGACTTAACTGTCCCAAGCTTTCGGGGACAAGCACCACAGCTTCTGTGTGAAGAACCGGGGCTCCTTCAGACCCACTGGTCCTGAGGGACGGCAGCATCACCTGAGGCATCTGCTCGCCTTTACTTCCCTGCGCCATGGAATTAGGCATGGCCAAGGCACTCGCGTGGGCCAATGAAATGGGAACAGAACAACGGGTCACTTCAGGAAGGAGGCCTTTTACTGCAGGCACTCAGGCTCCAGCCTGCTCTTCTCTGCCTTGGTCATCGGGGTGGCACACGCGCAGCCTCGGCCTGTGTTCCCACATCACTGTGATGGGCACAATCCTCCCACCTGCCCTTGTCAGACTTGCAGGACGAAAGAAAAACAAACCTTTGTTATTTTAAGTCACTTACATGGTTTTTAACTCCATTGCAACCTAGTTCATTCTCATTGAGGAATATTAAGGATGACTGGGTGTGGAAAAAAGACCAAATGGGGGTTTTTGTGAATGAAGGAGTAAAGAGGGAAGGGGTGGCCCCAGGGAAAGGCTGAGGGGCAGTTTAGACAGTGGGTCCCAGCCTGGAATGGGCACGAGGCCTCTATCCCTGTGAGCGCCAGGCCAAGTGCAGGAGAACCAGACAACTGTCCTGTCCAGGAAGCACATGCAAGGGGGCTCCCAGGGTCTGGGGGGGACTGTCACTGCCAACAGTCTATGTGCCATGGGACATTCACTGGAAGTTGAATGCATGGTCATTGTTCGTCCGTGTCTAAGAAGAAGATGCTAAGACAAGATGAAGACAGGCAAGAGGTTTCTCAAGAAATGAAAACGGGCAATCCTGGTGGAGAAGAATGAGGAGAGAGTTGGAGAGGGCAGGGAAAACAAATGGATTACAGTGAGTTCCAGCTCCTTTGAAAGAGGCAAGGAGGGGAAACGTTAAGCTCCAGAACAGTCTCTAGGGAATTTTCAGCAAGATTTATGAGAAGTCCACCCAAGGTCATCCTTCTGGGGAGTCTGTGTTTCCCATGTCCTAGACTCCCTGACACACTTAGCCATCGGCTGGGAGCAGTCCCTGGAAAACATGGCCTGGTGTTGATGCTGTGAAGGACGTCAGAGAGCAGCAGCTGTGAATCCCAGGAAACTCTGCTCCCACAGGAATTGGTGTCAGTGGAGAATTGTACCAGCTTTCATGTATATTTTATAAGCTTATAAAAGTCTACCGGGGAAAAGACCAAAGATGACACGTAACATGTGGTAATAGTCTTGCCTTACATTTGTCTCAACGTTTACAGCTCTCCCACTGCTTCTACGTACCTCCTCTCATTCAAACGGTCGGGGTGACATTATCCACATTATAAGGCTGTGAAGCCTGAAGCTCCAGCACAGCCGTGCGTGTGGAGGGGAACTGAACCTCGCGCTCCACCATCTACCTCACTCATAGGGCTCAGTCCACAGTGTCATGAAAGCACCTGCTGAAACCCAGTGCCCCAGAAATGTTTGTCGTGTCCTTAAAAGAAAATGAATCTTAAACCACTTGCTTATAAGCTGCTTAGAAAGAAAATCCACTCTGAAGAAGGCTCTTCCTGTGTTTATCCTTTCACAAGAGGTGGCATTCATAGGATGAGAATAGATTTGTCTCTAGCACAGATACCCAAGGGTGGGTCACAAGAGATCCTGTTTACCAGGAACCTCCTGGGGGTGACCATAGGCTGGTGTCTCCGATTGCCAAAGCACCGCAGTGTGACTTCAGGATCAAGGAGGACAAGACCCCAGGCTGAGACACCTCACCCTATGTAAAGAGGAGAAGGTCTGGCTTCAAGGTGCAGATACTGCAGAGAAAGCCCTCCCAAAGCCATGGTGCCTCCCTCAACCTGACAACAGGTTTGTTTATGGGGGACAAGACCAGCATATACTTCTCATTAGCATTCATGGAGATTTTTTCTCTTCCTAAAGAGAAAAAACAAAAATGGTGAAGCAGGAATTACCCAGACTGCAGGAAAAACCCAAACCACAGTTCCATCCTCTGAACTGGCACAGCTCAGTAAGGAAGGAGAAGGTGCAGGCTCTGTGCCACGCTTTTGGGTTTCACCTAAAATCAGAGACCAGTTAAAGTCAACCCAATGCCAGAAATATGGCACATGAGATGAAAATAAACATGAAATCTTCAAGGTCTAAGGAAAAAATGGGTTGCGACATGTCAACTTTAGGACTGTTGATTATATGGAAACCTTTGAAAGTGTCAATGTTTTCGCTGGGTGTCAGAAAAACATCCAGAGACAAGGACTTTTTAAACTATGAAATCATTTCCCGGAGAATATCATGGGAAACATTCGCATAGTGCACTTCATGCAACTTCCTTTCAGAGTAGGGTAGAAAGAAATGCACATTCGACCTCTCTGGGACTGCTTTCAGCACGGGAAAGTGTTCTGGTGATATAGCGCTCCATTAAACAGCCCTGGACCTGACTTTGATTTTATACTTCAGAGTCATTTGCTCAGGGTTGGGAAATTGCTTTCCTTTCTTAGCAAACGCAACTGCCCTGGGCAGCAGAAGAGGAAATAGCAGGTTGATGGGCTGAAAAAGGTCTAAGTTTGAGTCCTGATGCTGTCACTGACCAGGTCTTGTCAGGCAGGTCACATAACCACTCACAGCCTGTTTCCTTATTTGTAAAATAAAGAGGTGGTTAATGGGTCAAAGTCTTTTTTTTTAATGTTTTTTTATTATATTATGTTAGTCACCATACAGTACATCCCTGGTTTCTGATGTAAAGTTTGATGATTCATTAGTTGCGTATAACACCCAGTGCACCATGCAATACGTGCCCCCTTACTACCCATCACCGGTCTATCCCATTCCCCCACCCCCCTCCCCTCTGAAGCCCTCAGTTTGTTTCCCAGAGTCCATAGTCTCTCGTGCTTCATTCCCCCTTCTGATTACCCCCCTTTCTTTATCCATTTCTTCTCCTACCGATCTTCCTAGTTCTTATGTTCCATAGATGAGAGAAATCATATGATAATTGTCTTTCTCTGCTTGACTTATTTCACTTAGCATTATCTCCTCCAAAGTCTTTTTGCTCTTCTAATTGACCTGGGAAGCTTTGGAAGAATACAGATGCCTGGGGCCTCACACAGACTTACAGAATCAGAACCTCTGGAAATCTAGGTTTTTAAAGCTCCCCGGGTGATTCCAATGTGGGCACTCCATAGACCAATATTTCAGGGCTAACCAGAGAAGATGCTCAAGATCCCTTACTATTCTAAAATTCTATGATGGTGAGGACGTAGGAAGAGGAGGTCAGGGAGAAGCATTCTTCTGTGCCACAGAGCAGAGGGGTCTACATCACCTGGGAGCTTATTAGAACTGCAAACTCTTGGACCCTATTCCAGAAGCCTGCTGTGTGTGTGTATGCAGGTGTGCATGCGTGCATGCATGTGTGTGCATGCGTGTGTGTGTGTGTGTGTGTGTATGTGTGATTATTCTTCCACTTCTCAAGTAGGCAAAATATCCCAGGTGAATTACCAGAGGTGAAGTTAACCATTTGGGGGAAAAGAAAATTTTAACTTGTGTCTAACTGCTAGTCTTTGATTAAGTTAGGGGGAAATTAAAAATATTGCAGCTCACTTTTTCAGGGGTTTGCTATTCTTACCCACATCCTGTGTTGAGAGCGGATTCTCAAAGGAAGAGAAAAAAAACACCTCCACAAAGAAAAGACTTATTTCTGCTATTGGAGGAGGGACAGAAGTCTAATTTACAAAATTCAGATAGAGTATATAAAAGACAGAATTTAAAAACCAGGGGGGGAAAAGATAAAAAATCTTCCACACAGAAAAAAAAAAAAAAGCCTATTTTTTTTTCTCAAGAAAATAAGCACCCAGTTTTATTATTTTCTGACATTCCACTGAAATAAAATTTTTAGAGAAACCCTATGGCCTCTGGGTGTTGTGTTGGTAAGTGTTCATTATAAGGAGCAGATGATGTGTTTCCTGGGAACACAGATATTTTTTCTGCCACTTTGAAGAGGTGTCATTTTTACTTTTTCTTCCAAGATAAAACTGAACTTTCCATGAGAATTTTTTCATAAATTTTCATTTATTACTCATAGATATTATTCCTGATACAATACAGGAGTAATGTGTTTCACTTGTCTACATTTGTGAAAGAAAGAAATCCATGGCAAAGGTATAGCACTTTCTTTTTAATCTCTACACACATAAATAAAATTAAAATTTGCAAATGGGCTTCCAGGGTGCCTGGCCCTAGGACTGAGGGCAAGGAATAAGGCTCCCCCCAAGCCTGCCCACGACTGCTGCCCTCCAAACTGACAACACAGATCCCAAACCACTGCCACTTACATTCTTGTTTTCTAAAGATAGGTGAGCCAATGGTCATTCATAACACAGAAATTGAGTCTCAGATTGTCATCTTTGGGCACTAAGCAACCCGGAAAGTTTGGGAGGGAATCTGGTGGAGAGGAAGTAGGAAAGGGGAAGGACACAGCTTATTTGTTTTTTCATATATTTTTTACGATTTTACTTATTTATTTATTTATTCATTTGGCTAGCATGTGAGCAGGGGGAGGGGAAGAAGCAGAGGGAGAGAAAGAATCTCAACCAGACTCCACATCAGTGTGGAGCCCAATGTGGGGCTTGATCCCATGACCCCGAAATCATGACCAGAGGCGACATCAAGAGTCTGACGCTCAACTGACTGAGCCACTTAGGCGCCCCAGGACGAAGTTTTATTAGGGACTTCATTAAGGTTAAATCTCTAGCCATGAGGGAGTCAGGGAACACAAAGCCCATAAAGCCTCCTCAAATCTCATGGCAAACCACAGGCTCTTTGGTGGGATCAACCTCTGAGTTCCAGATACGGATGAGTACAAGGACACAGCTTTGGCTCCACAGGCTGGTAGATGGGGTAATTCTCCCCTACCCAAAACATGAACTGGCATGAAGGTCAGGAAGCCGAGGAGCTGCTTACACATTAGATTCCAAAAAAATGGGGATGGGGGTGTGTGGCCTCAAGGTTCCTGATTGTGTGTCTAGATCCCAGTACATCAGTTCACCCCAGCTCAACCTCAGGTGTGGGTAAATGCAGTCATACCATGGGCCACTCGCCTGCTGTGAGGCTCAGGGAGGTTCTGGTAATCACCACACTCCATGCCATCAACCAGGTACTGCTTCTAGTTTTCCATCCACATATTGTACTTTTGTGGCAGTGCAGCTAGTTCTTCTGGAGTCTTGGGGTAGGGACCCCGGGAGCGTGTCCTTAGTACTGCAGAAGACTGTCTGTACACCCACGTACCAGCTGCCCTTTGCAGCCATAGGCTTCCCAGGACTCCTGTCTGGGCCGCCGCCTCTTTGCTTTCTTTATTAATTTACTATTAGTTTACCTGGAAACTATTTTCAGCAGTTCTAAAGCTAACGTCTATTTAAGACTCTATGTAATTCTAATTTAGCTTGTGCTAGTTTTGCTGACAAAGCCAACAGAGGACCATGATTAGCAGTGTTCTCTTTCCTCTAGTGAATTAGAGGTGCATTGATCACACTTATTTTTCAGACTAATGAGCATCAAGCTTGTTAGTACATCAGAATTACCTGGGGAGCTTTTAAAAAATTATGATGCTCAGGCCAACTTCAGACCGTTTATTTATTTATTTTTAAAGATTTTATTTATTTATTCAACAGAGATAGAGACAGCCAGCGAGAGAGGGAACAAGCAGGGGGAGTGGGGGAGGAAGAAGCAGGCTCCCGGCAGAGGAGCCTGATGCGGGGCTTGATCCCAGAACGCTGGGATCACGTCCTGAGCCGAAGGCAGACGCTTAACAACTGAGCCACCCAGGCACCCCAGACTTCAGACCGTTTAAATCAGAGTCTCTGAGGGGGTGGAAAACAAGCATCAGTATTTTTAATACTCCCCAGATAACTCGAATGTGCATCCAAGGTTGAAAACCATCCAGAAAGGAAAAAAAAAAATAGAGGAAGAGCTCCACGTGAAAGGCGGTGTGAGAAATGTGAGGTTTTGGCTGGTTGATTTGATGGCCGGTTGAATGAATGGTTGTTTGAAAGGACAGAAGGTATGGCTCTCAATGTGATCTAGGACTTAGAGCAAAGTTGGAAAGGATATCGGGACTCCCCCTTTCAGAGCACATGGGAGGAGCACAGCTCTTTACTTCACAGAGGTCACTTCACAGACATGTACACTTATCCCTTACCTGGGCTTGTTCAGAGCCTCCCCTGGTCGGGGGAATTTCTCTCTCTGCCTTTTTTCCCTCCACTGCCACTGCAGCCCTTCTGCTGACCTCTCCACCTGCCAGCTTGAGGTGGCTCCCAGAGCTGTTCCAGCTGCCCCCTGAAATGGCAGTCCATGTGATGAGTGGCTCTAATGGTGGCAGGCGGTAGGAAGACAGGAGGGAATTTCTTCCACTTCCTCCTTCATGATCCTTGACTCATGCACCAGAGACACAGCTGGTTTACTTACAACTTCAGAAAGCCCCTACAGTTTAGCTAGTGCTTAACTCCTCTTACAGGCAGCCCCTGCTAACCCACTTCCCAGTTTATGTAATTTCCATGCTTTACACAACGCAAGAGGTAGTCAAGGAATGTGTGTTGAGTAAATTAGTCACCTCTTCTTTGTTTCATAGCACTTGTAACACTGATGTCTTCCAACCTTGCCAGACTGAAAACTTTGTGTCTAATTTCTTTCCAGTGTATCTCCAGCATCTATCAGGTGGCTCTCAATAAATATTCACTAAGTGATAAATGTATAACTAATTAAATGCTTTGATTCTCATACAATATCCACTATGATGCTAACTCTAGATAATATTTGGTTAATTGAATGCAATGAATGTTGGTTTGCAAACCGTCCCTGGACATAGAAGACAAGGAGGGATGAAAGAAGAGGCGGACAGCTCCAGACTGGTAAGTCTGGTAGGTGGCAGGTTTCATAAGCAGAGAACTCACAGGGCTTGTCTTGGGCAGCTGCAAGATGAGTAGATCTTTATACCTGCTTGTCAAATCCCAAAAGTTTATGTAGAGGCCTTAACTGGGATCAATCACGTATTCAGTCCAGATGGCCTCAACAACAAATTGCTCTCTCGAGGCTCTGCCCTTGGAACAACTTTCACTGTGGGAATGGTAGGCAGAGCATGTATTCAAGGACAGGGGAGGGAAGAAGTAGTCTCCAGTTGCTTGGGTCCAGCTTGAGGGTCAACTGGCAGTCTTGATGTTCTCCTCCAATACTCCACCCCTTGTGACTGGCTCCTACAATCTTACACACCCTCCTCTTCCAAGTGTGCCCTGAGTGGTGTGCAAGGGGTTTCACTAGCATGGAGGTAGCTTGTTGGGTGGCTATCTGGCTTCACTGGCAGTAGGCAGCACAGCAACAATATGGGCACATGCAAGAGAAAACAGACTAAATTGATTCCCAAAATAAGTCACAAGAGCCAAGAGCCTCGGGATTCCAACTATTGATTTACTAAGGCCCCTAGACTGGGGGTGTCCACTTGTGTCCTCCTGTGATTTAACAGAGATGATACATTGGCAGATTCATCAGGTATGAACACACAGCACTCTGGGTAATGACACAGGTGTCCCTTTGTGAGGCAATAATAATATCCAAGGCCATTCTATTCTGGAGGATAGCTTTTCTCATATGAGACGTTTCAGTATTCAGTAAGGACAAGGTTGGTTGGCTATCAATTCAGGCTTGCTGGGTAAATGTAGCAAGGGCTTCTCTATATATTATAATGTCCCCAGGCCAATGGAGGGGACAAAGATGTTGGCTAAATGAGTGTAACAGTGGAAAACAGAACATGCCCACCGGCCTCAAGGAGAGGTAGGTTGGCAGCTTTGGGAACGTGACCTGGTTTTACGTACCATACATTTTCACCAGGGGAGGCAGCATTGCCAGGAGTGAGGAGACAGACTGGGATAGGACTGGAATCCCTCCCTTCTTCCCCCTTTTAATGGTGCATGTTCCATTCTAGGTATAGTGTGTTTCAACAGTTCTGGCCTGCAGCAGATCAATACGATCCTAGTGGAGACTGGAGTTAAACCCATGGCAGAGATCGGTCAATGGGATATGTTCTCAACCCGCCCCTAGGTAAGACGGGAGGTTCTTACCACAATGAAATGTTCCTCTATGACAGGCTCTACCTGGAGGAACACTGTGTCCACTGGCAGGAGCTGTTGCTCTATGGAGGTATATTGGGTTTCCAGCCCCTTCCAGAGCTGGGGCCAACATTCTGAGGATATTCTTTTCTTCTGTTGTCTCTGCCGCAGTGCCCAACCCATACCTTCCGGAGTCACAGACACATTTCACTCAAATGGTAGCCCTGTGTGGGAGATGCCCACAGCTTTAATCTGCCTCACTAGTATTTTTGCCTTTCTAGAACTGGCTTGTTGCTCTGCTACCCGGTCCCACACATGCCCTCTCTTCATCAGGAAATATAAGGAACGGAGGCACGGTGCCAGGTAGGGAATAAAAATCTTCCCAAACCCCCAAATCCCCACAGAGGTATGTACCTTTTTCATGTCCTTAGGGGTTGGATAGGCTTGCACCTTATCAATCACAGCTCCTGGGACAATGCACAACTCACCTGACCAAATGACTCCCCAAAACCTCAGCTGTGCCTGAGCTTTGAATTTTATGTCGGTTTACCTCCCATCCTCTCTCTTACAGATGTTCCAGCAAAGCTTGCAGAGTGTCCTGCAGCCTACCTGGAGAAGGAAAACAGGGGCAGATCTCCAGCTACTATCCCAGGATATACTGTGGGATTGTACAGGTAGCCCTGGAGAAGCACTTGAAAGGTCCCTTGCTGCCCCTCCCACGTGAAGGCAAATTGATCTTAGCTATCAGGAATCTGTACTTGTCAATCAGTGTCTTTTCCATGAATCTCCTTGAAAATAATGCACTTTTGCAGGAACACCTTGCAAAAGTGTCAGAGTAAAACAATAAATGTCTGTAACTGAAAAAAGGCTTTAAAATGCCATGGTTAAAGATCTGATAAGAGTTCTTTATAATGCAGCTAGCAGGGAAATCTGGTTATTTCTGTGACATACATGTTATTATTTTTTTTAAACTTATTAAAAAAAATTTTTTTCTAGGGGCGCCTGGCTGGCACAGTCGTTAAGCATCTGCCTTCGGCTCAGGGCGTGATCCCGGAGTTCTGAGATCGAGCCCCACATCAGGCTCCTCTGCTGGGAGCCTACTTCTTCCTCTCCCACTCCCCCTGCTTGTGTTCCCTCTCTCGCTGGCTGTCTCTGTCAAATGAATTAAATAAAATCTTTAAAAATATTTTTTTTTAAAAATTCAATTAGCCAACATTTAGTACATCACTAGTGTGACACACATTTTAAAATTATGACTGAGACTAATATAACAAAATAAATATTATTAAAAATAAAAAATAAAATAAAATTATGACTGATAAAATTATATCAAGACATATCAGATTTTTAGGGATTTCATACAAATATACTCTAAGGAAAGTTTAGCATCACTTCTTTTTTTTTTTTTTTAAAGATTTTATTTATTTATGTGACAGAGAGACAGCCAGCGAGAGAGGGAACACAGCAGGGGGAGTGGGAGAGGAAGAAGCAGGCTCATAGCGGAAGAGCCTGATGTGGGACTCGATCCCGGATCACCAGGATCACGCCCTGAGCCGAAGGCAGACGCTTTAACGACTGCGCTACCCAGGCGCCCCAGCATCACTTCTTTTTTTGACCATGTTTTCCATGTAATTTAACATATCAAATAAGCTTAATCGGTTTAATATCTCTCTTTTATAAGGAGAGAAAACACATCCTGCAAGATTTTCCAAGAACCCTCTGGAAAATCCCCAAATAAGGTCAAGATCAACAAGACTTCACTAAGAATTTCGTTTTTAGGAAACTTGTCAAAAATCCCAAAAGGTTTTTAAAACACTTGATGAAATATGATCTTAAGTCACTGTGAAACAATACTTAGTTATCTATTTAACCAAAATGACAAAGACCTCAAAGGCAAATACAGGAAGTTACACTGTGGTTAAAAAAACAAAAAACAGGGGCACCTGGGTGGCTCAGTCATTAAGCGTCTGCCTTTGGCTCAGGGCATGATCCCGGAGTTCTGAGATCGAGCGCCGCATCAGGCTCCTCCGCTAGGAGCCTACTTCCTCTCCCACTCGCCCTGCTTGTGTTCCCTCTCTTGCTGTCTATCTCTCTCTCCGTCAAATAAATAAATAAAATCTTTAATAAAAACAAACAAACAGAAAACTTTGCTCTTTTAATAGAGAAGTAAGTAATTGAAGACCTAACAGAGACACCATGAAGCACAGGAAATTATTTTGATAAAACATAAAATCTTTGTTTTCTAGGCAGATTAATTAAAAGGTAAAGGAAAACCTTTCACAATTCCATCAAGCACTGCACTGACCAATAGTCCAAGAAAACCTTGTCCTTATAGCAGATGAAAGAAAAGTTTCAGTTTTACATAAGCACACTTGATATTAAACCTTACGTTTTTATGCCAATTAAATAGAGCTCTTTTACAAAATAATTTGGGCAATACCCTCTGGAGGCAAAGAAACATCACATATACATGACATGTATCCACAGACAGACATAAACATACAGACAGACACAAACAGGGACCTTACAGCTCTCGTTCCAAAACTTTACCCACGAGTCAGGCACCCACTCACATGGCTAAAGCTTTTTACTAATATATGTGGAGAAGACTTTTAAGATTTGAATTTGCTCTTGATGAATAATCTTATGGAGCTGTGGACTAGGTTTCTGGGCAAGGAATTAGTCTGTATTTTACAAAGCCCCTATTTCCCCCTTTCCCCCATCAGTTTCTGTGGGCATTGTTTTAGTTATCTTCTGGGACAATGCCCACAGAAACTGATGGGGGAAAGGGGGAAATAGGGGCTTTGTAAAATACAGACTAATTCCTTGCCCAGAAACCTAGTGATCAGATTTACAAACAACTTCAAAGGACAGAGAAAGAATGCGAATTTTCCCCTAGGAGTTGGGGTGTGTTTCTCCATCATCAGAAGTCTAGGGCAATTGCAATTTGTAATTTTTCCTTGTATTAGGGGCTTGGATGGCATTATTTCTCCATTCTACTGTTGATCACAACACCCTCCCCTTTGCTCTCCTCACTTTTCCAGAGATTCCACCTCTTCGTGTTCTAATCAGACTTGGTCTCAAGCACTCAGAGCTTAATCTGTGGCAGCTCGTGCCCTCGTAGCTTTGCAAAATGGCACACTAAGGTCTCCAATGTATTATCTTGCTCTCTGATCTTGTCTGCCGGCTCTGCGTAGCAGAGAACTGCACATCCTTCTCCGACTCAGTTGGCATTGGAGTTCCCTTGCAACTTTGTAACTTGAGACTCAGCATCTGGTTGGGTCTCAGTGGCCAGCTGAGCTGCCCCCAGCAGAGGCCAGTGCACTGCAGCAGACACTTACGTCCCTTCTTAGCCACAGTGTCAGGCAAACACGTGAAAGCAGCCTGCCTTTGGCACGAGCCTGTACTCGTGCAGCAGTCCATAAGCATCTAACATGCAAGCCACTCCTCCCACAGAGAGGTCAATGGCTCACTCAGGATATCCTTCATGGCTGCCTCTTTCTCAAGGCCCATTTCCTCAGTCTCCTGGTTGGCTCACCTATTGTTGGTTCACAAACTGGACCCATACACAGAAGGCAAGGTGAGAACAAAGAAAGGCAGACCACTCCAGGTTGGTAGGTGGCAGGTTTAATAAACAAGGGAACTTGCTTACAAGGCTTGTCTTGGGTGGCCACAAGATAAGTAGATCTCAACACCCACTCGCCGAATCTTAAAAGTTTGTATATAGAGGTTTTAACTGCGTTCATTCATGTATACCTTGCAGACAGTCTTGGCAGAGAATTGCTGTCTCAGGTCTATGTCCTTGGAATAACCCCCTCTGTGGGAACAATGGCAGAACATACATTCTAAGGACCGGGGGTGGGGAAGCCTCCAATTGCCTGGGCCCTGCTCAAGGGTCAGTTGGTGGTCATGTCCTCTCGATTACCTCCTTCGACAATGAAGTTAATGGAAACTAAAACCTTTCTAGAAACTGCAGTGCCATGAATCTCCATTATTTCTCTGCCTCCAGGTCACTAGTGATATTTTGCAATTTCCTCAAATGTAAAGCCGCGGTAGTAATACTCATTAGGCTGGGAGGAGCACCCATAAAATTAGTGTAAGTGTGAAATTAAATAAAAAAACTGGCAAAAGAAACCACAAAGCACTAAATGATAGTGGTCAGTGAAGGATCATTTCCTGCTGCTTCCTGCTCCATGATCTATGTGCAGAAAACAAGGGAAAAGCTGTATTTTAGGAGAAAATGTGAAGAGATAATAACTTGGTGGTATAATTGAAATACTAATGACAGGGCAAGGAAAACATTAAAACAAAGGAAAACAAGTGTTCTAAGAGATGTATAGTATTGTGCAAAACTATGTGTTTAAGTGTGACTCCTGTGAGGAGAGGAATATTGGGGTTCCTAACATGCCTGGTAAGTCCCTAAAGTGCAGGTTAGTCTGTATTAAAACATTCATATAATCATAAAGTCAGAAAGCCCCTCAAGCAATCAGCTGGCTTTCATTTCTTTCCCCTCAGTAGGATAAGAGTCAAGCATGAGAGAGCAAGAAGCACCAGAGATTTAAAAAAATTCCCACAACACTGTTCAACATTTTCTTTGGAAGTATGCTTCACTCCCAAGCCAGACTTATATTTAAAAAACCACAAGAAACAAACCAAAAAGCCAAAACAAAACACTTAAACCAAAACCCTTTGTTTAACTGAAACCTATGTTACAATTTAAACCTTTTTCTTCCTTTGGTTCTCAGTAGCAATGGAAAACAGCAAATTTCTTCTTTGTGATACAACCAGCCAATGTAATACCACTACACCATTCAACGTTTCCCATTAAATACACTACCTATAATCCTTTTGTACATTCTGAATACTAAAATCCTAAATACGAAACCTTGAAATACTAAAAAAAAAAAAAAAAAGTTAAAGTGCCTTTATAATAATTAATGACTTGGAAAAAGGAACAATGATAAGTATTATTATATGTGCAATAAAAAGATTTTAAACATTATTTACAAAAAGTTAAAGTTCATACAGGAGATTTTACCCATTAGAGATTAAAACAGTATATGAAACTGCATGAATTAAAGCACTACAGTCCTGGTATAAATGAACAAATCAACGGAATAGAATAGAGTCCTCCAAAAATCTACTAATCCTGCTACACTACTAAGTCGAAATGATGCCCAACATGATGACATTAGTCAATGCCCCTTTGGTGTCAGTGCGGCACATAAATTGTCTCCACAAATCCCCACAGCAGCAGGGAAGAGGCAGAGCTGGCAGTCACTACGCAAACCACAGACCTCTGGAACCCCAAACTCTGTGCTCTTACTGAAAATATGTTGGAGCCTTCACTGCAAATCAGTAACAGTTAAAACTGGGGAAACGGCTTTGGGGCAATTAGTTAAACATGTGAGAAAACGTAAAGTTAGATTACTTCCTCACATCACTAAAAAAAAAAAAAATTAGGTGGACTAAAATCTGAAATGTAAAGATACATATGCACATACATACATACAATGTACTATGCTAAATACTGAACAGTTTTATAATCTTAAGAGTGAAGAAGGATACTCCTAGAATGACACCAAGGTCAGAAGCCAAGAAAAAGGAAAAGGGACCTATTTGATGACTGGCACAGAAGAAGACACTGTTAAGAAAGTCAAACAAACCTAGAAAAACACTTGCATATGTATACCAGAAACAAAGGGTTTCTCATAATGTAATGCCCTTAGTTGTAAAATGCATTTACAAAGAAATATGAAAAATATCAACATCCCAATCCAAACTGAGAAAAGGATATGAACAGACATCTCACAAAGGAAGAAAGATATACTGCCAATAAACATATATAATTATAGCCAGATTTACTCTCCGAGATACAGGACCCTGAAAACACCCAGGCTAACGAGAATGTGTGAGCGGGAGCAGGCATGCTCATACGCTGCTGGTACACACATACATCAGTACGAAGAAAGATACTTTCTCTACCCAGAAAATAGAGGAGATGGGTAAGTGATCTCCATGAGTCGAGATGTGAAATTGTGAGAGTCTGTATTTCTCTGAGTTGTGCCAATGATGCATAAATGGTGTAGGAATCAATAAAAAACATTTTTACATTAATAAATTGTTAAGATATGTTTCTCTCTCCAGTGAGTTGAATCTATTTTGAGAACTTACAGTGACTCATGTTGAAAACAGTACAGTTTTCACCCAAGACAAATACCAACACAAACATTTACCAACCTATTATGTGCCAAACATATGGAAACACTGGGAGTGCTGGAGGCAGCCAGGAGCTGATTGGACCACGAAGTAAAAACACACCATGACGCCCAGGGTGAAAAGCTTTATGGGAGCTAACCACTGGCTGAGGGAACACATGAGACAGGCATTTAAAACACTCTTGGGGATAAAAGGAGTGGCAAAGATGCCTCATAAGCAACTGCTGAAATGCATCCAAAAAACGTAATGACACAGATGAAAGAGATGTGCCTTTCCAGAGAAGAGAGCAGCATATGCAAAGACAAGGGCCCACCGGAGAGAGCAAGATGGGCCCAAGAACTCCTGGTGTCTCCTGAGGCTGCAGGGATGATAGCTAGAAGCCCAGAGAGGAATAACAGGTGTTCTAGGTCATCCTAAGAAACCTGGATTTTATTCTGATGGTAGCTGTAAACCAGCAAAGGATTTTACATACGGCCTATCAGCTCCATTTTCTCCATTGAGAAAAGTCACTCTAGGGCACTCTCATTTCCAGTAAGATGGTAGGCTGAGATAGCCAGGGGGAAAATTCCAAATATAAAGCCATGAAATGCATTAGAAGTTTAAAAGATGGTTTAAAAGCACAGTCAAAATCACAAGCAGCAGAGTGAAATCCCTAGACACCAAACATGGAGAGAGAACTGAAAATTGGAGTGGACAGTGCCTGAGCTGATGCAATCGTCTGTGCAAGGGTGGGAAACTGTGCCCTTCTATTTCAGGGACTGGAGTTTAACTGACCCCGGGCAAGGCTTGGGCCTGGGATAAGCAGGGAGTTGGAGCGAAGACTCTTTGAAGAGATTCCTCATCAGTGACCTCAGTGACCTCATTCTTTCTTACCTACTCAAGAACCTCACTCCTTCTCGCTTCACTCTCTGCTTACACCATCAATATTTGAATTTTTATTTCTTTTGCAGGCTCCACGTTCAGCATGGAGCCCAATGTGAGGCTTGAACTTACAACCCTGAGATGAAGACCTGAGCTGAGATCAAGAGTCGGACGCTTAACCGACATAGCCACTGAGGTACCCCCATACCATCCATTTTTTATCTTTAGTGGGTCACTCCTATCAGCATACTAATATGCTGTGATTTCTCACATCGTAAGAGTCTTTTCTTTGACCTCAGTTCCCCTGCAGGATACCGAACCCTTTCTCAGTTCCCCTTTGCAAAATAGCTCCTCAAAAAAGTTGCCTATACTCAGCATCTCCAATTCTTGTCTTCTCAGTGTCTCTTTTTAAAAATTTTTTTGATTATTTTTTAAAATTAAAGTGTATTTGACATACAATATTATATTAATTTCAGATGTCCTACATAATGATTTGATATTGTGTACATTGCAAAATAATCACCACAATAAGTCTCATTGCCATCTGTCACCAAAAAAATTTTTTTCTTGTGATAGGAACTTTTAAGATTTACTTTCTTAGCATCTATCAAATTTGCAATACAATATTATAGAGTATAGTCACCATGCTGTGTATCTCCATGACTTACATATTTTATAGCTGGAAGTTTGTACCTCTTGATCTCCTTCATCCATTTTGCCCACCCCACAACCCTCCTACCCTCCGGCGACTACCAATCTGTTCTCTGTATCTAAGAGTTTTTGTTTTGTTCATTTTGTTTTTTAGATTCCACATATAAGTGAAATGGTATTTGTCTTTCTCTGTCTGACTTATTTCACTTAGCGTAATATCCTCAAGATTCATCTGTGTTTTCCCAAATGGCAAGATTTCATTCCTTTTATGGCTGAGTAGAATTCCATTCTGTGTATATACGCGTGTGTGTGTGTGTCTTCTATATTCATCAATGGACATTTAGGTTGCTGAGAGTTTTTATCATAAATGAATGTGGAATTTTATCAAGTGCCTTTTCTGCATGTACTAAGAGGATCACATGATTTTTATCCTTTATTTTGTGAATGTGTTTTAAATCACATTGATTGATTTGTGCATGTTAAACCATACTTGCATCCCTGCAATAAACCCCACTTGATTGTGGTGTATGAATTTTTAATGTATTATTGAGCTGGGTTTATTAATATTTTGTCGAGTATTTCTGCATCTGTGTTCATGAGGGATAGTCTGGTATGTATGTATGTATGTACGTATGTATGCATGTATTATGTAGGTACGTATGTATGTAGTGTCCTTGTCTGGTTTTGGTATCAGGGTAATGCTGGGCACATAAAATGAGTTTGGGGTATTTCTTCCTCTTCAATTTTTTGGAAGAGTTTCAGAAGGATAGGTATTAAATACTCTTTGAATGTTTGATAGAATTCACCTGCGAAGCCATCTGGTCCTCGATTTTTTGTTGGAAGGTTGGTTTTTTGTTTGTTTTTAAATTACTGATTCAATTTCCTTACTAGTAATCAGTCCATTTAGATTCTATTTCTTCAGTGTTAGATTCAGTCTTAGAAGATTTTATGTTCCTAGGAATTCATCCATTTTTTCTAAGTTGTCAAATTTGTTGGCATGAAATTGCTCACAGTTGTTTCATAGTACTTTGTATTTCTTTGGTGTCAGTTGTAACTTCTTCCATTTCTGATTTTATTTATTTGAGCCCTTTCTCTTTTTTTCTTAATAAGTCTAGGTAAAGATTTGTCAATTTGGCTTATCTTTTTAAAGAACAGCGCTTAGTTTCACTAAACTTTTATACTGTCTTTTTAGTCTCTATTTCATTTGTTTCTGCTCTGATCTTTATTATTTTCTTCCTTCTAACTTTGGGCTTCATTTATTTTTTCCTAGTTCCTTCAGGTGCAAAGTTAGATTGCTTATTTGAGATTTTTCTTGCTTCTGTGTTGCTATTAACTTCCCACTTAGAACTGCTTTTGCTGCATTTATAGATTTGGTTATATGGTATTTCCATTTTCATTTGCCTCAAGACATTTTTTAATTTCTCCTTTGATTTCTTCATTGACCCATTGGTGGCTTAGTAGTATATTGTTTAATCTTCACATATTTGTGATTTTTCCTGTTTTCTTCTTGAGATTGACTTCTAGATTCATACCATTGTAGCTGGGAAAGATGCTTGATAGGATTCTAATTTTCTCAGATTCATTGAGACTTGTTTTGTAGCCTAACATGGTCTATCTTGGAGAATGTTCCATGTACACTTGAGAAGAACGTGTATTCTGCTAGTTTTGGATGGAATGTTCCTTAGTGCCGTATCTATTAAATCCATCTGGTCTAATGTATCATTTAAGGTCAATGTTTCCTTATTGACTTTCTGTCTTCTTCATTGATGTAAGTGGGGTTTTAAAGTCCCCTACTATTATTGTATTGCTATCAATTTTTTCCTTTAGGTTTGTTAATATTTGCCTTAGGCCCTTCTGTTGGATGCATAAATATTTATAAATGTTATATCTTCTTGATGGATTGATCCCTTTATCATTATGTAATACCTATATTTGTCTTTTATTACAGTCTTTATTTTAAAGTCTACTTTGTCTGATGTAAGCATAGCTACCCCAGCTTTCTTTTGATTTTCATTTGCATGAAACATCTTTTTTCATCCCTTCACTTTTAGTATGTGTGCATCCTTACATTTGAAGTGAGTCTCTTGTAGACAACATATAGATGAATCTTGTGTGTGTGTGTGTGTGTGTATGTGTGCGTGTGTTTTAATCCATTCAGTCACTTTATGCCTTTTGATCAGAGAATTTAGTCAATTTACATGTAAAGTAATTAGTGGTAGGTATGTACGTACTGCCATTTTGTTAATTGTTTTCTGGCTGTTTTATAGTCCTATCTGCTTTCTTCTTCTCTTGCTTTCTTCCTTTTGGTTTAATGACTTTCTGTAGTGTTATACCTAGATTCCTTTCTCATTATCTTTTAAATATCTACCATAAACTTTTGCTTTGTGGTTGTAGACCATGAGATCTACATATAATGGCCATATAGATAATGGTCTATTTTAAGTTGATAGCAAGTCAAGTTTGAATGCATTCTGAAGCTCTACATCTTTATTCTCCCCCTTTCTTGTTTTTTTTTGTTTTTGAAGTCACATTTTACATCCTTTTATTTTTTATCCCTTATTGTAGTCATTTTTACTACTTTTGCCCTATAACTTTCATATTAGCTTTATAAGTGATTAACCCACTACCTTTACTATATATTGACCTTTTCCAGTGAGAGTTTTCACATTTTTCCTTGTTACTAATTTAGTGCCATTTCTTTTTAGCTTGAATAAGTCCCTTTAATTTTTCTTGTGAGGCTAGTTTAGTGGGAATGAACTCCTTTAGCTTGTGTCTGGAAAACTCTTTATCCTTCCTTCTATTCTGGAAGATAATCTTATCTATTCTTAGATGGGAGTTTTTTCCTTCAGCACTTTGAATATACCATGCCACTCCTTTCCGGCCTGCAAAGTTTTTGCTGAGAATCTGCTGACAGCCTTATTGGGGTTCCTTTGTATAGAACAAGTTGTTTCTCTCTTGCTTCTTATAAGATTCTCTCTTCATCGTTAACTCTTGACCTTTTAATTATAATGTGCTTTGGCATGGGTCTCTTTGGGTTCCTCTTGTTTAGAACTCTTTAGACTTCCTAGATTTGGATATCTGTGTCCTCCCCCAGGCTAGGGAATGTTTCAGCTAGTAGTTATTCAAATAATTTTTCTGCCCCTTTCTCTCTTTTCCTTCTGGGACACCCATAATGAGAATGTTATTCCACTTGATGTTTTCCCACAGGTCCCTTAAGCTATCTTCTCTCTCTGTCTCTCTTTTTCTTAATTCTTTTTTTCTTTTTGCTGCTCTGCTTGAGTTCCACTGCCCTGAGTTCCAGATCATTGATTCTTTCTTCTGCTCCATCTAGTCTGCTTTGAACCCGTGTTTTTCAGTTCATTAATTGTATTCTTCAACTCTGTGACTTCTGTTTGGTACTTTCTCGTATTTTCTATCTCTTTGCTAAAGTTGTCACTGTGTCCATCCATTTTGCTCTTGAGTTTAGCTCCTTTGGTTCCTACTTTGATGTAAAGTACTTAAGTTTAATTTGATTACTTTGAACTTTTTATCAGGTAAATTACTTATCTCCATTTCATTGGGTTTTTTTTCCGGGGATTTATCTTGTTCTTTTGTTTGGAACATATTCTTCTGTCTCCTCATTTTGCTTAACTGTGTCGTTTCTATGTATTAGGTGAAACACCTAGCTCTCCTGATCTTTAAGAAGTGGCCTGTATGGTAGATGAACCTTACTGTTTAACCTTGCCCTAGCTCTTGGTTGTCTGTTGAAACCTTTGCAGTTTATCTAAGCATCTTGATTTATTCTTGGTAGGTCCCACTTGTTGAGAGAATGTCAAGACCTGTGTGTTCCAGAGGTAGGGTCTCGGTCAATCCCTAGTTTTGGACTGATGGGAAGCTAGACTCTCAGGCAGCAGCTTTTAAGGTATGCAATATATACAGTCCTGTGGGACTGCAAATGTAAACTCTGCTGGCCTCCAGACCAGACAATCTGAAGGTGTCCCCTTGGCATTTGTTTCAAAAATCAGGGCTCTAGATGAGTGTATAAGCCTTTCTGGGAGGTACTAGTGAGCTGTAGTGAAGCCAAAGGAGAGAGTAAAGATGATGTCTCCCAGTCTGCATTCCCTGAAAGCATCTCCATATCCTCTAGATGTATGGTAATCCCGAAGCATGCAACTCAGGCTGAAGCTCCAGGACAAGTAAATAGGTCTTTTTCATAGGAAGACTTGGGTATGTTTTCGCCTGCTGTCTGCTGAGCAGTGCATTGGAGGTGGTAGCCTGCCAAGAGCTATCTCTGATTGTTTCAGACCCATGGGGTCCAAAATCACAGTCCTTGGTCACCAGAGCCAAGTGTTCAAGGAGAGTCCCCTGTATGGGCTCTGTGTGACTGATGGCTTTGGTGATACCACAGGGGCAGTACAGCGACAGGGTACTTGGCTGCCTGACTCTGGTGGGATTGCTGGGGTGGTACTAGCAGGTTAGAAGGAGAATGCAAAAATGGCACCTGCCAGCATTAGTAAGGTAGAGGGAGAACGAGAAATGGCACCTGCCAGTGCCTCCATCCCTGGAGTCCTAACAGCCGCTGCCTCTCCAGCAGACACTTTAAGGCTAACAAATGAATCTCCTTCATGTATGGTCTAGGTACTTTTCAAACTGCTGTTTTTGTGCTGGGTCCTGGGGTGCAAGTGAGCCCTTTAAGGATGGGAATTCAGCCCTGTGATTCTCCTAAACATAAGCCCCATTGGTTTTCAAAGCCAGATGTTTTGGGGGCTTTGCCTCTCTGGTGCAAGTCCCAAGGGTTGAGGTGCCTGATTTGGGACACAGATCCCTCACAAAACTCTGTATTTGTAAGATCCTTCCTTATTGTGAGTCATTGCACGAAGGATGGGTTTTTTGGTGAGACTATATCTCTGCCTCTCCTACCCATCTCGATGTGGTCTTTTTACTCTTTGTAGTGGAGGAGTTACAACTAGTTTGCAGTCTTTGAATTCTAAAGTTTCCCTTTAGAATTATTCCATGACCTACAGGAATGAGTCTGCACTAGTACCCCAGCTGCGCCAGTCATGTGCCATGTTGTATGTGAACACGGTGGTAGATATGGAGGGCTTTTTAGTCAACTACACTCCCCCATAGCAGATGTGAGTGGCTCATTTTCATGGCAGCCATAGTCTATTCCTTAAGCTGCAGAGATCTATCTACAGCTTTCCATGTAAGTGTAAGCAGTTGGGGAGCAGTTCTTTCATGGTTCCCATGGCCTCTAGTCTTAAAGGAAAACACAGAGGAGGGGCATTTTTTGGAGTTGCTACCAAGGCATGACCGGCACTCATCATCTCCTCCCTCCATTACCATTCTGAATTTCTCTTACTCTCAGCTATCACCTCAGCAGATCTTGGTGTCTTCCCTGGTGGTATGACCCAACTCTCATTCCTGAGGTGTCTTCTTAGTTTGGGGTTGCTACATGTGTCCATTCACAGTTACAAGGAGCCAGGAAGCACCAAGAGGCTCCAAGTGGATTGTCTAGTTCCACGTGTATTCTTCCTGCCCTTTTGTGTAACAGCAGCTCTACCTCCTGCCAAGATATGATACCTCTGCTTTCCTACTTGACTCTAGATACAAGGAATCCAAAGTGCTTTGATAGCAGCTGTAGTTTGTAGTTCAGTAGTTCCCTGTTAAGGTGAACTTCTTTGGAGAACCACAGTCTCTAACCCTGCAAATCCCAGAGCTGTAGGGACAGGAAGCACAATCCCCCCCACAGTGGATCATTGGGAGTAGTGGCGGGGGGAGCATTCATACTTCCACCTGTTGGTTCCCCAACCCGTGTATTATTCCTAATGGGGACACAGTGCTATACAAAGGTCTCTGATTTAGCACATGCACTGCATCCTAAATGACAATACCCAGCCTCTCTGTGTATTGCCTCTGAGGTGGTGCTTCAGCTGCATCTCTGGAATACTGTTTCAGAATTCTGTGAGGTCTGCTTCTTCTGGGAGATATGGTATATGGATCCCATGGGCATGGGCTCAGTCCCACACACTCTTAATGTGAAATGGATCTCCTATGCTGTGTAGGATCCCATGCCTGTGGATCAAGCATTCCACAAGCCCATAGATAAGGATGCTGGTTGAAGCTCACTCTATGGGCAGGAAAGGCAAAGTATACCCAGAAAAAGTATTCCTCCTTATGAAAACCAGCTGCTTATCCTTCCAGAATGAAAGAGGCCTAATGTAATTGATTTGCCACCAGGTGGCTGATTGGTCTCAAGGAATAGTATCATATCCAGTTGCTCAGTATTGGTCTCTATTGCTGACAGGTCAGACATTTAGAGGTAGTAGTAGCTAGATCAGCTCTGTAACCTCCAACTCAATTGCCATGCCCACTCCATTCATGTGCCCATCATGCCATTTCTAGGGTGGCTGATGATAAAGGCTGGCTAATGTCAATTGGTTGAGTCAATTTGTCTACTTGGTAGTTCAGAGCCTCTTCCGTAGTAGATGCTTTCTGGTGGGCATTATATATGACACAAAGGTTATCACACCTCATACCTACTCCCATAGGTCCATCAAATATTTCTACACCAGGCCTCCTTGTCTCTGATTTTCCAGTACATTTCCTTTCCAGACAGCCAGGCCATTGGCTATTGGTCAGAAATCTACATGTACTTTCAGCTCAGGCTACTTCTTCAACATAAAGTAGATGAACAGGTACACCCCTCACGGTTCTACCCACTGGAAAGATTTTCATTTTCCACTGTCTTTCAAGGCCACTTCTGAATGTGACTATAATGCAGCCACTGTTCATTTTCAGCTTACACAACATACCAACCCAACTCATCTGTAAACCAAGCTTGAGATTATGCCTCTTTCAGCTGGCCATATGGGTCTCTCCATATGGCCATAACTATGGGGTAGGGGCACTGGTACAACTGTGAGGTTGACATGAGGAGTTGAGGGTGACATGAGGATTTGGTTAACTGGCTAAGACAGCTTATTTATGCCCTCTGGTCCTACTTGGGCTTGATCTCAGATATACCATTTCCCTCATACAATGGAGCGCTGCTGGGCTCATCTGACTTAAGACTTGGTGGGTTTAATGATAAGAATCTTGGTCAGTATTGTTCACTGACTTATTTCAAGTGCCTAGAACAGTGTTTGGAATATAATAAGAACTCAACAAATGTCTACCGAGGAAAGAAAGAACAGAAATGAATGTAATGGAAAAGAAAGAAAAAATTTAAAGAATTTTTTAAAGTTAGTTCCTTAAAAAGATTTATCCATTTTAAAAAGGGAGATAGTGCAAATAAATAAATAATATTATCAATCAAAAATGACACAGAGGTATAGTTATGCTAGTTTTAAAAATTAGTAAACCACTTCTCATCTTTACTGTACCGTCTTCACTCTTCCAAACCACCTCTCCTGTCTACTTGTTTTCTCTGTGTCGTTTGTCCCCACCCCCAGTCTATTTTCTGCACAGCTACCAAAATGATCTCTTTTTTTAAACTTCTTACTTTAAGCTAATTTTAGACATACAGAAAAGTTGCAAGAATAGAAGATTTCCCATATACCCTTCACCCAGTTTCTCTTAATGTTATATAACCATAGTACAAAGATCAGAACCAAGAAGTTAACATTAGCATAGTATTATTACTAAATTTCAAACCTTATTCAAATCTCACTTGCTTTTCCACTAATGTTCTTTTTCTGTGCCAGGATCCTACCCAGGCCCCCACGTTGCATTTGTTATTTTTCCTTTGTCTCCTCCAATGTGTGACATTTCCTTAGACTTCACTTTATTTTTATGAATATTGACACTTTTTAAGAGTACTGAGCAATTATAGAAGTAAATTATATCACATCGAGAGACAGAGAGAGAGACTTTATGTCCATAAAGTTGAAAACTTGGACTCAGGAACAATTCCTTAAAAAAACAAACTAGTCAAAGGAAACTCAAGAAGAAACCCTGACTAGGCCTATAGCTATTAAATGAATCAAAATCTGCTTCCGAAAGTAAAATAAAATAAAATAAAATAAAATAAAATAAAATAAAATAAAATAAAATAAAATAAAATAAAATAGAATAAAATAAAAAAATTAGGTCTAGTCAGTTTTATAAGTGAGTTCTAGAAAACCATTAAGAAACATATAATCTCAATCATCTACAAACTGTTCTAATAGGGGGAAAAAGAGGTCAATTCCCCCATCTTGTATGATGAGGCAAGGATATGCTTGAGACTAACCCTTTTCTTTCTTTCTTTCTTTCTTTTTTTTTTTTTTAAGATTTTATTTATTTATTTGACAGAGAGAGAGACAGCCAATGAGAGAGGGAACACAGGCAGGGGGAGTGGGAGAGGAAGAAGCAGGCTCCCAGCAGAGCAGCCTGACGTGGGGCTCGATCCCAGGACTCCAGGATCATGCCCTGAGCCAAAGGCAGATGCTTAACGACTGAGCCACCCAGTGCCCCTGATACTAACCCTTTTCTTAATATGAGAAAAGAAAAATGTAGAAGAGTCTCCCAAGTAAATAGAGAAGCAAGATTCTTGCCAATTTATGTGGGTCAAAAATATTATTGTCTCAAGATATTTAGAAAAAAATGGTAAAAGATAACACACATATAGGACTTTAAAAAAAATCTCTTAGTAGGCTAGAAATACATGAGAACTTCCTTAACTTGATAAACAGTATCTACCAAAAACTTAGAGCAAGTTTCATACTCAATGATGAATCATTAAAATCACTTCCTTTTGAGAAGAAACAAGATAGATGTCATCATTATTTCCATTTAACATTTTACTGGATGTCCAATGAAAAGATAAAAAGGCATACTGACTGGAAGGAAAGAAACAAAACTGTCACTATACACAGAGATGATATCCTTCTCTGCACAAGAATTCAAGAGGATCTATGGATAAGTTATTTGAAATATGAAAGTTCACTTATTTTAGAAATTTAGAAGCAGATCTGATTTGGTGGTTGAATAAGAGAAGGAAGAAATAAGAATGATACCTGGTGTTCTGACTTGAGGAAATACATGATGTGGTAACATTTGCTGAGATTGTTAATTCTGCAGGGGTGTGAGCCTTGAGTTAGGCCAGAGTCATACTAGGTAGGCGGCTTCCTGGAGAACTTACCTGTGTGGGGCCCTAAACATCACTGGAAATATAAGGAGATGAAGAAAACTGCCTGCAGAACTTCTATGAAAGAGATTATCACATGTAGTTCTAAGGAATACTCTCATAAGCCACTTCAGATCAGCGTAAGACTCCTCTCCTCCCGAAGTGGCAACTCGCCTGACTGACTCGTAAAGAGGTAGGTTCTGAGAAGCCATGTTGGTTTTGTTTTTCTGATCCAAGTCTGGGACCAAGCTAATTTTGGCCAGGAAAACAGAAGAGGGGCTGGGGTTTTGGAACAGTAACAATTCATTCTCTACTCTTCCTCACAAAATTTCTCAGCCTCCATTCTAAATAAAGGATAAAAGGATGAAGGGTGGAGTGCCAAGTTAGTAACTAGCTAAGAGGCACCTGTATCTCAGGCTGGGTGGTGGAAACTGATGAATTCAGCTCAGCTGTGACAAGAGAGTTATGAAGATTTCAAGTAGATGGTTGGATATGTGTGTGTGGAGCCTGGACATACGTTATTTGAGAGTTATGAGCAGATGAAGGAGAGCCGAAACCATGGGCATGGATGAATGGATTAAGCTGAGAGGATGTAGAGAGCATGACAGAAGTGAGGCGCTCCAAGAAAGGAATGCTGAGAAAGAGAAACTGAGAATGGGTGGCAAGAGAAGAGGAAAACTATCTTGAAATTATCTTGAAAAAGCCGAGGAGAAGAGAGAACATGGAGGAGAAAATGTACATTGGTGACAAATATTAGCAGAGTGAAAAGTGCTTACTGTCAAAGTAACACAGGCAAGTTAACCAAGTTCAATCTACTCTGTGTAATACGGTGATCTTAAACAATGAGACTTTACCCTGACAAATTCATTCCTTAACTCATTTGTTCACTCATATTTAGTGAAGACCAACTGCGTGGAAGATCTGTTCCAATATCTCTTCCCTTTTCCCCTCTAAATTCAAACTCTCTTAGTTGTTTCCCGAGTTTCTTTTCTTTTTCTTTTTTTTTTTTAAAGATTTTATTTATTTATTCAACAGAGATAGAGACAGCCAGCGAGAGAGGGGGAGTGGGAGAGGAAGAAGCAGGCTCCTAGCGGAGGAGCCTGATGTGGGCCTCGATCCTATAACGCCGGGATCACGCCCTGAGCCGAAGGCAGACACTTAACCGCTGTGCCACCCAGGCGCCCCTGTTTCCCGAGTTTCTGAGAGCAGACATGGATGCACTCAATACACAGATGTTCTTTTTTTACTTGATTAACTCCTAAACCCCTCTGACTCAGCATTTCATTCTTGTGTACATTAAAATCAAATAGTTTTCCAAGGTTACAACCTTCAGCTTCCTATGTATTTATCCCAGGTTTTATATTCATTAAAAACATGAGGAATCTATCTGTTCATTCTTTTGCTGTTTCCATGTAATTTATTTCAGACTCTTCTAAGTGGACTCTATTCAGTAGACTCTTGAGATCATGCAAATACTCTGTAAAGACATTTCCACTGAATCTAATGTGATGCTTTCTTCACTGGATTAGGATACTTGGTCCAATATTAATCTATTCATGACCATCTACTATTCAACACTAACTCAGTGTTCTTTTGCAATCAAAGAACTTAGAATCTTGTAAGGAAGATAAATCACAGAATTAAATAATTATAATACAAGGCATAATATGCCAGAAGAGTGAGCAAAAGACTATGAGACTTCACTGGAGGACAGATCAGCTTTGGCTTGAGTGACCTGAGAGGGCTTCATAGAAAAGCTGGCATTTAAGGAAGTCAAAGGATTTTAATAGGTGAGGGGGGGACCTTTCAGGGGCAGGCAATGATGTGAGTGAGATGGGAAAGCAGAGAAAGTCCAGGAAATGATGTGTAGATACCCTCGGTAGACGAAAATGTATCAGAAGCAAGAGGAGACAGATTAAAATGCTGACAGCTAACTCTGAGCATTTTATTACAAGCCCGGCAGTCTACAAAGTGCCTATGTTCAACATGCCACTGAATCCTCACACAACTCAAAGGGATAGGCACCCTTCCCATTTCTGTTCAACAGATGAGGAAACGAAGGTACAGTAGGATCCAATGACTTGCCCAACATTGCATGGATAGGAAGTGGCAGAGCCAGGATTTGAACCCAGTAAGTCTGACTGCAGAGCCACACCATGCCCAGTGTAGCCAGAGAAGGCGGGGGGTCTGTGTGAGAGGTGGGGCGGAGATGCAGGAGAACACGGAGTCATGGATAAGAAGAGAGGAGTTTCAAGAAGGCAAAGGTCATTCATAGCGCTAAATCTCTCAGACAGTCCATGGCCCTGGACTGAGAAAAAGCCTTTGAAGGGATGATTAGTTGGCCCCTGGAGACTTTAGGAGCATATGTTCAGCACAGCCGTGTCAAAGAAGCCAAAACTCAGAGGATTAAATATGGAGTAAGTGGCGGGACTAAGAGGCAGCCACCTTTTTAGAATTCTGGTGCCTAAGGTAAGGAAAGAGAGGACAGTAGCCAGAAAAGCAGGATCAATTTGTGGTTTTGTTTTTCAGGCTAACTACACTTGTGCTTGTTTGTGTACAGGAAAGTTAGTCAAAGTGCTAAAGAGAGAAAACAACTGAAGTGACGAAGTCCTTTGTTGGGGAGGGGGTACAGAACTGAAGGACACAGGGGAAGGCTCAGAATGCTGAGGAGAGCCAGAAAGACAACAGGAATGGAAGACAGGAAGTGAGGTCATGAGGTGCAGGCTAAGCAAGTCTACTCCTGAGGACCTCAATCCCCCTGGTGAAGTAGGAGGCTGGGGCCAGTGCTGAAAGAGGTAGGTTGGGCTGGAAGTAGAGACTTAAGAATTACAGTAGTGATTTAAAACAATCAGTGGAGGGCTAACAAAAGTTGTGTTGGGTCTGGCCTGACATAATTAACCTAGCAGGCTCACACCTCTCCGCACCCTGCTGTGATGCCAGGACCTGTTAGGAGCTCATCTGTAACAACCTCACCTCTTCTGTGCTTTTCTTTCTATCTATTTATCTAGCTAGCTAGCTATTTATTATTATTATTTTTTATTATTATGTTCAGTTAGCCAACATATAGTACATCATTAGTTTTTGATGTAGGGTTCAATGACTCATTAGTTGGGTATAATACCCAGTGCTCATCACCACACATGCCCTCCTTAATACCCATCCCCCGGCTACCCCATCCCCCCATCCCCTTTCTTCTGTAACCCTCAGTGTGTTTCCCGGAATCCAGAGTCTGTCATGGTTTGTCTCCCTCTCTGATTTCTTCCTGTTCAGTTTTCCCTCCCTTCCCTTGTGGTCCTCTGTGCTATTCCTTATGTTCTGCATATGAGTGAAGCCATATAATTCTGTGCCTTACCTCCTGAACTGGCCGCCTCCATCAATCCTGCCCTCTACATCATGCTCATTCCTGCTCTCCTTATTCAACTCCATCCCTTCCTCCTACAGCATCACTCCTTAGACTTAAGTTTGGTGTTACTTCTGGCCAGCTCTGACTTCTAGTTTCCATATTCATTACAATAGCAATTCCCTGCTTTGTAGCTAATCACTTGCTCAATCCAGCCTACGCCCTGGAACCTTTCACAGCGTATGCCCAGGAGGCATGCTCCATTAAAGGACAGCAGATAGAAGGGCTGTGAGGCATCTCTGATGACAGATTCTCAGATAGCCTCTGTTAGACAGTCTCAATTTGCCCTCCAGGTCCACTCTCCATGCTTCTCTACCTGCCCCATGCCCCACAAGGCTGACCACTATGGCTAATATCAAACAGGTTCCCTTGCCCACTGATGTCCAGTTGGGGGCAGGTAGGAAAGAGAGCACAGGAAATTTATTTCTCAAGTTCCCTCCTGTGTGCTTGCAGGCTGTCAGTGGCTGCACGCCCACCGAAGACCACAACTTCTCTCCAGCAGCCTCACCTACCGCTATGGCTAGAACCACAGTTCCAGCTCCACCCTCATAAATTCCAGTAACCACTCTTTGCCTCTGCAAGATCAAGAAACAGTACTTCCCTTAACATCTTTGAAAATAGTCCATTAACCCCTCTTCAGTCCCAACACTGAATAGATCCAGTTGGCATCATTTCAAGACACATGTAGCAGGACTGGGAATCCAGGAAGGTCTGGGAGAACTTAGGTGATGGGGAATCTCTTCCTGAATGCTCCATTGATATCCTCAAATTTTTTGTATCTAAAACCTAATTTATTATTGCCTCCCCTTATCTAAATTTATTCCTCCTCCAGACTTTCCCATTTTCCCCCATTTATTCTTTAATTTATTTAAGTATTCACCTTTTTTTTTTTAAAGATTTTATTTATTTATTCGACAGAGAGAGAGACAGCCAGCGAGAGAGGGAACACAAGCAGGGGGAGTGGGAGAGGAAGAAGCAGGCTCATAGCAGAAGAGCCTGATGTGGGGCTCGATCCCATAACGCCGGGATCACGCCTTGAGCCGAAGGCAGACGCTTAACCGCTGTGCCACCCAGGCGGCCCTAAGTGTTCACCTTTTATACAACGCTTCCGACATGCTGGGCACTGTGCTAAGCACTAGAGATTCCAAGATGCCCAGAAAAATGTTCCCTTCTCTAGGAGCTAACTACTACTGGGGGAGACCCAACGCTGACCATAAAATGGTATGATACATGCTTTCTTTCTTTCTTTTTTTTTGTAAACAGTAGGGACTACATGACGGCAAAGCACAGAGGAAGAACCCAGGACAGGCACAGGCAAAAGGCTTCTCCAAGGAAGTAATGTAAGAGCTGAACTTTAAAGATCAAGTAAGCTTTCAGCAGTGAAGGGCATAAGAGTGTGGACGAGCATTCTAGGCAGAGACAACATGAGCAAAGAACAGAGGCATGAAAGTGCACAGCATGTTCAGAAAATGAAAACTGTTCTCTACAACTGGACCATAAGATAAATGGTGAGTGGGCAGGCAGGCTGCGGTGGGGGTGGAGGAAGAAAAGGAGTATGTTAATAGGTTAAAAACAAGAGGCTCAGCCAGATCATGAAGGGTGTTAGTTGTTGCATCGGTATACCTACTGTGCTGAACCTTTCTGCCTGTCCCCCAGAACAAACAGATAGGGCTTTCTGCCTGTCCCCCAGAACAAACAGATAGGGCTTTCTACCTGTCCCCCAGAACAAACAGATAGGGCTTTCTGCCTGTCCCCCAGAACAAACAGATAGAGCTTGCTACCCTTGCCTTAGGAAAATGATATAACAAAAACAGCCAAGAAGCAAAAAAAGGAAGGCCTGGCTTTTGAGTTTCTCGCTAGGATTTTGACTCCTATTAGAGCCTGCAGTTCTGAGAAGAAAAGGGCTTCTGAATTTCTAAAATCTTGGGCCCTAATGGACTAAAGGTTCAGCTTGTGCCATCAACTCTACTTTTAGGCTGAACAGTTGGAGAGACATGCTGGCTGGCCTTAGAGCTTTTCCCTCCCACTTCAGACCCTAACTCTACCCAAGGTCAACAGCTGAGAATGGAAAAGGTAGAACAGAAGAGGCCCGACGCAGAGGAGCACATAACATTAGTCATCCAGGGACTCTCCAGATGGAACGGAGCACGGCAAGGAGCAAGACCTCTTGACAGGACACATACGTACATTAAGAAATAATGAAAAGTCACAAGAGAGACTTTTTCCCAGAGATTTCTTTTTTTCATATTTAGGTATGTCTAATTGGAAATTCATAAATTACTCTAAACTTTAATAAATGTGCACATATTCATGCTAGAAGCCGCCTATAAATATCTCCTGAAAATAAACAGTTGAAAAATGCAACATAAGCTTCAGGACTTTTCTCTTTTTGTTTCACGTCATTCACCCTAATTGACGAATACATGGAAAATATTATATAATTGCAAAGTTTATTCCAGTTACATCAAATTGTGCTTCCTATTCATTCATTCGTTCATTCATTCCATGTTGGAAGTTTTTATTTAAATTCTAGTTAGTTAACATATGGTGTAATATTGGTTTCAGGAGTAGAATTTAGTGATTTACCACTTACACATAACACTCAGTGAAGCTGTACTTCCTTTAGTCAAAAATGACCTCAAGGGTTAATTTTAAATGATGTTTTTATTGTTTGGGGCCCAAATGTGTACAAATAAAGTGACTTAAATAAGTAAAGAAGGTTTTATCTGTTTATGTCTATTGCGGATCAGGCTTAAAGGATCACATGAGATGAGGCAGCCTGGTCTCTAGCTTTAGCTGAGATTCCAATTATTTGCCAGTTCTCCTCTCTTTGCTCCCATCATCTTCAAACCAAGAAGGTTCATAAATATTCACTGAACATACCTGTGGGATTTTGGAGAAAATTCGCCGGATTCACTCTTCAGATAGCATCTGTTCTCTATCCTGGCCCCCCTCTCGTGATGCTTGCCATTCAGTCCCGCCCTGAATTAATTAGACATCAGAACATCTCAGGACAATGTTTTTGTTTTTTTCTTTTACAAAAACTTATTAAATGTAGACTTAATGCATCATGATGCCACTTTCATGGGGTTTTGTTCTTTGGTTTTTGTTTTGTTTTTTAAAAGGGGCTGGTGCCACCCCTTTAGTATATTTGCCTTACAAGCTTCTTGGAATTCCAGAACTACAGGTTTTGGAAAGCCAGAGCCATTAACTGAGGTCACCATAAGAGACCTATTTCCATGCCTGTTTTCCTAAAAACAACAGTAACGAGAAGAGGTGAAAATGGACAGCTACTAGTCCATATGCGTTCCTTTGTGTCCTTTGAACAGAACCCCCTTCTCTGTGGGCAGATACAGGTCGCAACAGGAATTGTGGTTTGTGGCTTAGGGGCAGAGTTAAGCAGCTCGATTTCAGGCTCCCTCATTCCCCCAGCCGAGATAGCTCCAAACACTGAAACCCAGCCTCAAGTCGGCTCAGTCCCTGAAAGATTAAGGTCATTTGTCCTTATTCTAGTTATCCACAAAAAGTTAGGTGAGCCGTCTCTGGAGAAAGATAACTTCATCAAGCCTCTACAGTATTTTTACACAATGCCCAATATTTAATAAAAAAAAATATATTAGGCAAGACCAAAAGAAAAAGCAGACAATAGAAACGTACCTACAGATGGCTGGAGTGTTAGAATGATTAACCACAGGCTTTAAAGTGACCGTGATTAAAATGTTCGATAAAATACATGATGGGGTAAAGAATCTCACACAAAGACTGGAATATGTAAAAAACACAAACATTCTATAACTAAAACTTTGGATCATATATATGTAAGCTATTAAGGATTAATGGAAAAGTTGTGAAGAGAAAAAGGAGGTGAAGTGTATGAAAGAGCCTGGCAGGAGGCCTTTGGAACGCAGCCATGGGAAAGTAAAAGAATCCGGAGCAAATTTCTTCCTGACTCTTGTACGTGCATTCCTGACACCACCACAGGGAGTGGTGCTAACGCTCATCAGCAATGTGCTAATGTATGCTGGAGGGAAGTTGTCAGGGGAATGTCAAGTTGTTTAAATCCTAGGAACAGGAAAAGAAGTCTGAAAAATAGGGACGCCTGGATGGCTCAGTGGTTAAGCATCTGCCCAAAGTTCTGGGATCGAGTCCTGGCATCAGGCGTCCAGCTCAGCGGAGAGCCTGCTTCTCCTCTCCCTCTGCCCATGCCCCCTCGTGCCCTCTCTCTCTTAAATAGAATTTCTAAAAATGAGAAATTAAAGAAATTTGAAAAATAACCTGCATACACCCAGAGAATTGTTAAATAAAGGGTCCAAAACCAAAGCCCTCAGGCCATGATGGGGTCCAGGAAGTAGCTATGAACCGTCCTAACCATAAAACCCAAAAAGTACTGCACTTCTGAATAAATGGCCAGACACAGGCAAAGAAAGTATCTCTGTCTCAAAAGCAATCATCTTCTCCAATTCATCTACTAAATTGTATCTGAAACTCATGTTTTTAATTTCAGAAAATCTTTTCTGAGCTATACTTGAATCTCCATAAGTGCTTTTATTATTTTTTGTTCAAATTATCATTTCCCTTCTGTGCCTCTGGTGTGTTGGAGCCTGTCTTAGTTGTTCTTCCTCTCCACTAATGCTTGGCTTTCTAGGTTTGCTGTTATTTCTCTTTGAGCTATTCATAGGGACTCAGTTTACCTGCATGCCCTAAGCGGTCTGCTGTTTTATAGCAAGATTCCAGGAGGAAACATTTTTGTTCCTTGGTTTTCTCTTGATCTCTCGAAGTTAGCGAGGTTATACACTTCTTCATCTCCTAAGACCCAAAGAGTCTGGGCATGCTGATGTTGATTTCCCCTAGTACATCAAAGATTCCCTTGAGCCCAGATTCCCTAGGCATGAATGCCTGTGGTTGCTTGCTTGGGACCCTGCCACAGTTGTCCCCAAGCTCTCATTTGGACCACAGAGGAGGGAACCCAGCTACAGATCACAACTTAGTTTTGAAGGTAATGAATCATCATTATTATGTGTTACTATTTTTCCTTTTTATTTTTTATTTATTTTTTTAATGATTTTTTTATTATATTATGTTAGTCACCATACAGTACATCCCCGGTTTCCGATATAAAGTTCGATGATTCATTAGCTGTGTATAACACCCAGTGCACCATGCAGTACGTGCCCTCCTTACTACCCATCACCGGTCTATCCCGTTCTCCCACCCCCCACCCCTTATTTTTCCTTTTTAGGTGATAAACTCATTTAAACCACAGATCTATTATTTTGATGGCTCGTTTTTTAAAATCTACTCCAAACTATAAATTTAACAAAGAGGTCTTCATTGGGTCTTTACTACTACATTTCCTAATGATGAACTTTGTGAAGCTGGTATGCCAGATCTACAAAAAAACACATCTACTCAAAATATGATTTTGGAATTGACTATTGCCTTGTAAGTTCTATTGGGTTTGTGGGCCTATATCACTATGTACCACGTGGCAAAGCAATTTCTTTACAGCTTTTCTTTATTGTAACAAGGGTGAAACATTTCTTTTTACACCAACCCATGACATCAGAAGGCCTTGATACCAATGTGATATGAACAGAAACATATAGGAAAATATTAGGTCATACTAACTATATAAGACAGAATAAATTAATGTAAATTTGAAAAATATTTAAATGAAAACATAAAATTAAAACTCCTTATGGAACTTTGGGAATATGTATGGGAGCCCAAGTCTGAGAAACTTTTGGTAAAGATTGCCCCCAAATGGTATCTGCCTAGCTATGAGTCCCAGAGCCTACACTCGAAAGCCTCATTTAATGTTCATGGGTTTGATGTGCTAACTTCTAATTTCATTACCTCTTTTAATATCTTGAAAATATTAATTACCTAGTTCCAATTCAAATATTTAAGGGGCGCCTGGGTGGCGCAGTCGTTAAGCGTCTGCCTTCGGCTCAGGGCGTGATCCCTGCGTTCTGGGATCGAGCCCCACATCAGGCTCCTCTGCTGGGAGCCTGCTTCTTCCTCTCCCACTCCCCCTGCTTGTGTTCCCTCTCTCGCTGGCTGTCTCTATCTCTGTCAAATGAATAAATAAAATCTTTAAAAAAAATATTTAAGCATTGGTGTTTCACAAAAGTTCTAGAAGTCAATTTTTTAAAGAGTTATAAATCCTTTCCCTTTTTTGTCTTCGTTTCCTCCAATTCACTCCATCTCCTCACTGCTGACTTCTGTTTCAAAACTTGGGAGACCTCATTTGGAAAGACCAGGGGCAGAAGAGATGTCTGATTTACCTGTGGTCTGCAAAAACTATTTTATTTCTAAACTCATTGTAAATGATACATAAATAGATTTCTAATTTTCTTAGTTTCTTTGTGCCTGGTATGTGCTATGTGCTTCTGACCAGTGAAAGTCTGTTTAATTTCTTTTTCAAATTAAAAATCTATAACGAGTGGCACCTGGGTGGCTCAGTTGGTTAAGCGTCTGCCTTTGGCTCAGGTCATGATCGCAGGGTCCTGGAATCGAGTCCCGCATCGGGCTCTCTGCTCAGCAGGAAGCCTGCTTCTCCGTCTCTTCTGCTCCCCTACTCTTGGTCTCTCAATCTCTCTCTCTCTCAAATAAATAAAATCTTTAATACATAGATAAATAAAAATCTGTAATGACTTTAGTTCATTTACATTTACTATTATCGACAATGTGTTTGGATTTCACTATTTGTTCTTTATTGGTCCTGTTTTATACTTTTTCTTCTTTTTTCCTTCTTTTGAATTAGCTAAATATTTTGTGTTACTGCATTTTCTTCTTTTCTGGTTGTATATTCTTTTGTTATCCTTTAGCAGTTACCCTAGAGATTATGGTATGCATTCTTGACTTATTATTATGTAGTGTATATATTAATAATTCTACCACTTCCTAGATGTTAAAATCTGGAAACATTTTAACTCTACCCTCTCATGCCTTTTGTACTGCTGTTGTCCTGCATTTAGTTCTATGCATATTTAAACTGCACAAGGCATTATTATAACTGCATTACAGAGTGTGTATTTATTTAGATTTATCCACATGTTTACTCTTTCTTTCCTGCATTTCTGTTTTTCTGTCTGGAATCATTTTCCTCACTCTTGAAGAACTGTCTTTACTACTTTTAGTGTGAATCTTCCGGTGATGAATTCTCTTAGCTTTTCCGTGCTGAGAAATGTCTTTGTTTTTCTCTGATTTGAAGAATATTTTCACTGAGTATAGACTTCTAGGTTGGTACTCGGGTATTTCTCAAACCCTCCTTCCCCGTTCCTGTGATTTAAAAAACTGGGCATTCCCTTGACAACTTCCTTCCAGCTCACCTTGGTGCACTGCTGCTCAGGCAGTTTAGCCATCTCCCCATGGTGGTGTCAGGAATGCAGGTGCAAGGCCCAGGAAGAAATATGCTTCAGATTCTTTAACTTCCCCATGGCTGCATTCCAAAGGCCTCCTCCCAGGCTCTGACATATACTTCATCTCCCTTTCCTCTTAGCAACTTTCCCATTAATCTTTAATATCAGTGACTAGAAATATATAAACACATTATCCAACATGTTCACAATTATAGGAAAGGTATTAAGTAAATTGGTATGTATTAAAATTTTGTGTAAAGAAATTTAAGGTTAGGAAGGGCTTGCTATCTTTCTGACTAGGCAACTGAATTATTATTAAGTAAGCCCACTTCCCATCTGATTACTAATTTGATTACTTAGGGGAAGAAAGCCTCAGAATTTTAGAGGCCTAACACAATAGTTTACTTTGCGCTCAGTAGAGTTCAACTGGATTTTCAGGGGGCAGCCTTTCATGTGGAATTCAGTGAGCCTGGCTCCTTCAATCCCTAGTATTCAGAGTCCTCCACTGGTTGCTCTACATTCAGCCAGCAGGTGAAAGAAGAGAGTGACCAAAGGATCACGAATGGCTAGTTTTCGTAGGTGGAGTCTGCAAGTGGCACACGTCACTTCCACCTACATTCCGTGCGTCAGAACTCAGGCAACAGCCACATCTGAATGTAAGAGAGGCTGAGAGATGTCCTCTAGCTGAGTGCCCAGGAAAAAGATGAAACTGGGTTAGTGAGCAGTTGGTTTCTATCACAGTGATTCAATTTAAAATCATTAACTTTTTCCAAACCATGCTCAAGAAATTAAGAACTCTTTAATGTATGTTCAATCTGGGCTCAAAGTAACTTGCATATGATAAAAATTAATGTTTACCAAAGTGTAACTTGTCCCTATTAGTGTTTTTTTCTCTTCAACTTAGGCAAAGATAATAAAACTAATGGATTTTAAATAATTTATTTTATAGAATTTTCACTTATTTGGACCATTGTTCCAAAAATTACCACACAACATTAGAGACAGAATACTCCCTGAACAGACCCGGGTGTTTTCTTTCCATTCCTGCCTTGGGGTCACAGAACATGCTTACTGAGAAAGTAAAGTATGTTAAGGGACTCACTACAAATTCATGCTCCTTGCAGCTGTGCTCTCACTGCTGTTAACCATTACGTCCTAGTGGCGTCTCAGTGCCTTCCCCCACACTGGCTGCTCCACTCTTCTCATATTTCATACCCTTGACACTCTATACCTTCAAGACAAACTCATCACCTCACTCTTCTTGTTTAGGTAATTTATTGCTTAATCATCACCTCTTCTCTGTCCATGTAGGCAGGGACCACGTCTTTCGCGTTCACAGCTCTGTCTACGATGGTCTTTGGCGAATGAACAAATGAGGCTACTTAGGGTCAGCTCTACCATGGAGCCCAACTTTTCCCCTCAAGATATCTGTCTCTATATGTACCACCTTTCTTAACTCCTATCATGGGAGAAGATCTTTCTTTTCCTTTCCTGATCTCTTCTTCCCTGCCAAGACCCATCCCAGTATCTTTGAGTTTTCTTCTGTCATCTCTTTCTCCAGAATTTTATTGTTTTTCTACTGGTTTTCCTTTGTCAGGTCTGAAAGTGTGAACAAGTTTACTCCAGTTTGAAAATCCTTTACTTCACTCCTCTGCTACGGAAACTTTTCATTTCTTTCTTTCCATTCACAGCCCAAACTAACTGCTGTTTCCAATGACTCATGGCCCATGCCTCCTTCATTCACTGCAATCTATTAATGGCTCTACTCTGGGCTCCCAAAGGTCATCAGTGACTGTCTAGTTGCCAAAGGAATGATTTTTTCTCAGTCCTCATTTTCTTCAATCACTTTGCGATATCTCAACTATTACACATTGTGGCAGAGACTGCTGGCTGAGCACCAAATGTCCCATTCCCCCCTTCTTTCTTACCAGCACAACTCCAACTGTATTCCGAGTTGTGACGTGTACAACTAAGGGGCAACATTTCCCAGCCTCTCTTGCAGTAGTGTCGGCCTTATGAAATATAAGCTGACAAGTTTGTGTTTGTTAGATTAATGCCAGCTGCTCTAACAGATAAATTCTAAATTCTTATCAGCTTAGACAATAGTATTTTTTTTTTTTATTTGCTTGCACAACACCCGAAATGTGTGTTCCTGGCCAACAGCAAGCCTTCTCCATGGTCATTCCAGGACATAAGCTCTTTCCATATATTGGCTTACGTTTTCCTAGTAACTCAAAGTGCTTTACATTCAGTTAGCAGATGGGAAAAGGGTATGGAGCATGGCATGTAGTTATATGGCGACACACGATGACAAGGAAGGCAGGAAAATGTAGTTTATGTGACTGCGCAAGAAGAAGAAATGGATTTGGTAGGCAACTAGCAGTCTCTGCCTCACAGCTAAGCTAATTCAATAATGGATTCTGGCTTAGCCAAATCAGCAGGCATGACTGGAACAGGCCACAGTCCCTGCTCCTTGACTCAGTACATTCCAGGGCAGAAAATTTCATTTGATCAGTCCTCTAAGCCAAAGATTAGCATTTCTTCTTTACTCTCTGCCATAACAAGTTTATCACTCAATATTTTTTTCTCTTACTATTGTTGTCATAAACCATGACATAAGAATAGTTCCCAAACACAATCAGACTCATCAGCCTTTACGGTTGTAAAAAAATAATAATAATGAAGTTTGAAGACTACTGAGATAAGCAAATGGATGAGATAAGCTCAAGATGAATTTGTATTTAAAATCTCCAAAGACGGGTGCCTGGGTGGCTCAGTTGGTTAAGTACCTGCCTTCGGCTCAGGTCATGATCCCAGAATTCCGGGATTGAGCCCTGCATCGGGCTCCCTGCTCAGTGCAGAGTCTGCTTCTCCCTCCGCCCCTCACCCTGCTTGTGCTCTCTCTCTCACTCAAGTAAATAAAATCTTTGAAATAAAAATAAAAAAATAAAATCCGCAAGAGAGCCAAAATTGCAAAATTTGAGTTGTTGGTTGTTGTTCACAATCACATTTTTTTGCCAAGGACAAGAAAGATACAGATGAGGTTTGTAAGACATACAGAGATCACAGTGTCTCACTGCCCAGATCAACAATTCTCTTGCTCATTTCATTCACTCCGCAGACTCTAAATCTAAGTCTCCAACATTCCTTTACCACATTTCCTCCCTTAGATGACGTTTACGGACTACTGTTACAAGTGGCGTGCCTGTGGATAGCTTTTGTGCAATTCACATTACTTTGTAACAGGAGCACATTTATCACAATGACGATCGCAGAAACATTTAAAGCAGATAATCTCTCCTTCTCTCTCCCCAGTCATATTGAGTATAATAATTCATCCTTAAACTTGGAAGTTTCCAACTCTCCCAGTTGTTTGTCCTAAGGTTTTCCTACTAAGAATGTGTGTTATTTTAAATAATTCATCTTCCATATAAATTAGCATGGACACAGAGAAACAACTGATTTCAAAAGTCAATCACAACTATTTCCTTTAGGTCTTCCCTCCAGAGCCACAGCCAGGTACATGAAACAGTTTTGAGACCCAGACTTGTATGTGCATACAACCTTTATTTATTTGAGCTGGGCTTTCTGCCTGGTAGTTGAATATGGAAGAATATCTTTGCTTTTTAGTAGCAGCGATCAAAATTGTTTAAGACTCAAGAATAGAGACTTTCAAGACAAGGAAAAATAGAAGGTATCATGGTTACTCATTCATGCAGTAAACATTTACTGAGATCCTACTGTGTGCCTACCGGTGTGTGCTGGGACATGGGGGTGGGGGGACAAAGTTGAACAAGATATGAACCCTGCCCTTGAGAGAATCACACCTCAACATGCAAACATACAACACAATATAATATAGTAAATGCTATGGGTCACTTAGGCTTGGGGATTAGGGTAAGGAACTTCTGGGAAGAATCTGAAGAAGACCGTTGAGTAATCAGAGAGATGAAATAAAAATTCAAGACTATGCTAAGGAAAGCTAGATCAAAAATGCTATGAATTAAAAAACAGCGTTGAGTGCTATGACCTAGGCATGGGTCTACCTTGTCTCAGGTCACCAGAAATGTGTTTAGGGAGGCTCCTTTAAACCTGAGATAGGCATAGGTGGAGCTTTAGGGCCACTGCCCCTGGGTCTCAGCTGAGACGCTCATCAGCACCGTCCCGGTAGTGGTCACTGTGATGTCCCACGCAGATCGCCTCCCAGACAAAAGGACTTATTCCTCCAGATGCCGACACATAGCTCTTAGCTGTCATCCTCCTCCAGGTACTGCTTTGTCTCAAGAGACTAGCTGTACCCAAGGCCATGTGCCCTACCCTTGGACCCCAGTGCCTGGCCCACCCCAGGGTGTAAAGGCCCTCACCTCCAACTCAGGATAACCTGGGGCCCCTTTCAGCTTCTGAGTTTCTGGTTGGTTTGGGTAAGACCTTTTATTGAAACTGTATCATAGCACAACTTCTCTCTCTGCCCAATCCTGCTTCTGTTCCTTCCCTTTCACAGATGTCAATCCAAAAGCCCTCCCTAATAAATATCCTACATGCTAATCTCCATCTCAGAGTCTGTTTCACAGGGAACTGGCCACACTTCCAATAACTTCCCTTAGAACCACAAGCAAGATACCAGAAAACCTCAGTATCCAGTTAACTGTCACAACCTATAATTGAGTTAACAAATATATTACTCTACCATTTATTTACTCATAGGTCAACACCCAAAGACATTTTCAAAAATTTGTGATCTTCAGGGTTTAAACTATATTCAGGCTAAAACTTAGAGTATGTTTTCTCTAAGTTCTGAACATACAGAGATTCTGATTCGGATTTTCACGCGGACACAAGAGGTCAACCGAAGGTTGGCCAAGACACTCCTATTCCCTAGAATCTCTGAAGGATTTAATCTGACAGCAAAAGATATCAAAGTGGAATTTCTTGCTGGATGAAAGGTTGCAGTACACTATAAAACTGGAATCAGAATCAGACAAAATGAAGACTTTACTAAACTACCTGAAAACTAGCAAACAGATGCTGAGATGACATTTGTGCTGACATGGTCACAAGATATTATGTGGCCAGCAGAAATGTAGAGGACACACATGCTATCTGACCCCGGGGATAGCTCTACCTCCCAACTTCCGAGCGCACACAGGGAACTGCAGAGTCCTTTCTTTTTCTCTCACTCTCTTATCTTCTCTGCTCTTCCTTTTCTCCAAAGCAGAAGCTTAAGGAATCCCAAAGATCTAGATGCCATTATTTCCTCATCACTTGTTAGTTATGTGAGCTTGAAGAAGTTATTAACCTGAGTCTCACCTTCTTTACCTGCAAAAAGGGAGATAAAAAAACTTCTTTGGTGCGGTTGGCAGGAATGAAAACATTAACCCCACTGGCAGAGCCTTGCAAAGCATATCATAGCACCGGGCTTCACACTAACATGAACTAGTAGTGGTTCTCACCTGAGCTGCGCAGTGGAACAAACTGGGGACTTTCAAAAATACTGAAGCCAGGAAAACATCCCCAGAGAGTCTGATATAATTGGCTGGGGATGCTGAAGCCTCAAAAATGTTTAAAGCTCTCTCCAGGTGAATGCAGCCAGGGTGAGAACTACCGCTCTCTGCGGCTTCTTTTACTTCAGCCACACAGCTACCCACAGGTTTAGTACAATTATCCGTCCTCTCCTCATTTTTACAAACAAAGAAATTGAGGTTTAGAAAGGTAAGTTCGCTCAAAGGTACAAAACTATTAAAGGGCAAAGCTGAGAGTTGAATTCACCAAGTCTGACTCCAGAGACCTTGCCCATCATCTGCACGCTGCTGTGCTACCATCCCACCTACTGAATGTGAAGAACGTTCTTCCAGCATGGCTTTGAGCATGCAGAAGATACTCTATCCAAAACTGGTAGCCAGTTTGTTCTTTGCTTTTTAGCTCTCCTCTTCTCCATTCTCTGCTTTTCACAATCCACAGCCTGACGTATTGCTTGCGGTTCATTAGGAGTGAGGGATGGATACAATTTAGAAGCAGAGTCAAGAAGGATCTAGGAAATACTATTCATTTTCCTTCTCCTCCCCTCCCTAAAACCAGGCTGTGAACATACACTTGCCTCCTGTTTAAAATCTTTTGAGATAACTATTACAGATATTATATTGGAAATATCAGAAACCCAAAAGAAGTTTTTCTACCATCCCTTCTCAAGTTTGTCAGTTTCCTTTGCCTACTTCAACTTCCAGGTCTTGTCCATGAGCATATATGGTTTTTATAATTACAAAATCATAATTACATATTCAGATTTGTCTATTCACATTATGCCATGCATATCTTTCCAGACTGTTTTATAAGCCAATTAAGCCGCCTAGTACGGCTCTGCCAATAATTAAGATAATTTACTATATAACTGGGCCTAAGACATTTTCATTAGAAGTTTTCCTCTTACCGGAAAAAAAAGTTTAGCCTTATTACTCTGAAAACTGATACAAAAATGTGTAACTATGTAAAAGTCACAGGACATCTGCTTTCCATTATTTGCTGTGCACTGAGAGCCCACATACGTCACTGCCTGCCATGCCCAGCACCAAAGTAAGAGCTCAAAAAAATGCATGACGCGTGAACAAATTACACTTTTCTTGGCCGAACAGTACATTTGTAAAATCAGAATTCTTAGGAGACTCTGAAGTTAAGCCTGAGAACTGAGCAGGCTGAACAAGAGCAAAGTGGGCAGGAAAGCAGCCGGAAACCCCATGGTAAAGGCCAGTTACGTTAGCCAGGAGGAAACATGTGGTTTCCTGAATTGTACCCATGCAAGGCCATCAACCTTTGACGCATGATGTATATAAACACTATCAAGGATCACAGCTCTCCCTTCAGTCACTCTTTGGAGTTGTTTCTAAAAAGTTGCTTACATTTGTGGACTCCTCTTTCCCTGTGCACTAATCTTGGAAGGGGTACAGAGGTGAGGGCAGCTGTAACAGAACAATAAGTCTGCAAAGAATTGGAGTAGGTGTGCTTCAGAGAACCCCCCTGGACAACGTCCTTAGGGGAGGTTTCTTAAGCTAGAGTCCATTGGGCATCCTCTGGGCACCACAGTGGGATTTTAGGAAACTGGTAACACACTATAATTAGTGTAAATTGTGAGTGTGTGCGCTTGTGTGTGTGTGTGTGTCTATTTGTCTGGAAAGGAGACTTGAGATGTCATCAGATTTGTGTCTTGGTTTTAGACCCTGCTCCTTCTTCCACTTCATCAACTCAAGTGGTGCTCCTCTAAACCCTTCATTCTTCATTAAGGGCTGGAGGTGGGGATGACTGGGAGAAGGTAGAAGACAAGGGAACTCACCCTGTGGAAGGCCTTTTATTAACTGAATCAACAGACGTGAAAGGATTTGAAAGTGCCTAGCATGTATAAAGGTCTATAAATGTTTATTATTATTATTGTTGATATTATTACTCTTTGCCAAACACATTGGGTTTTTGCAACTTCACAGCAACCCTAGGAGGTCAGCATAAATCCCATATCCTATTTGCAAGGAGATTTACTTAGAGAGATTGAGTAAACTAACCCAGGGTCACAGCTATCCAATTCCAGAACTATCCAATTCCAAAGCTTGGACTCTTCATCTCGATCCCATGGCCTGAATTTCTGGCCAAGCTTTCAGTCTGGAGGCAGCTTCTCTGGCTTTTACATCGAAAGCTCAAGAGCCTTGCTCTCTCCCCCTGAGTCTATCCATCAAAACAATCACTGAGCCTAAGAAGGAGCTTCTTGAAGCCAAGCATAATCTACTTGCTTGTGTAATATGGTCTCGGTAATCCCACTCAAATTCCGCACTCAACGCCAGTTGCTCTCCCAGCTTACCAAGGGTTAAAGAAAGAAATCACACTTATCAGCATGAAGTGCCTTGTCTCTATGATGCAGGCAAGTCAAAAGCCAGAAGGGAACAAATGTTTTCTAGTAGTCACAAAACAGAGCGAGAAAGCTCTAAATCAAGTCTGCTGTTTTCTGGTTTCAAAATCCATGCTAAAAAATGCAGTTAAATTTCAGCTAAAACAGACTTCCAAAAACAGGTGAGAATCCTGACAATTGCATTGTACCAAGTACTTGCTAGGTGTCTGCACTTTACAAATGTTATCCCTAAGCCTCAGAAGAGCCAAGCAGGCTGGCTAGAGATTCTCTCTCCAGAAGTTAAGCAAGTCCCTCAGGGTCACAAAAGCAGTGAGGGGCAGGCAGAATCAGGACTTGAACCCAGGTCTGTATGATAACAGCATTAGTGCTCTTAACCATACTCCTCCCACTGTCTATACACAACCATTGTGATTCATGGTACCCAGGGCCAGCATCTCTTCTTGGTTTTTCCTGGAGCCACTTTCCCGAAATCTAGCCAATCTCTCCAGAGGAGAAGGCATGAAAGCAAGACCGATGGACTCCATGAATACAAGATCCCGGTTCCAGGTCCGCTTCTGCCACTTACTGGCTCTGTCACCTTGGGCAAAGAGGGCTTAACCACGCAAGGTCTCACTTTCCTTCCCTATACAACAAAGATCATTGTTCAGCTTGCACGGACCTGGAAGACGATGCACGCCAAGGCTTAAGTATTATACACATGTGGGTTACCTTTACCCCTCCTTACCCCACTAATTCAAAAACTGGTGGTTTTTCTCAGCCTCCCCTCCTCGCGTCTCCCAGGGCTCCGCCACGACCTCCTCCTCACGCCCTCTCCTCCCTAGCGGCTGTGGCTTAATCTCCCCTCCACTTCAGCAGTTCTCTTGCCTTGTAGGAAGCTCAGGCTCTGGCTATGTTTCTTTCTTTCCGACTCTGGGCACGAGGGCTTGTCTCTCCTCGGACCGGCGCGTCAGCGCGGAGATATTTGCGCGGCCGCTGCGGGCTCCGCAAAGCCAGCTGGGGGTGCGCACGCGGCCGCGCGGCCCGCCCCGAGAGGCGGGGTGTGACCCAGAGTTTAGATAGGAGGCGCCTGCCGTGCGGAACAGCCCCGCGCCCGCGGAGCTGCCTCTCGTCCGAAGTCCCGCGCGGAGCCGCGGGGGTTCCCACACGCAGACGCCGGGGCCCTAGCCCTCTCTCAGCCCGGCTCCTGCCCGCTGCGCCGCCCACCATGCGGCCGCCGCTCTACCGCTGCCACAACAGCACTTCGGTGGAGAAGGGCAACTCGGCGACGATGGGCGGGGTGCTCTTCAGCGCGGGCCTCCTGGGCAACCTGCTGGCCCTGGGGCTGCTGGCGCGCTCGGGGCTGGGGTCGTGCCCGCCGCGCCCGCCGCCTTCGGTCTTCTACGTGCTAGTGTGCTGCCTGACGGTCACAGACTTGCTGGGCAAATCCCTCGTGAGCCCCTTCGTGCTCGCCGCCTACGCGCAAAACCGGAGCCTGTGGGGACTGGCGCCCGCGTCGGGCAGCTCGCTGTGCCAAGCCTTCGCCTTCTTCATGTCCTTCTTTGGGCTCGCCTCGACGCTGCAGCTCCTGGCCATGGCCCTGGAGTGCTGGCTGTCCTTGGGGCACCCCTTTTTCTACCGACGGCACATCACCCTGCGCCGCGGCGCGCTCGTGGCTCCGGTCGTGGGCGCCTTCTGCCTGGCTTTCTGCGCGCTGCCCTTCGCGGGCTTCGGGAAGTTCGTGCAGTACTGTCCTGGCACCTGGTGCTTCATCCAGATGGTGCACGAGGAGCGCTCAATGTCGGTGCTGGGCTACTCCGTGCTCTACGCCAGCCTCATGGCGCTGCTGGTCCTCGCCATCGTGCTGTGCAACTTGAGCGCCATGCGCAACCTCTACGCGATGCACCGGCGGCTGCGGCGGCGCCCGCGCTCCGGCACTCGGGACCGCGTGGAGCCGGGCGCCGACGAGAAGGAGGCGGCCGCGCAGCCCCTGGAGGAGCTGGACCACCTGCTGCTGCTGGCGCTCATGACCGTGCTCTTCACTCTGTGCTCCCTGCCTTTAATAGTGAGTCCGTTCGCGCCGCGGCTGCGGGGGCAGTGGAGGGCGGCCGGCCGCGGGTGCAGGAGGAAGGGTGGAGCGTGGTGGGCGCCGCGCAGCAGGAGCTGCGTGCGCCCTGGGCCAGGACGGTTTGTTGTGGCGCTCCCGAGATCTCGTTCCCTCCACAGCCCCGAGGACATGGAACCGCATTTGTCGAGCCCGAACAGGGAAGGGAAAGACCGAGTCTGATGGTGTCTTCCTAGTCCCACGAAACCTCTCCGGTTAGCAGTACCCCCCTCCTCTCTTCTTTCCTCTGGGAAGATCTCGGGGTTATTTTTCGCCTCAGAATTTTGAGGAGCAGATTTGGTTCCTCCTTGGCAGGACGCGTCCTTTCCTTCCCGGTGGCTAGGTAGTCTTCTTTCTTAGACCCGCCCATGCTTTTAATGGCTCGTGATATGGGCTAATGCACCTGGGAGTTTTTCCCCAGGTGTTGGCGTGTAAAGAGAATAAGGGAAGGTGTAATCATGCCAGAGTGATTTGCACAGGTGAGAGACTAAAGATAGAGTTTTTTTGAAAACTCCTACGGAAACTTTGAGGAGTGGCGGCTGCTGTTCCTGGGAGCTGCCGCCGCGAGGGATGGTGGCGATAGAGGCGGAGAGGCTGTTTGGACAGGCAGGTGTTGTAGGTACGTACGGTTTAGCCAGTGGTGTCGTTCTGATGACCTGCCTTGACAGGTCTTGTGTCTGTTTAGGCAAGCGAGGTGACATGAAAGTCATTATCTCGGGTTTCAGTTTACTAACGGGGGTGGTGGTGGAGATTGAATTACGAGTCGTTCTGAAGGCATTTCATTTCCTCCTGGGGTCCAGGCCAAGACTTCTGGCAGCGGCAGATGCTGAGGAGACTTTTTGAGTGTTGCTCCTCTCCCCAAGCCCCAGCGTACTTGTTCAACACGAACAGCATTTAAATAAATTCATTGCCAATTCAGTGCCTTTGAACGCTGAGACTTCTGTGAATAGGACTGTTGTTTCTTATGGCAATGTAGCAATTTTGGATGTTACTTTCAAGATTGGATAAAGGTGGAATACATTGTGATTTTCCTAAAACGAAGGACTTAATGTGTGGGAAAAGAGTTGTCTGTGGCATCATCATGCAGGGTTAAGATCAGAATTCCCCAAAATGAATAAATAAATCTATATCTATATGAATAGAGAAGATACAGGGATAGATATTTAGCAGTGGTTCTCAAACTTTAGCCTGCTGGGAATCACCAAAGGGCTTTTAAAAACACAGATGGCTGCCCCCCCCCCCCCCCCCCAGTTTCTGATGCAGATGTTTTGGAAGAATTCTTATTCTTAACAGGTTCCCAGGTGAGGTGAAACCTGCTGGCCCAGGGATCCCATCTGGAGAACCACACTTCAAAGCAGGAGCTGGCAAACCACAGCCCACCATCCAAATCCGTCCTGCTGCTGTTTTTGTACAGTGGGTGGAATTAAGAGTTGCTTTTGCAAATGAACCGATTTTGCCATCAGTGTGATGAGAGTGCATAGGAATTCTAAACTCCAATTAACTCAAATTCTATTCCAAGAAAAAAAAAGGCTTTGATTTTTCTCCATGGTAGACATGAATTATCCCCCCAAAAGTACTTGATTATTATTACATTTTAAATTTCATCAATGAAAGTTGTGGAAATGTGTTTTCTCTTTTGCTATAAAAGTACCTACCAAATACTCACCCTTTGCCTCTTATTCTATAAAACTTAAAATATTTACTCTTGGGCTCCTTACAGAGAATGTTTCAAGACCTCTGCTCAAAACTCATAGCCTTATTTATCTATGCTGTGAAAAAGCAGACAGTAGCCAAATGCATGCATATTATGTCCTCAGTTTGAATGTCATAGTAATAATAATGCAGACAAGAACATAATAGAGCATAATACGAGAGCATTGCATTTGGACATGTCTCTCAGGGGACTTGAATAAATAACTAATAGGGGATTGTGAGGATGGAAGGAAATAATGGGTTTGAAAATGATTTTATAAAAAACTGCAACATTCCAAAGATATGCAATGGAGACAGCTTTCTTCACAGGAACTATAACTTTCTAGGAGGGATAAGGGCTTTAGCATAAAGCATGGGTTTGAATTAGTCTTCATCACTTACCAGCTGTGACAGTGGCTTATTTATCTTTTCTAACGTCAGTTTTTGGATCCGTAACAAGGATAACCATACTTGCCCTATAAAATAGTTATGAAGATTTGAAGTAATATATAGAGAGAGCACCTAACCAGGTGCCTGGCCTCAAAAATTAGTACTATTATTACTAGTTATGATTTCCATTTGTTATTATTACCTGCTGGACATAGAAAATTAACCACGAAATATGATCTCCTCAGGAAATAGCATTATTTTCTTTTTAAAAAAATTTTTAATTTAAATTCCAGTTAGTAAACATAGAGTGTAGTATTAGTTTCCGGTGTACAATATAGTGATCCAAAACTTCCATTCATCACCCAATGCACATTATTTTCTAATGCAGTGATTTTCTAACATTTTTTTGGTTTAAGGACCCCTTTTCACTCTTAAAAATTATTAAGGATGCAAAGAACTTTTAGTTTTGTAGATCATTATCAGTTTTTATCATATTAGAAATTTAAAATAAACATTTTAAATATTATTGCAAAACAAGTTAACGAAACGTACTTCTTGTGTTTTTGCATAGGTGTAAGGAAAACTTTGGGCTTTCACAATGATTAAATGAATGATAATAAAATTATAGAGATTATTACAGGTAAAACAGAAGAAAGCATGTTAAGAGTGCAGAAGTACTGAGAATAGTCTCTGAAAATGTACATATGTGAATACCCAAAATCAACTACCTTAGAAAGGCATAGAAAACACAAGAATACACAGTATGTATTCCATTAGCCATGGGAGTGATGATGTCATTACGCATCAGGTATCCTTGGTAAAACTTCCTGTACACCTGTGAGTGAAAAAGGTAAATAATTTCTGTTTTATGAAAATAGTTTTGACTCTGAAGACACGCTGACAGAGTTTTGGAAACCCCCACACTTTGAAAATCACTCTTCTAAGGAATGGATCTAGTAATTGGGGAAAATAAGGCTATATATGAAGGGAGAAAAGAACCTTAAAGAGAAACCTTGCTCATAGCATGAATATTTTATTTTATTAAGCCAATGAAAAGTGTATTGGGGTTTGATTTTTTAAATGAATTTTGCTATAATGCTGCATTAGAGCAAAATACTTATCCGAATTGAATTTTCAAATTTCCAACTTGAAAACCTCAGGAAGAAAATACAGAGAATATGAGATGAGCTGTAGAAGCCGTTTGCAGCACATTCTCTAATGCATATAACATATTTTCATCAAAATTAATTTTACCTTAGAAACCCTACAATGCATTGGAGGTTGGTAGGGGAGCAGGGACAGATGAGAGAGGGATCTAATGATAGATTAGACATAATAGTTTGAGAGTTTTACAAGCCAGGTAAAGATAAGTATGAGCTTGTGTAATTGCATACATCAGAATCATGGAGTCAGGAACGTGATGGAGGACATCCTGCATGAAGCCATTGAGATAACTCACGTATGTCTTTCATTCTGGTGGGCAAAAAGAAGGAAGGTGACTGAGGTATGTAAGGGATGGTGGGCAAGACATGGGCCCAGGGAAAAGGGTAGAAAGTGGATTTAAAGAATGAGGTCTAGGATGTTGTGATGGATGAACTCGGTGGAAGGGGCATTAGAATCCAGAGAGCTCTCCTCAGCAGGGGTATCCAGCTACGTGAATCTCCAGCAAATTGGCAACAGCAACATTTTTTTCATGGACTCCTAAATCCAATAGAGGGAGCTCTGCTCACACCAATTCCCTGTGTAAACTGAACTACTTTAAACATGCAGTACATATATTCTGAGGTTATTCATTAATCTAGCCATCTTTTTTTTTTAAAGATTTTATTTATTTATTTGACAGAGATAGAGACAGCCAGCGAGAGAGGGAACACAAGCAGGGGGAGTGGGAGAGGAAGAAGCAGGCTCCCAGCGGAGGAGCCTGATGTGGGGCTCGATCCCATAACGCCGGGATCACGCCCTGAGCCGAAGGCAGACACTTAACCGCTGTGCCACCCAGGCACCCCTAATCTAGCCATCTTTTATAGGAGCATTTATAAAGTGTGTTCTAGAGAATAGTATTGAACAACAGAGATATTTTGAAAGTCTAAATTGTGTTCAAATTGATACCTTTTTCAGAATTAATAGACTATGTACTTTGATCACTGTCATGAATGAATTAATTTCTGTCACATTTTTAGTAAACTCTAAAAATAAAAATTAAAAAGCCAGGGGTAGAACAACACATTTCTAATATAAATCAAGTGACTTGAAAATACAAATAACCTAATTATATGCAATAGAATTGGCATGGATAAATACTGCATAGAAATAAAATGGTTTTAGTTATGTAGATGTAATTCATTACTCAGATCCCAACTAATCAAGTATTCTGAAATAGTTGGAATTATATTTCACCGTACTCCACTTTCAAGAGGAAGGAACAAGTGTAAAAACAAACTTACTTAAAGTATTTGCTTTTTAAATCAACTTAAGTGTATAGCCTATCGTCAACCATTGATCAAATTCAGCATGTAGCTGGTCCTACAACATTCAAGACACCGTACTTTGTTGTGGGGATATAAAATAAGAAAAATATCACATCTGCCCATGTAAGCTGTAATACTGGGTGAGGGATGGAGTGATTGGGGCCATAAGGGAGTTTAGAGGAGAAAAGGAGTCACTAGTAATTGAAAAAATAATAATAGCAAACTTTTGAGTTCTTATTATGTGCTAGGACCTGTCGTCAAGGTCTTACTCATACCATCTTATTCAGACGTCCTAACAGTCACAGAGGGAAGGTAGAATTATCCCCATTGTGTAGATGAGGAAATGGAGTAACTTGCCCGACTCCACACAGCCAGTGAGAGGATTTCATCCAACCGCATGGTCAGACTCTAAAGCGAATGGGCTGAGCCACTACCTCAGAGAGGTTTCCTGAAGGGCGTAGTATTTGAGACAGACCTTGAACGGAGCTAGGATTTCGGCAGTAAAATCCCAGAGATCTGAAAGTAAATGTTCAGTTTCCACATCTGTGAAATGGAGATAACAATCATCCTTACTTCACAGGATTTTTGTGAGAGTGAAAAGAAGTTTTTAAAATAAAATGCTTAGCACAGTGCCTGGATATAGTGAGGCCTACATGGGCACTAGCCGGTAGCAGTAGTAGTAGTAATCGATGATGATGGGAGAGGGTATTCAGGTATGAGCAGATCTTCTTTTTTTTAAAGATTTTATTTGAGAGAGAGAGTGAGCACAAGCAGGGGGAGGGACAGAGGGAAAGGGAAAGAGACAAGCAGACTCCCTGCTGATGTGGAGCCCGACTCGGGGTTCAATCCCAGGACCCTGAGATCATGACCTGCCCTGAAGTCAGATGCTTAACTGCTGAGACCCAGGTGCCCCATAAGTATATCTTCCAAGTGTGATAGATGGGAATGTCTGAGCCTGCTGAAATGCTCTATAAAAAAGAGAGCAAAAGGTAAGGAAACAATTATGGGAAAACACATCTCATATTCCTTGATTGCCCCGGATAGGTCTGGTCTGGGCAGTTATTCATATCCCCTTCCACAGATGTTGAGTTTACATATTTTCTGTCCCATTAGAGTCCATTTTGTCCCATTATGGATTTAAAATCTCAGTGGGCATGGGGAAAGGAATGGCTGGCCTCCAACAGAGTGGGAGGCAACTATAATACTAGCTGAAGTGTTGTCCATTAGGCTTAATGGTGGGAAAAGCCATGGGAGAGGGCAGTTTGCAGGGTTCCAAGGAGCCCCGACACCTCAGGGAAGATCAAGACAATAGAGGCAGTCAGGCACAAGTAAGTAGGCTTATATTTCTGTGTGTGTGTGTGTGTGTGTGTGTGTGTGTCTGTGTGTCTGTGTGTGTGTCTGTGTTCTAGTCTGGAAAGAGGGTGTCAACCACAGAAAGGTAACCATCTATTCTAAGAATAAGAATTCACATGAGTTAAACAAGTCTCCTCCAATCTTCTCACTGGAGTATTTCCTGTCTCCGCACATTGATTAAAAGTTTCTGTATCATTGTTGTCTCCATACACGTGATATTTCACAAGTAAGGCTTATTTCTGAGCTAATAAGAGGACAGGAACTAGTCAGAAGACAGAAAGAAAGAAAGGAAGGAGGGAGAACTGAAGAAAAGAGAACCTCTGTGTTTATGGGAGTGTGCTGACCCTGTTTTGTAAAAGATTCAGGGGACTGGATTTGCCCCACCTCAGTTCCTCCCCTGCGTGGTGGGACCTGGAGACTCCAGCCCTGCAGCCTCACAGCAGTCAGAACAGCCTCCAGGGATGGAGACCCGGGCTCCCAGGAGTACGTCCCTTCCACTGCTTTCAGCTCAGCCCTCCACCTGCTGTGGCCTTTACGGCTTATACATTTACAAAAAATGAATCTTCCATGCTGAGTTGCCATGTTCATAAAAAATTAATGTTTCGAAAGTAAGGTAAGTGCATTTATTTCTGCCATCAACCTTTCAATATCATAATGGGATGTTTTTCTTTATAACAGTATCGTGCTTACTATGGAGCATTTAAAACCGTCCATGAGAAAGATGGAACCTCTGAAGAAATGGAAGACCTCCGAGCCTTGCGTTTTCTGTCTGTAATTTCCATTGTGGACCCTTGGATTTTCATAATTTTCAGAACACCAGTATTTCGGATGTTTTTTCACAAGATTTTCATAAGGCCTCTTATGTACAGAAATTGTCCCAACAATTCCTGTCGAACTAACATGGAGTCCAGTCTGTGACACTGTGTCACCACCCAGTCTCTGGTAAGCTGAGGAATATGTTACATTTTCTGTCAAAGAACCATGTTAAAAAAAACAAACAGAAAAAAACCCTTACAATTTGAAAGTTATCTCCTGTAACAAAACATTTAATGTATTTTCAAAACTATTTGATAACATCTTTAACAACGTGCGGTCATTCTGTATTCATGAGCCAGCTCAGTTCGAGTTGTTAAGAGCAACTACAATTTCACATATTGTAACCAATGTTAAAAGTCTTACAGCGATGATATTAATTGTTCCAATGTTTGTGCTTAGTGTCCCTAATTTTTGAGAGAGGACTAGAGACCCCTGGGTCTTTATTCAAAGCCAACAGAAACACCATGGTTTACAATTATGTGACGTGTGTTCTTAAAATTTCTTACCCTACCCATTTCTAGTGAAACCTGATTTGTTGATTCTATATCATAATACCCTGGATTATAGAGGCTCCACAGAGAAGCGAGGTGGGGAATAGAGCCAGTCAGGGTTTGGAGAGACCTTCCCCAGCCACCCTCTGGAAGCTCATGTGGGGAGGCGATCCATAAATAAGTAGACACAAGGCAGGGTGTGATTATGGCCCATAACCCAGGGAAGAAAAAATACCTTTTATCTTTTGGAGTCTAGTTTCTTGGGAGTGGTTACAAAATGTTTCAGTTTTTGGAAACTTCATTTTATAGGTTTATCTTATTGATGGATTCTTTGCAGGAAGGATTTATGCTTCTTTGAAAAACAGGGATGTATGACTCACCAGAGAGTCACGTTTACTGCGTTGGGCTGTGTGAAGCAGCAGGGCATTCAGCACAGAGCAAAGCCCACCCGGGACTCAGTCAACCTCAACTGAGAATAGTAGCAACAACCTTAACATCTGCCTATTAACAGCCAGATTCTGCTCTTTGTGGAACCGTAAGATCACGTTGAGGTTCCTGAGAGCTGTGCTTTCAAAACTGGAGTGGGATGTGGCTCAGATGGAACACAGCTGAGCACTTTAATTGTACATTTAAATGTTTACAAAGGTTAGCAACACTACGGCCGAAAGGGAGAAGTGGGGAAAGTGCAGCTGCAGCTAATAAACCAAACAAGGAACTCTAAGCCCAGTTTGTAGGCAGGAATTTCCCCTTTGGTACTTTTACATGGGGGATGTTAAAGAGGTTTTAGCCCCTCTGGGGTCCCTTTGTACCCCAACACGCTCAGACTCCGAGCTGGAGAGCTGGCTACATCTGAACAGTCCCAGGACCCCCATTCAACCATCCCCCAGCTTAGCAGCAACCCTCCTTTTTCACCTCTGGTTTGTATTAATACAGAGATGTATTAACCTGGATATATATGTGTATTTTGTGTGTGCGTGGTATAGCAAAACTGTGAAATGGCCAAATCAGGAATATACAAGCTGTAATTTTAGGGTATCACATGACAAAAAATGTGTTTGTTTTCAAGTTTAACTTTCACTGGTGTATTTAATGTTGAAATACAATATGTGTTCTGTTGTCAGAGGAAGTGCCTCTTTTTTGTGTGTTTTCCATTTGGAAGGTAAGCTATGATAACTGTCAAGCTATCAGATGAATCAATAAAAATAATTTTATAGTATCTTGCAGAGGAAGTTTCTTTAAATGAAAGAAAAGCGTTTGGCTTTCTTTTTTGAATAAACACTTGACAATAGTGTTTCTCTAGCAGCTTAATAGTGTGAATTTTTATATGCTCTTCTATTCGCATTTATATTACTCTAAACAAGTTTGTGTAGCTTTATCCGAGGGACTTAGTGATCCTATCTGTTAAATATAAAATGTAGATATACCATCCTGATGAAATCCATGTGAAGTTAGAAGTCAACTCTTCAATGACCTTTTATTTATTTTCATTTATTCATTAGATCATTAAATAAGTCTTCAGTGACTCAGACCTTGTGCCAGGCAATTGGTTAGGTGTTGAGGAAAATAATACATAAGACTCAGGCCTGGCCTGTGAGTTTCTCATTGTCGAGTGGGGGAGATAGGCACATAAGCAGTTATAACAAAGTACAGAAGTCCCAGGAGTAAATACGCACACACAGTCCAATTGGACGAGGAGGTGTGAACTAGGGGTTGGTGTAGAATCATCAGGAGAACTTCACAGTAACAGGATGCTTAAGTCAACTATTGAAAAGGAGTAGGAAGTTTGACTCTGGCTGAAAGACCCCAAGAGATAGCTTACAAAAGAGGAACTACATATGGTTAATAATGTAGAAAAATTTCCAGCCTAATCAAAGAAATGCATAATTAAAATCAAATTATCAAGGACAAAACCCTCCAAATGCATGAGTCTCAATAACAGAGAGGCTGTTATTAAGAGGCACGTGACTGGTGAGTTTATAAATTTGACCACCTTTTCTCGGTAGCAACCTGACAACGTGTAGCAAGAATCTAAAATGTTCTTTTCTACCGTTCCCAGTCATCCCACTCTAGAATTCTCTAGAATAATCAGAGGAGCAGGCTTAGTGATATGCTAGACTCTTCTTTGTAGCATTATTTATAATAGGAAAAATATGAACAGGAAACCATCTAAAGAGCAGAACAAGGATTGAACAAACTTCAGAAACACTGTACAGTTGACCTTTAAACAACACAAGTTTGAACTCTGCACATCCACTCATCTGTAGCTCTTCAACAAATATATTGGAAAAATGTTTGAAGATTTGCAACAATTTGGAAAAAGTCACAAACTGTAGAGTAGAAAGACAAAAAAATTTAAGAAAAAGTTATCGTAAGAATATAGTATATAACGTGTAACATACAAAATACGTGTTAACTGACTGTTGATGTTATCTGTAAAACTTCCAGTCAACAATAGGCTATTCATAGTTAAGTTTTTGGGAAGTCAAAGGTTATATGCGAGTTTTTGACTGTACGGGTGGAGTTGGTGATCTATCCCCCTTGTGTTCAAGGATCAATTGTATACACACACACAAACATGAGAATTATGTAGCCATTAAAAAAAGATGCTTTTAAGTAATTTATAAAAGTGAGAAAGAATCCTACAATGTAATATTAGATGAAAAAAGCATAATACAAATTTTTAAGGTATGATCCATAAATATATACGAATAGAAAATAACTTGAAAAAATCAAAGAATCAAAAGCGTGAACCACAGTTAACCTTTTGATATGGACTTTTCCCTGTAGTTCTTTGCATTTTCCAAGTTTTAAAATAATTACAGGGTTTTTTTTTTTCAAGATTTTGTTTATTTATTTGACAGCACAAGCAGGAGGAGCAGCCAAGGGAGAGGGAGAAGCAGGCTCTCCGCTGAGCAGGGAGCCCAGCATGGGGCTCCATTCCAGGACGCTGGGATCATGACCTGAGCTGAAGGCAAATGCTTAACTGACACCCAGGCACCCCAGTCCATGTTTCTTTTACATAAAATTATTTTTTAAAAGAATGACTAGAAATCGACCAAGCAAACATGGGGGAAAGGCATGAAGGAAAAGCTTTCTAGTCTAAAGGAATAGTATGTACAAAGCCATACAGGAATAATGGAGTGTGGCCTGTCCAGGCTTAGTAGCTCCATTTGGCAGAAGCTTGGGAATTGTGAGCAAAGGTGGCAAAAAAATCTGAAAGGAAAGGCAGGTTTCATAACATATAGAATGTTAGGTGCAGTGGTGGAAGGTTGGAGCTTGGAAGCCAGTGTGCAAACAGCATGGAATTTGAGGAAGATCATGCTGGTGGCATGAACTGTGGATGGGACAAGTGGGGCACCAGATTGGGAAGGGGAGAGGGTATGCTGGGGTCCCATGCAGTTGTGCAGCCCATGCACTAGACCAGGGGGCTAGATAACTGATCAGGACTGAAATACAGCCCAGCCCTGCTCACCAGGCAGTGGGCTGCATCATTCAGAGGAATGGGCCCCTTTTTGTGATCTTTCTACTTGGAGGGGCACAGAGACCTACATACGCAGGCTCGCAGGCTCACGAGTGCCCTGCTGCAAGGGAGGGAAAGAGGTGAGAAGGAGTCCAACTCAAGCAGTGGGGAGGGAGACGTGAATCACACAGCTTCTTAGTAGGCAGAGCTGATGGGAAGGATTCCAATTTATGATCCAGTCATGCTTTTTATTTTTCTTTCAGTTGCATATATTTAGCCATTTTCTGCCTCTTAGTTTCAGTATAGTCAAAACAGGAAAGGGGGAAATTCTGAAAAAAGTCCCCGCCCCACACTTTTTATTACATTCCCGGTTCTCTGGAACAGAAGATTGCAGCCACTGATTCCAGTGAAGTGTCTGGGTCACCTGTGGCTTTTAATTACATACTCTCCAGCCAAGTTAATAAATGGCCAATGATTAGGACTGTTAATTTAGTTCCAGTAATCTGTCAAATGCTGACTGGGCCAGGTATTCTTGAAACTTTAGGGGAGAGAAGGAATCCCACAACCAGTAAGTACTTGGGTGACCCCAGACACTCACTGGGCACACAGCCTGCTTGCACATTTAACTGAAGATCTCTGTGTTCCAGGCCGGTGCTGCTCAGCGTCAGCACCACCTGGAATGTGTCCGGCCCCACGTCAGACTTACTCAATCAGAGTCTTTTGGGGTGGACCCAGCAAACTGTGCTTTCACATTCCCTTCGGGTAATCAAGTTTGAGAACCTCTGCTCCATGCACAAAGGAAAGAAAAAAAAAAAACAATATGCAATAGACTCCATTCATAATTGTTTTCTGACCTCTGATTCTCAGATCTTTTCAGTTGCAGGTAATCACTCACACCTGACTCCCAATAGCATTTTTACCTGTAATGTTCTTAAGGTACTTAAGTTTCCATACAGGCGGCTGTCACTGATCCTTTCATGCTCACTACCGATGGCATGATGAGCCTTTGGCCCAAAGAGGCAGAGGTGCTCCCTCAGATGTGCTACTTCTTAGCCTCTGCAGATAGATGCTCCTTGGGTCTAAGGCTGACATTGTTCTGTTGTGAAAGAAAACCAACTAAAGGGCATTCGTGCACAGAAATATCATCAGAGATTCTATGTAAAGGTGAGCTTTCATTTGGAATTTAATAATACTTTTTAGCTCTGTATAGAATAGAAATCTCCAATAAAATATGGAAAGCTATTTTTAAACTTTTATACTTTGACCTTTTTGAATATTTTTAAAAACACATCATACATTTCATCTTACTTTCCAGGCTTTAAAAGATGGGGGGGGGGCTAGATATTTACGTATTTTTCTCTTTTTTCCCTTAATAACTAACACGGATTATAGAAAGGTTAAAAATATGTATTGAATAAAAGACGCACTCTCCCATGATTTCCCAAAAACATTAGTAATATTCAGTAAGAGGCTGCTGTAACTTAGCCCTCTAAGAGGAATGTGCTCGTTCCAGCATATAAGATTTTTCTCATAGGCCCTCCAAAGGTGAAAATAATAAATGCAGGAGAAAATATTTTTGCTCCATAGTTTCCTACCGTTACATGTGTTTCAGTTTTATCCAGGAAATGCAAGCAGTAATTAACAAAAATAACAATGTAAAAAGTTTAGTCGGCAATTTTAAGATTGTAAAAACAATTTTGCCTTACTGGAGTAGAGTATTTCCTGCCTGTCTCTTTTATTTTTATTTGTTTTAAAGATTTTATTTATTTGAGAGAGAGAGAGATAGCAAGAGAGAGCACAAGCAGGGAGGAGAGGGAGAAGTGCTAGATCCGAGGTCTCTGGGATCATGACCCCAGCCAAACCTGCTTGTCTCTCTTTTTTTTTTTTTTAAGATTTTATTTATTTATGTGACAGAGAGACAGCCAGCGAGAGAGGGAACACAAGCAGGGGGAGTGGGAGAGGAAGAAGCAGGCTCCCAGCCGAGGAGCCCGATGTGGGACTCGATGTGGGACTCGATGTGGGACTCGATGTGGGACTCGATGTGGGACTCGATGTCTCGATCGGAACGCCAGGATCACACGCTGAGCCGAAGGCAGACGCTTAACGACTGTGCCACTCAGGCGCCCCGGCTTGTCTCTTTTAATAGGTCTCCTGAGTGAGGTTAGAATTGCCGGTCTGGCTGTTCCCAGTCCTGCCTGCAGGTGGAGCAAAGCGGAGTTCACAGCTAACGGGTGGTAAATAATTAGGGTTTTCCCCTCCCCGCCTTTCCACAGCTGACTGGTTGAGGCAAATCAGCAAGTCTCACCTGATATCAGCTAGGTGAAACTCAGTCTTCCAGACAATTTTTTAAACTGCAGGTACTTGGGAGTCAGTCCAGTCTTAAAAATATTTGCAGTGAAGATGTTCAGAATCCATCGTGCTCTGGTTACAGAAGGTATGGAATCAAACATAGGGAGAATAGGAAATAAACTTGATATTTTTTTCTTTTGCTACTTAATTGCTAAAACCAAAATCAATTTTGTATCAGTACAAAATAGGATGTGGAAACAGTAAGTGCCAGGCAACGTAATTCAAAACGAATTGGGAAGGACTTCTTTAATTTCCCCTAATTTAAAGGCCATCCAGAGAATTCTCGATTAGGTTAAAAAGACAAAGTGCGGTCAATGATTTACTGATTATGATTGGCACGTCCAAAATAAAATGACCCCCCAAAGCTAAAATGGGACCAAAGATCTATCCTTAAAGTGTAAATAAAACTAATATCAGGCAAAGTAGAATTTAAGGCAGTAAAAGTTTTAAATGGTTACGTGGTTAAAAAGTCAACTTAGGACTATAAGGTACAATCAGTAGTGAATACCTTACAGCATGGACTTATTCTGACAAAATAATATGGCATTAAAATACAAAGAAAAAAAGCACTAGAAACATAAGAAATGAAAAAAAAATCACTATTGCCATGGATGATTTTCATGACCCCTCCCCATCAAAGGTCGATCAAATAAACAGAAAGGCATTTGTTTAAATACATATTTCTGGAGCCGCATAACTCAAAAGCTGGATCTGTATTCAGTAGGAAAAGTATATTTAGGATGGTCTGTTTTTAAGCATAGGCTGATACAGACTTGCAGTTCACTTTTGGGGTCTTAAAGGCACCTCAAGAAAATCGTGGTTCTCCAGAGCAGCTCAAACAAATAGAGGTTCAGCAAGAAGCTTGTGTAACTGAGGGAGAGCCATGCCGCACGTAAAACTGTGGTGGGGCAGAGAAAATGAACAGTGTTTCAAACAGGAGCCCCAAATCAAAGTCCCAAGGAACAGAATCTCTGGCTGTTAGGTGTTAGTTTGTGATCTAGCTGCTTTGTGCATGTGAAATTCTGTATACTGTGATCTAGGATGAGTATCAGTCAGGATTTTGTTTAATCATGGTTAGCAATTCTCCAATGAACAAGCTGGCAGGTGGTTTGTATCATTGTAATGAGCGGCTTCTAATAGAGCTGCCAATGATCCCCATCTTGGTGTCCGTGCTCCTGTGTAGTCTTTTCTCTTCCAGTGTGAGCTGGACCTAGAAACTTGCTTCTAGTGAATAGAATACAGCAAGAAAGATCTGAGGGGTAAACACCTGGAGTAGGAAAACAAAAAGACGGGCTTCTGCCCTGCTTGCTTGCTCTAATGGAAACCAGCCGCCATGCTGTGAGAGGCTCACGAGGCAGAAACTTGAGGGAGGTCAGTCAGCCAACAGCCAGCAAGGAGCTGACACCCTCAGTGCAGCTAGCTCACAAGGAAGTGAATCCTGCAACCACGTGAGCATTCTTGGAAGTGGAGCCTCCGGAGTTCAGCCTTGAGGGAGTTGAGGTCCCAGCCAACACCTTGACTGCCGTCTTGTGAGAGATCCAGAGGACCAGCTCTGCCGCGCCTGGACTCCTGACCCACAGAAACCGTGAGAGAAAGTGTTTCTTTTTTTTATGCTGCTAAATTTGGGAGTAATTTTTTGAGCAGTCGTAGATAACTAGTACAATCATTATACCAATGACATAAAAATCCATAGCTAAGGGGGCGCCTGGCTGGCTCAGTCGGAAGAGTATGTGACTCTTAATCTCGGGCTTGTGAGTTTGAGCCCCATGTTGGGTGTACAGATTGCTTAAAAATAAAATCTTAAAAAAAATCCATAGCATATTTTATTGACAAATGTGGTACATGAGGTAGTTTACAAGCCTTGATATATTAGGCTACAGGGAAAAATCTCAGCAAACGTAAGAAAGCAGGAATTAAACAGTTCATCTTCTCTGAAATGTTTTTATTTAACTTGTAACAAAAATACTCTTTAATTACTTGGAAATTTTTCTTCTCATTGTGTGTATCGTATATGCTAAATGGTGCATAAACATGCACATACAATTTAAATAATAATTATAAAGTGGAAATCCACAGAGACATCGTGCAGGTCAAGAAATAGAACACTGCCAGTGCCAGAAACTCCCTGTGTGCCTTCCCCGATCCCAGTTCCAGGGGTAAACACTATTCTGACTTTGAGGGTGAACGTGTTTGGGCTTTTCTTTATTTTACCACTTATGTGTGTATCATAATACATGTACCCGTTTGTGTCTTTCTCTCTAGCTTAGCTGTAAGTCTCAGGTCAGATTGCTCACGTGCAAAGGCAAGGACAGGGACTCAGGTGTACGTGGTCTGTGGAGCTCGAGCTCTCGGGAGAAAGAGGGTGAAGGAAGCAGGGCAGGGATAGGAGCTAAGCAAGGACGAGCTCTCTTCTTCAGCCTGATCCCCAGCGGAGCTCTGGAGCATGGAAAGTACCACAGTGTTGGTCCCAATGAGATACTGTGACAGCATGTCATAAAAGGTCTTTGGCCCGTGTGTACCGGGGTACCCTTTTCGCCATGGGCCCCCAGAACGGGACAGCTGCAAGCCATTAGCAACCAATACAGGAGCTGAGGGATGGAGCGCTGGCCTGGGAAAGGGGTCTGGGCAGCAGCCATGATCTATTCTGTTTGAGATTCAGCCTTGCTGTTTGTGTAGCTGCAATCCATACACTTTCATTGACAAATAGCATTCTATTGTGTGACTATATCATATGCTATCAGCGAACATTGGGTTGTTTCCAGATTTACCTATTACAAATCGTGCCGCTTTGACTATTATCATGTATTGTGTTGGGCATATTGTGTTGGCATATACCTAGGAGTGGAATGGCAGTGTTACAGGGAATGTGCATCTTTGATTTTACTATATTATAAAAATTGTTTTCCAGTTTACACCACACAGCAGCATCGTTTGGTAGCTCCCACTGCTCTACGTGTATTTTCAGACTTTATAGGTGTTAGCCATTCTGGTCAGTTTGAAATGGTATCTCATTAAGGATTTAATGTGTTTTCCTTCTTGATAATAATGATGTTACACACATTTCCATACCTTTATTGGCTCTTTGGAAGTTCTTTTTATAAAGTTTTTGTTTATAAAATTTTTTTATAGAATGTCTATCTTCTCATTGATTTGAAGATGTCTGACCTACTGATACTTTGTCAGTTCTATGTGTTACAAAAATCTTCTTCCATTCTGTAATCCCTCTTTTCAATACCGTTATGGTGACTTTTAATGAATAGAAGTTTTCATTTCATGCAAATCTAGTATAGATCTCACAACCCTGTGATCAGGACTTGAGCCAAAATCCAGTTTTGGACGCTTAACCATTGAGCTATGCAGGTGCCATTTTACTTTTAGGTTTTAATCCAACTGTAATTTATTTTGCGTATGGTATGATGTAGATAACTAATTTTGTAGGTTTACCATATAAATAACCAGTTGTCTCCAACTGAACTTTTTACTGGAAAGTTCTTTCTTTCCCCATTGATATTAAATGTCATATTTCAGTCTCATAGCAAGTTTCTAGATTTGTTTGTCCATTTCTAGTCTCTCTGTACTATTCCATTGACCTGTTGTCTTAGTTACTATAGTTTTATAATACCTGGCACATTCAGTCCTCCCATCTTGTTCTTTTTGAAGCAGGCCCTGCTTTGTGTTTCCATATAAATTTTTAAATAAGCTTGCCAAGTTCCACCAAAACCAACAAACCAAACAAACAAAAAAACAAAAACCTGTTTTTTTTTTTAATTTAGATTATACTGGATCTATTGATCAATTTGGTTTACCTCCCAATTTACTTTGGTCTTCTTCAGTGTCTCTTTTTAAGGTTTTAGCTTTTGTTAAAATATAATATACATATAGAAAAGTATGCAGATTATAAGTAGATGATGGAATGAATTTTCACAAAGTAAACACACCTGAGTAACCACTCAGACCAAGGAACAGAATACTATCAGAATCCCAGACCCTTGTTGTATGTAAGTGTTGGATCACTAAATTGTACACCTGAAACTAATATTACACTGTAGGTTAACTAACTGGAATTTAAATTAAAACCAAAAAAAAAAAAAAGAGAGAGAGAGAGAGCGAGAGAAAGAAAGAACTACAAATTTGGGAGTCCCCTCCCAGAATGACTGAATTGGAACTCATGGTGGTAGATTCCAGGAACCTGTATTATAACAATCTCTCCAGGAATTCTTTTGTTGTTGTTGTTGTTTTAATTTGAGTATACTTGACACACAATGTTACATTAGTCTCAGTGTGCGGCTGTGTTTTAACTTCCCTACCCCTTATGCTGTGCTCACCACAAGGGTAGCTGCCACCTGTCACCATACAGCGCTCTTACAATGCCATTGATTATATTTCCTATACTGTGCTTTTTATTCCTGTGACAGGAATGCATACTAAAGTTTGAGAAGCTTTGCTTTTATTCTTCACTTGGGAAGGCGGGATGTCCACGAAAGGTAGTCAGTGCTGTATCTGGAGTGGCACTTGTAGGAAGGCAGTGGCGCTTTCTGAGAGGATGCACTATAAGTTGGTTATATTTACAAAGGAGACCAGCATGAAGCATGGTTTCCTTAATGATTGGGTGTGGGCCTCAACCACACAGTGCTGGCCAAGGGAGCCTGGGGAGTCCCAATTTCCTACAGGGCCCTCCATCTTCAGAGCTGTTGTCGTAACATTTTATACCATGGGTAGAGAGTAATACTCTTCCTCTTATTCGAGTAATGAGCAGTTTGGATTCTTTGATTTCAATAGATCCATAAAGATGAAAGGAAACTTACTTAGGATACATAAAAGAGTATAGTGAAATGGTATAGTTAATACTTTAGATTCCGGGATGTGTTAAAGCCTGAGATGATGGGCCCAAAATATAAGGGTTTCCAAAAATCTCCTCAAATAAGGGATAACCAAACTGTATATCATTGTATTATTTATGCCCACAAGTTGTAGAAATAAGTAATAAAATTAACTCAGCATTTGCAGACAAAAAAAAAAAAAAAGCAAAAGAAAAGTTAGACCCTCAAAACTCCTTTTTTAGCTACTAACATCACCCATAAAAGTTAACCACTTTCTTGACTTCTGATATCATATATTAACTTTCTCTGCTTTTGAACTTCATATAAATAGGCTCACAGAGTATATACTTGGCATTTTTCACTCAACATTATGCTTATGAAATCCACCCATGCTGTTCAGATAGTTTTGTTCATCTCATCCCTGAAGTGTACAGTATGTCACAGTATGAATTTACTACAATAGATTAATTCATTCTGTTGTAGATGGACATTTGAGTTATTTCTAACTGGGCTGTTACAAATGGTAATAAACATTCTGGTACACATCTTTGAGGAGCACATGCATGCATTTCTACTAAGGATATAACTGTGAAGTAATGGCTAGGTCATAAGGTTTTGTCCTTATGGACAAAGGCCAAGCAGTCTTCCAAAATGGATTGTATCAATTTATACTTCTATTGCAGTATTTGAAAGTTCTAGTCCATTCACATGCTCGTCAGGACTTCATATTGTCTATTTCACTTTAGCCATTCTGTGACCATACACTAGTATCACGTTGCAGTTTTAATTTGCAAATTCCTGATAGGCATGCTTTCATATGTTTATTGGCCTTTGGCTATCCCTCCATAAAGGATCTGTGCAAGTCTTTTCCCATTTTGTAAGAGGTTATCCGCCTTTTGCTTATTGATTTATGAGAGTTTCATTATCTGAATCTACTAAGTTCTTGAGTTTTGCACTTTGGATGGAGTGTGGTGAAATTTTGTACAGTGTGGAAATTCTAGTAAATCCAAATGTGTTTGGTTCCTAGAATTCAAAATGAGAATTTCGATAATGAAGGATATCTGAAACCTTTGCAGGTGCGTTTCTGTTGATCCTAGCTTCTGGTTCCTCATTTCCTGGTGAGCTTGATAATTATGCCAACTGCTTATATTTCTGAGATTCTCTGATTCTCTGGCGTTTTCCTCCAGAGAAGAACTGCATTTGCCAAGTGCCTATGGTCAGTCCAGGACTACTTTAAACCAATTCGGGGCATAAGGTTTTTATGGACAATCAGATGAGGTGAATTGGGGTTACCAACTCACAATCACTGCCAGCATGTGGTTGTAACTTCCTGAGGATAGGGTTTTCTTTTCTTTACTCCCTCTGCACTGTTCAGCATCAAAGGATTTTATTTTTCTTACGGTCTCCTGGGGGTGGGGATTAGAGAGGGAAAGACAAGGTTTACTTCTGGTTCATTCTTTTTGTTTGTTTGTTTATTTTTTATGTAAAGTTTGGTGATTCATTAGTTGCATATAACACCCAGTGCACCATGCAATACGTGCCCTCCTTACTACCCATCACCAGCCTATCCCATTCCCCCACCCCCCTCCCTTCTGAAGTCCTCAGTTTGTTTCTCAGAGTCCATAGTCTCTCATGCTTCATTCCCCCTTCTGATTATCCCCCCTTTCTTTATCCCTTTCTTCTACTGATCTTCCTAGTTCTTATGTTCCATAGATGAGAGAAACCATATAATTATCTTTCTCTGCTTGACTTATTTCACTTAGCATTATCTCCCCCAGTGCCGTCCATGTTGCAGCAAATGTTGAGAAATTGTTCTTTTTGATAGCGGAGTAATATTCCATTATATATATGGACCACAACTTCTTAATCCAGTCATCTGTTGAAGGGCATCTCAGCTCCTTCCATGATTTAGCTATTGTGGACAATGCTGCTATGAACATTGGGGTGCATATGGCCCTTCTCTTCACTACGTCTGTATCTTTGGGGTAAATACCCAGTAGTGCAATGGCTGGATCATAGGGTAGCTCAATTTTTAACTTTTTAAGGAACCTCCACACTCTTTTCCAGAGTGGCTGTACCAACTCGCATTCCCACCAACAGTGTAGGAGGGATCCCCTTTCTCTACATCCTCTCCAACAATTGTTTCTTGCCTTGTCAATTTTTGCCATTCTAACTGGAGTAACGTGGGATCTTAGTGTGGTTTTGATTTTAATTTCTCTGATGGCTAATGATTTTGAATATTTTTTCATGTGTCTGTTAGCCATTTGTATGTCTTCATTGGAAAAGTGTCTGTTCATATCTTCTGCCCATTTTATGATTTGTTTATTTGTTTCTCGCGTATTGAGTTTGAGAAGTTCTTTGTAGATCTTGGATACCAGTCTTTTATCTGTAGTATCATTTACAAATATCTTCTCCCATTCTGTGGGCTGCCTCTTAGTTTTTTTGACTGTTTCCTTGGCTGCGCAGAAGCTTTTTATCTTGATGAAGTCCCACGAGTTCATTTTATCTTTTGTTTCTCTTGCCTTTGGAGATGTGTCATGAAAAAGGTTGCTGTGGCCGATGTCGTAGAGGTTGCTGCCTATGTTCTCCTCTAGGATTTTGATGGATTCCTGTCTCACATCGAGGTCTTTCATCCATTTACAGTTTATCTTTGTGTATGGTGTGAGAGAGTGGTCAAGTTTCATTCTTTTGCATGTAGCTGTCCAATTTTCCCAGCACCATTTATTGAAGAGACTCTTTTTTTCCACCGGATGTTTTTTCCTGCTTTATCAAAGATTAGTTGCCCAAAGAGCCGAGGGTCCATTTCTGGGTTCTCTATTCTGTTCCATTGGTCTATGTGTCTGTTTTTGTGCCAGTACCATGCTGTCTTTGTGATGAGGCCAATATTACCTTGATCCCCAAACCAGGAAAAGACCCCATCAAAAAGGAGAATTACAGACCAATTTCCCTAATGAAAATGGATGCCAAAATTCTTAACAAGATCCTTGCTAATAGAATCCAACAGTACATTAAAAGGATTTTCCATCATGACCAAGTGGGATTCATGCCTGGGATGCAAGAGTCGTTCAACATTCACAATCAGTGTCATAGATTTTATCAACAAGCATAAAGCCAAAAATCATAGGATTCTCTCAATAGATGCAGAAAAAGCATTTGACAAAATACAGCATCCTTTCCTGATTAAAACCCTTCAGAGTGTAGGGATAGAGGGTACATTCCTCAATCTCATAAAAACCATCTATGAAAAGCCTACAGCAAATATCACTCTCAATGGGGAAAAGCTGGGAGCCTTTCCCTTAAGATCAGGAACACGACAAGGATGCCCACTCTCGCCACTATTATTCAACATAGTACTAGAAGTCCTTGCAACAGCAATCAGGCAACAAAAAGGGATAAAAGGTATCCAAATTGGCAAAGAAGAAGTCAAACTGTCTCCCTTCGCAGATGACATGATACTCTATATGGAAAACCCAAAAGAATCCACTCCAAACCTATTAGAAGTTATAGAGCAATTCAGTAACGTGGCGGGATACAAAATCAATGCTCAGAAATCATTGCATTTCTATACACGAATAATGAGACTGAAGAAAGAGAAATTAGGGAATCCATCCCATTTACAATAGCACCAAAAACCATACGTTACCTTGGAATTAACTTAACCAGAGACGTAAAGGACCTATATTCTAGAAACTACAAATCACTCTTGAAAGACATTGAAGAAGACACAAAAAGATGGAAAAATATTCCATGCTCATGGATTGGAAGAATTAACATAGTTAAAATGTCCATGCTACCCAGAGCAATCTATACTTTCAATGCCATCCCGATCAAAATACCAATGACATTTTTCGAAGAACTGGAACAAACAGCCCTTAAATTTGTGTGGAATCAGAAAAGGCCCCAAATCACCAAGGAATTGTTGAAAAGGAAAAACAAAGCCGGGGGTTATCACAATGCCGGATTTCAAGCTGTACTACTTCTGGTTCATTCTTAATCTGAGGAGATAGCCCTTTGGGATCCTAGCCTTATGGGGAAAGGTTTCCTATTACACTCTCCATCTTTGCCAGAATTTAGACTTGAATTTCTGAACTTGTGGGCCCTGAGAGGACATAAAAAATAAAAACCAAGTTTTTTTAGTTGGCAGATGTTCTCAGAGGCCAAAGCAACATCCGTGTTCTGCTTTGCCCTCTAAATTTCCATTTTCATTTAGATTTTGGCCTGATAAATAAAGTCTTCCTATCTTACCGTCTTTTTCATGCTCTTCAGACTTTTGAAATCCTTGCACATTTTTTAGTTGTTTCCAACTGGAGGATTAGTCTGAATAGCCTAGCTTGCTACATTACCCAAAATAAGACTTCTTTTAAGTTTTCAGGCTATCAAACAACTATGGGAACAGGAAGGGAATCTCTTAAATGAGATCACTAAAAGAGTTAATAAATAATTAAAACAAGATCAGGTAATATAAAAACATGTGTAGGATGTAGTCAATTCTGCATGTTAGAGGTTAATCTGTAGCAATATATATATATATATATATTTTTTTAAAGATTTTATTTATTTAACAGAGAGAGACACAGCGAGAGAGGGAACACAGGCAGGGGGAGTGGGAGAGGGAGAAGCAGGCTTCCCGTTGAGTAGGGAGCCCGATGCGGGGCTCGATCCCAGGACTCTGGGATCATGACCTGAGCGGAAGGCAGATGCTTAATGACTGAGCCACCCAGGCACCCCAACAAATCTTTTTAATATTCAAAAAAAAGGGAAAGCAATTGTATTATTTACAATTTTAGAAAAAAACCGGATCTTAAGCAAAATGGGATTTAAAAATAATAAAGATGAATAAAAGATTAAAAAAATATATGTAAATAAACTAAAAGCTGATTCTTTGGCAGTGGGGAAAGAGGTAAGATAGAGGAAGTTAACTAACTGGGAGAACAACACAAAACAAAATTAAAGATAAAGGAGATAGGACACTGATACAAATTTGCAATTGTAGGCAGCTACTAGGCAGCTGTCATTTTCAAGGTCCCCTCCTATTCCCCCACTTTCCTGGCCCAGAGTCCCTGGGCAGTAGGCACTTGAGAGGAGTGGCAGGAGATGAAGGCAGGGGGGTCCAAACCTTTCTCCTCTGAAGGCAGGCAGAGCAGGTCTGTTTATATTGACAAAAGTTGACACAACCAGATGCGTGACGAACACACCGCACCGAAGAGGTAAGCATTACAAATTGTATCGGGGGGCCTCCAAGACCACCCTCAGTGTTGAGAATACTCTACAAGGCTCACAAGACTCAACACAGGTTGTGCTCATGGCTATGATTTATTACAGTGAAAAGATAAAGAGCAAAATCAACAATGGGAGAAAGCATATGGAGTGAAGTCCAGAGATGAGCAGGCACGAGCTTCCTGGAGTCCTCTCCAGTCCTAGATTACACAGACGTGCTTCAGGGCTCCAGACTATACTGGTGAAGTGTTGTCCTCCAGGGATGCCCATTATGGACTCAGTGTCCAAGCATTTTACTGGGGGTTGCTCACATAGGCAGCCTCTGCCTGGTACATACCAAAATTTCAGACTCCTAGAGGGAAAGCAGGTGTTCAGCATAAACCAATATTGCTTGTACAAACAGTATAGGCACAGTAAATGACCTTTATCACTCAGGGAACAGTGGGAACCCTCCTCAAATCCAAGTTCCCAGAAGCCAACCACAGGCCAACCTTGCAAGCAGGCCTTTCCAAAACAGCTATCTCAGACCTGTTATGTTAATTCTTTCCTACACAAAATTTTATAAGAAAGAAATGCATCATTCTTCACTAATATTATTTGTTTCTAGAAAATATAAAAGGGGGGCGCCTGGGTGACTTAGCCAGTTAGGTGTCTGCCTTTGGCTCAGGTCAGGATCCCAGGGTCTTGGAATCAACCCCACATCTGGCTCCCTACTCAGCAAGGAGTCTGCTTCTCCCTTCCCCTGCCTCTTCCCCGGCTTGTGTGCACGTGCTCTCTCTCTCTCTCTATCAAATAAATAAAATCTTAAAAAATATATATACAAGAATCATCTGACAAACTATTAAAATGAGTAAGAGTTTATAAATATGGCTTAATATAAAATATATAAAAATCAATAACATTTTTCTATACTAGCAGCAACCTGTATGAAAACAAACAAAATAGGTCCTGTTTGCCATGGCAATTAAAACACATATAATGCCTGGGAATAATATTAACAAGGTATGTAGTGATCTGTGAAGAAGAAAATACAAATTATATTAAAAATATAAAATAAAGGGGCACCTGGGTGGCTCAGTCAGTTCAATGTCTGCCTTCAGCTCAGGTCATGGTCTTGGTGTCCCAGGATCGAGCCTCACATAGGGCTCCCTACTCAGCAGGAAGTCTGCTTCTCCCTCTTCCTCTGTCCCTCCCCTCGCTCCTGTTCTCTCTTGTTCACTCTATCTCAAATAAATAAATAAAATCTTAAATATATAATATATGTATGTATATGTATATATATGTGTGTATATGTATACGTATATATAAAATAAGACTTGGAAAGTTGCCAGATATTTATTCCTGGTTAGGAAGACTGGATATGAAAATAACTATGTCTGAATTTGTGGGTTTAATGTAACCCAATCAAAATATCTATTGCTTTGTGTTCCTTCTTTAAAAGAAAAATATTTTTTTACCTACATTGACAAAATGATCCAAAAGTTTACTTGGAAAATAAAAAGGGAAAAAAAATTCTGGAAAAAAAAAGTTGTGGGAGGATTAGTTCTGTTCTGTTTTAATCGTCTTACAAAGATAAGGTAATTAAAACAACATGGTATTTGTACAAAAGATAACTAGATCAACAAAACAGGTCCAAATATAGATCTTACTCTCTGAATGACAATGCATCATAAACCAATGAGGAAAAGAAAGATCAGTCAATATATGGTAGGCAAATAACTGTTTAACAATTTGAAACTAGACCCTAATTTGTCTTTGGAGAAATACAAGCATGCCCTATCTTTTTTTCACTTTAAACGGCCATTCTGTACTACCTAATTAAAGCCCAGATAGGTTTGGCTTTGAAAAGGTTTTACGGTTTACAGTATTAGATGCTACTTCTGTATGTCCAAACAGTAATTAAAATAAAAGTGCTGACAAGCCTAGGGAAAGTATTGCAAAGGGTTAATATCTTCATTAGAAAATTAAGATCTATCTTTATATGAGGCAGAAGCCGTAGTAGACAATAACCTGTCCAAGGTCATGTGGCCTTGAGTAAGCTATTTAGCTCTTCTGAGACTCAATTTCCTTCTTCCTTGCATGGTGTGACAAGGATTAAAAATATATGTAAAGCTATGAGCACAATGTTTAACATATTACGGCTGCTCAACAAGTGAGAGCTAGTTAGTAGAGGCGCGAGTAATGGTCATTAACAGTAAGAGCTCGCGGAGTAAGAAAATGTTGTCTCCAAAAGACAAATGTTTAAGAATGTGAACAGACATTCTCAAAAGAGGAAATAAAACTCTTAATCTGGGAAAAATGCTCGACGTCACCAAAAGTCAAAGCAATGCAAATTGAAACAATAAGGTAACATTTGAAAACATCCTAATAACATTAAATAAATAAAACGTTTCATACCCGGGGCTGGGACAGTTCCTGGAATTGGTATTTTCATACATTACTGATAATATACGAATTGGTAGAACCCTCTTAGGAAGTGATGTGGAAGTATGTACTGTCATTTCGAAAAAGATCATATTCTTCGAGTCAGTGATTTCACTTCTAACATTCAATACTAGAACAGAATCCCAAACGTGGAAAGGCAACATGCAAAAAAGATGTTACATGTAGTTGCTTTCAAATAATGGAAACAACCAGCAATGGGAGGAGTGAATGGGATTCACGCAGAGGAATGATGATTACAGTGGTACTACATACAGAATACAGTAAGAGAAAAAAACAGGATGCAACATTTTCTGTGTATTATATAGTAGACAAAACTAGAAGGATATATTTCAAATTGGAAACAGGAATCACATTAAAGTGGTATGATTATGGAAAATCATTACCTTTATAATTTAAAAATTATAGTTAATTGAAACTAAGTTTTCCTATTTCCAAATGGGTTCTTTCTCTTTTCAATGACACCAGAGGGGTAGCTGGGTGGCTCAGTCAGTTAAGCCTCTACCTTTGGCTCAGGTCATAATCCCAGAGTCCAGAGACGTAGCCCTGAGTCAGGCTCCCTCATCAGCAGGGAGTCAGCTTCTCCCTCTGCCCCTCCCCCCTCCCTCTCTCTCAAATAAATAAATAAATAAATAAATAAATAAATAAATAAATAAAATCTTTAAAAAAATAATGGCACCAGAACTTACTGTCAAAACTCTTGACAAAAGCTGATAGACTGATTTTTCTATATTGTTCCTCTAGATGGAGCACAAGTACTTAAAATACATTATGACCATACTCGTGGTCCAGAATTTAGAGCTCACAGGACTGCAAAGATAATCTTGTGTGTTTTCTTTAATGTTAGGGATATACAGAAGGCACTCCCTAGCTACAAAACATTTGTTTTCTCTTATTAGTGTTGCTTTTACATGACCTAGATTTTCTCACATTGAGTATATAATCTTGTTGAGTGGAGATTTCCCAATGGAGAGGAAGATAGTAACGGGGAAAAAATCAAGGATGCAAACTTTTCTGAAAGCCCTAATATTACTGACACAGAATTATAACTATCCCCTGAAATTCAAAAGGAAAATTTTGTCAGCTCATTTAGTGGTCTTGCATTTTGTTTTTGTTTTTGTTATCCTAGTAAGGCTGGGCTCCACAGAAGAAAAGGAGAGAATTTGTGACTTTGATGTGTGGTTAATTTGACTAGGGGTCTATCTGGACAGGGCAAGTCTGATCAAGGGTCCACCTTGGGGCCTGAAATGCCTCTGGTGGTGCCAATTGCAACAGGAGCTGGCATTTGGCTTTGGACAGTCCTTGGGTTCCATCTGGCTCTCTAGCTCTGAGTTCACTCTAAACATTCTCAACTGTTTGTAGGATTTAAATTTTAAAACTCTAATTAAGATGCATAATCTCTTTCTTATAACCCAGTTTTGCCACAAAATGTCTCATGTCTCAGCTCGAGTCACCATAAACCACAAGCCGGGCTGGTTGATAATCGGTCTTCTCTTGGGCAGCCTGAAAAAATCTGGAACCTATGCCTGGACAGGCAAAAACTCGAAAAGTGGTAACAGGCCGGAAAGGGCTTTGGAGCAGTGCTCAGACATGATCCAGGAGATTTGGGTGCACACCCAAGCCCGTGGCTGCTCTCGGTTTTCGAAGCACAAAGGGCAGTGGCACTCCCGGGCCCCTGGTACTACCTCTGAGAGAGTTGCTGTGGGCCCGCAGCGGGGGAGGCTGTGATTTTTCAGTGGTGCATGCAGAAGTGGAGACTGTGCTGGAGGGTTTATTAAAGGTCAGACTGCGAATTTTCTGCTCTGAGCCAGAGGTTTGGCTATGGCCATTTTTGTTCTGATCCTCTGAAGAGGAGCGGAAAGCCCCCAGAGAAAAAAAGTCACACAAAAGACCAGTTTCCACTGAGCCCATCCCCCTGACAGGGGGTGGGGCAACTCCACACAGGCAGGGTTAGTGGAGAAACAGCCCAGCAGGACCCTCCCCAAGAAGACAGGCTGGAGAAGAGGTGGAAGAGAATCCTATGGATGCCATAAGACTAACATTCCAACGCCAGGGGAAAATTATAAATTGAGCTCCAGGTGTGGCCTCATGACTTTATCTTTCAGATAGATTTCTCCTTTTCTTTTTCTCTTTTCTTTTTCTTATGCTTTCTCTGTTTTTTTTTTTCTTTTTACCTTCTCATTTCAACTAGATGTTTATTATATCAACTTATATTTCATAGTAGCTTTTTAACTTATATTTTTTCACACCTTTTTTTTTTATAGATATATGCTATATTGTGGTCGTTTTTTCACTATTCAATTTCACCTTTTATATATACAATTTTTAATTTCCTTATAATTCTGGGATGTAGTGTCCTTTAACACACAGATCAAAATACACCCAGGAACAACTGAAACACCCTGTTTTGTCCACGCAGAGATTATAGTTCCACTACCCCAATCCCCACTTTTTAAAAATTAAAAAAAATTATAATTTAAAAATTTTATTCTTGTGTTTCATTTTGGCTTTGTTTTTTTTTGGTGGCGGCTTCATATCACTCTGGATTTTGCTAGGGTCCATCTTGCTTGGGTTGTGGTTGATATTTTGTACTCTGCTCATTCACTCAACATAATCATTCACCAGAATGATTAGGAGGATGAACTCTCAACAAAGAAAAGAAACAGAGACACTATTCTCTGCCACTAACAGATAAGGATATAAGAAAGATATAAGAGATAGAATTCAGGATAGCAATCATAAGGTCAATAGCTAGGCTTGAAAAAAGCATTAGTGACAATAGAGAATCACTAAGAGTGAAATGAGATCTAATCAGGTCGAACTAAAAAATGCTATGAATGATATGCAGTCTAAACTGGATACTCTAACAGGCAGGGTAAATGAGGCAGAAGAGAGAATTAGTGATCTAGATGATACACTGGTGGAAAGGAAGGAAGCTGAATAAAAGAGATAGGCTGCTCCTAGCACATGGGAAAAGGACTAGAGAGATTAATGATACCATGAAACATTCCAATATCAGAATTATTGGGATCTCCAAGGGGGTGGAGAGAGAGAGAGGGCTAGAAGGTATATTTCAGCAAATCGTAGTTGAGAACTTCCCTAATCTGGGAAAGGAAACAAGCATTCATGTCCAAGAGGCAGAGGGGACCCCTCCCAAAATCAATAAAAATAGATCAACACCCTGACATATAATAGTGAAACTTGCAAATTTTATAGCCAAGGAAACAATACTGAGAACAGTCAGACAGAGGAAGTTCCTTATGTATGAAGTGGGAAACATCAGAATAATAGCAGAACTATCCACAGAAACCTGGCAAGCCAGAAAGGGCTGGCAAGACATATTCAGGGTACTAAATGAAAAGAACATGCAGCCAATAATACTTATATCCAGCAAGGTTGTCATTCAGAATGGATGGAGAGATAAAGAGCTTTCAGGACAAGCAGAAACTGAAAGAATATGTGATCACCAAGCTAGCCCTGCAAGAAATATTAGGGGGGATTCTGTAAGTAAAGAGAGACCCCCAAGAGTCACATAGACCAGAAAGAAACAGAGAAGATCTATAGAAACAGGGACTTTACAGACAATACAATGGCACTAAATTCATATCTTTTAATAGTTACTCTGAATGTAAATGGGCTGAATGCTCCCATGAAAAGACATTCAGATTGGATAAAAAAGCAGGACCCATCCATATGCTGCCTACAAAAGACTCATTTTGAACCTAAAGACACTTCCATATTGAAAGTGAGGGGATGGAGAACCATTTATCATGCCAACAGACCTCGAAAGAGCTGGGGTAGCAATCCTTATATCAGACAAATTAGATTTTAAACCAAAGACCATAGTAAGAGATGTTGAGGGACACTATATCATACTTAAAGGGTCTATCCAACAAGGAGATCTAACATTGTAAATATGTATGCCCCCAACACGGGAACAACCAATTATATAAGCCAATTAATAACCATAATAAAGAAACATATTAATTGTAATACATTAATAGTAGGAGACCTCAACATTCCACTCACAGCAATGGACAGATCATCCAAGTGAAGATCAACAAAGAAACAAGAGCTTTGAATGATGCACTGGACCAGATGGACTTCGTAGACATACACAGAACATTCCACCCTAAAACAACAGAATACTCCTTCTTCTCGAGCGCACATGGAACTTTCTCCAGAATAGACCACATACTGGGTCACAAATCAGGACTCCACCAATACCAAAAGATTGAGATTATTTCCTGCATATTTTCAGAGCACAATGCTTTGAAACTGGAACTCAAACACAAGAAGAAATTTGGAAGGAATTCAAACACTTGAACGTTAACACCCTGCTAAAGAATGTTTGGGTCAACCAGCTAATTAAAGAACTTAAACAATTCATTGAAACTAATGAGAATGAAAACACATTGGTCCAAAACCTATGGGATACTGCAAAGGCAGTCCTTAAAGGGAAATACATAGCCATCCAAGCCTCTCTCAAAAAATTAGAAAAAATCCCAATGCACAAGCTAACTTTATACCTGAAGGATCTGGAGAAAGAATAGCAGATAAAGACTAAACCAAGCAGGTGAAGAGAAATAATAAAGATTAGAGCAGTAATCAATGAAATAGAAACTAGAAGAACTGTAGAAGAGATCAACAAAACTAGAAGCTGGTTCTTCGAAAGAATAAGACCGATAAACCTCTGGCCAGACTTATCCAACAGAAAAGAGAAAGGACCCACGGGGCGCCTGGGTAGCGCAGTCGTTAAAGCGTCTGCCTTCGGCTCAGGGCGTGATCCTGGCGTACCGGGATCGAGTCCCACATCAGGCTCCTCCGCTGGGAGCCTGCTTCTTCCTCTCCCACTCCCCCTGCTGTGTTCCCTCTCTCACTGGCTGTCTCTCTGTCACATAAATAAATAAAATCTTTAAAAAAAAAAAAAAAAAAAGAGAAAGGACCCAAATCAATAAAATCATGAATGAAAGGGGAGAAATCATGACAATTGCTAAGGAAATAGAGACGGTTATTAGAACTTATTACCAGCAGCTATATGCCAACAAACTAGGCAATCTGAAAGAAATGGATGCATTCCTGGACACTTATAAACTACCAAGACTGAAACAGGAAGAAATAGATAATCTGAACAGACCAATAGCCAGCAAGGAAATTGAAACAGTAATCAAAACCCTCTCCCCCCCAAAATGGTTCAGGGCCAAATGACTTCCCAAGGGAATTCTACCAAACATTTAAAGAAGAAATCATACCTATTCTACTGAAGTTTTTCCAAAAAAATAGAAATGGAAGGAAAACTTCCAAACTTGTTCTATGAGGCCAGCATTACCCTGATCCCCAAATCAGGCAAAGACCCTATCAAAAAGGAGAATTACAGAGCAATACCCCTGATGAACATGGATGCCAAAATACTCAACAGGATTCTGGCCAATAGAATCCAACAGTACATTAAAAGGATTATTCACCACGATCAGGAAGAGTTTATTCCTGGGATGCAAGGGTGGTTCAAAATTTGCAAATCAATCAGTGTGACAGATCACATTAACAAAAGAAGAGACAAGAACCACATGATCCTCTCAATTGACGCAGAAAAAGCATTTGACAAAATACAGCATATTTTCCTGATTAAAACTCATCAAAATATAGGGATAGAGGGAACATACCTCAGTATCATAAAAGCCATCTATGAAAAGTCCACAGCAAATATCATGCACTACAGGGATGCCCACTCTCACCACATTTTTTAATATAGTAGTAGAAGTCCTAGCCTCAGCAATCACACAACAAAAAGAAATAAATGGCATTTGAATTGGCAAAGAAGTCAAACTCTCTCTCCTCACAGATGACATGATACTTTATGTGGAAAACCCAAAAGTCTCCACCCCCAAGTTACTAGAACTCATTCAGCAATTCAGCAATGTGGGAGGATACAAAATCAAAGCACAGAAATCAGTTGCATTTATATACACTAACAATGTAACTGAAGAAAGAAAATTAAGGAATTGATTCCATTTCCGTTAGTACCAAAACCCATAAGATACCTAGGAATAAACCTAACCAAAGAGGTAAAGGATCTATACTCTAGAAAGTACAGAACACTTATGAAAGAATTTGAGGAAGACACAAAGAGATGAAAAAACATTCCATACTCATGTATTGAAAGAATAAACATTGTGAAAATGTCTATGCTGCCCAGTGCAATCCCTATAAAAAAACCATTGACATTTTTCACAGAGCGGAACAAACAATCTAAAATTTGTATGGTACCAGAAAAGACCCTGAATCGCCAGAGGACTGTTGGAAAAGAAAACCAAAGCTGGGGGCATCACGATGCTTCAAGCTATATTACAAAGCTGTGGTCAAGACAGCATGGTATTGGCACAAAAACAGACACATAGATCAATGGAACAGAATAGAGACCCCAGAAATGGACCCTCAACTCTATGTTCAACTAATCTTCAACAAATCAGGAAAGAATGTTCAATGGAAAAAAGACAACCTCTTCAACAAATGGCGCTGAGAAAACTGGATGGCTACATGCAGAAGAATGAAACTGGACCATTCTCTTACACCATACACAAAGATAAATTCAAAATGGGTGAAAGACCTCAATGTGAGAAAGGAATCCATCAAAATCCTAGAGGAGAACATAGGCAATAACCTCTCCGACACTAGCCACAGTGACTTCTTTCAAGACACGTCTCTAAAGGAAGGCAAGGGAAACAAAACCAAAAATGAACTTTTGGAACTTCATCAAGATAAAAAGATTCTGCACAGCAAAGGAAACAGTCAACAAAACTAAGAGCCAACTCACAGAATTGGAGAAGATATTTGCAAATGACATTACAGATAAAGGGCTGGTATCCAAGATCTATAAAGAACTTCTTAAACTCAACATCCAAAAAACAATAATCCAGTCAAGAAATGGGCAGAAGACATGAACAGACACTTTTCCATAGAAGACATACAAATGGCTAACAGACACGTGAAAAAAACGGTCAACATCATTAGCCATCAGAGAAATACAAATCAAACCCAGAATGAGATACCACCTTACACCAGTTAGAATGGCAAAAATTAACAAGACAGGAAACAACAAATGTTGAAGATGTGGAGAAAGGGGAACCCTCTTACGCTATTGGTGGGAATGCAAGCTGGTATAGCTACTCTTGAAAACAGTATGGAGGTTCCTCAAGACATTAAAAATTGAACTATCCTATGACCCAGCAATTGCACTACTAGGTATTTACCCCAAAGATACAGATGTAGTGAAAAGAAGGGGCACCTGCACCCCAATGTTCATAGCAGCAATGTCTACAATATCCAAACTGTGGAAGGAGTTGAGATGTCCTTGAATGGACAAAGATGTGGTTAATATATACAATGGAATATTACTCAGGTATCAGGAAGGAGTTGAGATGTCCTTGAATGGACAAAGATGTGGTTAATATATACAATGGAATATTACTCAGGTATCAGAAAGGATGAATACCTACCATTTGCATCAACATGCTAAGTTGCTAAGTTATGCTAAGTTATGCTAAGTGAAATAAGTCAAGCAGACAAAGACAATTATCATATGGTTTCACTCATATGTGGAATATAAGGAATAGCACAGAGGACCACAGGGGAAGGGAGAGAAATCCGAATGGGAAGAAATCAGAGAGGGAGACAACTGTGAGAGACTCTGGACTCTGGGAAACAAACTGAAGGTTACAGAAGGGAGAGGGGTGGGGAGGTGATGGGTATTAAGGAGGGCATGAGTTGTGATGAGCACTGGGTGTTATATACAACTAATGAATCGTTGAACACTACATCAAAAACTAATGATGTACTATAAGTTGGCTAACTGAATATAATAAAAAAATTTTAAAGAAAAGGGGGCATGTAATGTGATGAGCACTGGGTATAAGACTGACGAATCACTGAACTTTACCTCTGAAATTAATAATACACTATATGTTAATTAATGAATTTAAATTAAAAATAAAATAAAACGTAAAAAGCCAAGATCCTGGGCTTCCATCCCAGTTGTGGACCCTTTGCCAAAATGGAGTGCTGTGCCTCTCCACCCACCCAAACGCATTCCCTCACCCATCTTTGGCCTTTCTTCCTCCTCCTCCTTCTAAAAAAAAAAAAAATAATAATAATAATGTTATTATATAAAAAGATGTTTACATTATAGAAAGTTACCACCCCCAAAACTAGAAGCAAAACTAAAATAACACCATATTCCTACCACCAAGAAATTACCATTATTAACACCTTAGTGTATGTCCTTCCAAATATTTGTGTGTATGTGTCTGTTACCAAAATGAGACTGTTATCTGCTGTTTTGTTATCTGCTTATTTTACTTACAGTTTTCCAACTTGCCACATCAATACATTTTCATCTTGTCTCACATTTACCCCAGATTATTCTACGATTTGTTCCCAAAATGACCTTTATAGTTCAATTGTCCAAATGACAATCCAATCCAGGGCCGTGCTTTGCATCTGGTCATTATGTCCCTTAAGTGTCTGGATCTAGCGCAGTCCCTCTTTTTTCTTTTAATGACTTTTACTTGTTAAAGAGACCCAGTCAGTTGTCCCCTTTCTGAGTTTGCCTGCTTGCCACCTTGTCATGCCATTCAGCTTGTTCTTCAAGCCCTGAAATTGAAATCTGAGAGTTAAAACCAAAGAGTTGATGAATTTAAGTTTTTATTTTAGCTAGGATATATAACAGATGATATTGTACTTCATGTTGCATTTTCAACCTGTCAGAGAAATACATTATTAATATACATTATTACATACAAACATATTCCATATTTTACACACGATACATTATTATAATATATTAACTGAATGCTGCCCTAATCCCTGGGTTAGGATAAGAGTCTGAGTCTTTTATTGAACAATTAATACCCTTTGTACCCCTTGCAACAATAAAATGATCTCTGTGGTATTAGTTTTGTTCTTAATATGTTTAGTTCCTAGCAATCATATACTTAAATGTATTCAGAGCAGCTGAACATCCTTGTTCAAATCAATAACTTTAATAGAGGGGACAGACTGATGATTTTCTGATTTTATCATTCTTTCTACATTCTGAGACTAGCATTCTTCTGTGAAATAGAATTTTCCCTCATATTCCGTTACTCTAAGATATATTTATTACAAGAAAAGTTGGATAAATATTTAATTATCTTTAGTTACCCATTATCAAAGTAATAAGTCAATTCATAGGCCATCTCAAATGATGACTTATGAGTTCTCTTTTGACTTTCTCTTTTTTATCTTTATATATAGGCATGTGGATTTTATCAGGTTCACTAGATAATTTTTTTTTGGATGTTCTGATTGTTGTAACTTTGGGCAGTGGCTGGACTCCCCATTTTGACATATTTTTTAACTTAAATTTTACAGATAAAATTTCTTCCTCCAGGCTCTATCCTAGTCCTCAATGTATGCTTAATATTTTTTTGCCAATGTTCTTCTCTGTCATTAATTTAGGTAACACTGTTTCTTATATATCTGGGTTTTGTTGCATGTAAACAATTTTCTACCTTTTAATTGTCACCTCAACAATTCATGATCATATAAAGTATTTACCTCTGGCCTGCCACATCAGTAGTTTTTTGTCCATTATCTTTACAGTTTTAAAAATTGTATTGCTATTGTTTCTTCTATTATCTTTGTCTTCACAGGGAAGTAGGCAGGACCAGGGCAGGATGGATTCCATATACTAAGTTGAAGAATTAGCCTTTATCCTGAGGCAGTGAGAAGACACTGACCAGACATAGGCAGGGGAGTATAAGGCTCAGATCTCCTTTTTGGAATGACCACTCAGGCTGTAATACGGAGAATTGAACCAAGGTGAACAGGACTAGAGCCTGGAAAGCCAGTTAGGAAGACTCCTAACCTGCAGTCTAACCAGGTAACCAGATCTAAGAACGTGGAAGTGCAGAGAGAAAGAAAGTAGACAGATCAGAAAAGTGTCCAAACAGGTTTTGGTGATTATTTACACGTAGATGTCATGGGAGAGGCAAGAGCCAAGGATGACCCCAGGTTTTTGGCTTGAGCAACTGCATGAGCAATGATGCATATTCATTGAGATGGAGAAAAATGGGTGCAAATCCAGCTTGAGGGGGAGTATAGAAGGATGCCTTTACAAATGCCGACTTTCACCACAGCTCATTCTAATATAAGCAACCACCTTCCCAACAAATGCACTTTCCTACTCCAGGAGGTAATTACATATTCTTTCTACTTGAAATTGCTAACACTTCCTCAACCTTCTCTTTTTGGACAACTTCCTCATCCTCCCGGCTGATTCTACCAACCTACCTGTCCACACACACTGAATTCCATTCAGCTTCAGTGGAGGAAATGTGCCTGCTCCCCTTTATGACTTGCCTCTACTTGTGCCCTAAATCCTTCTTCTCCCCAAATTCTTTTTTTTTTTAAGATTTTTTATTTATTTATTTGACAGAGATAGAGATAGCCAGCAAGAGAGGGAACACAAGCAGCGGGAGTGGGAGAGGAAGAAGCAGACTCATAGCGGAAGAGCCTGATGTGGGGCTCGATCCCATAACGCCGGGATCACGCCCTGAGCCGAAGGCAGACGCTTAACCGCTGTGCCACCCAGGCGCCCCCTTCTCCCCAAATTCTTAAGCGGTTTGCACTGGCAAGTACTGATTTTCTCTTTTGTATCATATTTTTCTCCCTCTCTACATGTGATTTCCATCTACAAGCTACCACCCATTTTTAAAGAAAAACTCTTGACCCCACAACCCCTCCAGCCAACATTGAATTTCTCAGCGCCCCGCATAGCTCTCCAGACTCATTGTCTGCACTGCTCTTTCCTTTCTCATCTTCAGTTCTCTCCCCATTCTCTCCCCTAGTTCCTCTCATGTCAAGTTTTTTTCCCCCACCACTCCACCAAAAGTGTTCTTAGCAGGTCACCAGTGAAGTACTTCCTATAAAAGTCAGTGGCTGCTTCTCTACACTCATTGTTTTAGACTTCTCAGTAGCACCGGTCCAGCCTGCCAGGCCCTTTTTATTCATTCAACACATATTTATTGAGTGCTTACTATATGCCAGGCACAGTTCTAATCTTTGGGACACACCAATGAAGTAAAGAGACAAAGATCCCTACCCTCTAGGAATTGATATTCTACCAGAAGGAGGCACTTAACAAGCAAAAACCAGTGGATAACAAAGTTGTGTGATATATTATAGTCAATAAGGGCTATGGAAAAGAGAAAACAGAAATCAGCAGTGATCTTGCAAAATTTCCTTTAACGCACAATTATCACTAAAACACACCCTATGTGACAAAAGTATTTATTTTTTAAAGATTTTATTTACCTATTTATTTGTTTGTTTGTTTGTTTATTTATTAGAGAGAGAGAGAGAGCTAGTGAAAGAGAGAACACAAGCAGGGGGACGGGGTAGAGGAAGAAGCATACTCCCTGCTGAGCAGGGAGCCTGACGTGGGACTCAATCCTAGGTTCCTGGGATCATGACCTGAGCTGAAGGCAGATGCTTAACTGACTGAGCCACCTAGGCACCCCGTGACAACATTATTTAATGTCAAATCATAGGCTATGTCTATATGTCCCCACATAATAAAAATGAATCACATTTTCATCTGCTATCCTACTTGAGTCCATATTTTTCTCCCTCCTACTTCTCTTGGATTTGATGTGAGGACACTGCAGGAAAGAAAAGGTAGAAACTCAGGAGAAGGGATAGTGAAGAGTTGATATTTCATGGCTTGTGATACTACGTATTGGGTTTTGGGCACAGGTAACAGAAATAGAAGTGACCAGACCTCTAGGGCATAAGCTAACTCATTTTTTCACTTCTTTTTAAAACTATGTCAAGTAACACTATTTTCTGGCAGTGGCAGGACTCAAAGAATGATAGCATGATCAAGGAGTAGAATTTTCTATGGGTAATTCTTTTTGTTTTAATCTTAAAGAAAATAGGAGGTGTTAAGATGGTGGAGGAGTAGGGGGACCCTAAGCTTGCTTCATCCCTCGAACATAGCTAGATAAATATCAAATCATTCTGAACACCAAACAAATCAATCTGAGGACTGAGAGAATAAAACTGCAAGCCTATAAGTACAATCATGGAAAGTAGGAGCTATGGAGAATTAATTTGGGGGAGATAAGAGCTGGAGGGGCTGCGGTGTGGAGGGAGCCTGCTTATGGAGACTACCATAAGGTATCCTAAGCAGCGGAATATAAAATCTGAAGTTTTAGAAGTCCATCGCTCCTAGGTTGTGCCTGGATTAGTGATGCTCTTATGGGGAAGGAGGGTAGAGACCCAGGAGCAGACAGTGTGGTCTGAGGATCCCCTGGTTCCCATGGGGAGAAATGGTTCCCCTGCTTGGAGTGCATTTGGGAGCAGTGACAAGGCCTGTCTGGGGACAAAAAGAATGGATGACACCAACATGCTGCACTATTCCCAGTCATAGTAGTGAGGATGCTGGCTGAGGGCAGTGAATCTTGGTGCTGCCTTTCTGCTCTGCTTTGCCATAACCTCTGAACCACTGGGAGGTTGTGCAACCACTTTCCTGGGACAGGCCAGCAAATGGCAAGAGTGCGGTAAGACCCTACCCCAGAGGATCAGCACATGACCTCACCACATGAGTCCCTAAAATTTGGAGCTTAGAAACCCAGCCAAGCACCTGAGATAAAACACAGGAGTACTGTGCTGCCTGGCAGGCTGACAGCTCAGACCCAGGGTGAAGGTGGGAACCTGATGGAAGCCAGAGACATAAGAGGGGAGATTGTTTGCTCTTCTGTGAGGGCTTCCTGAAGAGTGGAAGATGCCAGTTTTCTTCTCAGAGAAGTTGGAGTGACACCATTTTGCCCCCTGCCCATCAGCACTGACGTACTTCAGTGAGCTAAACAGCACCACCAAGTGCAGACCAGAACCACTTACACCAAGCCCCTCACTTAGAGCAAGTCTACTGATCATAGAGTGCTGCAAAGCTTCAGCTCTAGGGGAAATAGGATCTAGCTTCCTTTTTATTTTTATTTTTATTTTTTAATTTTTAAAATTTAATTTTTATTTTTTTAACATATACATATCTATCTATCTATCTATCTATCTTTACTTTTATTTTTTGGATCTAGCTTCTTTTAACAAGCAGACCAACACACTTAGGATCTGGCACCTTTTTTTTTTTTTTTCCTTTTTTTTTTCTGGACAAAATAACGAGATGGAGGAATTCACCCCAAAAGAAAGAATAGGAAGCAGAAGTAATGGCCAGGGATTTAATCAACACAGATATAAGTAAGATATCTGAACTGGAATTTAAAACAACAATTATAAGGATACTGGCTGGGCTTGAAAAATGCATAGAAGACATTAGAGAATACTGTACTACAGATATAGAAGAACTAAAATCTAGTCAGGCTGAAATGAAAAATGCTGTAACCAAGATGCAAACCTGAATGGATGCCATAACAATGAAGATGGATGAAGAAGAGGAACAAATCAGTGATACAGAAAATAAAAATTATGGAGACTAACAGCTGGAAAGAGGAAAGAAAGAAAGGTATTGGATCACAAAGGTGGACTTAGGGAACTCGGAAACTTCTTAAAATGTGATAACATTTATACCATAGGAATCCCAGAAGATGAAGAGAGAGAAAGGGGGGCAGAAGGCTTATTTGAGCAAATTATAGCTGAAAAGTTCCCTAATCTGGAGAAGGACACAGAGCTCGAACTCCAAGAAGCACAGAGACCTCCCATTAAATTCAACAAAAGCTGGTGACCACCAGGACATATCGTAGTCAAATTCACAAACTACGTAAACAAGGAAAGAATCCTGAGAGCAGCAAGGGGTAAAGAAAAAAAGTCCTTAGCCTACAAGGGAAGACAGATCAGGTTTGCAGCGGATCTGTACACAGAAACTTTGCAGGCCAGAAGAGAACATTGAGATATATTCAAAGTGCTGAATGGGAAAAATATGCACCCAAGAATACTTTATCCAGCAACACTGTCATTCAGAATAAAAGGAGACATAAAGCGTTTCCCAGACAAACAAAAACTGAACAAGCCCTGCAAGAAATATTAAAGGAAACTCTTTGAATGGAGAAAAAAAGACCAAAAGCAACAAAGACTACAAAGGAACAGAGAACATCACCAGAACCACCAACTTTACAGGTAACACAGTGACACTAAATTCGTATCTATCAATAATCACCCTGAATGTAAATGGACTAAATGGTCCAATCAAAAGACATAGGGTGGGGCACCTGGGTGACTCAGTCAGTTAAGCATCCAAATCTTGATTTTGGCTTAGGTTTTGACCTCAAGGTCATGGGATCAAGCCCCCCATTGGGCTCTGCACTCAGTGCAGCAGCTGCTTATCTCTCTCCCTCCCCCTCTGTTCCTCCCTCTGCGCGTGCTCTCTCTCTCTCTCTCTCTCTCTCTCTCTCTCTCACACACACACTTAAATAAATAAATAAATAAATAAATAAATAAATAAATAAATATCTTTTAAAAAAAGAGAAAGGCATACTTTCCTTAAAAATGGAAGATTTTCATTTAAAAAAAGACATAAGGTATCAGTTGGATAAAAAGAGACCCATCTATGTGCTGCTTACAAGAGACTCATATTAGACCTAATGACACCTGCAGAATGAAAGTGAAGGGATGGAGAGCCATCTATCATGCTAATGGACATCCCAAGAAATCCAGAGTAGCCACACTTATATCAGACAATCTAGATTTTATAACAAGGACTGTAACAAGAGATGAGGAAGGGCATTATATCATAGTAAAGGGGTCTATCCATCAAGGAGATCTAACAATTGTAAATATTTATGCCCCCTACTTGGGAGCACCCAAATATATAAAACTATAACATAAAGAAACTCATTGATAATAATACAGTCATAGTAGGGGACTTTAACACCCCACTTACAACAGTGGACGGATCATCTAAGCAGAAAATCAATAAGGAAACAATGCCTTTGAATGATACACTGACCAGATGGACTTAATGGATATATTCAGAACATTTCATCCTAAAGCAGCAGGATACACATTCTTTTTGAGTGCACATGGGACATTCTCCAGAATAGATCACATACTAGGTCACAAATCAGGCCTCAACAAGAACAAAAAGATAGAGATCATACCATGCATATTTTCAGACCACAAGATTGAAACTTGAAGTCAACCACAAGAAAAAGGTGGAAAGAACTCAAATACATGTAGGTTAAAAAACATCCTACTAAAGAATGAATAGGTTAATCCGGAAATTAAAGAAGAACTAAAGAAGTACATGGAAACAAGTAAAATGAAAACACAATGGTCCAAAACCTTCAGGATACAGCAGAGGCAGTCCTAAGAGGGAAGTGTATTACAATACTGGCCTACCTCAAGAAGCAAGAAAAGTCTCAAATACAAAACCTAACCTTATACCTAAAGGAGAGAAGGAATGGCAAATGAAGCCTGAAGCCAGCAGCAGAAGAAAAATAATAAAGAGTAAAGCATAAATAAACGATATAGGAACAAATAAACAAACAAAAAAAAGCCAGAACAGATTAAGGAAGTGAAGAGTTGGTTCTTTGAAAGAATAAAATTTATAAACCCCTAGCCAGACTTATCACAAAGGAAAGTGAAAGGACCAAAATAAATAAAATCATGAATGAAAGAGGAGAGATCATAACCAACACCACAGAAAATTACAAATAACCATGAGAATATTATGAAAAAATATATGCCAACAAAATGGGCAATCTGGAAGAAATGGACAAATTCATAGAAACATACAAACTACCAAAAACTGAAACTGGAAGAAATAGAAAATTTGATCAGACCCATAACCAGCAAAGAAATTGAGTTAGTAAGCAGAAATCTCTCAACAAACAAAAGTCCAGGGCCAGATGGCTTCCCAGGGGAATTCTATCAGACATTTAAAGAGGAGTTAATACCTATTCTTCTCAAATTGTTTCCAAAAAATAGAAATGGGAGGATAGTTTCCAAACTCCTCTATGAGGCTAGCATTACCTTAATTCCAAAACCAAACAAAGACCCCACTAAAAAGGAGAATTATAGGCCAATATCTCTGATGAACATGAATGTAAATATTCTCAACAAGATACTAGAAAATTTAATCCAGCAGTACATTTAAAGAATTATTCATCATGATCAAGTGGGATTTATTCCTGGGCTGCAGGGGTGGTTCAGTATTCACAAATCAATTAATGTGATACATCACATCAATAAAAGAAAGGATAAGAACTTTATGATCCATTCAATTGATGCAGAAAAGCATTTGACAAAATACAGCATCAAGTCTTGCTAAAAAAAAAAAACACAATAAAGAAGGGATAGATAGAACATATCGCAATATTATAAGGTCATATACAAAAGACCCACAGCTAATATCATCCTCAGTGGGGAAAAACAGAGCTTTTCCTTTATGGTCAGGAACAAGACGGGGATGTCCACTTCATTATTACTATTTAACATAACACTAGAATTCTTCCCTCAGCAATTAGACAGCAAAAAGAAATAAAAGGCATCCAAACTGGCAAGGAAGAAGTTAAACTTTCATTATTTGCAGATAACATGATACTCCATGTAGAAAACCCAAAAGACTCCACCAAAAACTTACTAGAAGGAATATATGAATTCAAAAAGTTGCAAGATATAAAATCAATGTACAAAAATCTGTTGCATTTCTATATACCAATAATGAAGCAATAGAAAAAGAAATCAAGGAATTCATCCCATTCACAATTGTACCAAAAACTGTAAGACACCTAGAAATAAACCTAACCAGAGAGGTAAAAGATCTGTACTCTGAAAACTATAGAATACTCATGAAGGAAATTTAAGAGGACACAAAGAAATGGTAAAACATTCCAGCTCATGTATTTGAAGAACAAATATTGTTAAAATGACTACACTATCCAAAGCAATCTACACATTTAATACAATCCCTATCAAAGTACCACCAGCATTTATCACAGAGCTAAAACAAACAAACCTAAAATGTGTATGGAACCACAAAAGACCCCAAATAGCCAAAGCAATCCTGAAAAAGAAAAACAATGCTGGAGGCATCACAATTCCAGACATCAAGCTATATGACAAAGCTGTTGTCATCAGGACAGTATGGTACTGGCACAAAAACAGACACATCAATCAATGGAACAGAATAGAAAACCCAAAAATGGACCCATAACTTTTTGGTCAACTAATCTTTGACAAAGCAGGAAAGAATATCTAATGGGAAAAAAACACAACAACAACAACAACAACAACAACAACAACAGTCTCTTCAACAAATGGTGTTGGGGAAACTGGACAACAACATGCAGAAGAATGAAACTGGGTCACTTTCTTATACCACAAAAATAAATTCAAAATGGACAAAAGACCTAAATGTAAGTCAGAAAACCATCAAAATCCTAGAGGAGAACACAGGCACTAACATCTTTGGCATCAGCCATAGCAACTTCCTACTAGATAAGTCTCCCGAGGCAAGGGAAAGAAAAGCAAAAATGAACTATTGGGACTTCATCAAGATAAAAAGTTTCTGCACAACCATGGAAACAATCAACAAAACTAAAAGGCAGCCTTTGGAATGGGAGAAGATATTTGCAAATGACATATCTGATAAAGGGTTAGGATCCAAAATCTACAAAGAACTTAACAAATTCAACACCCAAAAAACAAATAATCCAGTTAAGAAATAGGCAGAAGACGTGAATAAATATTTTTCCAAAGAAGACATCCAGATGGCGGACAGACACATGAAAAGATGCTCAACATCACTCACCATCAGGGGAATACAAATTCAAACTAGAGTGAGATATCACCTCCCACATGTCAGATTGGCTAAAATTAACTACACAGGAAACAACAGGTGTTGGCGAGGATGTGGAGAAAGGGTACCCCTCTTGCACTGTTGGTGGGAATGCAAACTGGTGCAGCCATTCTGGAAAACAGTATGATATTCCTCAAAAATTTAAAAATAAAATTACCCTATGGACCAGCAATTGCACTACTAGGTACTTATCCAAAAAATACAAAAATACTAATTCAAAGGAATACATGCACCCTATGTTTATAGAAGCATTATCTACAATGGTCAAACTATGGAAAGAGCCCCGATGTCCATCGATTAATGAACGGATAATGAAGAGGTGGTGTACATACGCACATACAAACACACACACACACACAGGAATATTATTCAGCCATAAAAAAGAATGAAATGTTTAAAAAAGAATAAAATCTTGCTATTTGCAGTGATGACACGAATAGATCTAGACGGTATAATGATAAGTGAAGTTAGACAAAGACAAATACCATATGATTTCATGCATATGTGGAATTTAAGAAACAAACAAGCAGAGAGGGGGTAGAGAGAGACAAACCAAGAAACAAAACTCTTAACTGCGGAGAGCAAACTGATGGTCACAGCGGGGGAGGGGTGAAATAGGTGATGGGCCTCGAGGAGGGCACTCTCTGTGATGAGAACCGCATGACATATGGAAGATGTCGAATCACTATAGTGCACCTGAAACTAATATAACACCGTATGTTAACTAACTGGAATTTAAATAAAAACTTAAAAAAAACAAAGCAATCTGACTCTAGAACCCTTGCTCTTCGAACTATACTCTGCTGCCTCAGTAAATATATGCCTTAAATTGTTGGGTGAATAAATAAATGGACTACAGATTTCTAGAAGTACAATTTCTGGATCTCAGAGCATGAACATTTTTAGGCCTTTAATGCATATTGCAATATAAGCTATTCAATATGCTTTTAAGTTTTTTAAAAAACAGTATAGAAAAATTTACAAATAATATAACAACAGTGAAAACAAAAAAATGCATAGAAGAAAAATTGAAAGAAACACATCAAGATGTTACGAGTGGTCATTTTTTATGGACACACATTCATGGGTGGCTTTTTTCTTCTAATTTTGGAAAAATTTCTTTTTTTTTTTAAGATTTTATTTATTTATTTGACAGAGAGAGACAGCCAGCAAGAGAGGGAACACAAGCAAGGGGAGTGGGAGAGGAAGAAGCAGGCTCCCAGCAGAGGAGCCTGATGTGGGATTCGATCCCAGAACCCTGGGATCACGCCCTGAGCCGAAGGCAGACGCTTAATAACTGTGCCACCCAGGCGCCCCTGGAAAAATTTCTGTAATGAGTTGTTACTTTATACAAACACTTGAATAAATATAGCCTGATTTTTGTGTTATATGTACTTTTCGGCCCTATAGTTGGTCTTGTCCTTGGAAGCAAACCTTTCTAAGTAAAGAGAATTTTCATGACTATATTGGATTCTTTGTTCTGTATCAATCTTAAAAAGGAAATTAGAATCATAGACAATTGGCCTTCCTGACATTATTGGAGTAACTCATTTGATCTAACTCCTGGTGCTAATAAGCGGTTCTGATATTTGCCGTCTAAGGACAAGAGAACTATTGTACTCCTATATCCGTTTGTAAAGCACTTTTTATTGACTCAGGTTTTGCAAAGACTTTATCAAATTGTTTCTCAAACAATCCTATGAGGTTGTAATAAGTCCCATCAAGCCTTGGATATACACACACCTACGTGAAGGCAAACGTTATAATTTGACATATTAACCTACGTATTTTGTTGCCCAGTGCTTGCTGATAGTCCAGCCTTTTCCCTAGTTTTAGCAGCAGCTGGGGTGTGCTGTTGACTGCCTCAGGGAAAAGACAACGGAACAGAACACAGGTGTCAATGTTTGGCATAGGACTTTTGAAAGACTAGGCATAGAGGAGACCTAGGTCCGAAGAGACGAGAAAGAGCAAAGTTGTCCCACTTCTTCCCCAGCTGGGTCCACAGGCTGTAAAGTAGGGAAGGTGAAGTTCAAGAGAACAAGAGAGCTTAAATGTTAACACAGGAGTTTCCTAGGTAATGTGGGCTCTGCACCCCAGATCTCAGAGAGGTTTGAGGGATCTGAGAGAACAGAAAACCCATGCTTCACTTCTTGGGTAAAAACAGAGCAAGACTCACATGATGTGGGAAGAGTGAGAATATTTCCAATGAGCACAAAAGTAATGATGACAAGGAAAGAAAGGTGACCAGATGTGATTAGTCCTTAAGTTCACTCTTTGTTCTGCCAACTCCAAGCTGCTATAAATTTTAGTTCTAGAATTTTCATTCAGTTCTTTTTTATAATTTCTATTTCTCTACTAAGATTCTGTACCTACCCACTCACAATTATCCTTAATTTTTTTAACCTGTCTCAAAATTGGCTTTTATTGACTGCATTTTGGGTTTTTTTTTTTTTCTTTAATTTTGTTTCCACCTTTATGAGAGAGAGACTTCCTGGCAATGGTAGTATCAGAATTGGGTTAAGGGATTGACAAAAATCAAATGTCAAAAGCAGTCACTTGACGTAGGGCAGGGCATCATCTCATTAGACATGGTGCAAAATACATGATGATTTCCAATCTTCAAATAAGGACAGTTGCAGAACCCTTAGGGAAATATAAGGATATCTCCAATCTTCTTCAGTCTCAAACAACTGGCCCACTTGCTAAACGGTAGAACTGGAAAGGATTTAAAACATTAGCATCTAACTCCCTGCTTTCTGACAAGCAGAAAAGACAGTCTCCTCCAATGATTAACCGTTTTTTCTAAACAAAAAGCAGCTTCCTTGAATTTCCTAATGCAAAGGTAATACATATTTATAGAAAAATCAGCCAAAACAGACAGCCATAAAGAAGAAAGTACTACCCAGAGAAATTACTACTCACATTTTGC